>NW_025814889.1:54232500-54832500 GCF_022079265.1 Lynx rufus
ATATAAGCCAAAAGAGATGGATGAACACTGGTCCAGTCAAGTTCTCACTTGGAAAATATGGAAATAGACATCATATGTATCTATGCACACAAAATACCTAATAAAACACTTTTACACAGTGATTGACTAAAAGCCAAAATATTGCCAAAGTCCATGGTTCTTAGCCAGAACATATCATAATAGTCAACCTACTGGTCTATCTTTTTACCTATTCCTATGATCTAACACTCCCCACCAGAAATGAATGCTGTTAAAGCAGAGCTTTTATGAACAGTTTCATTTATTGGATCTGCTCCTTTAAGCAGCAGTATTGTTTTAGCAGTGTTTATTTTGGTATAACTTCAAACATAGAGAAAAGTTGCAAGAATATACAGAATTTCCATATACTTTTTACTCATATTCACCTGTTAGTTACATTTTGCATCATTTGCTTCCACATTCTCTCCCTTTTCCTCTACCCCCCTCTTTCTCTCTCACTCTCATTGTGTATATGTTCTTTCCTTCCCACTCCCAAGCCGCTTGAATACATTGGAGATACTGTGATCCTTTCTTATTAAAGATATCTGTGTGTATTTCCTAAAAACAAAGATATTCTTAAAGATATTCTTTTATATAACCAGAACACAATTATCAAAGCCTGAGAATTTAACATTAGTTCAATATTCTTATCAAATCCATAGTTTGTATTCAAGTTGCATCAGTTGTCCTAATAAGGTCTTATAACTTTTCTGTTTTAATAATGTAGGATCCAATCCAGCACCATACCCTGCATTTCATTGTCATATCTTAGTTTATTTTGATCAGAAACAGTTATTCAGTTTTTTCCTTTTTGTTTCTTTCTTTCCATTTTTTCCCTCTTTTAGTATTTCCTGACCTTGAAAATTTTTTGAGCATAAGTTAGCTGTTTTGTAAAATATTTCTCAAAATGAGTTTGTCTGATGTTTCTTCTTGATTAAGTTCTGGTTACACATTTTAGATAGGAATACCACCGAAGTGATGTGTCCTCCTCAGGCATATAATCTTGAGGCACATGATATCAGCTCGTTGCAATTTTGCAAATGTTAGCTTTGATCACTTGGTGAAAGTATAGCTGCCAGCTTTTCTATATAATTATTATTTTCCTTTTGTAATTCGTAAATAATTTCTGTGGAGATACTTTGAGACCTGTGTAAATATCCTGTTTCTCCTCAGATTTTGATCCTCTAGTTTTAGTATCCATTGATGATTTTCTAATCCCTTTATTCCTGTTAAATTTATTAGTAGGCATTCTGGTATTAAAAAAAAAGAGCTATCATTTTTCTCTCAATGTTTATTTATTCATTTACTTCAATATGGACACATGAGTTTTATTTTATTTGATGAGTTATAATCTATTGCCTTCATTATATATATTCATGTTCAAATTTCCCAATAGAAATCCCTTCCAACTGGTTACTCTATTTTTTGGCTATGTCTCCATCATTGTTTGGGCATTTCCTTTTTTTCTAGCTCTTGAAAATATTCTAGGCTCATGTTCATTCTCCCTGGAACAGCTCTTGGGTTAACTTTTTCTCCAAGAAACCCCAGTTTCTTTAGGGGAAAATAATATTTACAAACCAAGATAGAGATATATACATATGTACTCCCAGGAAATAGATGTCTATATCAACAAGTAAAGATAGGTAATATAGATATAGGAAAATGTATAGATACTGAACACAGGTTCATACTGATACTTCCAATTCCAATCCAAAACATTTTCCATGATGACCAACACTGATCTGTACTGAAATAATCATTTTTTTTCTTCTTGGAAAAAAATTTATCCTCTCTGTTATTAACTGCAGATAATTTTTTATCTCAAGTTCTTATAACAAGGCATTATTTTTCCTCAATATACTCGATTCCAAAAGCTAATATAATATCATGTCTTTGGATTTATTTGTCAATAAATTCATGTCCTTACTTAGTTCAATAATTTAAAGTAAAACTAAACTTCTAAAATAGCTTGCCACTTTTTAAATATTTTCCCCGGATGACAAGTATCTCTCTCTCTCTCTCTCTCTCTCTCTCTTTTTGGTTGCCTTGTTTTTTGCTCATTTATCTGTTCTGAGCACTCTGTCCTCTGGCTGATTGCCTCTGTGTTTTCTGAGCTTAAGCAATGGAAAAGTCTTTATTGTACTTATTTTGTTGTTGTTGTTGTTGTTGTTTTGTTTGTTTTTGTATTTTTTGTATTTGCTTGTTTTCTAATTTTTTTTATTTTCTTATTTGCTTTTTGCTAGAAGTTTAACCTCTGTACTGAGTCCAAGACAAACACATTCGCACTCCATTCAGCAGATACAGACACCAATGGATGGTTTTGTTGTTTAACTCTTTCTCCTTATTAAATGACATTGTCTACACGTATTTATACAAGTATTTGTCTATTCATGTGGGTGTTCTTTGTATAAGGAAGGATATGTGGGCACATTAGAAAAAGCACAGTTGATTGAAATCTGAAGAAATTTTGAGGTAAGAGGAAGTTAAGAGAATATGTGTGGAATGACTACCACATTCTCAGTGAGGAGAATTAAGTTTGTCAGTAGAAAGCAAATGGGTCAGGGACATGCTGGAAGACCACAATAGAATGAAACAAGTTAAAAATGGTCACTGTTGAAGTTAAAAACAAAAGGTGAAATGGAAGTGAGTAAAAAGATTGGTGAATAGCACTGATTGATAGACTGAGTAAGATTTGATGGTACAATTTTATAGAAGATCATAAATACCATTGTGTAATTAGTGCCAGAAATATTCAATAGAAATAGAAAAATAGGGAGATAAATAGAAAAATGTGCTTATCTAGAATTTGGAATTGGCAATTTTGATTCAGTAATTGGTTAGGGGAGTAAAGGAAGTTAAGAGGCCAGTAAGTATAGAATTGAAATTATGTACCATAAAGCCAAGCTTGAGTACAGAAAAAAGGGAAGAAGGAAGGAAGAAACAGACTGAAACCACAGGGTGTGTCAGGTTATGAGTAATGTGAAACAGATGAAAAGTTGACTAATTTAAAAGGTTAGAGAGTTAGATAAATAAAATATTATTATTAAAGAAAACAATTCAGATGCATTTCCTGGTGCAAGATATCAGAAGAGTAAATAAAATATTATTATTAAAGAAAACAATTCAGATGCATTTCCTGGTGCAAGATATCAGAAGAGTACTCAGAAAAACACCACCAAGGTTTGAATGCATGATACAGGATGTGAAATTTGCCCAGGCTAAGCAAAAATGTTCTCAAATACATCAAAAAATTTTCAAATGCATTGTTTCTAAAAATTTTGGTAAAATTTATAATTAGTATTTGGCAAGGTTATGGATTCTTCCGACATTAAAAAAAATTCTCCTAGCTGACATTTTAAAACAATCTATAACTATTTTCCCCTTTCCTTTCCTGATGCACCCCTTACATATAAAGGTTTTTTTAAGGTTTAATAATTGACAAGGGTTAAGTTAGTATGCTTCTATAATGTCTCTTAGAACCTTAGAAAAGCGATAGCCTACAATAAGTGAAATAGACATTCCAGAACTTCTATGGAGATGGTAGGAGAAGGGATCAAAAAGCTCAAAGAAGCAAGCATGCTAAAGTAGATATGTCACATAAGGCCAAAAACCCCACCAGTCAGCTGTGTTACACAGGAGACTCCAAAGGATATTGTATTTGCCCAAGCATTATGGAATTCATTGGTAAGCATTTTTTGAGAAATTCAGAGATGATTACCTGGGATAACATTAAGAGATGCTATTATAGAATATTGGTCTCTAAGAACAAAGAGGATGATAAAATCATAAAACAGAAGCAAAGTTGGTACAACAACTTTAAGTAGTGTCAACATTGGAGTAGTAATCAGTGGGATTTGAACTGCAGAAAGTTATGGGGATGGTTAATAGAACATGACAACCATAGGTGCAAGATAGATGGTAACCAACATGAATGTTACTCAACCTACACAATCAAAAGAAATCAAGATAGATTCTCCGGAGGTTGAAAGCAGCCATCACTAAGAAAATGTTATAATATCTTGTTCACTTTCCCCAAATGAGCCATTTTTCAGACTGGAAACTATTGATTGAAGGTGAGGCCAGGTCCCCAAGAGGAAAAGATTGTGACATCTTAACACATATATATGGTTTCCTCCAGTCCTTCCTAAATGAGCTATTTAAACATTTATTAGAGTATTCTTATGTTGGGGAAAGGGATATACTCAAGTATTTCAGGGACTAGTATGTAGGATCTGAATTGACATTGATACCTAGAGACCATAATAGTCATTACAGGCTTCTTGTTAGTTTGGGGCCACATGTGGGCAGACAATAAATGGAGTTCTAGTCCAGGTCTAGCTTGCAGTGGGTCCACAGAGACACTCATGGCCATGTTTTTTTTTGATCATCAATAATTAGAATGGATATTCTTGGTAAATGGTAGAACCCCCACATTTGTTCCTTGGCTTATGGGGTAAGATCTATCATAGTGATCTGTGGAGAACAGCAGAAATTAATGCCACCTTAAAAGACCAAAAGTGCAGGATTCCTCTCCTATGCTCCATTTACACACTGCTCTTGTCCCTGCAATAAATAGGCAAATTCTGGAGAATGACAATAGATCATCACAAACTCAAACTATCAGTAATCCCATTTACAGCTGCTGTGAAAGTGTGTTATTTTTTCTAGGGAAGATTAACATGGTCTCAGGTACATGTTATACATGTATATTATGCAACCATTCATCTGTAAAATATATTCTTTTCTATCTTTATCAGAAAAAAAGAACCAGAAGTTGCTCATATTTGTGTGGGAGAAAAATTGCATTTACATTCACATTTACAGAGATAGCTGTAATGGGAAAAGACAATGTGTGGAGGTAATGGCAAGCTCTGGTATGAGAATCACAATAGAGACACTCCTGCCCCTCAGTTTCTTAGGATATTTATTTATTTTTAAAAATTTTTAATGTTTATTTATTTTGAGAGAGGGAGGGAGAGAACAAGCAGGGGAGAGGAAGAGAGAGAGGGAGACATAGAATCCAAAGCAGGATCAAGGCTCTGAGCTGTTAACGCAGAGCCTGGTGCGTAGGACTCAACCTCACAAACTGTGAGATCATGACCTGAGCTGAGGTTGGATGCTTAACTGACCGAGCCACCCAGGTGCACTGATTCCCCTGTGTTTCTAAAGCAAGGCCTTGCTCTCTGCAACTACCAGGCCCTGAAGATGAAAGAGCGACTGACTGCCTAGAACACATCAAGTGACCGTGTGACCAGAGACACCCATGATGAGCTGGATTCTGTCAGACTCACCAAGCTATGGAGTGAGGTAAGAGCCAAGCAATCAATCAAGATAAAAGTAATGCCTTTGTTATCAGGCACAAGCAAGTTCAGAGGGCATGCGCAAGCAGATAGACCATACTCCATGTCATCTATTAGTATTGCACGTACATCTCTCCATCAGATCATATCTACACTATCAGCAACGTCCCTTAGTATCAGCTGAGAGAGGAGACAAAAAAATATGAGCTTGAGACAAAAAGTAAATATATGGGTGAGCTCAATATGTGAATTTGATGCAGTTGTCCCTAAAGAACAATTAGTATATAAGGTTTTCCCCCTGGGGACCTGCCTTAATGGCCAAGACATCTTCAATGGAAAGAATTTTATTTTACAATCATAGATTACTGGGCTCTAAATAATTCCTTTGAATTCTGCTTGGAAACACACCATTGTCTGAGCACATCTCTCTTTTGTAGTGCCTATTATCAATTCCAGTTAGCAACAACCAGCTCATGCTATCATTTCTGCCACAAAAACCTCCTTGCCTGTGCCACAAGTTCATTAGGTACTTTTTTCATTTTCTAGGCTATTGCAGGCAAACTGACCAAATGGTTTACCACCATGTAACATGAGTCACCATTTTCCTAAATCATATTATAGGTTTTTGCCATCTGATTCGAAAACCAGTGATGCATACTTCATGTTTTTGTTACAGAAGAACTCTATTTCTAGTACCAGTTTCTGTATGTATACAGTTTTGTGCAATAATGCCACATAACAACCTCAAAAACCTCAGTGGCATCAAAACAAGAACTATTTTCACATTTATAGCTCTGTTGTTTGGCTGTGGGTTGGACATAGGCAGTACTTAGCTGAGACAGGCTGGAGCCTAGGCTTCTGTCATGGTTTATTTCTATTCCACATATTTTCACTTAGAAATACAGGTTACCTCAAGCATATTCTTCTTTTATTTATTTGTTTATTTTTTTAAAATTTACATCCAAACTAGTTAGCATATAGTGCAACAATGATTTCAGGAGTAGATTCCTTAATGCCTCTTACCCATTTAGCCCATCCCCCTTCCCACAACACCTCCTGTAACCCTATTGTTTGTTCTCCATATTTAAGAGTCTCTTATGTTTTGTTCCCCTCCCTGTTTCTTTATTATTTTTGTTTCCCTTCCCTTACGTTCATCTGTTTTGTATCATAGCGTTCTCATATGAGTGAAGTCGTATGACATTTGTCTTTCTCTGACTCACTAAATTCACTTAGCATAATACCCTCCAGTTCCATCCATGTAGTTGCAAATGGCAAGATTTCATTCTTTTTGATTTCTGAGTAATACTCCATTGTGTGTATGTGTGTGTGTGTGTGTGTGTGTGTGTGTGTGTGTGTATACACACCACATCTTATTTATCCACCCAGCCATCGATGGACATTTGGGCTCTTTCCATATTTTGACTATTGTTGACAGTGCTGCTATAAATATTGGGGTGCATGTGTCCCTTTGAAACAGCATAACTATATCCCTTGGATAAATACCTAGTAGTGCAATTGCTGGGTCATAGGGCAGTTTTATTTTTAAGCATATTCTTCTCACATTAGATGACAAGAGTGCAAGTGAAGCAAGTAGAAGATGCTATTGCAGTGTTCCTTAGTGCTTTGTGCTAAACCTACACAGTATACTCTGCTTGTATTCTACTGGCCAGAGCATGCCAAATGGCCAAGTCAGTGATGGGGGACAGGGATCAGAGTATATTCACCCATAGCCAGAGGATCTGAAAAGTCATATGGCCCTAACTGTCAGATCCATATTCGTTTCTATACTCACCCTATGCTCCAGCTATCTGTATCTGCTACTTACTTTTTCAAACTCACCTACCACTATGTTCTTCCATCTTAATAGAAAATTTTTCTGCTTTCTCTGCCAATTCCTCTTATTCTTCAAGGTCAAACTCCCAAAGTACCATTCTTTGAAGTCTCCCTCATCCTATCTTCATCAATATTTACTTTCATACAATTTTTTTTTGTTTTTCACTGAATCAGTTTCTGCATTATAAAATACATAGGTATGTGTATCTCCAGGCAGATTACAATCTCTTTAAAGGAAGATACAACATTTTACCCATAAAAAAGAGCTTCTTGTACAAAAAGCCTTCCCAGACTGTGTGTCACTTATTTAGTGAACAGGTTAAAAGTGTAGTGAGATGCTAATAGCCCAGCCAAAAGAGGGCCACTCTGGGCCTGGAATAGCCAGAGTCCCTAAGACTGTCACCTCTAGCTGGGAGCAGCCACTTTTGTTTGTACTGATATGCAATACAAATAGTTATTTTTTATGTGTGCTATAGAAAAAGCTCTAAAGCACCTAGACAAGTGTTGCTCTGTTAATAAATAGTTCATAAATACTCACTGAATAACAAACTGTAAATCCTTTCTATAAATTAAATAGCACTTTAAAATCATGTATTGAGGAGGGCACCTTTTGGGATGAGCACTGGGTGTTGTATGGAAACCAATTTGTCAATAAACTTCATATAAAAAAAAATAAATAAAAAAAAATAAAAGTTAAATAAAGATAAAAAAAAGAAAAAAAAAATAAAATCATGTATTTTGAAACAAACATTCTAAGTTCAAAATGCTACAGATCAGTAGTATTTTTTCTTGGAGCTTAAGATGCATAAATTAAATAAGCTGTCATGGGATTTCTTAAATATGATGTTAATACACATAACAAATATGATTGTGCAATTTATAGAAAAAGTACATGCTTGAATACCATTTAAAAAGGCACTATTAACTAAGTATTTTTCTTTATTAAATATTTTGAAGTCAACCAATAGGAATAAGTCAGATAATAATAAATAGAATCCTAAGAAAAATTGTTCAGCACAATTTTCTGGTTAGGAGAGAATTATATTTCCTTGGGGCTAATGAAAACATGCCAAGGTGAGTTACGATATAAACTAATTTCTGTGTGTCCATTTTATCTATATCTGAATGTTGGCTGATCTGATTTTCCCTCCTACAAGGCCAGAAATCTGAAAATATGATACAAGCTAAAGAATGGGCTGTCTCATCTCTTATGTCTGAAACTATGGAGCTGTCTCTGCATCTTACTTGTATTCGCGCCACTCATACCAATGCAGACGAGATAGATAAAATATGAGGCACTTCTCTTAGTTTAGAGATCTGCCACCATGGTAGAGGAGACTGTTAAAAAGATTTATAAGTAAAGCTTTATTTAATCCCATCTGTTTCCCTTCTAACTAGTCCTTGAATCAATTCCATTTTATTTCCTTTGCCACCACCTTTGTCCAATTCGCCGTCTTGTCTAATGTTCTCTATGCTAGCATTTTTATTTATTAAGGGAAACAATTATTTCTCCTTTACTTGATTATATAGCTCTCCCCATCCTGCTTTGTACAGATTTGGTTAGTAAACATATATACCTAATACATACAGAACACTCTTCTAGATGCATGTAGCTTTAGAAAATGCAGTTTCTATCTACATGAGGCCTATGGCTTATTAAATAAAATATCTATAGCAGTAACTATAATGTAAAGTTATGTCATGCCAATGCATAGACTAAGGAACAAGAATGTAAGTTCTGGAGCCAGACTGATTCCAATCCTGACTCACAACTGTCTAGCTACATGACCTTGGAAAAATTATCCAACTTATTTCCTCATCAACGAAATGTACTCAGTAAGAGTACCTACCTTGAAGGTTTGTTTTGAGAATCAAATGAGTTACTATGTGCAGAGATCCAAGCATCATTCCTGGATTGCAAAAAGTACTAAACAAATATTAGTTACTATTATTACAGGAGAAAAAGATCACTTTTAACTTAGGGAATCACAGAAAGTTTCATGATTTAGGCAGCACTCAAACTGAACTTGAAAGGTAGAGGTTAGGCATTCTTGACAGGAAAGTGAAAAAGCAAGTCTGTCATGAAATAAGCAGGCTCCTTCAAGAAGCTCTTCATTCCCCACGGGCATACAGAAAATGGGGTAAATACCTTACTGTGGGCAACTGGTAATTAGTGAGACTATATGATCTATGATTGCTTCTTTTCTGGCTCCTTCCCTCTCCTGCTATTTCTAACAGGATGATGATGATTTCTCTGTGTGTAAAAAGACAAGGATGGATTAGATGATTATATTAATTTCCTGAATAGGAAACCGAATTCATTATGAGATTACTTGAAAGTCATGTACTAGATATTTGCAGGGGAGAGCCATCACTTGCCTGGCTCCCAAAGCGGTCCCTTACCTACAGGCCTTTAGTTTCTCCCCAACACTGTCCTCCTAAGGCCCCAACACACATGTACATGTGCACACACATACACACATACACGCATATCCATGCACACATCTTATTTTGCATCTATACACAGGTAGATAAATGTACATTCTAATGTGAACACCTAGAGGTAATGACTCCAGTTTTGTCTCTATTAACTGAAAGTAATGACTGGTTTCAAACCAAACAGAAGAAAAAAGTAGCCCTGTAGTCTGCTGTTACAGGCATTTTTTTTAAGTAGGAAGAACCATAAAGAACTTCATGCAAACCAGGTGTAGCTAACCTTATTGGGCATGAAGGAGAAAGTAGAGCTGATGAAAGTCTGGTCTGTATCCCCAAAAAGAAGTGAATAAGTCAGGCACAAAAACCATTGCTTAACACTAGAGGAAGCTGAATAAAAATACTTTTGAAAAGTCACTTAGGACATATTCACTATGCTGTCTGAATTTTAAGTTAGTAGATTCTTGCCAACTTTGTTGTTTATTTGAAACTACATGGAATTGACATCAGTATCCCAAGCGGTCAAAGTATTATCTCCAGTTAGCCAACCAAATTTTTAAGCAGACCCCTTAATGATATCATTTAGGATAGATACATGTGTTAAAATATGACTTGAAATACATATGAGTTTATCTGGATCATCTGAATTGCTTGCAAATTTAGCTATGTTACACAAAGAGCTTTGATTAATATAATCTAAAGAAAGAAATGTGATGTAAGTTGACTGTAGCTCAAAGACTTCATTTTCCTAAAGTTTTTCACAAAAAGGTCATCAGTTGTGATTCATCAATCACTGGCTAATGAAACCAGATAATATTTTACCTTCATTACTCACCAGGCCATGATTCTGAGTTTGTGGAAATGTGACTGTCTTCAAATTCATCATATAATGGCAAAAACATTCTTGGTTAGCAGAATAGCTAATATATGTAACTTACTAATGTATATTTTGTTTAAAATATCATTGGACCTACCAATATAGAAAATTTTTAATTAAGCATCTTTTGGTGGTCTGTTAACTCTTTTCTTTGGGCTGGGCGAGAATAAATGGTTGTCTATATGATGGGATTTTAAGTAAACTAATTCTGAAATATCACTCTCAAAAGGTTAAAAATTTCCTATATTCCTTTATAAGATATTACAGTTTCTGTTAAAAATGTAGTTCCATGAATAAAAGAGACTCACTAAATATGTGTAGATTGGATAATAGTATATTAGCCACTATCAGGTTCCCTTATGCACAGTGAAATATTTGGTCAATAGATACAGCTAATCACTTATGAAGTTGTACCTCATGCCTCCAGTTAAGCTAAAACACCTATATATACTGTAAAAAATCCACACACATGTGCCACGTACCCATGTGATATACACCTGTCATCTTGAAAATCAAATTGTCATTGTCATTTATTTTTCCTTCCTTAGTCTGTATGAGAGATGACAGGCTACATCAAGGACTGATGTCTTTTTTTTTTAATTTTTTTAATCTTTATTTATTTTTGAGAGAGAGACAGTGTGTGAGCAGGGAAGGAACAGAGAGACACGCACACACAGAATGCGAAGCAGGCTCCAGGCTCCGAGCTGTCAGCACAGAGCCCGATGTGGAGCTCGAACTCACTGAGCTGTGAGATCATGATCTGAGCCAAAGTCGGATGCTCAACTGACTGAGCCACCCAGGTGCCCCAAGGACTAACTTCTATGGCAAAATATTTTTCTTTTTTTTGTTTATTTTATTTTATTTTTTTTCAATATATGAAATTTATTGTCAAAATAGTTTCCATATGGCAAAATATTTTTCAGTCCCTTTTGCTCTTCTCCCTTTCCCTTAACTCTTCAGACATGCCCCTCAGGGGCCTCATTTTGCTACTTTCCAATGTGATGCCAGCTAACTAAAGACACCATTCTCACTAAGAGGTAACATCCTCTTCTGCTGCCTCTTAATTTTGAATTTACTATGCTCCTCCCAGGCAGGTGCATATTTTAATGGGCCTTTTGTTAAAGTTTTTCATTAAAAAGACTGGCTCACATGTTGGGAATTTTAGCACACAAGAAGCCAAAGAGGCAAATGAATATTTGATAGGAAAACCCTTTAAGATCCTTCATTTTATACTGTAACTTATCTGATGAATGTAGCAGAAAATTATATTCATGAGAGAAAGATGAAAGAAAATGAACATATTAATTAAAGTCCCACTCTATGCATAATAATGCATTTGGCTCATCAAGTTATAAACAATTTTCTTTTTTTAATTGTTTTTAATGTTTATTCATTTTTGAGAGACAAAGACAGAACATGAGTGGAGGAGGGGCAGGGAGAGAGGGAGACACAGGATCCAACGCAGGCTCCAGTTTCTGAGCTGTCAGCACAGAGCTCGACACAGGACTTGAACTCCTGGACTGTGAGATCATGACCTGAGATGAAGTCAGATTCTTGACCTACTGAGCCACCCAGGTGCCCCACAATTTTCTTTTTTAAAGGTAAGGTAGCAGTCTGAGGTTTTAGATTTAGAGTAAGTTTTTCTGTACACTGAATTCAGATGTTAGTAAACCCCAGCCCTTTTCTCTTTAATAACGAACTGTAGTACTGCTTGTCTTTTTTCTTGGTAAGATCAGTGTTGATAATAAAGGTTCTTTCTTCAAAATCCCTAGCTCAAATGAACAGAACGATTTTTCGAATCCATGTTTTGTAAATACAGAGCAATTAATCTATAGGAGACAGTAGATGGTAGTTAAATACACACACAAAACTAAACCATAACAATACCTTCAAAGAAGCAGATTAATATTCAATCTTCAGTTACTTGTTGCTTTGCTTTGATTTTGATCTGTTTTTGTTTTATGTTTGATTTTGTTAAGCACAGTTGCAGAATTTTCTAAGACTAACTTTTTATAGTCCAAATTTAATTCATTCTTTACCTAAGCTCAGATAATCAAGGTATGTGAAAGTCTAAATGTATCTGCATATTCATATAGACTCTACCTGCTCCTTGCACTAGAAAAACTAAATTATTGTAAATCTGTGGATCAATGCTTATCATATGAACACAGCAGTCTAGAGACTGAGAATAGACTATTCTAAAAGTTTAGAACCAGAGAAAGAATAACAGATTTATCTGCAAGCAAGCCCCATACTATCTTTTTTTTTTCCTTTGGCACAAACAATAATAACTATGTTTGTTAATTTTAGGTGAATGGGTAATCCTAAAAAATTTAGGTTCACTATCAATTTGTGGGAATGGATTTATAGTATCATGTTACGAATTGTAATTGATTTTAAATTGGCTTTTGACACATCATCACTGAAGCCAAGTAGTCAAAACTGAACCAAAGGTGTAAAACTGAAATGCATTTTTCCATTCCAAGTCATGAAAGACAATCACAAATTATATTTTTTAAGCAAATGAACTGATAATAGAATTAAATCTGACGTCATTTACAAAGTCAGTTTACCAAATGACAAAGTTTCCAAATTTACCAAATTTGCAAACTTACAAAAACTTGTCATAAGGCATATTGTTTTTAAACATACATATATTTTCATTAAATACATTGTATTATTTTTTTTCAATATATGAAGTTTATTGTCAAATTGGCTTCCATACAACACCCAGTGCTCATCCCAAAAGGTGCCCTCCTCAATACCCATCACCCACCCTCCCCTCCTTCCCACCCCCCATCAACCCTCAGTTTGTTCTCAGTTTTTAAGAGTCTCTTATGCTTTGGCTCTCTTCCACTCTAATCTTTTTTTTTTTCCTTCCCCTCCCCCAAGTTTCTCAGGATCCACATAAGAGTGAAACCATATGGTATCTGTCTTTCTCTGTATAAATACATTTTAAAGAATATTCAATTTGTCAAAAGCTGAGTCCTAGGCTTATTTGGTCTTTATTATTTTCTAATAAATGTATAGAATATATTAAATATATTAAAATTTATTATGTTCTAAAATATAAGTATATTAATTAAATACAGCCTAATAAGATGGTATTATAAGCATAATAAATATGAATAAATTCATTGAATATAGTCATATTTGTGATAAATATATTTATGAAGAATACAATTAGGAAGAATGCATTTATGAAGAATGTATTCATATAACATATATTCTTCAATAGGTTCTTGACTATATTCAAGAAAAAAATAATCATATTCACTTTATATAACCAATAAATTATGTTTATAGGAAACCATACCAAAAAACATTTAATGTGCTCATAGAGATTAATCCTTAAAACAATATTTTTGGTAAACTAGTAAATTTAAAGTCTGTTCCATTAATGGCTTTCAGTGCCTTGATCTTTGAAGAATTCACTACTTCCATAAAATTGTGGTGAAAAGGTAGTAAGTGTTAAAGAGCAGTCAAACACAGAAACATGTTTTTTGAGCACAGGATGTAGATCAAAAATGGGTTATCGTGTTCGAAAGAATTTGCCTTTTTGTATGTACAGTCAATCAAACTAAAACTGCTAACTATGTGATTTTATACTGAGAAGATATATCCCCAAAAGAAAACATATATGGAACAATGACTATCTTTTATCCCTGCTTTAGCGGAAGCCATGGGCATAGCCATCTTTCCAGTAGTGATAAATATCTCATTTTAGATTCCAGAGCAATTTCTCTTTGACTGAATTTTGACCTGTTGTGTGACCCAACCTCCAATATCATCAGATGTTGTATATCCTGAATTTGCATACTTCCTTATGAAAGAAACACCCACATTTTCCAATGTACCTCATTTGGACACAAGATGAGCTAGCAAGCCATACAAATAACATTGTGCCATTAACAATAGGTACAGTGTGTTTTGCAGTAATTGCCCAATGTAAATCCCCTTGTGTAAGGTAGAGCATTTCCTTCACTCCTTGTGGAAATCTCTTAGTAACATGACTGATCTCAAATTCAAACTTATTTCAAACTACAGTGGGGGGGGGGAGAAAGCTGCTATTTATAGATAGTCAAAACTGTGTTATTGAAAGATGAGGACTGTTTTAAGATACAGAGGAGTTGTCTTTCTTTTTGCTAACTTCATACGGAAAGAAATTGTTGAAAGTGAAACAACTTTGAAAATAACTTGCTAAAATTCATTGTCAATGAGCCCAAATTGATCTATTTCCTCAAGTACAATTTATTCGGTATACACAGAGTACAAAGTGGCACACTGGGCATTAGAGTTAAGCAGTAGCCTTGGTCCATTTCATCACCTTTTCTAACTCCATTTGCAGTAATTGTCTCTACTTCATCATTACCATGTATTATAGCTCATCAGGCATGCTTATTGTTTCATATGCCTAGGTCTCAACAATATTTAAGTTTCCCTGTGGCCTAGAGCTATGGTTTTACCTTATTTTTACACCCATATTTCCTAGTTAGTGCTGAGTTTCAAATGTGTACTGCGTTCATGCTGCCAGTCAGTACAATAATGTGGATTCAAGAGATCTCAACCAAAGCAAATATGACTAAATGAATGGCTGGTCTCACTTTACTGGAACTGTTTTGACTGCTAGAGTAAGTAGGAATTTACATACATCATTCTCCTCATCTTTAGGCCCAGTGCTCATTGAGTCTTATATCAATCCACAAATGATCAAGCACATGACTCTTTTATCTCTTTACTTTTATTATCAATTCAACTCAGTCATTTATTATCACTTTTCTTGAGATAGTTGGTTACCATAAGAAAAACACTAAATTCCCACTTCATTCCATAGCCCAAAATAAATTCAAAAAATAGTTCTGGAAGAAAATTTTTGCATTATTTATAGGCTATGATGGAAGAAAAGACCTTTCTAAATATAAAAGTAGAGGCAAAAATACTTATATTAAATATTAAAAAGTTAAAATTTAGAGCAACAACAATAAAGAAAGAAAATAAAGTCTATTCATAGCAAATAAGAATCTGGGAAACACTGAAATACATATGACAAATTTTAATAGCTTTATATTAATAATGCTTACCTATCAATAAGAAAGATATACCATCAACAGAAACATGGACAAAAAAATAAGAACATATTCACAAAAGAATAAATAGCAAGTAAATTACCATACATTTAAAATTATAAACTTTAACAACTTTTTCAATAAATCACCTATAATCAGTATCTTTATTTCTTGACCTCATTTCTCAACCACTGTGGCTTCCAGCCAAACTGTTGCACTAAAATCCTTCATCAGAACCCCTAGTGAGCTCACTGTTGCTAAATCCAACAAACATCTACCTTTTAGTCCTTCTTTTTCTTCACCTTTTAGCAATATTGGACACTGAGGACCATTCTCTTTTAAAAATATATATATTATCTTCCCTTGGCTTCATGATATCATGTTCCGTATCACCTCTTACCTGTACCCTCACTGCATTTTGAGTCATTTATCAACCACCAGAGATCAAAGGCAGAAGACATTTTTATCACTTGAATTAATATTAATTTGATCCAGCCATTTATATTAATAGTGATGCTACCTTCCGTAGCTTTCTTTCTCTATCTGCTCCTTCTTACTCTCCTTTGGATGCTCCTCTTCTACCCACTCCATAAATGCTGGAAATTTTGAAGACTCTGTTCTGTTATTATTCTTCCCTTCCTCATTTTACCCCTGTGAAGATTACTTATTCCTATTGCCTCCATTGCCATCTATAAAGACACAAACATCAGACTCTTCCAACAATTGCCTGCTAAACTACTCAACTGGGATATTTTGCAAACATTTCAAATTTATTGTTACCAAACTGTCTAAATCAGAAAATTTGGAGTCCTCCTAGATTATATTCTCTCCCTCACTTCCACATTCAATGAATTGCTCAGTCTGTCAATTCTGCTTTATAAATATCTGCTGAATCCATCCACTTATCCCTGCTCTATAATGGACATCTGTTGTTTTGACTTTCTAGCACCCCTCCACTTCTTTTTGTTACCAGAAGCCCTCTATTGGATTTGTTTTTAACTCATTGAAAATATGAGTCTGTCCTTTTATAGATGATGCAGCAGTAATAGTTGCATTACTAGAGCCACCTGTGGTCTTGTTTGTAGCCATGTGGAAAAAGCCAGTCTGAGACAATCAGTCTGAAAAGTAGAAAGTACAAAAAAAAAAAAAAAAAAGGAAAAAGATGGGTAATGACAGCAAAGAGAATGGAAAAGAAAGGGAGAGGGAATGAGGAAGAGACTGTTGGAGTTTGGGGTTTCCATTGTTCCTAAGAACCAGGTGAAATTTTTACTTTAATGTTTTGTTAAAAGAGCCAAAAGTTCTCCCTTTTGCCTTAAGCTGGTTTAAGTTAGATTCCTATCACTTGTAACCAAAGAATTGTAATACAAGCTGCAAGTCACTCCTGTCCACATTGTTGCCTCCTACCTAATCTCCCCAAATGTACCCTTACTCTCCCCAAATGCACTCTTACTCTCCATTATCAAAATGCAACTAGAATTATATTTTAAAAACGAAAAATCATATCCTTAAAATAAGGTCCTCAATCTTAACGTGGCTTCCAAGGCCTTTATGTGATCTGACCTCTAAATACCGCTCACACTGTATCTTGAATCGTTCGATTGTGGTCCATGTTCTAGCCACACTATATTTTCTTCAGTTCCTCAAACATCAGTCAGTCTGAAAACCTCTTACTTCTGTGCTTCCCTGCATTTCCTTCACTTCCCAGCTGGGTCAACTTCTGCCCATCTGTAAGTGTATTCCAGGAGGCTGAGTCTAACACCTTGGCCTAAATTATAGCTCCTTTAGATATGTTCTTCGTCATCACGCCTTTAACTGCTACATGCTTAATATAGATTTAGAGTGACATATCATTTATACTTTTAAACCAGCTAAACTTTAAGTTCTATCAAAGTAAGAACCTGATCTGTCTTGCTTACCTCTGAATCATCTCCCCCACTTCCTATCATCACCCAATTCAGTGCCTGGAACACAATAGATGCCTATTAGTATTTGCTGAATTGAGACTGAATTTTAAAATACAAATGAGCTGCCATTTTTTACTCATCAAATTGTCAAAGTTTTCTTTATTATAATACTCAACGTTGGCAAAGATCTTTCATGTACTGATGATGAAAGTACTGAAATGGCAACTGAGTAGAAGATATCAGGTATTTAAAACTGTAGTCTTTGACTTGACAATTTTATTTCTGGAAAGATTAAGAAAAAATTATGGACAAAATAATGTTTAAGGGAATATTTACCACAGCTTTGCTTCCATAAAATATTTTTAAATTACAGAAAAAAAGCCTGAATGTCCAACAATAGGGATTGTTTATTTTATGCATATACAATAGAATAAAATGTGGCCACATTATTGCAAGGTTATTATTGACATGGAAAAGTATTCATAGCACTACTTGGCAATGAGAAAGAATGAAATATGGCCTTTTGTAGCAACGTGGATGGAACTGGAGAGTGTTATGCTAAGTGAAATAAGGCATACAGAGAAAGACAGATACCATATGTTTTCACTTTTATGTGGATCCTGAGAAACTTAAGACCATGGGGAAGGGGAAGGAAAAAAAAAGTTAGAGAGGGAGGGAGCCAAACCATAAGAGACTCTTAAAAAGTGAGAATAAACTGAGGGTTGATGGGAGATGGGAGGGAGGGGAAAGTGGGTGATGGGCATTGAGGAAGGCACCTGTTGGAATGAGCACTGGGTGTTTTATGGAAACCGATTTGGTAATAAATTTCATATTAAAAAATAAATCATATGATCTACTGAGAAAAAAAGAAAAGTATTCATAGCATGTTCTTAAATAACAAAAGGCATGTTACAAAATGGTATGAAAGATATGATGTCACTTTAAGTCTACATGAAGATATATAGAGATTAAAAATCTATGTTGGGATAATATTCATCAAAATATTATGTTTTATTGTATCTTGGAGGTTTGACTAAGTTGGTTTTTACTTTAATATTTTTGCTTATCTGTATTTTCTATGTTTTTTTAATGAAAATACTGGGTGATTTAAATTTTTTTCCTCACAAAATTGCTACCATATATCGAGTGTTTATAAACTTCTAGGCACTGTGGAAAATATTTCATACGCATTATGAAATTCACCATATAACCATAAAAGATTGCTTTTGTTATTCAGTATTATAAATGAGGAAATAGAGATTTAGAGATATTAACTTGTTTAAGGCCACACAACCTGGATTCCAATCCAATTTTGTCAGCCTCCAAAGCCTAACTTTTAATCATTACACTATAATAACAAGGTGTCTAAATGTGTACAAGACACTGTGCTAAGAGTCATTGGGTGAATAAGAAGTTAGCAATTAGTAGCTCTCACTTTCAAGCGGCTTAGCAGTCAATAAGTAAGACATATAGACTACTATACAACATGGGAAAATATGTTTTATAACATGAGAGGTACAAATCTGGAGGTCACAAAATTCAGGGGTGTTTTGGGAATAACAAGCACGTCATCTTATTTTATTAGTGTGGTTTCTCAAAATGTGGCCTTTAGCCCATCTGCCACATATTTATCAGCTCATCTCAGGAGAGAAAAATCCCTACCAACTCAGGAGAATTCAAATGATTTCCATGAGCATCATACATTTGGTATCTAGCATTTTAAAAAAAAATGCCTTACAATACTTATAAACGTTACTAGCAATATAATACTAAAGGTTTGATTCTTGGTCAAGGGAATATAAGAAGTGTACCACCAGGCTATATTGCGTTCCCAAATACCTGAGGTCAGACAAATGCCGTTTAACCCACCAACATCTCCTGGGCCTTTGGGTCTTGGTTTGTACTGATTTGAAATTGGCCTTAGGAAGTTTTCTCCTAGGTTTCAAACACATCTTGGGACGAATTTGAAGGACAGATTGAGGTGGATTCAAAATACCTCCAAATACCTGTATTCTTATGGAAAATGTCAGGCTCCCAATTGCATCAGCCTCTTAGTCACTACCTTAAAAGCTCTGCTAGAATTTTGTTTTGTTTTGTTTTGTTTTGTTTTGTTTTGTTTTGTCTTGTTTGTACTAGATGACATTTTAATTTTATTTTTTACTGTGGTAAGGACACTTAACATGAGTCCTAACTTCTTAAATTTCTAAGTACACAATACAGTATTGTTAATTATAAGCACAATATTGTACAGCAGATCTCTAGAATTTATTCATCTTATATAACTGAAAGTTTATACCTCTTGAACAACAAATCCCTATTTCCCCCTTCCTTGCCCCTGCAACCACCATTCTACACTGTATGAGTTTAACTATTTAGATACTAATATAAGTGGAAAATCATGCAGTGTTTCTGACATAGCATAATATCTTCCAGGTTCATCCATGTTGTCACATATAGACTAAGGCACCTTAATGGTTTTTAATGGCTCAAACTTCTTAGAACTTTGTCTAATTGATATCATCCACCCCTCCTGGTCTTCCTTCCCTTTGCATTTAAGGATAGCCTTTAAAAGGGAAGGTCTTCTGTTTTATTTCACAGACTGACAGGTTAGAATTGCACTTCACCAAAGCACTTCAGTCCAGACCTACACCAAGCCTACACCAGACCCACAGTTTATCCAGAGATAAACTGAATTTATCTCTGGAAATGCAAAGAGAGGAAATACTAAGATGGGTGAATGGTAGCAATTAGATAAGATTCTAAGAAATTCAAGCCATTAAAAGCCTAGGGGGCTTTAGTATGGTAGCTCCAATTCCATATTGTCAGTAAAATCTCAAAGAGTCCTACTCCATTTTCCCAGTAACTGGGTCACCACCCCCATTTCTCCACCTTCACCTGTTTCAGTAAGGTCATCTGACTGAGAGAATCTCTAAATTGAACATTTGGGGCCCCCTAGTAGGGGTGCTACTATGGCTGTGTTTAGATGTGTTCAAGAACACCAGTCATCATCATGAGACCTTCAAGTCTGCCTACGTATAATCACTCCTTTTTGCCTATCATCTGTTTATAGATAAAATTTTGTTGCTGTGAGCCTCTGAAACTGAACATATTTGTTCAGAATACATAGGTGTTGGCTCTTCCATCCACAGCCAAAGGTATAGTACAACAAATATCAACAGTCCATCTACGCTAAAACACACTGAAATAAAAACACTCTTTCCCTGTGCAGTACATATTTGGTTGGTTCACTGATTAATTAGCTGTTTCTAACTAATCTGTCTGGGGGTAGAAGGAGTATGGGTGAATGTAGGCAGAAATATCTCAGTGAGCTTGGCAATTTTGTCACCCAATGAATTTACACTTAAAGTGAAACCACTAATCTAATATGTTTTTATTTAAAAAAAATTTGTTAATGTTTATTCATTTTTGAGAGACAGAAAGAGACAGAGCATGAGTGGGGGAGGGGCAGAGAGAGAGGGAGGCACATAATCTGAATCAGGCTCCAGAGTCTGAGCTGTCAGCACAGAGCCTGACATGGTGCTCAAACTCATGAACTGCGAGATCATGATCTGAGCTGAAGTCGGTCGCTTATCCAACTGAGCCACTCAGGCGCCCCTAAACCACTAATCTTTAAAGCAATTTTTGGCATAAGTTATTACACTTCTCAACAGTGGATATAAAATAGATAGATTTCAACTTAAATTTTATGTTACTCTGAGCAGTGCCATAACATAATCACAGGGTCTCTTCTTAAATTATTATAGGACCTGTGTAAATGAGCAAATCCTAATCAGAGTTCTTTTGACTATACACAGTATCACTTAAAACTCATCTTTGTAATTAGATCCAACCACAGCATTCATAACTAAAAGAAATTACTATTTGGAGCCAGTTAATTTTATTACATATCTACTTAGGTTGGAAGTTACTTAGATCAAATTGCAATAAAACTCAAATATAAACAACAGAAAGTAATATTATTTATAAAAGGTTTCTAATATAAAACAAAACAAAAAATATAAACAAGATTTAAAAGAGCTAATGAACAAGATTTAATCTTAAACAAGATTTAAAATCTTAAACAAGATTTAAAAGAGCTAACTAGAACCATGATAGACAGTAATAGACAGTAATATTGTATAGAGGGGAATAAAGGTTACTCCCAAGACTTCTCAACATGGAAGGTTTCTTTCCATACTTTTTGATTTGTGTTAAGGAAATGTAAGAGCAAGAGCAGTCAGTGTTCAGTGGCTTTGATAGGAGATAATGTATGATTGCTCTAATGGGCCTATTATATTCTTTTTTGTTCTTCCTTTTTATTTAACTCATATTTGAAAATCTCCTGCAGACAACTTGGCTCTTTCCCAGAGGTTTGGTCCAACCCCAGGTTCCATTGCTATCAGATCTAGTGGAGGTCAAAGCACAGGCCAAGCGGCTGCAGGTCTGCGAGGATGTAAGGACACCCCTTTAGCATAGCTAAGGAGCATTTCTGATGAGTCAATAGAAAGAAGGTCAGGCTAATAATTATTCTCAAGTGGTCATTTTCTGCCATTTGACAGTTCAAATTTCCCAAATTTACCTTCCTTCAAACTCCAATCTTAGTTATAAGACTTAATTTCCTAAAAAAATTAATTTCCTACTTATATATAATTGTTCCAACTGTGTGGCAGCTGTAGTGTGTGGAAATGGATGTTAGACTCTTTTTCCATACCCTAACATGAATGTGAAAAGTTATATAATCTCTCAAAGCATTCAAATGATCTTCAGTAGAAGTTAATTATTTCCTACTTCACAGGGTTGTTTGAAGATCAGGTGAGATATTATACAGAAGATCCTAACACAATGCCTGACACAGAGCAGATTCTAGATAACCATACATTTTTAATGTCCACCTCCCTCTTCCCCATAAGACATTGCTTTCCAACTCTTTGAGAACACTATGCCAACAATTATCTCTTTCTCTCCCCACTCACCAAACTCCCCTTTCCTGATGGCTCCTGAAAGATCAATAAACATTTATTGAATGTGTAGTTAGCAAGTTGGCCAGGTATTTTTCCCATGTTATTTTAACCTAACCCTAACCTCTCCTGAAGCTATTGGTCTTTCTTTCTCCTCTTTATGATGAAAGCTCTTCAAAGAGGCTATAGTAGAAGAATCCATATAAAGAGTATTGTCAGGGGAAGTATAAGTGTCTGGGTGCTGTGCCCAAAATTTAGATGACATGTTCAAGTGCATATTTTCCACATACTATTTTCCCATCATAGTCGTAAAAGAATCCTTATCCTCAATATGTTGAGATCCACTGATAGACATCAGTAACATTTCAGGACTGTCACACTATTCCTTTATATCTGCTTCTCTCCTTACTATGAATTGAAATTTTCCTAGCTATAGCCATCAGTAAACTTTATTTTAATGTTTATTTGTTCATTTTGAGAGAGAGAGAGAAAGAGAGAGAGAGAGAGAGAGAGCGCACACACGTGTGAGCAGGGGAAGGGCAGAGAGAGAATCCCAAGCAGGCTCTGTGCTGACAGCTCACAACTGTGAGATCATGACCTGAATCAAAATCAAGAGTCAGACGCTAAACCAACTGAGCCACCCAGGTGCCCTGTCATCAGTGAATTTTTACTTGCCAGCTTCCAATTTCTATTTTTAGTCTTCATCCTACATAATGTATTTGTATCATGTGACATTCATCCCAAGCTTTCCTTCTTGGAACTTTCCCATCACTTCATTTTTGAAATTACTTTCATTTCCCAATAAGTCATGTTTGTGCACTCCTATTTCTTTCTCTGCTCCTACTCTTCAGTATGACTCCTAAATTTTGATGTGCCCCAAGATATTCTTTGTCTTAATTTATTCTTGTTGTACATCCTCTTTTTTCATTGTATAATTTATGTCCAAAAACATCCCACATTTCTAGGTTAGACCTATCCTGAAATCCAAATCCATATTTCAAGGTAATTAAAAAATAAATTGCATAAATACACTAAAGTTTTAAGTTTCATTGGTAATCAAAGAAATTCAAGTTATTATAAAAATATTGTGTTCTTTTACCATACAAGTGATGGGTAGTTTTTTTTTTCTAAATAATATAACTGTGTTGAAAAATTTAAGGACGAACAGATACACTAATGCATTTCTAAAGATGAGCAGATTATTACAACCCTTATACAGAGGAATTTGGCTCTATAGCTCAGAATTCTTTGAAATATACATACACAGTTCTGCTTCTATACTGTGAAGTTATACCAAAGGACCCTCCCACTAAAAGACAACTAGAACGAGGGTGCCTGGGTGGCTCGGTTGAGCGTCAGACACCTGACTTTGGCTCGGGTCATGATCTCACAGTTTCATGAGTTTGAGTCCCACGTAGACTCTGCACGGACAGTATGGAGCATGCTTGAGATTCTCTTCCTTGATATTTCTCTCCCTTTCTCTCTCACAAAATAAATAAATTTAATAAAAAGGTAGCAAGAAATTGGATACATTAGGAGATAGATAGATAGATAGATAGATGATAGATGATGGGTGATAGATATAGATGATATAGATATAGATAGGCATGGCTAAACTCATAAGAAGAAAAGGAAATCTCAAAGTAGGAGGGGTGAGACAATGAACTAAAATTTGAGCACAGCCACAAGTAAGTAAGTGAAAGAAAGTTGCCCTGGAAACAAATACTGATAAAAATCCTGAAATCATGAAGTCCTAACTTCAAGGTTAGAGAACTAATGTGAGTCTTCTATATAACTCTGGACCTTCCTTGGAGCTAAAGTGATCCCAAATACTGGCAAATTCTGATAGTGGCAGATGAAACCATAAATATCCTTTCTAAGGGAACATCCCCCTTGGATTCTTACAGATTGAATTTATTTATCCATATTTTAAAAATATTTATTTATTTATTTATTTATTTATTTATTTATTTATTTATTTATTTATTTTTGAGAGAGAGAGACTGACAGAGAGAGCGAAGAAGGGGCACAAAGAGAGGGTGATCTGAAGAAGGCTATGTGCTGGGAGCCTGATGAGGGACTTCAACTCATGGAACCATGAGACTATGGCCTGAGCTGAAGTTGAGCACAACCAACTGAGCCACCCAGGTGCCACTCCCTACAGATTGAATTTAAAAGCATATGATCTTATACATATAAATCAAGCCATTTTGACTGAAAGCTATCAGAAACAAAATACAGATTAAATTTCTAAGGAAATTCATATGCTGAAATTATCAGAAACACAACATTAAACATATTAAATTATTAAAAACTTAAGTTGGATTATTTTAAAATCAAGTCTTTAAAAAAAGACTATTATAAATGAACAAGAAATATTTAAAAGTAAAACAACTTAACCTTTGATATTAAAAACTCATTTAATGGGTAACAGCATATCAGATAGAGATGAAAGAGACAATTCATGAACTGAAGAAGAGATTTCAGGATAATACTCAGAATTAGTATAAAAGATTCAGGAACCAGACTCAATTTGAATTCCGGCTCTATCACTAACTGGGTCTGTGACCTTAGGTATGTTGCTATCCTCTTGTATTTCAGTTTCATCATATATTAAAGAATAGGGGTTTGTGTAAGGATGAAGTGCTTGGACCAAAGCTGATAATATTAAGCCTATAGAACAAATATTGATATGACAGAGGTAATTCCAAAATATCTATTATATCAAGAAACACATGGGCTTAACTTCCCTACCAAAATAAGGAGTTTTTCAGATAACTCACAAATGAAATCTCACCTTATGCTGTGTAAGAAACACATTAAATATAAAATTATTCAGAAAGATTAAAATAAAAGAATGAGCAATGATATACACAGCATATGCACAAAAGAAAAGAGAAAAAGAAAAAACAAGAGTCATGATAATGTCTAACAAGGTAGAATTCAGAGCAAAAAGCATTAGAAAAACTACAGAAAGGTAGTTTAAAGGTACTAAACAGGACAAGTCACAGAAAAATATGTGTGATACATTTCTGTGCACCCAGCAACAGTGAGGTAATTTCACACAGCAGAAAATTCAGGAGGTACAAAGATAAATCAGCAAAAACAATAATTGGCCTTAATTCTCTTCCCAGTCTAAGACATAACAAGATGAAAAGCATTAAGAAAGGATTTAGAAGACTTGAATTACATTTTTAATAAATTACATGATATGCACATATATTGAAATTTGATAACTGAAGTAGAAAAGTATGGCTTTAAAAATGTGCTTTTGGAACCTTGACTAAAACTGATCATTTATTAGGTCACCAAGAAAAATTTATTAAAGCGTAAAGTAAAATCAATACAGAAAACATTGTTTGACCACAAAACAATAAAAAGATACTCCTCCACTGAGGTTTTAAAAACAAACCTGTATTCCATTGTGTATATAAACCACAATTTCTTTATCCATTCATCAGTTGATGGACATTTAGGCTCTTTCCATAATTTGGCTATTGTTGAGAGTGCTGCTATAAACATTGGGGTACAAGTGCCCCTATGCATCAGTACTCCTGTATCCCTTGGGTAAATTCCTAGCAGTGCTATTGCTGGGTCGTAGGGTAGGTCTATTTTTAATTTTCTGAGGAACCTCCACACTGTTTTCCAGAGCGGCTGCACCAGTTTGCATTCCCACCAACAGTACAAGAGGGTTCCC
This sequence comes from Lynx rufus, assembly GCF_022079265.1. NCBI lineage: Eukaryota > Metazoa > Chordata > Mammalia > Carnivora > Felidae > Lynx > Lynx rufus. Next base: position 54,258,587 of record NW_025814889.1, read on the forward strand.
ATTTCTCCACATCCTCGCCAGCATCTATATCTCCTAATTTGCTCATTTTAGCCACTCTGGCATGAGGTGGTATCTGAGTGAGAACAAACTGAGGGTTGATGGGGGTGGGAAGGAGGGGAGGGTGGGTGATGGGTATTGAGGAGGGCACCTGTTGGGATGAGCACTGGGTGTTGTATGGAAACCAATTTGACAATAAATTTCATATTTAAAAAAAAACCTGTAGAGTTAAAGAAGATAATAAAAACAAACGAAAAGTGCAGAATTTCTAGAAAACAACTGTTATGGTTGAATTATGTTCCCTTCAAATTCATATGTTGAAGTCCTAACGGTACCCACGAATGCAACCATATTTGGAAATAGAGTCATTGCAGTTGTAATTAGTTAAGATGAGGTCAACTGGAGTAGTTTCATCCCCTAATCCAATATGTCTGGTGTCTTAATGAAAGAGGGGTAAATTGGATGCGCGCGCACGCACACACACACACACACACACACACACACACAAATACCACATGGAAATGAATACAGAGATGGGTGTGATGCTTCTTCAAGCCAACGAACACCAAAGACTGCCAGGCAATCACCAGAAGCTAGGGGAGAGGCATGGAACAGCCCTCAGAAGGAAGCAATCCTGCTCACATCTTGATCTCAGACTTCCAGCCTCCAGAACTATGAAACCATACATTTCTGTTTGTAAGTCACTCTGTTTGCAGTACTTTATTCAGCGGATTGAAAACATCACTGCTATTTTCTGTTCAGTTGCCCAAATCTCCAATTACACCATATTTCAGAGTTTAGTACCAAATAATGCTGTAATATCATTAAATAAATAAGTCAAGCATCAAAGTGAGTAAATTAAATTCTCCCTACAGCCTCTTCTAACTCCAAGATTTTTGTTCATTTGTGTGCTTATTTTGTTTTGATTTGGGGGGAACATAATAGGCCTTTCGAAAGCTCCTAATCTGTATTAGGATCCTAGAAGTCATTGAAAATACATTTTTTAAAAAAATACTAAAATAGTATAGAAAGAACACATGTTCATTAAGATAATTTCTTGAGAAACTTTTAAAATATAAAGATGCAAACCTCGCATACTGAGCTCTCCACAGAAGCTTACAAATGAATTGAAGCTGTGAGGGAGAGGCATTGCTCACACTCCCCTAGACTTTGGTGGGGTGCAGTGGGCTCCTGTCTCTTTTCAAAATATTACTCACATTTTTTGAATCTGGTAAGAGGAGATGTGAAGAAAGTGTTGGAGAAGACATTATTCACTTTAGGGACTTAAATTTTTCTGTGGTACATTTTAAAAATGTTTATAGATAGATTTATTTATTTATTTTTTATTTATTTACTGAGGGAGAGAAAAAGAGAGGAGAGTATGTGCATGAGTGGGGGAAGGGTGGAGAGAGAGAATCCCAAGCAGGGTCCACGCTCAGTGCAGAGCCCAATATAGAACTCAATCTCATGACCGTGAGATCAATGACCTCAGCCAAAATCAGGTTCAGACACTCAACTGACTGAGCCACCTAGGAGTCCCTCAGTGCTGCATTTTAAAGGATGGCAGGAAAGAATGCCTACATGTGGTGTGAAAACAATGGCAATTCTAGATTGCTTTCCAGCAAAGTGCTTCTGTGATTTTACAGAGGTGAAAGTATGTATGTTGGAAAAATTACCCACATTGTTAATTTGCACCTTTTTGCATAAAAAATAATCTTACTTAAACCCTCAGAGTGGAGTGGAATGAAAAAAAACATTACTTGATGCAAAGTGGCATAGATTATAAACAAATTGTTTCACAGATTCTAAGGTGTACATATAGCATTATGAATAATAGCCAGACTATGGAGAGAGCCCAAATGTCCATTGACCAATGAATGGATAAAGAAAATGTGGATATAAAATGGAATATTACTCAGCCATCAAAAAGAATGAAATCTTGCCATTTGCAACAATGTGGATGGAGCTAAAATGTATTATGCTAAGTGAAATAAGTCAATTGGAGAAAGACAAATACCATATGATTTCACTCATGTGAATTTAAGAAACAAAATATGAACATATGGGAAGGGGGCGGGGGAGAAAAAGGGGAGAGAGGGAAACAAACCACAAGAGATTCTTAATGATAGAGAACAAACTGAAGGTTGATGGAGGTAGGTGGGTGGGAGATGGGTTAGACGGGTAATGGGTATTAAGGAGGGCACTTGTGATGAGCACTGGGTGTTGTATGTAAGTGACAAACCACTGAATTCTACTCCTGAAACAAATACTGCACTGTAATGTTGGCTACCTAAAATTTAAATTAAAAAAAAAAAGGAAGAGAAAATAAATAATGCCCTCATGATGATCCCTCAGCTATTTTTTTCTTAACCCATTGGGCTTAATATATAAAACCATGATCTACCAAAATATTAAAAAATATAAAAATAAAAATAACACATTTTTCCTCTGAAAATGTTTAGAACAATATTATTTCCACACTATTTGTGGCAATTCATTAAAAAAAATAAGTTTGTAAACATTAATTTATCTTAATTCTGGTATAGTTAACATACAGGGTTATATTAGTTTCAGATGTACAATACAGTGATTCAACAATTCTACGCATTACTCAGTGCTCATTACGATAACTGCACTCTTTAATCCCCATCACATATTTCACTCATTCCCCAACCCCCACATCCCCTCTGGTAACTATTTGTTATCTATAGTTAAGAGTCTGTTTTTCTGTTCATTGCTTTCTATTTTTGTTCATTTGTTTGTTCCTTAAATTCCACATATGAGTGAAATCATATGGTATTTGTCTTTCTCTGACTGATTTATTTCACTTAGTAGTATACCCTCTAGATCCATCCATGTTGTTGCGAATAGCAACATTTCAATCTTTTTCTTTTTTTTTTTTTAGCTGAGTAATATTCCATTGTGTATATATACTACAACTTCTTTATCCACTCATCTATCAATGGACACTTGAATTGCTTCCATGTTTTGGCTATGTAAATAATGCTGCAATAATCATATGGGTGCATACATCTTTTTGAAATAGTGTTTTCATATTCTTTGAGTAAATACCCAGCAGTGGAATTCCTGGATGGTATAGCAATTCCATTTTTAATTTTTTGAGGAATCTCCATACTGTTTTCCATAATTTTGCATAGTTTGCGTAGTTTGCATTCCCACCAAGGCATTAGGGTTTCTTTTTCTACACATCCTCACCAGCACCTGTTGTTTCTTGTGTTTTTTATTTTAGCCATTCTGACAGGTGTAAGGTGATACCTCATTATGGTTTTGATTTGCATTTCCCTGATGATGAGTGATGTTGAGCATCTTTCATGTGTCTGTTTGACATCTGGATATCTTCTGTGGAGAAATGTCTGTTCATGCCTTCTGCCAATTTCTTAATTGAATTACTTGATGATTTTTTTTTTATATATTTTGGAAACTAAGCCCTTATCAGGTATACCATTTGCAAATATATTTCCCATTAAGTAGGTTGTCTTTTAGTTCTGTTCATTGTTACCTTTGCCATACAGAACCTTTTTATTTTAATGTAGTCCCAAAAGTTTATTTTAGCTTTTGTTTCCCTTGCCTCAGGAGATATATCCAGAAAAATTTTGCTATGGCCAATGTCAGAGAAATTACTGCTTGTACCATCTTCTAGATTTTGTTTGGTTTCAGGTCTCACATTTAGGTATTTAATTAGTTTGAGTTTATTTTTTGTGTACGGTGTAAGAAAGTGGTCCACTTTCATTCTTTTGCATGTAGCTGTCCAGTTTTCCCAGCACGATTTGTCAAAGAGACTTTTTCCCTATTGTATTTTCATGTCTTGTTTATCAAAGATTAACTACCCATATAATTATGGATTTATTTCTGGTTTTTCTATTCTGTTCTCTTGATCTATGTATCCCTTTTTATCCCAGTACCAAATTGTTTTGATTATTACAGCTTTGTAATATATCTTGAAATCTGGATTTTGATACCTCCAGTTTGGTTCTTTTTCAAAATTGATTAGGCTATTTGGGGCCTTCTGTGGTTCCATACAAATTTTAGGATTATTTGTTTTAGTTCTGTGAAAAATGCCATTGATATTTTGTTAGGGATTACATTAAACTTGTAGGTTGTTTTATGTGGTGTCAAGATTTTAAAAATATTTGTTTTCCCAATCCATCAGCATGGAATATCTTTCCATTGCTCTGTGTCGTCCTCGATTTCTTTCATCTATGTTTTATACTTTTCAGAGTACAGGTCTTTCACCGCTTTGGCTAAGTTTATTCTTAGGTATTTTATTCTTTGTGGTGAAGTTATAAATGGGATTGTTTTCTTACCTTCTTTTTCTGTTGCTTCATTATTAGTGTATAGAAATGCAATAGATTTCTGTATATTAATTTTGTATCCTATGAATTTATAAAATCACTTATCAGTTCTAGTATTTTTTGGTGAAGTCTTTAGGGTTTTCTATGTGTAGTATCATGTCATTGGCAAATACTGAGACTTTTTTTCCCTTACTTGTATTGTACGACTTCTATTTCTTTCTGTTGTCTGATTGCTGTGGCTAGGGCTTCTAGTACTATGCTGAATAAGAGTGGTGAAAGTGGGCACCTTGTCTTGTTCCTGATATTAGTAAAGGAGCTGTCAGTTTTTCACCATTGAGTATGATGTTAGGTGCAGATTTTTCATATATGGTCTTTATTATGTTGAGGTATGTTCCCTCTAAACCTACTTTGTTGAGGGTTTGTGTCATGACTGGATGTTGTACTTTGTCACATGCTTTTTCTGCATCTACTGAAATGATTATATGGTTTTTATCCTTTCTCTGGTTGATGTGATATATCATGTTGATTGATTTGTGAATACCGAGCTACCCTTGCCTCCCATGAATAAATCCTACTTGATCATGGTGAATTTTTTTATGTATTGTTAGATTCAATTTGCTAGTGTTTCATAGAGGATTTTTGCATCTATATTCATCGGAGATATTGGCCTATAGTTCTCTTTTTTTTTTTTTTAAATTTTATTTTTTCAACGTTTATTTATTTTTGGGACAGAGAGAGACAGAGCATGAACGGGGGAGGGGCAGAGAGAGAGGGAGACACAGAATCGGAAACAGGCTCCAGGCTCTGAGCCATCAGCCCAGAGCCTGACGCGGGGCTCGAACTCACGGACCGCGAGATCGTGACCTGGCTGAAGTCGGACGCTTAACCGACTGCGCCACCCAGGCGCCCCTATAGTTCTCTTTTTGATGGTGTTTTTATCTGGTTTTGGTGTCAAGGTAGTGCTGGCCTTATAAGATGAATTTGGAAGTTTCCCTTTCTCTTCTATTTTTTGAATAGTTTGAGAAGAATAGGGGCGCCTGGGTGGCGCAGTCGGTTAAGCGTCCGACTTCAGCCAGGTCACGATCTCGCGGTCCGTGAGTTCGAGCCCCGTGTCAGGCTCTGGGCTGATGGCTCAGAGCCTGGAGCCTGCTTCCGATTCTGTGTCTCCCTCTCTCTCTGCCCCTCCCCCGTTCATGCTCTGTCTCTCTCTGTCCCAAAAATAAATAAACGTTGAAAAAAATAAAAAAAAAAAGAATAGACATTAACTCTTCTTTAAATGTTTGATAGGGTTCACCTGTGAAGCTGTCTGGCCCTGGAATTTTGTTTGTTGGAAGTTTTTTGATTACTGATTCAACTTAATTGTTGGTTATTGGTCTGTTCAAGTTTTTTATTTCTTCTTCTTGTCAGTTTTTGTAATTTATCTGTTTCTAGGAATTTATCCATTTCTTCTAGGTTGTACAATTTGTTGGCATATAATTTTTCATAATATTCTCTTACAATTATTTGTATATCTGTGGTGTTGGTTGTGTGATTTCTCCTCTTTCATTTGTGATTTCATTTACTTGAGTCCTTATTTTTTATTAATTTGGCTAGAGGTTTATCAATTTTGTTGATCTTTTCAAAGAACCAGCTTCTGGCTTCATTGATCTGTTCTATTGTTTTTTGTTTTTTGTTGTTGTTTGTTTTTATTTTGTTTTGTTTTTTTAGTTTCTACATCATTTATTCCTGCTCTAATCTTTATTATTTCCTTCCTTCTGATAGTTTGGTGTTTTGTTTGATCTTCTATTTCTACTTCCTTTAGGTGTAGGTTTAAGTTGTTTATTTGAGTTTTTTCTTGCTTCTTGATGTAGGCCTATATTGCTATAAACTTCCCTCTTAGAATAGCTTTTGCTGCATCTCAAAAATTTTGGACCATCATGTTTTCATTTTCACTTGGATCCATGTAGTTTTTTATTTCCTCTTTAAATCCTTGATTGGCCCATCCATTGTTTATTAGCATGTTATTTACCCTCCATGTATTTGTGTTCTTTCTAGATTTTTTTCTTGTGGTTGATTTCTAGTTTCATAGTGTTGTGTTCAGAAAAGAGGCATGATGTGATTTCAGTCTTTTTGAATTTTTTGAGATTTGTTTTGTGGCCTAACATGTGACCTATTCTAGAGAATGTTCCATGTTCACTTGAAAAGAATGACATTCCACTGTTTTAGGATGGAATGTTCTGTATATATTTGTTAGATCCTTTAGGTCCAATGTATCATTCAAAGCCACTGTTTAGTTGTTGACTTTCTGTTTGGATGATCTATTCATTGATGTAAGTGGAATATTAAAGTCTCCTACTATTATTGTATTACTATCGATTGCTTCCTTTATGTTTGTTAATAGCTGCCTTATGTATTTAAGTGTTCCTATATTGGGTGCATAAATATTTATAATTGTTATAACTTCTTGGGGTGTTCTCTTTATGAATATGTAGTGTCCTTCTTGTTAGAGCCTTTGTTTTAAAATCTATTTTGTCCATTATAAGTATTGCTCCCCTAGCTCCTAGCTTTTTTTTTCACTTCTGTTTGCATAAATGTTTTAATATCCCTTCACTTTCAATCTGCACATGTCTTTAGGACTGAAACAAGTCTGTTACAGGCAGTCTATAGATAAGTCTTGTTTTATTGTCCACTCTATTACCCTAGTCTTTTGATTAGATAGTTTAATCCATTTACAATCAAGGTAATTATTGATGGCTGTGTACTTATTTCTCTTTTGTGACTTGTTTTATGGTTGTGTTTATAGTTCATGTTCCTGTCTTCTCTTGCCCTCTTCTCTTGTGCTGGCATTCTTTGATGATATACTTAAGTTTATTCTCTTTATTTTTTGCATTTCTATTACTGGTTTTTGATTTTTGGTTACCATTAGGTTGATATATAACATCTTATGCATATAACAGTCTATATTATACTGATGGTCACTTACGTCTGAACACATTCTAAAAGCACTAAATTTTTGCTTTCCCCCCTGCCATCTTTTAGGCATATAGTGTCATACTTTACATCTTTATTTTGTGAATCCCTTGACTGATTTTTATAGATATACTTAATTTTGCTACTTTTGTGCTTCCAAATTTTCTTACTCCTACTTATAGTCCTTCCTTTCCACTTGAAGTATCCCTTTTAACATTTCTTATAAGTCTGCCTTACTGGTGGTTAATCCCTTTAACTTTTGTTTGGGAAATTCTTTAGCTCTCCTATTCTGAATGATAGCCTTGATCAATAGAATATTCTTGGCTGCAGGTTTTTTCCTTTCAGCACTTTGAATATATCATGCTACTCCCTTCTGGCCTGCAAAGTTTCTACTGAAAAATTAGCTAAGAGCCTTATAGGGTTTTCCTTGTATATAACTATTTTATTTTCTCTTGCTGTTTCAAAGATTCTTTATCGCTACTTTTTGCCATTTTAATTATTACATGCCTTAGTGTGGATATCCTTGGCTTGATTTTGTTGGGGGTTCGCTGTGCCTCTTGGATCTGAATTTCTGTTTCCTTCCCTGTATTCCAGTTATTATTTCTTCAAATAAAATTCTGACCCCCTTTCTTTCTCTTCTTCTGGGATCCCTATAATACAAATGTTATTATGATTGATAGTGTCACTGAATTCCTTTGATCTATTCTTATTTTTTTATTACCTTTTTCTTTTTCTTCTTTTGTTCAGCATGATTGCTTTCCATTATTCTGTCCTCCAGGTCTCTGATCCATTCTTCTGCTTCCTCTAGTCTACTATTTATTCCTTCTAGTGTATTTTTTATTTCAGTTATTGAATTCTTTATCTCTGATGGTTCTTTAAATTTTCTCTTTGTCAAGGATGTCACTGAAGTCCTTCACTCTTTTCTCAGATCCAGTGAATATCTTTATGACCATGACTTTAAAATCTCTGTCAGACATATTACTTATCCCCGTTTTGTCTGATTTTGTCCCTTCCTTTCATTTGGAACATATTCCTTTAACTCCTCATTCTATCTAACTCTCTGTTTCTATGTGTTAGGTAAGTCAGCAATGTCTCCTGTTCTTGAAAGTAGTAGCCTTATGAAGAAGAAGCCCTGTAGTGCCCTGTGTAGTGCATGTCCCCTGCTCACCAGAACCTGTCACTTTCTATAGGTGTAGTGTACACCCTACTGCTGTGGCTAAGTGCATTTGCCTTCAGTCCAGCCATCTGCAATGGTTCTCTTTGCCTGTAGTGCCCAGGGTTTGGTTCCTGTGTTATTAATGGGCCAGTCTTGGGCCACTTTGGGTATGAATTGGGTGAGACTAGGCTTTTGACAGAGGTGTGGTCCCACCAAAGTCAGAACATTATCCCTCTGCTGTCCCCCTAAGAAGCTTGTTGGTGGGCAGGGCCTGAGGTCAGACCAGATATCTGTCTCCAGCCCATTGCTCAGACTGCAGTCAAAGTGCTGTGTGTGGTTATCTTCCCCTCTCCCCAGGGTAGGTGTCACTTTGTGGTGGTGCTGGCTCCTGTCAGGGCTGCTTGCACACCACCACATTTGTGGCACTACTTTGGATGGACTCCTGCTGAGGGCAGGGTTGGAGAGAGTGTGTCCACAGAACAGTGTGGGGACATGGCATGAAGTGTTAGCAAATGTTGCACAAGTCTGCCATGAGAAGAGAGATGGCACTGTTTTGGAGAGCTGCAGAGGCTAGTTGGAGGGGGCGAGTCCGCAGAAGAGCATGGAGGTGGGGGCATGTTGTTAGGCAGCTAGGTGGAGAGTGTTCATGTGCTATTTCCCACAGGTGTCCATGTGTCTAGCTTGGGCGGTGGAGGAGGAAAATAGTGCCTGCCAGCTCCTTTGTTCTTGGTGTAGTCTCCCAAAGATCCCTGCCCTTCCTGCACATATTCTGAGATTAGTAAATACATCTCCTTTCTATATACCCCAGACATCTTTCAAACTGCTGCTTCTATGCTATATCTAAGCAGGATTGTTTGTTACGCTGTCTCTTTAAGGGTGGTGACTCAGTTTCCTATCACCCTTCAGCTCTCCCAGAACTGATTTTTAAAATTCCAACTGTTAAGCTCTACTGACTGTTAAAACTCATGATGTTAATCCCCTCTGGTTTTCAAAGCCAAATGGTATGGAGATTTGTCTTCTCTGAACAGGTTCCCCTTACTTAAGATGCCCAATATGGGATCTGTTCTCCCCTCTCTTTGCTTGCAGAGTCCCTCCCTCCTAGGGACAGTCCTGAAGTCAGTTTAGTTCCTCACTGGATTTCTGTTCTTCCTACTGTTTTTTGATTTGGCTTCTTCTTTATGTTTAGCTGTGGAGAGTCTATTCTGCCAGGCTTCAGGTCATTTTCTAGGTTATATACACTGATGTGGGTATTATGTAGGTGTATACATGGGATGAGGTGAGTTTGGGATCCTCCTACTCTGCCATCTTATAAGTACCCAAGATAGTTTTACAACTATGTAGCAACAACAAAAAAATGTTTAGTGAAAAATCAGCTATAAACTCTTACTATTTTTATGTTTTCTATATTTATATGAAAATATTGTGTATAGTTCAGCCATTGTATATAGACAATCTTGTATCATATTCTATCTCTCTGGAAAATAATATTTTATTTATCTATTCATCTGTCAACAGGCACTTAGGTTGTTTCCATACTTTGGATATTGTGAATATGCTGCAATGAACATGTAAGTACGGATATATCTTCAAGACGATGATGTTGTTTTCTTTGGATATATACACAGAAGTGGGATTGTTGTACCATACGCTAGTTCCATTTTTAATTTCTTAAGGAAGCTTCATAGTGTTTTCCATTGAACTAATCTACCAGCGTTGTGCAAGAGTTCCAACATAGGATAATTTGAACATCAAAAAAGTGGGGATCAAAATACATGTCTATTAAAATATAGGGGTTCACAATGAGAACCACCCCCTTCCCCCCCCAAAAAAAAACCTTTAAGGTCATATTTAGAGGATGCTTGAGAACCATCTCATTACTGTATGCAGAAAACTCATGAATGAGAGGAAAGAATGAAGTATATATCCTGCTTTTTCTTTAAAACTGTACCTCAAGGTAGTGAAATACTTAATGAAGAATGCTCTCCTTTATTGGAGAATTTCAGCAAAGGTAGAGGGAATAACAGAATTAGACTATCACTGGAAGCCTATAATAAAACAATGGTTCTAGGCAATTATAACCAATGGTTGCTAAAATCAGAGTGAAAGGCTAATGGAGAACTCAGAATGGACAATGTGGCTGAAAAAATCTGGCCTCGCTGATCAGTCTTAATGCCATAAAAGAGATTCAACCAGATGTTGTAATGCAGTAGGAATAAACAGTATCACTGAAGCATTCTTACCTGAATGTGATCAAGCCTCTAGACCAAACAACCAGTATAGAGAAAATACAAGTGAGAAAGGAACACATTAAATGATACCTCATGATTGCCATCAGCAAAATCTGGGATGTGGGGAATTCTATACAATAAATGACCTGTTTTCTTTAATAAGTCAATGGTAGGAAAAAGAAAGGAAGGAAAATTATATATTAAAAGAGTCATGAGAGACAAAAAAAATGCAATCTTATTTAGATTCTGACTCTAACAGACTAATTAAAAATATTTTATAGACAACTGAAAAATGTGAACACTGATTGGATTATTTAATTATATTAAGGAAATACTGTAAAATTTCACTTTAGCTATACCAACAATTTTGTAGCTGTGTTGTATAAAGTATCCTTGTCTTTCATGAATATAAACCTGAAAAATGTTACATATAAAATTGTATAATGTTTAGGATTTGTTTTTAACAATCCAGTATGGAGTGGGAGGAAAGTAGGTAGGAATATAGAGAAAATAAGATAGATTTGTGATTTGATAATTATCAAAATTTTATATACATTTGAAAGTTTCTGTAAAAAAAAATTAAATGTAAGTATTTTAAAAAATCCATCTAATATTGATACAATCAAAATGTTTTATTTTTTTTAATTTTTTAAATGTTTATTTATTTTTGACAGAGAGAGAGAGAGAGAGAGAGAGAGAGAGAGCATGAGCAGAGTAGGGGCAGAGAGAGAGGGAGACACAGAATCCAAAGCAGGCTTCAGGCTCTGAGCTGTCAGCACAGAGCCCAATGAGGGGCTTGAACTCACAGACCATGAGATCATGACCTGAACCGAAGTTGGACGCTCAACCGACTGAGCCACCCACGCGCCCCTCAAAATGTTTTATTAAAATATTAGAGGAACAGGATAAAGAAGAAAAGTAAGTGTGCTGTTAAATGCTAATTCTTGGGGTGCTTGGCTGGCTCGGTTGGTAGAGCATGAAACTCTTGATCTCGGGGTTGAGTTCAAACCCATGTTGGGTATAGAGATTACTTAAAAATCAATCAATCAATCAATCAATCAAGTAAATAAACTAACTAACTAACTCTTTATCTTCCAGAGTAGGATATGTGCTGTCAGCACAGAGCCTGATTCAAGGCTTGATCTCATGAACCATGAGATCATGACCTGAGCTGAAACCAAGTCAGACACTTAACTGACTGAGCCCCCCCAGGTGTCCTAAGAAGAGATTATTTTCAAAATATGGAGAAAACAGCTAAAATCGCTAAAATTGATTACCTATGGAAAGCAAAATTCAGAGGTAGGCTGAAGGAAGACAGAAGACTGCTGTTTTTATTATTAGACTTCTGATAGTATTTGATTTTTAAAAATTGTAGACACACAAATTTGATAAAAAATAGAAATTATTTTCTAAAAGATTTATAAAATATATTTTATAAATTTGATGAAAAGCCCATTAATTTGTATTATTAATTATATCCTAACCTGGCTCTCATTTTAATGCTCTGTTCCCATTCACTTGTTCTCCATACTTAATCCATTGTCAAATCATGTAATGATCCCAAATGTGATTTGAACTCATTTACTTTTCTACTGCTCTGCTATCACCCTATGTGTAGCATCACTGTCTCACATCTGGACACTGCCATAGTCTTCCAACAGATTTCCTGCTTTTACTCTTGCTCCCCTCTGAAACAGTCCACCCACAGTAGTCAGCCTGATGTTTTCTTTATTATTTTTTTATTACTTTTTTTATTTGAGTGTAGTTGACGTACGTTACATTTGTTTCAGATGTACAACACCACATTGATTTTTCAACGCTATAATCATCTTTACACCAATTTCTCCTTCAATTACCTGAATTTTCACATGTTGTTTCTCAGATCTTAAACACTTTCCATTACTTTTTCCTTTGTCATCTCTTATGGTTTAGGATTCAACTTAAACATCACCACTTTTCTTTCTCTCACTACCAAATTAGTTTTCTCCACAGCACTTCACACTTGTAATTACATATTCACTTATTCACTTTCTTTGATTTTGTTTCCTTCACTGGCTCTAAGCTCCCATGACAGCAGGGACTTGGCTTTGTTCAGTGTTGTAGCTCTAGTCCCTAGAACATTCCCTATCATAGAATGTGTTCTTAATCAGTGTTTATTGAATCATAAATAAATGGAATGTGCAATAGACCAGATTTTCTCAAACTTTAGTGTGCATACAGTCACCCAGGGAAGATATTTTTAAATTAAAAAAAATTTGTTTTCAATGTTTATTTATTTTTGAGAGACAGAGCATGAATGGGAGTTGGGGCAGAGAGAGAGGGAGACACAGAATCTGAAGCAGGCTCCAGCTCTGAGCTGGGCTCAAACTCACAAAGCATGAGATCATGACCTGAGCCGAAGTCAGAGACCTAACTGAGCCATCCAGGCACCCCAGGAAAATCTTTTCTTAAATGCACATTCTGATTCAGTAGCTCTGGGGTGGGGCCTGAAATTGTAACAAGCTTCCAAATAAGGCCAAAACTGCCATGGCATTACTTACGCTTGGACTAGCAAGGCTAAAGTGGGTACAAAGATGAGTGACAGTAATGTTTGTCATGTGGGAAGGAGCTTATTATCTGGTAATGGAGTTACCTCATAAAGACAATCTACCACCTCCACTTTCAATGGTGTAGGAAGCATGAAAGACCTAAAGCTGTTAGAGATTGGGATAGATGTTGACCTTACCAAACATTATACAAGACTGCCTAAGGCCGTATTTGGCTGCAACTGAGTCATTTGAAGTGTTATAATAAGACACAACATTTACAGGAAGGAATTAGCAATTCAGTATATGAGAACAGAGATCCTTTATAACAAAGAAATAAATATCATGGAACAAGGAGATGAGAATTTGAATTTCACTTTGCCCTGAGTAGCTGTGCAAGTTTAAGCAGCCACTTACATTCTCTGAATCACTGTATCATCATCTAATGATGAAAACAGATGTGTGAAGATGAAGTGAGGAATCATATATCAATTAAATAACTATGACTGACATAAGGTAGCCCTTAAAAAGATTCAGGTTCTCCTGTTCCTTTCTTAGGTAGAACATTTTCCTTATAACATTAATTTCCTACAGGGAGAGAGAACCAATTTTTGAATGTTATGTTTGGCACCTTCAACATCTCAGAGGGGAAAAAAAAATAGGGAAATAAAATAAATATGTAGCTAAAAGCAGGTATTTTGGTTTAAAGGAACACTAGACCATAAATCAGAAAAACCAAGCTTTAGCTCAAGGTTTCAACATGAACTAGATGTATAATGCTGAATAAGCTATTTAACATCTCTGGGCTTCTGTTATCTTTTCTAAATCATTGTATATACTTTGTTAAATACATCAATCATTTTCTTACAGGAAATTATCATTCTTCCAAATCACTTGATTTTTAAAAATATTTTTTAAGTTTATTTATTTATTTTAAGAGAGAGAAAGAGACAGAGAGAGGATGAGTGGGGGAGGGGCAGAGAACGAGGTAGAGAGAATCCCAAGCAGGCTCCCAACTGTCAGTATGAACCTCCCCCACTCAGGGCTTGAACCCACGAACCATGAGCTAATGACCTGAGCCAAAATCAAAAGTCAGACGCTCAATCAACTGAGGCACCCAGGTATAACCCAAATCATTTGAGTTTATGTTTTCTTTCTTTTTTGGAATATCAGTAAATTTTACAGAAATATTAAAATTGCAGAATCATTGGATAATTAGAATAAGGATTTGGAAAACTGATTTTTTTCCTGAAATTTTTACTAACCACCCTCAAACTACATTACTAAGCTTTAAAGAATTATATGAGTTCAGTGAACTTATTTTTTTTACTTGGAGTACTTCCATCGTTTTTAGATTGCATAGATATGCATATTTCCACAAGCATTTGGAATTTGTCTTACTTGCTACATCGGCTATTGTCATAACTTAGAACATTAACTTAAATATAACTTATAAATACAAGAAAAGAAAGAACAACTTGGAGAAAATAAAAATAACAAATTAAATATTCTTTCAAAGTAATTGTGATGTTTCTATGTAATAATAGAAAAAGTCAGCAAAAAAATTCTTAATCACACAGATATGTGTCTCTATTTAAATGCTGACAAATGAATTTGGGGATTGAAAATTATTGTTTTGCTGCCGTTAATCTTCCATCCCCATTTCATTATAAGTAGCTTTCAATTTCTTTCTGCCCCCCCCCCATCTTTTTAAGTGTCGTTTTTTATCCACCCTGGCCTCATAGTTTACTCTACTACTGAATGTTCATGGAATTAAGCCATTGGGGTCATTTGGCTTTAGCTTCCTCATTAGATTCTTCAATGTCCCTGGCTTCACTCTTTGCATATAAACACATTTGTTATTCTTAATCACTTCTTTCTATCAATCCTTTACTAGAGCATACCACTTAATCTTTGAAAATCCACTCTTGTATTTCACAAAAATGGAAAATTCAAACTTCTGCTGTGTGTGACACACCATTAACTGCACAAAGACACTCTGTATCTGCTACCTTAATATTTACTGATGTGTTAATGTAATATAATAATGACCCATCTGCTTCTGCTGTCTATGAGGCACTTTCTATAGGGATGGAAATTAATGACAGTTTCTCTGAGCTGCCTGATGTCAGAGCCGGGAAAGGTGTGAAGAGTATATAAGAGCTGGATTACTCATTGGCAAGTGTGGGGGCAAATACTCCAGTGGATGCAAGCTTGGGATTGTTTATAAAGCTTTCTTACCATTAGAGGCATTCTCTGATATTGCTGACGCTGAAACACTAAAAGGTAAAGAGCTTCCTGTTTATGGGAAAATATCATTTGTTTAGGGAAGCTTAGATTTGGGATCAAATACATACTTATTTCAAAGAAAGGCTAAAGCAATAATGTGGTATAATATCAACTTTCCAGATCGTTTAGAGAAGGAAATTGGGAAATTGAAAATTTTGAAAATATTTGAAAATTGTTTAAACAGCATCAAGAGACTGTATCAATAAAATTGCTATATTTGGAGATTATGTTTAAAGAGATTTTTTGAAAGTAGGCTCTAGTCTCAAGTTCCATCAATCAGAGCTATAAGACACTTCTTGATTTCGATGCTGAATTATTCTTTTCAGAAAATTTGAGAAGCAATGTGCCTCCTGAAACTTCCAGTAGTTCTCATTGTGCTCTTGGTTGCACTACACCATCTGAAAGCTACCCCCATTGAAAGGTTAGTAACAAAAAATCCTGTTTCTTTTGTAAAATGTGGGAAAATTAGAATTAAAAACTGCTATATAACTAACAGCCCTTATGCCATTAGATTTCTGATGAAATCATGCTTAAGAACAGTACATTAAACTGTTTATCTGTTCCTTGAATTCTGTGTTCTTTAAAGAATAACACCAGTGGTTGATGACTTTCTGACAGAACTGACAGAAAGGAATGGAATAGTTCCAGTTTTATCAAGAAATATGCTTTTGCATAAGAGACTCTTAAAAACTGAGAACAAACTGAGGGGGGGTGGGAGGGCAGGAAGGGTGGGTGAAGGTTATTGAGGAGGGCACCTTTTGGGATGAGCACTGGGTATTGTATGGAAACCAATTTGACAATAAATTTCATATTAAAAAAAAGAAAAAGAAAAAGAAATATGCTTTTGGAAACTAGAGGGGCAAAACCAGAACATGAAGCAGGAAAAGCCAAGGGTAGTATTTCCCACTATATTAACCTGATTCTAAAACAAACTGTAAAAACTTAATTAAAGCATATATTTTATAACAGGTGGGATTTTATTGTCTATTTACAGATTTCTTTTTCTCCTTGGAGGGCTCTGGCAATATCCAGAACTTTTACATCTCTTTCTGGAAATCAAAATACATAGAAATAATGAGGGGGCAAATTAAAAATTTTAAGAACTAGTTAAAAAGCCATTTGTAGTCAGGCTCTGGGCTGATGGTTCAGAGCCTGGAGCCTGCTTCAGATTCTGTGTCTCCCTCTCTCTCTGCCCCTCCCCCGTTCATGCTCTGTCTCTCTCTGTCTCAAAAATAAATAAATGTTTTAAAAAATTTTTTAAAAAAAGGGTGGCTCAGTCGGTTAAGCGTCCGACTTCAGCTCAGGTCACGATCTTGCGGTCCATGGGTTGGAACCCTGCGTCGGGCTCTGGGCTAATGGCTCAGAGCCTGGAGTCTGCTTTGGATTCTGTGTCTCCCTCTCTCTCTCTGCCCCTCCCCTGTTCATGCTCTATCTCTCTCTGTCTCAAAAATAAATAAATGTTAAAAAAAATTTTTTTAAAAGCCATTTGCTCTTAGGGTTTTTTTTTCTATATTGTTAACTGTTCTGTTAATGAAATAAAATTATAAAAAAATATATCCTTCATAAGATTACTTCTGAGCTGCACTAAATGTAAATTAATACTTCTTAAAAATGAATTCAGTAGGTAGCATGTTCACCAGGATTTCCTAAAAAGGTTTATTTGAGAAGGTGTCATGTCATTTAACTGGTAATATTTTAAGGAAGTCTAAAAACTATCAGGTGATAATGTTAGCAGTAATTACAACTTTCAAGTGGAAAGCCTTTAAAACTGTAATTCTTTTATTTAAAAGATTCTCAAGTCCAAATGCATGCATATGTCATATACAATAGAGTGAGGATTTGTTTGTACTTAAATCAGTTTGACTCCTTGTAGTCTTTTAGGACTGAACTTACACGTTCTTTAACACCAAAGAGAGTTGTTTATTTTTGAAGAGTTTGCTTTAAGTCATATTAGAACTTTTCTCATAGAATTATTAGCATCTTGTCCATTTTCCCTTGGGGTGTTTTTTCATTGAGGTGACAATCTGTGGTGATATGTATATTTCTACAGCACCCACATGAAACAAATAGCAGGAGTTATCAGACTTCCTTTGTCCTTTCAGGCTTATCGAATTTACAGGATGTTCTCAGAATTGACTCTGATTTTCAATTGGATTTTTGTGGATAAAAATAACTAAAACTGACATGAAGTTTCTGGTAAACCAGCAGAACAATAGGATGACAGGAAAATTAGCAGTATTACTTCATAATTCTGTCTATATCTTGATCTTTTCTTTCATTAGGTATAGACATTTGATAAGCATCTTTATGCAGTATGGCTTCATGGATATTAGTTTATTAGGAAGTGAACTTCACTTGAAAATAAAATAGTATATAACATTATTATCAAGTTATTTTCACAATCTCTTACTTAGAATCTTTATTAGAGATACTTGTAAAGCATTCTTCAAATTGCTCTTTAATGGGTTTCCTGAAATGAGTATGTCTGGTCATTTTTTTAATGAAAATTTATCATCCTGAGCTGTTCAACCATGTAATATTCTATAACCTCAAAAAAAGCTTCTTGAGAAAGCTTCTTCAGAAAATGACTCAAATTTCAAACACCTTTAAAAGACAAAGCTGATGTTGATTTATCATTCATTGAATGTGATTTTTCTCATAAAATTTAATCATCTCACTTGAGATCTTTTTTAACTTCTACACATGTATGAGGTGATATTAAGAAGTAACAAACTTGGGGCACCTGGGTGGCTCACTCGGTTAAGCGTCAGACACTTGATTTCAGCTCAGGTCATGATCTCACAGTTGGTGGGACTGAGCCCTACATTGGGCTCTGGGCTGATGGCACAGAGCCTGCAATGGGATCCTCTCTCTCCCTCTCTCTCTGCTCCCCCTCGTGCTCTCTCTCTCTCTCTCTAAAATAAAAAAATAAACAGTTCAAAAAATCTTAAAATAAAAAAAAGAAGTAACAAACAGACTTTACAAGTCATACTAAAAAATAGTTATTTAATACTCTTGATTGGAGCAACAGGATCATACATTTGCCCACACCTTTTAAACACTCAGTTGTAAACCTGCTTAGCAGATAATCAGAGATTATCTAACAGTATAATTAACAGAGTTTTCAAGCTATACACATAGGAGCTTGCTGTAGGAATTCTTATACTTCCACAAATGAATATCGAGAGCTAGAGCAGGGATACAGTTTAAAACTTTTAAAAACCCTGAAACTGAGGTGTTTTTAAAGAGGGACAATTTAAGAGTGATACTTTAGCTTACAGTCTTCACTTTTTAAACTCTTAAAGTTAAGGACATATGCATGTGTATAAATTGTCAATAGCTTTGAACCAGTGTTTGTTACTAGATGCTAGGCAAGCCTTGGCTACCCAAGTAGTTAAAGAGAACAAAATGCCTGAAAGTAGGGGTGTGATGCCTTTTACTAACCATTTAATCTGTCTTTTTCCATCCTAATAATAGTTTGGGATAGAATCTTGTACATACTGTTGCTATGTTTACGTGAAAAGTTGTGTTTGTGAAAGCATTTGCACAATAATGAAATCAGTCATCATAAAAGCTCTTAATATTTCTGTTTAGTAGAATGATGGTTCTTCTAGCTAACCCAAGTAAGATAACATTTTGGTTGGAATAATTTTAAATCCTGTTACAGACCTTGAGAGTAATTATCAAAGTACCACTCAGATATTTAGCAAATAGACTAGTTCACACTCTACTCCAAGCATTTGTCAAACATATCTTGGAACAGATATCACCTTTCCAATTTCACTCAGAACTTTATTTATTTCTTTATGTTTATTAATTTGAAGTGTTTGGGTCAAATTCTAATTTCTGCTTTTTTTCAAGAAAAGTTTATTCTGTTTCAGAATTAAATGTCTGATGTATGAATTATTGGTTTAATCCTTAAAAAGAATTAAATCATTCTTTGGAAATGCACATTGGCCATGCTTACGACACATGCAAAGAGAAATAATTAAATAGATAATATGAATAATACTATCATATATACCAAGTAATTATGTCTCAGAGTGGATTTCCTTTGCCTGAATAATTGGTTTGTCAGCATACACTTAGACTCAACCCAATACCTAATACCAGAAGGTATCATCCAGATACCTAATGCCATAAGAAATTATTGTATTTAGGAAAAAATATGAGAATAAAAACCCTCAAGTTTCACGTGAGATTTAAAAACACCCCGAGGCTATCACTATACAGAGATACAGATAAGAAGTACTCTCCACATAAAATAAACACATTGAAATAAAATATATGCATTTTGCCCCAAATTATGTAAAACCACTGGCTTCTGAACATTGCTTCATACCTATATTTCTTTCTCAGTTTATTCTTATCCTAAGTTTTACCAATATTTTTATTTCTATGGAGCTGAAATTAAAACATTTCCCTAGCTTTTATAATCAACTACAAAAAGGAAGCATGTTATTATTCTGTATCCATTTCCAATATCATTTTGAGAGTGCATTAAAACAAAAGGTAGTACAAAAATGTATAGTTGACATAAATAAATTCTGTAAAAAGAAACAAAAGTTAAAATTCAAATCAATTATTTAACCATAGTGATCATTTCTGACTTACCTATAATATTATTATGCAATTGTTCCAGCTGGCCGAAAGAATGTGGTGAACATTAATACTATTAATATAAAAAGTCTTTTAGTTTTAACATTCAGCCTAGTCTTATCATTAAAATTGTTAAAAGGAACTAAGTAGGTGGCAGAAAGATAGTAACATTCATGTATTTATATTAAGAGTAACAGAACTCCCACACTACAATAGTCCAAGTGTAGGAACAGATGGTAAATTTGATTCTCTTGAGACTTTATAATACTTGAAATTTCTTTCTTAACACCCTGATTTGATGATCTCCAGGAACTTAACAAAAATATCTTACACTGCTTAATTTTTATTAGAAAGATGTGGGAAATGAATATATATGTGTTTAATTCTACATATTCCAGATTCCATATACATTTTCTATTCTAAATGCTTTTTATATATTGGGAACTAGATTCATCAATATTTAGAAGAATATAACATAAGGAAACCTTTTATTATTATTGTTATTGTTTGGAATATATTCTAAAGTTTCAAAGGATCATACTGGGAAATTCAACATTGACTATAATGGAAGTTTTGCTGTATGATTTCCTAGTCAAAAATCGATTCTGCTGCATTTTCAAGGTGTCAAAAAAAATCTGTTATCCAGCTGTTTCTAAACCAAAACACTGAGTTACTTATGTAAAAGTAACCAGTTCCCATTGATATACTTGTTGTCACATTAATATATCCAACCATGAGTCTAAATCTCTAACCTTTCATATTTGTTCTATGCCACCAGTAACCAAGTGGAAAAGCGGAAATGCAACACTGCCACATGTGCGACCCAACGCCTGGCAAATTTCTTAATTCGTTCCAGCAACAATCTTGGTGCCATTCTTTCTCCTACCAATGTGGGATCCAATACATATGGAAAGAGGAGCACAATTGATATTTTAAACAGGGAACCATTGAATTACTTACCCTTTTAGAGGTCAATGTACCTCTAGAATTCTTTTTGTTTCATGTACAAATATTCTAGTGACTTCCTGTGTAATTTAACATTAGCATGAACCTGCGTCTGTATGTCCCATGTTTGTTGCCAGTACATATAAATTGTCTTGAAAAGAATTGTTTTAAATTTAACACTAATTAAGGTCCCGTAATAAGAAGTCAGTATCTTTAAAAGTGAAGTGTTCTTGTTATAGATTTTTATTTTAAAAACATTAAAAAGTCACTCTTTAGCTTGTATTGCTATGGCTTGAGTTTGAGAACAAAGGAGAAAATGGTATTTGGAAACTTGGTAAATTGTAAACAGCTAAGAGTAAAGTTAAGAACATTAAAAAACCAGTAATCATAAGGACCGTTGTTAAGTAATTCATTTTGCATTAGATTTCTAAAATGAGATAAAATGCTACGTAAAAATTTTAATTAATTTTTGCTCTTAGTCAAAATATTTTTTTGAAATTATATTCTTTGCTGGATTTGCTGGTACTAGAGGTTATTTAAAAATCTTAAAGCAATTTGTGTTCATGAGGGTTTCATTGTGTGTTATCATCGATGTGCTTTTGTTAAACATATATGCCTTTTATCCTGCTCAAGTGACTTTCAGCAAACCTCAGTCATATTCTGATGCAGCGTATTGCAAAAGCAACTTGTGTTCCTATTAATCATGTTTTCAACTAAAAGACCACAGACTTCTGGGAATTGTATACTGTATGGTGATTTATTTTGTTTGTTAAACCTATTGGACATTTCTGGCAGAGGTTACATATGTATGATACATTTTTTTTTGAAGGAAGCTGTTGAATTGGCTATGAACTGTAATGTTTCCCTCTAAGTCTCATTTATATAGGGGTATCTGCTTTTCTCTGTGAGTTAGTTACCTTTGGAAACAGCATTAACTGAGATAAATTGCTATCATGCTGTATTATGCCATTTCTAAAAGCACTCAACTTGTATTTTAAAAAAAAAGTAGAAAAAAAAAGCATCTCAATGTTAGTGAGAATCTGACTCATTGACTTGATTTATACATTAAAATTTCCCCTTATGAAGTATGCCTTAGATTGTCATATTATAGTTGTTTGTGTGTATAGGTGTATAGAAACAGGAGATGATATTTATAATGATTTATGTCATAAGTTCCATTTTGAAATAAATAAGTTAATGTATAAATTCCTATTTGTGATATTAAACTGTTGGCCCTTCTTTCAAAGTGGAGTTGAGCTCAACATTTTAAATTAAGCAAGGTATGATTAAATTATAATTTCTTACACTTAGTTATTTAAAAAATTTCCCATAACAGTCTAGTTTATGTTTTTTAATATTTATTTATTTTGAGAGAGAGACACAGAGTGTGAGTGGGGGAGGGGCAGAGAGAGAGGGAGACATAGAATCTGAAGCAGGCTCCAGTCTCTGAGCCCAACACAGAGCCCAATGTGGGGTTCGAACTCACAAACCGTGAGATCATGACCTGAGCTGAAGTCAGTCACTTAACCAACTGAGCCACCCAGGTGCTCCAATAACAGTCTACTTTAAATAAAACTGTATTGCATATCAACTCTATAGCAAAATTATGTGTGATTATAGTAACCTAACAACCTCTGGTGCTAAGGAGTGAAATGTAGGTAGGGTAGCTATGTAACTTATTCTAAGCAGGAGATTTTGGTAAAGAAAAGAATTTATTATATTGATATAAGAGATATTAACAGTAGATGTCCATATAAATTTATTCATTAAATTTATCAAAGTGAAACATTTGAACAAATTCAGGATTATTTTCTTGGTTGGTAGGCCAATAAGAATCTCATAGAAGTTGGAAATGCCTTATTGCATGCAGTTTACCAAAAACTTTCCCTGCTTTTTTATAATTGCCTTGTGAAAACAATGAGTAAAACTCAATTGATACAATTGGTGATATTAACAGTAAGTTTTGGGGACTACATTTATCCCAACCTTTCTCATTGTGTCTTGGATACTTGAAATCATAGGTACTTTTGAATAATCTAGAAGTGAGTTAAGCCTCCAAATACTCAAATGCATGGCACAAGTTATATTTCACTAAACTACTAAAAATACAAATGATTTCCCTATCTTCCATGTTGCAATACAGAGTTAGACAAGAATTTATTTAGTAAAACTCCATTTAAAACTTCTGGAAATTCTCTCGGAGTGCCTGGGTGGCTCAGTTGTTTAAGTGTCCTGTCTGATTTTTGGTTTCGGCTTAGGTCATGATCTCATGGTTTCGTGAATTCAGGCCCCGTGTCTGGCTCTGTGCTGACAGCCTGGATTCTGCTTGGGATTCTCTCTCTTTCTTTCTCTCTCTCTGCCCTTTTCCCACTAATGTTGTCTCTGTCTCTCTCAAAATAAATAAATTAATAAAAAAAAACTTCTGGAAATTCTCTTGAGCATTTTGAGAAACATTATGCAATGAACATCTTACTTCTGTGAAGCCTGAATATCATTACCTAGCAATATTATGTAGAATACCTTTTGGTCAAGAGAAGGAAAGCTTGTGAATCCAAAGCTCCTTAAGTTGAGTACAAAAGAGACTTTTTAAATAAAGTAGGAGGAAGTATTCTTTACTGATTCTTCTTTACACACACACACACACACACACACACACACACACTATCCAAAGCTATGGAAAGATTCATCTTACACTCAGTGCATTTCTAGTAGACATTATAGTGCTCACCAGTATCCTCTCTTTCCTGAACCTACAAGAGATTATAGTCTCAACCCTTTTGCATTTAAATGAGGCCATTTGGATAATTCTGGCCAAATTTAGCGAAGTGATATGTCATTTTCAGGCTGATCCAGTAGGTAAAAAGCCTACAGTTTTCAATCTTTCTCTTTCTTCTACTGCAGCAGTTCCTGATGAGGATGGACACATCCATCAGGTGGGAATGGAGAGCATTCTATTCTTGGACACGGAGTGTTATCAAGAAATAAACTTTTATAACTTATCTACAACCCACCATAATACAATAACCAAACTCTAACTTTTACTCAACCTAGCAAACCTGCTTCTCCTATCGGCTTTATGAATAATAGCATAAGCATTGTCTCACTATAACTCAGTCTTGACATCTTAGAATTATCACCAATTGCTCAAATTCCTCACTCCACACATTCAAATCAGTTACCAGGACACATGTACTTGAAAGTCCCCTTGCTACTAAGGTATCTTTCTCCTTTCTTCTCCCATTGCCAATAATGTAACTTCAACCTCTTTACTGCAAGTCAGGACCCTACAGCAACCTGCAGATAGTTCTCCAACGTCCAGTATTTTCTGCCATTCTATACACCAATGCCTAAAACACATTTCTTACATCAGTCTTCTACACAGAAGTTTTAAAAGGCATGTTGTTGATCTACTAAAATCCATCAAATTCTTTAGCCTAACATTCAAGTCTCACCACAAACTAACTCCAGTCTTCTTTTCCAGCTATACTGCGTAGCATCTCACTTTATACATTTATTCCCTGTCAAACTCTGGTTGTTTTAGTTGTTCCTAAACTGATATCATCACATATCCTCTTCTTTTCCAGTCTCTGTCTCTTCCCTCCATTCCCTCCAAGCTGAACAACTGTCCCCAGTGCAGCCTTTTGAAACCTTTTAATGACAAAGTCAAGAATCTTTCATCATTCTTTTCCTGAATATGATTTCTCCACCCACTGAGCTGCCATCACACTTTGAGGATATATTTCAGATTCAAAAGAAATACATTATTTTATATTATATCACTATTTGTATTAAAAATACTATGTTGTTATGTTGTTGCTGTCTTATTTGGGTAACTGACACATTTCTCTTCAACATTGCTAGGTTCCTAAGGGCAGAAACTAGGACTTAGTCTCCATTCCATGAATTTTCTATTTTACAATCAAGGAGCTTACGCCTATTTGCACATTCTGGAGAAAGGTAAGCTACTTGAACGATTTCCTTTTTCTGTTCTTGATATTGTTCTGGCACAGAGCTTAACAGTTTTTGTTTTCTGAAAATTACTTGACATTCACTTTTGGTATGGAATATACCTTACATAGACTAGAACATATTAATTATGGTTTTCTTGCCTTGATTTGAATTACTAAACACTTGGGAAATGAAATCCATCACCCAATAAAGTTAACATAGTATTACACAATTAAATATTTAAATTCCGTAAGATAACTATTGAAATAAAAATCCTAAATTTCCATATTAAGTGAGATTAAGTAACTTCCATAGAAAATGGGTTTTCTGGTGGAGTGGGACAGGAGCAAATGGCCATGTTTCTCACCTTACTGTTTGAAAAATGCCTTTTCATTTGAAAAAGGATAAAATATGCTATCAACCTTCCCTTTCCCCTTATTATTGGTTTAGACTATACACTGAATTCCTAAACAAAATTTGAATCTTTGCGTATTGCTTAAACTTCGAAAATTATTTATTGATCACTTTTGTGAGAATGTAGTGTATATCTGTCATTCCTACTCATGCGGCTCTTTAACCTATATCATTTGGAAAGTATACTAGGTGAAAGATCTCTACTTTGAAACATTTATTGATAGTGAATAATGAGATCTTCTGGACATCTCCAAAATGCTACTACTTATCTGATAATTATTTAAAGGGGTTTTTCATATACCTAGGCTTTATAATACAATGCCATTTTTCTACTGCTAAAGAAGTCACTGGGTAACGAGGTCCAGTTAAAAATTCCATTGTTGTTTCCAAGGCCCCTTGGTGTCTACAAATGGTGTGAAATGCACCTATGTTGGGTAAATAATGGCAGATTCTTTAAAAATTGCTGTCAAATTCTTCACTTCTTATTTGCATAGGAAAAAATGATGATTTCAGACCTGCTATTTCTTCACAATGACAGATGGGAGATTTGCATTTGTTCCACGGCAACACTCCTTGGAGTGATTAGGAGAGAGCTGATGAGTATGTGTCCTCATTAGTGCCTTAAGATAGGAAAGCTAGGTGGTCTGGAGTCATGTACACTTGTGTGACTAAGGTCAAATTACTTTGAACCTCTCTTTCCTCATATATGGCATGAAAAAATATTTCTGAGATTGGCTGTGAAGATGAAAAGAGATTGTATCATTAATGAAAACAGCTGGGATTTTTGGCTACAAATCTGCTCTGCAATAAATGCTGGTTCTCTCCCTTTCCCCTTGGAGAGGAAGCCTCCTCTCTCCCTACAAAACATTTCCCACAAAGGCCACCTTGCCAGAGCACAATGACCTTGGGCCACACTTTGTAAGGGAGAGGTACCTGCCCACTGTAGAACTAAGCCAGGTGCTTGAAGAGCATTTAACATGTTTTTATTTATTTTTTTAATAGCAGGTACTCTACCCTACATCTGAATGCCCCTATCTGTTTATCTACATCAGCTTATACTCGGTACAATTTAATTGATACCCATTGATTGCTAAGCACTCATTGCCTTCCTGTTTAGAGCTATATTTATGGCATGCTTACTAAGTGTCAGATGCTATTTTAAGTTTATTCACATCTATTATCTGACTAAATCCTCCTATGAAATAAATACTATTATTTCCAGTTTTAAAAGAAATAGCTCCTGGAGACGTAATATGCAGTATGGTGACTATAGTTAATACTGTATTGTGTGGGACACCTGGGTGACTCAGTTAAGCTTCCAACTTTGGCTCAGGGCAAAACAGTTCACAAGTTCAAGCCCCATTACTGGCTCTGCACTGACAGCATGGAGCCTGCCTCAAATTCTCTGTCTCTCTCTCTACCCCTTTCCTGCTTGCACTCTATTTCTCTCTCTCAAAAATAAATAAACATTAAAAAAAATCACCTGTATTGTATATTTGAAAAGTATTTTTTCAAAAGTAGATCTTAAATGTTCTCATCTTAAGAAAAAAACATTTCAGGGTTCTGTGTGGCTCAGTCGGTTAAGCATCCGACTTTGCCTCAGGTCATGATCTCACAGTTCGTGGGGTCCAGTCTGCATCCGGCTCTGTGCTGACAGCTCAGAGCCTGGAGCCTGCTTCAGATTCTGTGTCTCCCTCTCTCTCTGCCCCTCTCCCACTTGCGCTCTTTCTCTCTCAAAAAATAAACATTTACAAAAAATTATAAAAAGATAAGAAAAAACATTTGTATCCATGTGTGATGATAGATATCAATTAGACATACTATGACAATCATTTCTCAATATATACATATATTGAGTCATTATATTGTACACCTGAAACTAATATAATGTTATATGTCAATTATGTCTCAATAAAAAATACACTTAGTATCCCCATTTGCAAATGAAGAAACTGAGGCTGTTTGACCTTGAGAAAGTCACTTTACCTTCTTCTGCCTCAGTTTGGACCAAATGCAATCGAAGTCCCATAGCAGAGCCAAGGTTTTAACCCAAATACTCATCATCCCACATGTTTGCTGAGGCCTATTATATGCCATTCATAGTGCTTGGGATGTATTAGTAATCCAGACAAAATCCCTATCCTCATGGAATTTGCATCCTAGTTTTGGGGTGCTAGGTACAAGAGCTATGCTCTTAGCCACTATATTATATTGCTTCCCCCAACTTCAATTCCCTAAAAATTATTTCCTAATTTGAAAAACTATTCATCTTGCTTTCACAGCCTAACAAACTAAACCACAAAGATTTTAACGAAACCAAAATATCTGGGCAGTATTAGAAAAAAAAAATCTCTATTTTCTAAGTACCACCTACACATACTCATATATATATATATATATATATATATATATATATATATATTGTTAATTTTCACAAAACTCTATGAGCCAAGTATTGTTATACCATTTGCTGATAAAAATTAAGGAGCAAAAAATGAGCTGGCATAAAAATTTCATTCTGCAAAATAGATGATAATAATAAGGATTTCTTTGCTGTCTCAAAACAGCTGCATATTTCAAAATAAAGCGATTATTTCTTTAATGAAAATGAAGCAATTTGTCCGGGATCACACAGTTAATAAGGGTCGTTACAATATTGGAACCCAGGTTTATCAGTCTCCAAAGTCCAGACAATTTCTCTACATCATGTCCAAACAAAAATATTTTTATTGTACTTCCACTATGTCCTGTGATTTATTTTATGTAGAACCTTGCCAAATCAGTTTGTCTTGGAACTGGATAAACAGGTCAAGCAAAAGAATAATAGGACAAAAATATCTTTTCAAAATATGAAGAACTTGTTTGATGTTGAGAATAACAATCATTACCCAGCATGAGATAGTTTTGCCTTGTTTTTTTTTTTAAGGTTTCAACTGAAAGAAAGTTTGAAAAATCGAATATACTTATTAAATATTTCTAATACTGAAACATTGCTTGTAGCTTATCTTGATTCCCACCCCTCACCAAATTCAACTTAGATTTTCATATTTAGTTTTCTACTGAGATTTTATTTCTTTGCTCTGTATACAAATACAAAAATTTTCTTTTATGGCTTAATGAAACTCTGCTGAGTGAATAGGCCTTCATTCAGTAGCCAATCTATTGAGGTTCTCCTATGAGGGTTCTCAGACTGTATTTTTATCTTCATTGCTACCACCTGTCTTTCATATTAATCTCTATATATTTCACACCTCACACTCACCCACCTCCACAACTTTGGTCATATAATTTACTGAACTTGTAGTCTCTCTTCACCCTTCGGAAATCTACCTCGAGGTTCTGCTCAAATCCACATTTTCTGAGGAATCTCTCATGATGTTTTCAGCTCTCCTCTGAATTTGCATAGACTTTTATCTGTATTACTCTTCTGATACCAGTTTATTCAAACATTTACTCAGTCACTCAACAAATGATTATTTAGCTCACTTTGGCATTTGATATTTCGTGGTTACAATTTCGAGGACATCTTGAGGAAGTTCCTAGTTTCTACTTTGCATTTTGGTTCGTATGACCAGGTGTTATTTCGTGATCTAGCCTGTAAACTAGCTGGAGACAAGGACATATGAGTCATCTCTGTAATTCCTGCAATATGTAAGCCCACTACTTGACATAACAGGCACTCAATATATATTGTTAAATAAATGTACTCTATGACTAATGAACAAATGAATGAATGAAACCTAATATAAAGTTATGATTTAATACAGTATGATAAAGTTGATACAGTATGGCAACTCACACCTTTTGTAAACAGGGGATAATAATTGTAGGGTTTTATTATTGAAGAGTAGGAAGAAAATATGCATCTTGGGTGTTCCATCAGTGATAGCTGTTAGTCATGGCCACTGTACACAAAGAAAGGAACAATATTGGACTACAGTTGGTACTTTTGTTATTGATAGCAAACAAAAGGAATTTAAAAAGAGAGAGAGGGGGAGGAAAATGATAAAGGTAGATAACAAAAAGGGGCTCAAAACAATGTGGAGAAACATTCAAAGAAACAGAAAGGGAAATAGAATAATGACAATAATCTACCCAAATCCTAAATAGGATTTGTATCACAAGATACCTTTCCTGCTCCAATAACCAATGCAAAGGCACTTGTCCTGCACAACCATGTCTAGAATTACAAAATTTTGACAGAGCCATACAAGATGCAGGTTCTGAGAATCCACCTCTTTGCTGAGAAAAACATTCCTTTTTTTTTTTTAATTTTTTTTAACGTTTATTTTTGAGACAGAGAGAGAGTATGAACAGGGGAGGGGCAGAGAGAGGGAGACACAGAATCTGAAGCAGGCTCCAGGCTCTGAGCCATCAGCCCAGAGCCGGACGCGGGACTTGAACTCACGGACCGTGAGATCGTGACCTGGGCTGAAGTCGGACGTCTAACCGACTGAGACACCCAGGCGCCCCTCCTTTTGTTTTTAGAACAAAGGTCATGATCAGTAAGAAGTGGCACACAAACCCTAATAAGGAAATCGCAAACAATATAGAAAAAGCACATCTGGTAGATGTGGGTTGGAAGTAGGTTAGAAGAGCAAGAGCAAATTCTCAAACTTTAAAGGATGGAATTTAAGCAGCCAGAAATGTCACCACATATATAACAAACCATATATTAATAAATTTAATACTTTTAAATTGAAATCATGGACAGTCACTGTAAAAAGGGAAATTAACTTTGTCAAAAACTTGTAGACATAGGTAAAAAACATCTTTTATTTTCCAATTTAATTTTATCCTATAAATATGTGAATGTGGGGTCTGGGAAACTGAAATTCTGTAATGATTAGTGTGAGCTTACCTGAGGGCCAGGAACCTATGGCCCTACACACATATAAGTGTGATAAAACTGAATAAGCACCTGAATAAGCACCAGGTCTTGCTTGAGTAAAACCCCTACCCCAATTAACCCCCATAATTTTTTTACAATTTGAAATCTATTACTTTGCATTTTAAAGGCTTTTTAGCTTAAAAGTCCCTCAATAAAAGACAAATATCTCTTGACAGAGAAATCCTTACTATCAAATAATACCCTAGATGAAGTACAGTACTAATTAGCTAATAACAAACCCTCAGAGAATAGAATCAGCACTTGAAGTCAAGAAAAAAAAGGTGGGCAGGAGGCTCAAGCTGCAAGGGGTAAAAAGTAGAAAGAATAGAAGGAAAAGACTTAAAGGGTCCTGGTTATTTTACAATTCCTCTGGTCAGGCTTTGGGACCTACATTCATTTGTAACCATTTTCTTGCACAGAGTTAGGCATGATCAGTGTTTAAAGCACCGATTCTACTTTGGCTATAAAGATCCTAAATGTGGGGAGCCTGAGTAGCTCAGTGACTTGAGTGACAGCCTCTTGATTTTGGCTTAGATCAGGGTTGTCTCCCACAACAGGAGCCAGCTTTAAGCCCTGCCTCAAGCCCTGAGCCCTGCTCAGCATGGAGCCTACTTGGGATTGTCTCTCTCTCTCCCTCTACCCCTCTCCCTTGCTCATTCTCATTCTCTCTTTCTCTCTCTCTCTCTCTCAAATAAAATAAGTAAATAAATAAATAAGATTTTTTTTAAAGATCCTAAATGTTGTTAGCCTGGGTCAGTGGAGTAGAGAACGCTGACAGGACAAAGCAGGGAAAAGAGCAAGACAATGGAAACCATTTGTTTCTCTGAAGCTTCCTCAGGGTTCCTCAGACAGGATTGAATCCTTGGGACTCTTTTTTTCCAGAGTCCCCCACCTACAAAAATGGAACTGGAAAGAGGCTATGAAACAGAACCAAATTCTTTGAGGACCAGGACATTAAATGCCAGTTTCTGGAGCTTTCTTTGAATTTGAGTTTATAATTAGCAGATGTCTATACCCAAGAGATATTGCTCCAAGTGTGTTCAACTTCCATAATAGAAAAGTAAAATCAAGCATTTGAAGGATGTCCTATCATTATGTTGAAAAACAAAAACTCATCAGGACTCTGGAAGCTACTACAGTGAGGTTGCTGGTGTGGTGGGAAGGGTGGGTTTTGGAATCAGGCTGACCTTTGTTAGGATCCTGGTTCTTTTCGAAACTTTGAAAACATTTCTTAGTTTCTTTAACCTCAATTCCTTCATTAATATATGAAAAAGATAATCTATTCTGTATAGATGAAAGGATAGAGATAATGCATGGAAATCACTTAGTATATAATTATACCTGGCTATACTACATTTGGCAACTTTGAGCTGTGATTATTATTAGCTCAATTCCAGGATACGGCCTTGACCAGATCATGAGGTATTAAATACTGATACAACTTCACTCTGTTCACGTTTGGCTGCACCTTGATTCTAAGACTTCCAAGTAAAAAATAAGAAAACAGTAAACTCAAATCAGGATGCTTAGGAGACCCTAACAGCTATAACTGAGAAAAGCTGTGAGTGTAGGATTGGTCTTCTAGAGCCTATTCGAATATAGAGAAGACCCATTTGTTCATCATCATGAACATCCTCATACAACAATCTAACGAACACTTGACTGTGGCTGTTTTAGCACATCATGTGCTGAGGTACTTAACCATCCTTTACATCTACACATCTCTAGTACACGCTGCCCTTTTGGTATATTTGCATTTAAGAGCAGAATCACCTAAAATGGATAATGCGTGGCTCTACCAAATGAGCTTAGTCACTGTGACCAGTAATCTGAGCTAAATTGTTTTTCCAACTGTAATACAGGAAAGCATCAGGACAAAATGTTTACATATCTAAAAATAGTTATAACACATACAGTTACATTTTCCTGCAAGTTTTTATCTGGAACTTTGCCTCACAAAAGCTGAGGCATTATTACCACTTACACACATTTCTTTTTAGCCTTTTCTAGGAATGAATACTTAAAACTTAACTTAGCTGATAGAAATACACAAAAACGTAATTATGAGTTCCATGTACAGATGAGATTATTAAGAAGTTAAGATCCAATATTGATGTAAGAGGTTAGCAAATGATCAGGGTCCCATCTGGAAAACAGAAACATGGAACATAGTCTACCCTCTGTCCTTTCCTTATGCATGTAAACAATTTATTCTGTCAGGTAAATATGGCAAAAGATGGGATAACAAGATCAAAGATTTGTTCACTACTCAAATATATATTTCTGACATTGTAGTTCATACTGAATTTAGATAGTAAGTAGTCCTACTAATTGGCCCCATTTGCTGGACTTTAATGTCAAGATTCACAGCATAAAGGAGTACATAAACCACAATGTGTCACTAGCAAATGAAGAAAAAATAACATTCATACATAAATAAAAGAATATGGATATGAAAGGAAACCAGGATGTCTTCACAATGAGGTATTTCCTATGGGTTTTTCACAGTCCTATTTCATTAGCTGTTTTTCCATTGAGAATGTAAATAAAAGTTATACAGTTTGGTGATCGCTGGATTCCATATTATATTCTCATAAAGTATATGAAGTCATATATTATTACTGACAAAAATATTTATAATTTATAAGACAAAAATGTTGGTGAACCAAACTAATATAGAACCCATTCTACATTCTCCCATTCTTTTCCTGGATTACGAATATGATACGATTTACATCACATATTAGATGACATTTTGTAGCACCGAAGCTCCCACTGCCATATCTGAATTAATTCTAATTTTTAAACCCAAGTAACCTGAATACCTCTGATTTTCCAGAACTGCTAAGGGACCATCTAGGTAGATCTTGTCAGGCTTTCTAGAATTGACTCAAATAGGGATATATAAATCTTCTTGGTGGATCCTGAAAAGATTAGACATCCACATGGCATGTAATGAAAAAGGAGACAAATGATGTAAAGCACTTGTCAGAAACCCTGACACATTATAAGTTTCAATAATTGGTAGCTCTTGCTGCCTCTGTTGCTAGACAAAATGACTAAAAAGCTGTCAAGCTTGAGCTTCATCTTATCCTGTTCTGCCTTTGAATAGCTGTATTAAGTAACTTTTTTAAGTAACGTCTGCACCCAATGCAGAGCTTGAACACATGACCCCAGGATCAAGCATTTCATGTTCTACTGACTGAGCCAGCCAGGTACCCCTGTAACTCTTGAGACATTTTCTACATTCTGTCCTCATTTCAGTATAGGACATACAATTCTATTTATATCCTGTCTTTTACAAAATAAATGGCTATTTTGAAGACTTAAAATACTATATAAATCTCTGAAATTATCATCATTATTATAAATAATAATTCCACTTAGAAAACAACTCCCTTTATAACATGCCCCAAGTTTGAGTCACATGCTTCAACTGTCCTTACCAATCCCTATCCTGTGGAATTGATGACATACTTGTAAAGCTAAATCTATTCTCATGATTCATAAAGATGTCTTTAGGTTAAATGGTAAAATGTTATGTATGTGTAGAAAATACTTCAGTAGAGGAACTAGCAACAGTATACTGAAGTAAAGGGAAGGTTGAAAGCAGGCAAATATATAATCCTGGTGTCTTTCTGAGAAGAAGGCCAATGTTTACTGAAAGGGATGTGTTGTTGAAAAAAGACTTTAAAATTTAAATAATCCACCCTAGTATTTACATTAGAAATTGATCACAAGTACAAATCCCTTGAACAAATGGTCTTTATAACATCAGAGAATAAGCCTTATTCTTCTCCATCCACTGACTATAAAATGTATTTTATGGGACCTGTTCTTCTCCTGATACTAAGTGGAATTTCAGGTTGCACTACTTTCTGTTGACTTTCAAAAGAAAAATAAAAGCCCTCTGGTCACATTAGTCTCACAAAAATGACTCTGAACTTCATTTAAACTGAAGCTTCTTTCCTCCCACTACAACATATCCAAATCTTCCAGGTGGGAAAAAGGGTTCAGGTGGTTTGTTCATGCTCTGCTCTAGCTTCTTCTGGCCTCTCTCCCTAGCCCCACTCCAGCTCTTCCCACAGAGTGAAGCAAGGCTGCTTCTGTGTCCTCCGGAGTTGAAACTTGGTGTGGGAAGTTAAAGAGGCAGGTAATGTCATTTTTTCTTTCTCTGGCCTAGAGAGCAATTTAAAACAGACTCTCCCGGCCATTTCTGTGGGTCTTTGGAGATGGTACCCTTCATATGTGATCTCTAATGTGCAGTATCTTTGGTGGGGTAAATGCACTTCCTCTGACTAGTCACACACAAGTTCTCCTTCAAATTTTTACCTGTAGGACACACTTTTAGCCTCTCTACTCAGGTCTCATCATTGCTCCATATAATCCAATTAGCCAGACTTGACAGACCCAAACCAGTTGACCCACCCTTGACTAGGATGTTGCTCCTTTTCAAATGTAGCCCTTGCTTCCTTCCACCTCCTGGCAAGACGATCCACCTCTGCTCTTTGCCTTCTAGACTTTTTAGCAGGAATCAGACCAGTCTCTGAATCCTCCAAACTGTAGAGGACAAATATAAAGCACTCTGAGCAAACCTCTAAAATCATGCTCACTAAGCTTGAGGTTGGGCAAAACAATGTCTTTGCCCTGAAATTGAAAAGGATGGTAGGCACCTTCCATAGGAGATGCTAAAATCTTCTGTAGCATTAATATGATTCAAAGAGTAAGTCATGAGCAAAAAAGCAGGCAAACAAGTCTCTGGCACAGACTGAATCCATGACTAGATCCAGTAAAATTGAAAGTGTAATATATGATAAATACTTCAGGGACTCCTGGGTGGCTCAGTCGGTTAGGTGTCCGACTTCAGCTCAGGTCATGATCTCACGGTTCATGGGTTTGAGCCCAGCATCAGGCTCTGTGCTGACAGCTCAGAGCCTGCAGCCTGTTTCAGATTCTGTGTCTCCCTCTCTCTCTGCCCCTCCCCCACTTGTGCTCTGTCTTCCTCTGTCTCAAAAATAAACATTTAAAAAAAGATAAATACTTCAATAATAGTTCATCAGGAAAAAATATATCTTGTGTAATAAATGATATTGATATAATTAGATCTCCTTCTGGAAAGAAAATAGACTCTTAGCCCTCCCTAATGTCATGTTCAA
This sequence comes from Lynx rufus, assembly GCF_022079265.1. Taxonomy (NCBI): domain Eukaryota; kingdom Metazoa; phylum Chordata; class Mammalia; order Carnivora; family Felidae; genus Lynx; species Lynx rufus. The sequence continues at coordinate 54,293,997 of NW_025814889.1, forward strand.
AAATGAAAAGAGCAATAGATTGAAGATTTAATGTAAAAAATGAAAATATTTTTTAAAAGTAGGAGTGTTAGGATCAGGAAAAAACTCTTCCAAAAAGAAAAAGAAAACCCAAGAAATAATGGAAAAAATTTAGAGTTGACTTCATAATGATGCAAATTACACAAAGGCCAAAAATTACCATAAGTAAGGTAAAAAAAAAAAAGAAGAAAGAAAGAAAGAAAGAGAAAGAGATAGAGGAAAGATTTGAAATATATACAAGAGGCAGAGGTTTATATCTCTAATGTGAAAAAAGAACTCTTACAAATTGACAAGAAAAGAGACAAACATGGGTATGAGCTGGGGTTCATAAAAGAGGAAATGCAATGGCCCAAAAAATTTATAAAAAGCTTTTTGTAAAAGAATGTCAAATCTCACTAGTAGCTAAGGAAATGCAACTTAGCACAACACAATATTCTCATTTATTAATATAATAAATTTTAAAAATTATGGAAATTTATAATATTTAATCAAATTAGGTATAAAAATGGTAAGTTGTGAATTGCAGTGTGCAATGTTTCTGTAATTTCCCTTTTGGAAATCTGTTCTCTAGAAATGGAAATGTTTCTAAGGAGATACAGGCCAAGAATGATTTAGATATATGTGTGGGACTAGAGGAATGTTCATGGTACACAGTTGAATGAATACAGCAAAAAGGTAAGTCACATATATAATGATGATTCCATTCATGTGAATAAAAGTAGGGGGAACATTTGTATATAAATATGTATAATTATATATGACATATGTATATTTTATGTGATATAAAGAGAAATGTAAAAAGATATGTACCAAATTGACTTTTTCTTTTTATACTATTTGTGTTATTTGGCTTTATTAAAAATATAACTCTCACTTTTGAATTTTTAAAGAAAACACCTGTGTGTGTGTGTGTGTGTGTTGTATGTGTATAATATAGACAGCTAATGCTCTAGGATTTCATGGGAGAGAGACAGGGATATGGAGAACATGGAGCTTGATCAGAACTAGAAGGATGGGTTTGGAGGAACCAGATAAACAAAAAGAAGTCTTTCAGACCATGGGCAAAACAAGAGGAAAGCAGTATTATCCAGAATCATTTAGATTCACTTCAAATGCTCCAAATCACTTATAACTGCATATTTAGAAAAAATGCAAGTATATATCCATATGTTTGTGTGTGAACAAGCAATATTATTATAATTACATGATCCTGCTTTACACAGAATTCTTGTCACTACCAGGAAATTATAGACAAGATAATTAGAAAACCCAAAGAGTCTTATATTTCCGAGTATTAAATTGGCCTTGTATTTTTTCTAAGCAAAAATAACTGAAATGCAACTCACAACAACCCAAGCCAATGAACTCCCTTTACCTTAGCATTCACCATCATCTCCATTCACTGCTGCTTCTACACTTGTGTAAGAGCATCAGAGTTTTTTAAAAGTACACATTGAGTAACCAATATGTGTAACGCTCTGCACACATGTAAGCTGGAACTTCCTGCCCTGCAGAGAATCAGAGTTATAAATAAAGGGATCTTTGTTTATATAACTTTTAATCCTTTGATAAAGTTTCTCTGCTCTGAGGGTTATGTAAAATAGGTTAAAGAAAAGATTAATCACTTGGAAACAGAGGCTCCTCCCTGGCTGTTTTTTCTTAAGTTAACTCTTATGTGGTTGTGGTTCTGACTATAACATTGTATTAAAAGAGTAAAGAAAAACTCAGTGAGTACATAATAAGTTAAATAATAAGTACTTAACTTCCTTAGACTTCAGTATTTTTCTTTGTATATTAACAAATCTTTTGTAAATCAAAGAATTGCTTACTGATTTACTCATGTATTGAACAAACTTAATATGTTGAGCATTAGTTCAATTCTGGGTAACTGGATAATCTAAGAAAAGATGATACCAAAATAGGAATAAACTTGGAGGCAATAAACTTGGAGCAATGCTGTGGACAGGACCATTCATTTCTATCAAACATTGATTTTCTCCCGTCAGCCACCAACATTTCCAAACAGTAGGCCGATGGGAGAAAACCAACGATTACAAGTTATTCCATTGGTAACTTGCCAGCCAGATCGAGTGAGTGAAAGGTTAGCTATGTCATGTGCTGAGGTGGTCAGATCCAGGTAAAATTCAGGATGAAGTGGAAAGGATGGTTTGGATTAACATAGAACAAATGCTATGTAATGTTTACAAGCACCAGCTAAACCAGCTCCAGCACTGATGAGTTGTGTTCTTGGACAAGATCATTAGCTTCGTTTTTTTAACCTATGCTAAGGGATAATTATAGCATCTACTTCAAATAATTGATGTGATTATTGTTCTTTCATTCAACAAATATTTGCTAAGTGCCTACTCTATGCAAAATACTATCCTAGGTGGTAAGAAGTCATAGGCATTGTTTGTTCTGACTGAAGGAAGGAAGATATAAACAAGTCAACATAATAAGATTCAGAGAGAATATTTTCCCCTCACTAGGCCTGTTTAATAAATATATTTTAAAAACCATAAAGGGCTGGGAGAGAGGCTGGATCAAGATTGGATTTATCAATGCTTTCAGAACCCAGGATGTCTTTCTGAGGCCAATCTACAAGCTCTGTCTACACCTTCATTGCCTATGTACTTATAAGTTTGAATCTGTTTGGAAACAAAAGTAGGTTTTATTCTGCCAGCCATTCAGACTTGTTTTAAGATAGCTTTGGGGATCTTTGAACACATTGTTTTCATCCTCATTTTTAAAGTGAGTGACTGTGCTCTGTCTTGTCTGTAAGTACCACCAACCCCGTGCATGTGGACACACACACACACACACACGCTGAAAGGGTGGCCTACTTTCCTGATTCATGTGCCTTCCTGCCTAGAACTTTTATCTGGCAACTTATAGGACCAGCATCTTCAACATGATACACTGGATTTTCATCTGCAGGGAAGGGACTGGAAATCTTCTTTAGTGAACAGTTTCTCCAGCGGACTCACCAGCAAAGTGTGGAGGAACATATGCACAGGTCTTTGGGTGCAACAAAGCATATGGTAAAATACTACTGCATGTTAAGAAGTCACATTAAATGTTGTAAGCAGAGTCAGGGGCAGCAGTGACAGTATAAAGGGCTTCTGTATTTCACTGTTGCTGAAGGAGGGATGATGATCTTGGATAAATATTTATTCAAAGAGGAGACATCCAAAAATAACTGAGAAGTCTCCTTTAAACTCTTTTTACTGTTTACTTCCCTCAAGTCCTCATCTCTAACTTGCAGCAATGGAGGTAGTGTTCCTTGGTAATAATTCCACTATAAAGATTCCTATAGCCTGGATCAGAGGATTATGTTTCTTCTCACGTTGGAAGATGTAGCACCCGTGGAGGGATAATTCATTAAACTCTAAGTTCTGACCTAAACACCATCTCACCACGCTGGCAGGGATGCTGTATTTATACCTGTTCCCCCACTGTAAGGTATCCATATTAACCATTGGATGGATAGGATTGAACAGAGCTCAGCAAAGTATGCATTGGGGCCAAATCTGGCCTGCCACTTGTTTTTGAGTTTTATTGGAACACAGCTGCACTCAACCATTTACATTTTATCCATGGCTGCTATTAATGACAGCTTTGAAGAGTTGTGACAGTGATCATAGAGCCTTCAAAGCCTAAAATGTTTACTATTTAGCCTTTACAGTACAGGTTAGCTGACCCCTAGTATAGAATAATGCTCCTGGTAACAGCAATGCCAGTTTGGTGTCAGGTCAGCAAAAGTTCTGATAAAAACTGGACTTAGAGCTATACAGATACCAACATGAAATGTTGAATCCATGTGTGGCTAGTGACCAACTACCATCTTTGCCTTTGAAAATAAGCTTTGAGATCATGGTTATATCACAGAATTGTACAGTTCAGAAACTTCCTTCAGAATCTGCACCTCTTGGTTCTCTCTCTCTGAACTTCAAACTCATTATGTGTGTTCTCTTCACTCCGTTGCACATGTTCTTTCCTCTCAGTGAGCACTGGTTAGTCAGGTAGTTCCTCATGACTTTTAAAAATCTATTTAAATGGTATTTATTTATTTTTTTAATGTTTTTATTTAGATTCAAGTTACTTAACACAGTGTAATATTATTTTCAGGTGCACAATTTAGTGATTCAACACTTATCTACAACATCTGGTGCTCATTACAACAAATGCCCTTCTTAGTCCCCATCACATATTTAATCAATCCCCCCCCAATCTCCCCTCTGGTAACCATCATTTTGTTCTCTATAGCCAAGAGTCTGTTTCTTGGTTTGTATCTCTTTCCTCTTGATCATTTCTTTTGTTTCTTAAACTCCACATATGAGTGAAATCATATGGTATTTGTCTTTCTCTGCTGACTTATTTCACTTAGCATAATAGTCTCTAGCTCCATCCACATCGTTACAAATGGCAAGATTTCATTCTTTTTTTTTTTTAAGATTTCATTCTTTTTTATGGCTGAGTAATATTCTATTATATATTCTATTCTTTCTATATACTCCATTATATTCATATGTACATAAAAGAGCAGTGTGAAGAAGTGGGGGCAAGAATGACCCCCAGACTGGCCAAAGCTCACACACCACTTCATGTGTCCAGTGCCTATGTCCCACCACTGTCACCACTATGCCCAAGAGAAAGGCTGAAGGGGATGTTAAAGGAAATAAAGCCAAGGTGAAGGATAAGCCACAGAGAAGATCTGCAAAGTTATCTGCTAAACCTATTCCTCCAAATCCAGAGCCCAAACCTAAAAAGGCCCCTGTAAAGAAGGGAGAAAAGATTCCCAGAGGAAAAAGAGGAAAAGCTGATACTGGCAAATATGGGAGTAACCCTGCAGAAAATGGAGATGCCAAAACAGACTAGACACAGAAAGCTGAAGGTGCTGGAGATGCCAAGTGAAGTGTGTGCATTTTTGATAACTGTGTACTTCTGGTAACTGTACAGCTTGACATCTATTTTTTATCAAGTTTTATAAAATGTAGCATATATATACACACATATATACATACTATATATATATGGCATCTTCTTTATCCATTCATGGTTGCAATAACTTCTTACTAGATATGTCTCCTGAGGCAAGGGAAACAAAGGTGAAAAATAAACTACTGGGATTTCGTCAAAATAAAGGCTTCTGCACAGCAAAGGAAACAGTCAACAAAACTGAAAGGCAACCTGCAGAATGAGAGAAAATATTTGAGAATGACATATCTGATAAAGGGTTAGTATCCAAAATATAGAAATAACTTATAAAACTCAACCCCCCCAAATAATCTGATTTTAAAAATTGGACAGAGGACATGAACATTTTTCCAAAGAAGACATACACCTGACCAGCAGACACATGAAAATACTTTCAATATCTCTCATCATCAGGGAAATACAAATGAAAACTACAATGAGATATCACCTCACTCCTGTCAGAATGACTAAAATCAGCAACACAAGAAACAACAGGTGTTGGTGAGGATGCGGAGAAAAGGGAAGCCTCTTAGACTCTTGGTGGGAGTGCACACTGGTGCCAGCCACTCTAGAAAACAGTATGGAGGTTCCTCAAAAAGTTAAAAATAGAACTACCTTAGGATCCAGCAATTGCACGACTGGGTATTTACCCAAAGAATACAAAAAAATATGTACTAATTCCTAGGGATACATGTATCCCTCATAATTTTTTTTGTGGGTGTTGTGTTTTTAAAATGTGGAATGTAGCTCTCAGGGCACCTGGATGGCTCAGTAGGTTGAGTGTCGAACTCCTGATTTTGGCTCAGGTCATGTTCTCAGGGTCACGGGATAGAGCCCCATGTCAGGTTCTGCACTTAGAGTGGAGCCTGCTTAAGATTTTCTCTCTCTCTCCTCCCGCCCCTCTCCCCAACTTGTGCTCTGTCTAAAAATAAATAAATAAATAAATAAACAAATGTAACCCTTTTAGGAAATCCTTCATTTGGACAAAAAAAAAAACTTATGGGGCCTCAGGAACCTAGAATTACATTAATCACACCCCTTGGTTTACAACTTGTTCTCATCATTGCCCATGCATGGATGCTTTTATTTGCAAAACCTAACACCTTATCAATAAACTGCATCTGTCTGATTTTCCCACCAACCCACCTCCTGTCTCATCCAGTTCAAGGTAACCATCCACCTGAATCTTATGTTCATCATGAATATTTTGTTCATCATTCCTTTGCTTTCATTTTTATGTAGTTTTGTTTTTATGAATATTCCTAAAGACAGAGGGGGCAGAGAGAGAGACAGAGAGACAGAGAGACAAAGAGAGAGAGAGAGCACAACCATGCATGCATATATCTGTTTGTTTCAAACTTTATAAAGTGTTTCAGGCTGTATGTAATTTGAGGGGACTCAATTTTTTTCACTTATTGCTATGATTAATTCATTTTGTTGGATATTATATCATGGTAATTAATTTGTTTTTATTGCTGCATAAAACTCCATTGGGTGAATGTACCACAGTTAAATTGCCTACTTTCTCTTTGAAGGCATGAGGGTTTGTTGGTCTCTGCCCCCTGTTCCTGGCACAGAGCTCCCCAAACCCTTGTAATTTTCTAAGGTATAAGAGCACTAAGAATATCTTCTTCTAATATTTGTTTTTGACCCTATCCCTGACACAGGGCTCCTGTATATTCTATTGAAGCAACTCAAGGTGGGTTCCTGGGATGGCTCCTAGATGGCAGCTGGTCACCAGAAAGACCAAGCCATGATTAGAAGCTTGGAATTTTCAGCCTTACCTCCCTCCTCATCTTCCAGTGTGGGGCAAGAGGCTGGGAACAGACTTAATAATTGATCATGTCTATGTGAGGAAGCCTCCACAAAATCCCAATAGTAGTGGGCCCAGAGAACATCCAGGTTGGAGAACACACCCTTATACCAGGAGGGTGACGTACTACATCTCCACAGGGACAGAAGCACCTGCACTTAAGATCCTCCCAGACCTTGCCATATGTATATCCTCATCTGGCTATTCATCTGTGTTCTTTATCATATCATTTAATAAACTTGTAAATGTAAATGTGTTTTCCTTAGTTGTGTGAGCTGCTCTAGAAAATTAATCAAACCTCAGGAAGGATCATACGAACCTCTGATGTGTAACCAAATTGAATAGAAGTTGTGGGTAACCTGGGGATCTACTAGTTGTGATTGGCATCTTCAGGTGGGGACAGTCTTGTGGGAATGAAGCCTTAGTGGGGTCTGATGCTACTTCCAGGTAGATAGTGTTGGAATTGAGTAAAATTATAGAACACCCAGATGCCGTTGCAGAGAATTGCTTGATGTGGGGAAAACTCCGTATGCATTTGGGAACCAGAGTGTCAGAAGTCAAGTGTTATGTATGAGTGTGTTAGTGATGTCAAAGGAGACACATCGGAGAGGAACATAGAAAGAAAGAACAGGATTATTCCCTACTGAAAAGAGAGAACTGTAGGGTTTCCCAACACAAAACTCTTTATCTGGGTTTTGTTATTAAGAACAGCTCTTATTATACAAGTGCAAAATTTTATTTTGAAAATAGACTTACCCTGTGGAAGGATGCAACTGAAGGTATGTGAATGTTCAACTTAAGGAAGTAAATGCAAACTCTTCTAGTAGTTACTTTATACTGAACAGCAATTCATGGAAAATGTTATTGAAATACAGACTTGGTATTTTCAGACTTTTTTATTTTTCTCAAAAGGATGGGTATAAAATGATATCTCATGATTGTGATGTATAATTTACTGATTAATAGAGAAGATTGAACATTTTCTTAATATGTTTATTGGCTATATGTTTCTTCTGTGATATGCCTGCTTATTTCTCTGATCTATTTTTCTATTGGGCTGTTTGTACTCTTATTAATGAGTAAAGGTTCTTTGTATATTACTAATTCTAATATATTAGTTGTATGCATTGTAAATATTTTCTCCAACTTTTTTACTTGTCATTTCATTCCTTATGTTGGCTTTTGATGAACAAAAATTCTTACTTTTTAGTATAGTCAAATTTTTCAATTTTTTTTTAATTTTTTTAATGTTTATTTATTTCTGAGACAGAGAGAGACAAAGCATGAGTGGGGGAGGGACAGACAGAAAGGGAGACACAGAATCAGAAGCAGGCTCCAGGCTCTGAGCTGTCAGCACACAGCCCGATGCGGGGGTCAAACTCACAGACTGTGAGATCATGACCTGAGCTAAAGTCGGATGCTTTACTGACTGAGCCACCCAGGCACCCCAAATTTTTCAATTTTTAAAAATTTATTGCCAATGCCTGTTTGTGACAATAAAACTCTGTCCAAAAATATTTTTTTAAACTAAATTTTTTCATGTCATGTTTTAAAATTTTGTTTTTGATAAGTAGATCTTTAATATATCTGAAGTTGATCTTTCTATATGATATGATATACTAATCCAATATTATCTTTTTCCATAAGGATATACTTTTCTCCAAGTCCATTTATTAGACAATTTCTCATCTCCCCATTGATCTCTCATGTCATCACAGTCATACCAAAATTCCAAGCACATCTGGGCCTCTTTCTGGGCTCTAATTTTATTCCATTTGTCAGTTTATCTATTTCTGCAATGTTACTACACAGTGTTTATTATTATGTCTTTATAATAATTATTAGAATCCGATAGACTAAGTCCACCCTCCCACAGACTTTCCTTTAGAAACACCCTATTTGTGACCTTTTACTTGACCATATAAAATTAGAATAATCTTATCAAGTGTAATGTTTGTGAATTGCATTGAATCTATAGATCAATTTGGTGAGAAATGCCATCTGTATGATATTTGGTTCTATGAACATAGTATCTCTATCTGGAATTTAAAAAAGTATTTCTAAATAAAGTTTCATAATTTCCTTATAGATATAACAAATATCTTTTGTCAAATTTAATCATTTCATAAATAATTTTATAAGTTTAAGATCCTTTTCTTTCTATTCCTGAGTTACTTAGAATATTTACCATGATTTCCTGTTGGATTTTTTCAGTTATTAATCAAATGCTAATATGTTTTCCTCTCTTAATCTGTTGAATTGCATTGATGAATTTGTTTTGTTAGTTTTCTAAAAGAACCAATTTTGAGCTTTCTCCTTCGTTGAGAAGTAAGAGTTAATTTGTTCAAAACTAATTCTCTGTAAACTAGCCCCTGCAAAGCTCCACTGGAAATCAGCTCCTGTTTAGTCCTTGAGGCAATCATTCTTGATAGATTGTTAAGGTGAAGGCTCAGACCCCAGGTTCTGTAACTTTTGGATCTCAGCCCCTGAGGGCTGCTGCTTTCCCATTAATGAATGCCATAGTAAAGGATTAGGGTTAAAGACCAAGATTCTACCATGTGACAGTGCTATGACTTACACTTTTGGACTTCGGTCCAGAAGAAAGGTCCTATGACTTATTTAAGATGGATGCTTAGTTCACTGATTGTGATGCTTTCTTTTTTTCCTAATGTAAGTCCTTAAGGTAAATACTATTTTGGTGAATACTATTTTCTTACCATTCAGTTCTAGACCATTTTTAGTTTTCATTATTTTTTTTTAACTTATGACTTATTTGGTAGCATTTTTTTCAATTTCCAAATGTGGGAAATTTGTATTTATGCTTTGTTGTTTCTAACGTCTAACTTGTTTTAGCTTGTTAATAGTATTGTTTAGGTGTTTAAAATAGTTCCAGCCTTTTCTATATTTGACTTATCAATAATCACAAGAGTGTACTGACATTCAGTACTGTTAAACTTAATTTGTATGTCAGGCCCCTCAAAATGGAGGTCACCCCAGTACCTGACCCACGTCACAAATGTAAACCTAATTCAGCCTGCACTTACAAGAAGCACCTGTCAAAGAATCCTAACATACACCAAACACAGTCCTCCAACTTAGCTTTAGCTAGCTTACCTTACCCTAGAAAATAGGAGATGCTACCCTGACCTCCCAGCCAATCATGTCCTGTTTCAAAGTGGCCTCCTCTAAAGTTCTACAAAACTCCCTCTTGTCCCAAATCCTTTGGGAACATTGTTCCACTGCTTATGAGGCAGTGTAACCCCCCAACCCATGAATTGTTTTCCCTCCAATAAAAGACATCAAACTTGTCACAAAATTGTTTTAGTTTTATTTGGCAGTGCAATAGTGGATGTATCAATGTCTCTAATGTCTATCAATTTTGATTCATGTATTTTAAGGGTTAAAATTCTACATTTTCAAAATGTATTGCAATCTTTATCATTATGTGATGGTTTATTTTATTCTTTATAATTTTTTTGCCTCAAAGTCTAATTTATCTGATATAAATAACTATACCAACGTTATCTTGGCTAACATTTGCCTGATGTAAATATTTAAAAAATTTTTTTTTACTTTTTATCTTTGCATGTTCTTATATTTGGTGTTTCTTTTGCAAATACTATACATTTAGATTATTTGCCCTATTTATTAATCTGTATCTTTTAACTGGTGAGTTGAGTAATTATATTTCTTTTAATTAGTGATATACTTGGACTTGCTTCTACCATGTTAATTCATAATTTCAGTTTGTCTCCCTTTTACTAAGTTTTGTATTAATTCATTTCAACTGAATCGGGGGAATGAAGGGCTCAGTGAAGGAAAATTCTAAGGAAAACCCAAAACTGTTACATTACTGATGTGTTTGAAGTTATTGAGCTGGAATATTAACTGTTTGAACTTACTGATCTAGAATGTTAACTCCATGAGGGAAGTAAGTAGCACATAGTAGGTACTCAATATATTAATTTTCTATATCCCTGTCATATCTTCATTTTTTGGACAGTTTGGGAAGAAATTAGTGATAAGAACAATAAAAAGTAAGCAAGTAAAAAGGCAAGGCAACCATTGATTCCAGGAAAACAAAAAAGTTATACAAGACAAGCAAGGTATTCATATTGTAATATCAGCTGTGAATAATATTTACACAGTCATAACTATACAAACATTGACAAACATTTAATCAAAATGATAATTGACTATATTGGGATGCTATCAAAAGGAGTATTTGTCTGTGTAGTTACATATACAATGGGTTAAAGAGAATTACATCTTCCATAGGAAGAAGCAGATAAAAAGCATAAATCCAGTTCTTAGTTGGAAAAAAAAAAAAGAGGTGATACCAGAAAAAAAAATATTAAAAGTAATTTTCTTTAATGAGGGTGTGTTTGTGAATGGAGAAAAGTAACAAATACTATTATTTTTGCTGAAAGATTTGTAGTTCCTGACACTTTTCATGCATAATTTTGATACTTATAAAAATAATTTATTAAAAATGTAAACAAAATATAAAAAATAAAAACTATACAAATTGATATATATACTCAATGGCCAAAACTATGTGTAAAGATGAGAGATGGTGGATATCAAAGAGAAGTTAAATCATGCTAAATTTCCTGAGTTGTTTGGGAAAATATTGGAAGCATATACTCATTTGAGGACAGTACAATGTACATATGTATTGAAATGTGAGGATAATCAGTAAACATATAGAAATGGAATGTTGACCTTTGTTTCCAGCATTATGTCAGATAAGTGTACTGAGAGACTTTCTCACTACACAATATCATCTCCAGAACATCTCCAGCTTGTGGAAAGAAAACATACTTTTTTTTCAACATGTCATGGGTCTCTACAGAAGTAGGGGAGGTCTATAAGGATAGTAAAACTTTATGACCCTACTCCCACTCCCAACCTGCACCTGGGTTGTTCTAAAACTGAAGGCCAGAGAAATACCAGTATTGGGATGGTATACCCTACTCCAAAAGCAACAGAGGGAAGCTAAATATGAGTCTCCTTCATTGAGCCAAAATTCTAGAGGAAGGTTCCAAGTCACCAGTGCCTCTGGGTTTCAACAGAAGAAAAAGTGAGTGAGAGTCAGAAGAAGTAACAAACAGAATTAGACTGCTGAGAACTGCAAATACTGGAAATTTCAAGCACAGAATATAGAACAATTATGTATAAAGATTTAAAGAGGTAAGGGAGCTTCCACTTTTGCAAACAGAACATTTAACTATTGATACATGCAACAACCTCGATGAATCTCCAGAGAATGATGCTGAGTGAAAAAAGTTAATCCTACAAGTTTACTTATTGTCTTATTCCATTTATAGAATGGACATTTAAATAATGAAATAACAGAAGTGGAGAACAAATTAGTGGTTGCTAGGAGTTAAGGAGATGACAGTGGTAGAGAAGTAGGTGTGGCTATAAAAAGGAAGCATGAGCAATCCTGTGGTAATGGAAATGTTCCATATGGTTGTGATTTGTACTGTAGCTTTTCAAGACATTACCATTGGGGGGAAACTGGGTAAAGGTACATGGATATTTTTATGGTACTTCCTATAACTGTATGTGAATCTTCAATTGTATCAATATAAAATGCTTAATTTTTAAAAGTATGTAAATATTATATGAAATTCAAATTTCATTGTCCATAAATGGAGTTGTATGGGAAGAATGTCATGATAATTTGTTTACATATTGTCTATGGCTGTTTTCATGCTTCAATGGGAGAGTTGAGTAGTTATGAGAGAGACCATATGTTCTGTAAAGCCAAAATATTATATTATCTGGCCCTTCACAAGGGAAGTTTGTGAACCCTTGATCTAGGTAAATTAGATCAACCTACTGAAGTAAATGTATATATATATATTTTCTGACCAAAATATAGCAGAAGATAAAATGTTATGTAATCCTAGAATTCAATCATTCAATACTACCTTTGTCCAGAAGACATTTGTTTTTGATCTAGGAAAAACAATTGCAAAACTGATCAATTTCTATAGAATGTGGGTCCAAAAGCCTGACTGGAGCATACTTAAGAGAAAAGGAGAAAAGAAGTAGTATTTCTGTGAAGGGGTCACAAGTGACAAAGGTGAACTTATGTCCAGTCTTGACCAGGTCAGTTCTGATTTATGCCTATTACCTTAGCATCATAATTAACATCCACCCTCCCTTTCGGTTTTTGAAAAGTCAAGTTTGAATAACTCATATGGTCAACCTACCAATGACCTTTCCATTATTAAATCTAATGGATATTTTTCAGTCTTCTCTTACTTATTAGTGGCATTTGACAAAGTCTATCATTCCTTTCTCCTGAAAAGTCTCTTCATTTGGCTTCTAGGACACTACATCTCTTATTTTTCTCCTGTATTATGGGTGATTTATTTCTGTCTCCTCTGGTGAGACTCCCACCCCCTTCCTCTGCTTGATCTTGTAACACTGGAATACCTCATGGCTCAGTCCTTGGTTCTCTTCTCTATTTAATCTATATAAACTTCCTCAGTGATCTCATCTAATTTAATGGCTTATAAACACCTCTTATAGGCTGATCATTCCCAAACTGATGTATCCAGGCTGGATGTTACTACCAAACTTCAGATATATGTCTACTTATCATCTCTACTGGATATATCAAAGATAACATATAAAAAATTGAATTAGAATTGATGTTCTCCTTCCTCCTTCTCGCACTCAAAAACAAAACAAAACAAAACAAAAACAAACAAAAAGGTGCCATTCCACCTTCAGGTTTCCCCCATCTCAGTGGATGGTATATCATCTATTTGGCTACTTAAGCCAAAAACTCTAAAGCAATACTTCCTTCTCTTTCTCATTCAATGATGATTTTTCTCAGAAGACATTTTTCTGGCCCAGGATAAACAGTTTCAAAATGGATAAATTTTTGTGGATTATTGGACAGTTTGACTGGAGAGGAAAGAAGAGAAAGAAATGCTCTGCAGAGGGCAGGGAGGGTAAGTTCTTTCAAGGTCACTAATGACTAATGATTTTATGTCCACTTTTGTCCAGGACAGTTCTGATTTATGTCTCTTGTCTTGGCATAATATTTAATAGAATCCCTTTTCAGTTTTATAAATATCTAATAGACATGATAAAAAGTATATGGTCAATCCTCCAAATCCTGTTGGTTCTTCCTTCAAAATATATCCAGAATTCAAGTACTTCTTCCTGATGCAAGGCACCATCTCCTCTCACTTGCTGCATTTTGTCTCTCTGCTTTTGACCTTGCCTTCAGAGCATGTCACTCTCATGTTCAAAACCTTGCAATGCCTCCTCATTTCATTAAATAAGTACCAAAGTCCTCGCATAGCCTACAAAGCTCTATTTAATTTGTCTCCCTCTTTCATTATCCTTTCTCACCTCATATCTTACTCTTTCCCCCTCAGGTCTCTGCTCCAGGTAGGTAGCACATTGTAAATTTTAACAAAATTAGGATTCTGTTAGCAAGGAAAAAGGGAAGAATGTATATCCAATAGGCAACAGAGCAGCAGATATGTTAGAAATGGAAAATAGAAAGGGAAGAGAACTTCACAGAGAATAGAACTTTGAGAAACAAGTGCATTTAGGGGCAGGTGAAAAAAAATGGATCATCATAGGACAGAAAGCAAAAAGACTTAAATATGTAAAAGGAAAATAGGAGCATTGTTAAAAGAGTTATTCAAGTTTTATAATATTAGGTTTATATAATGTTATGACACTTTTCTAAATTATTTTTAAATATGAGGAAAATAATTACATCATGATTCCATAAGTCATGGCTGTCTGATAATCGATATTAACATTCCTTTTCAAATGGAGCATTAATCGGGGCGCCTGGGTGGCTCAGTCGGTTAAGCGTCCGACTTCAGCTCAGGTCATGATCTCGCGTTCTGTGAGTTCCAGCCCCACGTCAGGCTCTGTGCTGATAGCTCAAAGCCTGGAGCCTGCTTCAGATTCTGTGTCTCCCTCTCTCTCTGGCCCTCCCCTGTTCATGCTCTGTCTCTCTCTGTCTCAAAAATAAATAAACGTTAAAAAAAATTCAAATGGAGCATTAATCAATACAAAGAACAACAAAAATATAGTGTAGGTTCCTGGGGCAGATGGCTGGGGCAAAAAAAGGAGGAAATAAATGGTTGTCTAATTCTCTACAAACACCAGATGCTGTAACTATTCTATAACTGGTGATACATTAGATTACTTCAAAGATGTCAAAAAGTGAAATCATTGCACGGCCAGCTAATGTGTCTCTTTAAATACATGTTCACCTTCCTGAAGAAAAATATTTCCCTTTGTGAATGCAGTTCCACATTCACAATAATAACAAGATTTTTTAGAACTTTTAAAAAAAAATTTTAATGTTTATTTTTGAGAGAGAGACAGACACAGAGCATGAGCAGGGGAGGGGCAGAGAGAGAGGGAGACACAGAAACTGAAGTAGGCTCCAGGCTCTGCACTGTCAGCACAGAGCCCAACACAGGGCTGGAACCCACGAACGGGGAAATCATGACCTGAGCCAAAGTCAGATGCTTAACTGACTGAGCCACCTAGGCACCCGCAAAATGTTTTTTGAACAGCTGTTTTTCAAAATGTGATCTATACAATAAATAACCTCACCTGAACCAAGCCAGAAACTGGTTATATACTTGTGTCTCCCAGGGCTAATGATGAAATTTGAATTTCTTTTCACTTTTAGCTTGATATGTTCAGGTTGGCATGTATATGAATCATTGTTGCTACCAAATATATTTTGATTGAGATCATTTTGATGGCTAGAATTCCAAAATCTCATGTAAACCTGAAAGAATTTTCAAGACTAAAAATGGAAAATTTACTTAAACTTTCATGTAAGTCTGTCTTGGGTTAATGTGAAGTTAAAAAAATAATAATGGAGAAGATAATGCAGTGTTTGTAGTATTTGAAACAACGTATTTTTTCTTTTAAAAACAGGTAAAATTCTTTGGTGCAACTGTTCTGACATCAGTATTTATATCAAATTAGCCATATCTACTTGATACCCTATTTTAGCATTTTTCTCATTGGAAGGGAATATGCTTTACCTTCTTTATACCTCCATTTATTTTATGGGAACTACAATTTCAATAAACAAAAAGTATAAATACAAAGTGGTGTTCCTTTTTCTTCCCTTACTATAATAACTAGCTGTGGGAAATATTTTAATTATTTATCAGAAAACAATTTTAATTTCTCTTATTTTCAATATAGCTAATGTTAAAATGTTACCTTATACACTAAAATGAAAAATAGTTAAGTATCAAGATAAGTAAACAATAATTCCATTCCACTGGCCGTTCTCCATTTCCTCCAGATGCTTGAGTTCTAGGCTGTTCTTCTCTTTGCCCATCCTAAAGGGGAGCTAGCTTTCAATATACAGGAAGATCTTGACCCTGGAAAATGAATCTAAAAGTCTTTAGGGAACTCACAGGCAGTCTCATGCTCCACTTAATTACTAATTCATTCAGGACATTTACATTGAGCACTCACTACTAATTGAAGATTGGGACTACAAAGGGAGACTAGTAATAATCCCTAAGATTAAGGAGTTTATTGTGGTGGGGTGTGAGGGTTAGGGTGAGTAATAGGTAGTTTTAAAATAAGGTGATATAAGTCTAAACTCAGGGAATGACAAGGCGCTATTGGGACATACAGAGAAGACACCTAGCTCAGTCTCAACAACATTTGATAAAGCTTTTTAGGGGAGGTAATGGCTGGTTGAAACCAAAGGTCAGCAAGGATTTAGCTAGGGAAAATTAGTTGGAGGAAGAATATCACAGGAAAAGTTATGTTCAAATGCTCAGAAAAGAAAGAACATACTATATCCTGGGTGCTGCCAGTGCGGTTCAATCTAATTAGAGCACAGTGTGAGTGAGATCATGTGAAAATAAGAAGCTACAGAAGTAAACAATGGGCTTAAAGTACTAGTTCCTCCTCTTAGAAATGTTTTGTTTGGTTGTCTAAGCTAGTAATGGGAATTAAACTCACAATTGAACTACTATTTAATTTGTGAAATTAAGTATTTAATAATTATTAAATAATTATTAGAATATCAGCAAATATATATAATTACATGGTAGGGTTTTCTATTTATCCAGAATGGTTATTTACAGAGTTTAAAGAATTAAAGGCGGGGGGGGGGTTGCAATTACCAGTTTTAGAGTCAGCCACTTAGAGATATTGTACCTTCTTAATATTATAGTACAACACTAAGGAAACATGTTATATGAGACAGTAAAGGCAATAGTAAATAGCAAAATAATGAAAATAGTGAATACTATAATACAAATATAAAAAATATTTTTAAAAAACTTAGTCATTTCTCAAAACGAATACAACAAAAAAGGTATTAGCAATAAAATTACCTTGGGGATATTAAATTCCTTCACACATGCTATTTACTGGACACTTGGGAGGAATGTTCATTTATCTTGACAAAATGGTGAGCAACTCTCTATACCACTGAAAATTTTAGCTGAGGTCAAAATTGCAAATGGAAATAACTTCTCAGAACAATTCAGTAGTATTGCTTTGCTTTAATATATCATGAAGAATGTGCTTTCAAAATATCAAATCTTGGTTTGCCAGGCAGAAGGTAGGGAAGGATTATATTACTTATGATATATGAGTTTAAAATTGACTCAATGTCAAATTCCTCGAAGAACCAATAGTGAAAACTTCAGGGCAGTTTATTTATTCTGAGTGCCCGGTCCTGTGAGAACTCTGGTCTGTGTTTAGACAATTTGCCAAGCTTCTCTTGGCGACTCATCTTTTTACTTTAATTTTGTTAGATTTTTTCTTTTTTAAATTTATTATTATTATTATTATTTTGGTCTTCTCTTTATCATATCTATGTGTCAAAATTCTATTCAGGTGTGCTGACAGTAAAACGAAACCCTGTCATCAAAGACACGTCTTTCTACCGCGGAAACGAGGCTCTAAGCGGATACGCGAGGACACTAAGTGTGAACTGCTGGGCACCCGTAGCTCAGAGTCTCAGGATCAGGCCCCGGCACCGGAAGTGGCCTCCCAGCTTGACTTCCGCTCCCAGGGTAAGAACCGTTGCGGCTCGCCCACCGGTTGCCAGAAAACCGCTAGGAGTCAGATCATGGAGGCAGCGCGCCCTCCGTCGACGGCGGGAAAGTTTGTGGTGGTTGGCGGTGGCATCGCGGGTGTCACCTGTGCTGAGCAGGTAGGCTGACGCGTCGACAGTTCCGCCTCTTCCCTGACCCCGCGGCGGTGGCACTCAAGGCACCCTCTCGCCCCCTTGTCCTTCCAGATCCCGCTTTAGCCGCTTCTTTCCCCCCGCCCCAGCACTCTTTGTTTTCAAATGTTAGAGACTGCGTGGCGGCCCCTCTACGAAGTTCTTGGTACCTCGCAAGCTTCGCCTTAGGCCTAGGGAAGAGGAGT
Source organism: Lynx rufus (assembly GCF_022079265.1). Lineage (NCBI taxonomy): Eukaryota > Metazoa > Chordata > Mammalia > Carnivora > Felidae > Lynx > Lynx rufus. Next base: position 54,312,226 of record NW_025814889.1, read on the forward strand.
GGGGAGCAAGTTGTTGGCAGGTGGGACCCCAAAGCTGACTGAACCAGACTGTGGTGCTAGTTATGCCAGAGCAGACAAGAGGGCTTAAACTGGTAAATAGTTGGTCAGAAAATTCAGCCTCCATTGCTCATTAGCTGATTGAATTCAGCTTTCAGGTAGATGCCAGGTCCTTAGTTCCTCGTAAATAATTGAAAAACCCTTACGTAGTTTCCTATACTTTGAACCCCCAAGATAGAAGAGATTTCATCTGTAGTAATGTTTTGTAAAACAACCAACAAGGGATTAAAAGCAGCTGGGGAATGCTTTTCTAATTATAGTGAATAATCAGAACACACACACACACACACTCCAAAAAGAATTGTTTTGTTGATATAAAGTAAATGTAAGCAATCATTGAAGTCACAGAAGTAGTGCAGGAAATCCAAGAATTGTTTTCAAACTTCTAATCTTTAGGTGTGTATTTTCCATGTTTTCACCAAGTGAAACACCTGTTATCCAGGTACGGTACTAAGGGCTGAGTAATCACAAACAGAGCATGGTACCTCCTTTCTAGGTTGTTTGCCAACCTAAGGGTGTCTGGCGAGTTGACAGGGCATGAATTAGGGGGTGGTGTCCTTTTGTCTCAGTATAGAAAATGAGTAAAAGTTGACCAGCTTGACCAGTAACCAGTTTGACCAGCTGGTTAAAATGAGACTGGAAGGCCAACTGGAAGGTGAATTTAGTGGTGTAAAGAAATTTTGAAGCCAGGTATAGCAATGAAAACAAAGTGGGGAAATAACAATATATAAAGAGAAGAAAGATGGAAAGAATGGTAATATCATCAGATATTATAGAAAGTTCAAGTAAGGTGATATTTTAAAAAATTTAGTGAATTTTAAGGGTCTGGAGGTGAATTCAAGATGCTCCTTTTTTCTTTACTGAAGTATTGACATCAGGTGTACATCATAGTGATTGGCTATTTCTTTACATTATGAAATGATCATCTCAATAGGCATAGTTACCCCTTGTCACTACACAAAGTTATTACGGTGTTGACTATATTCCCTATGCTGTACATTACATCCCTATGACTTACTTATTTTATAACTGGAAATTTGTTCTTCTTAATCTCTTTAACCTATTTTTCCCTCTTCCCCCCAGCCCCAATCCCTTTCCACTCCATTAATAGTTTGTTTCCTGTATCTATGAGTCTGTTTTGTTTGCATTGTTTTTTCGTTTTCCACAAATACGTGAAATCATATAATATTTGTCTTTCTTTGACTTACTTCACCTAAGATAATACCTGCTGGGTCCATTCATGTTGTCAAAAATGGCAAAATTTCATTTATAGCTGAATAGTATTTCATGGAATATATTTATACCACCTCTTTATCCATTCATCAGTAGACACTTAGGTTGCTTCCATATCTTAGCTATTGTAAATAATGCTGTAGTGAACATAGGAATGCATGTATCTCTTTGAGCTGTGTTTTGGTTCTCTTCCCATACATACCTAGAAGTAGAATTGCTGGATCATATGGTAGTTCTATTGTTAATTTTTTGAGGAACCTCCATACTGTTTTCCATGGTGGCTGCACCAATTTACATTCCGAAAAACAGTGTACAATGGTTCCCTTTTCCCCACATCCTCACCAACACTTGTTATTTCTTGTCTTTTTCATAATAGCCTATCTGACAGGGGTGAGGTGACATTTCATTGCAGTTTTGATTTGCATGAGTGATACTGAACATGTTTTGTTGTATCTAATGGCCATCTGTCTTCTTTGGAAAAATGTCTATCCAAGTTTTGCCCATTTACAAATTTTTTTTAATAGTAAGTTGTGTAAGTTTTTAATATATTTTGGATATTAACCCCTATTGGATGTATGATTTGTAAGTCTCCTCTCCCATTCAGTAGGTTATCTTTCTGTCTTGTTGATGGTTTCCTTCTCTTTCCAAAAGCTTTTTAGTTTGACGTAATTTCTTTTGTTTGTTTTAGCTTTGTTTAACCTTGCCTGAGGAAAATGGCTCAAAAAATATTGCTAAGTTTGGTGTTCAAGAGCTTACTGCTTATGTTTTCTTCTAGGAGTTTTATGGTTTCGAGTCTTATATTCAAGTCTTTAATCCATTTTGACTTTATTTTTGTATGAAACAGTGGTCATGTTTCATTCTTTGGCATGTAAGCTGTCCCATTTTCCCAACATCATTTATGAAGAAACTCCCCCCACTCCCGCTGTATATTCTTGCCCCCTTTGTCATAGATTAATTGACCATCTATGTGTGGATTTATATCTGGGCTCTGTGTTCCATACCATTAATCTTTGTGTCTGTTTTTGTGCCAGTACCATACTGTTTTGATTACTACAGCCTTGTAGTGTGGTTTGAAATCAGGAAGCATAATACTTCCAGCCTTGTTCTTCTTTCTCCTTTGGCTGTTTGGGGTCTTTTGCAGTTTCATCCAAATTCTAGGATTCTTTGTTCCAGTTCTGTGAAAAATGCCATTGCTATTTTGGTGGGCATTGCATTGAATCTGTAGATTGCTTTGGGTAGTATGGACATTTTAACAATATTAAGTCTTCCAATCCATGAGCGTGATCTTTCCATTTATTTACGTCTTACTCAATTTCTTTCATCGGTGGCTTATAGTTTTCAGAGTACAGGTCTTTCACTTCTTTGGTTTAATTTATTCCTAGGTATTTTATTCTTTTTGATGTGGTTATAAATAAGATTGTTTTCTTAATTTCTCTCTCAGATAGATTGTTACTAGTATACAGAAACTTGACATACGTTTTCTGTATGTCAATTTTGTATCCTGTAGTTTTACTGGATTCATTTTTTCATTCTAATATTATTTTTGGTTATTTATTTATTTTTGTTTGTTTTTTTGATTGAACATGCTCAGTTTTAACAGTATAGTAGGGAAAGAAATAGAAATTGATGGAGAAATAGAATTGGTTGAGGAACCAGAGTATGATTTAAGAAAATTCTTTCAAGAAGTTTAAAGTGAAAGAGAGGTTGTAGCCAGAGGAGAATGATGGAAAAAAATAGCAAGTTAAGCCTCTAAATACTGTTGAAGCTACTACTAAAATGGTTTTGTTTTTCCAGAGTATACACTGGTTGGGCATTTGGAAGAGGCAGAATAGGAGTACCAAAACACTTGGGAAAAGTCAGGCTAAGATTCTGAATATTTATGAGTAAGGATTTACTGTAATTTCATGCCACTGAAGGGAAATGAAAATACTATTTTAAAAGAAAAAAGTTGGTTTAACTGTTAATTAGGAAGATATTATTTTTCTCATTCTCTGAAGGACAACTTTACATTGGTATGCAAGATAGTAAGGGATAATATCATTTTTCTTATTCAGGAGGTTTTTGTTAGTGTTTATCATAAAGGTGTTATACATTTTATCAGTATCAGAGTTGAACGTTAGTCACTACTACCCCATAAATAGGAAGAAGACACAGAATAATGGAGACCTTTGGATGAGGAAAAGTGACTTTTTAGTTTTCTAGGTTAATAATAACATTATTAAAATTGCATTATCCCTATCTCACCCCCATGTCACATATGTTAATACCTAAAGTTACTTATGAAATTTTTTCTCCCAATTTTTTTTTCTTTAAATAAGTTGGCTATTCACTTTCCATCAGAAGATATTCTCCTGGTAACAGCTTCTCCTGTTATTAAAGCAGTTACAAATTTCAAGCAGGTAAGAATCCTTTATATAACTTTCTTAGTCATATATATTTTTGTAATTTCAGTAACTTGCCCAGCAGTTAGTGTAATTATAGTTTTTAAATGTTTAAAATGATAAATGTTCTTTTGATGGTCATTTTAAAACCAAAGCCCAAAGTTTAGAATTATATTAAATACCAGGGCACCTGGGTGGCTCAGTTGGTTAAGGGTCTGACTCTGAATTTTGGCTCAGGTCATGATCTCACAGTTGGTGAGTTCGAGCCCCAAATTGGGTTTGCACTGGCAGGGTGGAGCCTGCTTATGTTTCTCTCTCTCCCTCTCTCTCTGCCCCTCTCCTGCTCTTGCTCTCCAAATAAATAAATAAATAAATAAATAAATGTATTATATTAAATACCAAAAGCACCCAACTGATGTTGAATTCCTAGTCTTGTTTTTCCTATCTTTTCCTCCCACTCAGAGTTACTTTTCAGAAATTTTTAAATAAAGTTCTTTTGAGGAAAAATGCTTTGCAAATGTAAATATGAATACCAATACATATATGTAATTATTATAAGTAGTTGTGTGTGTATAAATTGTGTGTTTGCATATCAGAAGAGTACTTCTCAGCTAAGTTTACACTTGTAGGTAATTAATGTTTCAGATGTGTAATAAGCATCTCAGAACACTTTGTAGTTCCATGAATTTATATTACACACATTATAGCATTACATTAGGAGTCTAAGATCATTTGGGTCTTAGTGTTATAGAAAAGTGATCTATAAACATTTTTGATCCGATACCTCACCTGTTAAAAAGTTTTGGCTGATCTTGTAATATACGTATATTTATATATTTATAAATTATGTATATACTATAGTGCTCTAATTATGAATGTTATAATGGCTATGCAAAAAAATTAAGTAAATCATACTTTACTGAAGTATTTCTTCTCATAATTCAGTGAAGAATACTACTATAGTCTTCAATACAAGTTTTCTTTTAGATCCTGATAATAAAATAAAACTTTCTCATGTTGTAAACCCCTAAGACCAAGGGTAATTTAGTGTGATATGTTTTTCCTTTATAACCTTCTTAGAGATATGTAAGATATCTTACTACTGAGGTATGGCCAAAGGACTTAAGGGATTGGGAGAACTAGAGAACAAATTGTGGCTATTAATCTCTAATGGGAAAAAAAAAATCAATTATAGGCTAGGAGCACATACATAAGAGAAAGATGTTTGGCTGTGTCTTATAAGTGTTTTTCTGGAAGACTTAATTCAGTGTGACTATTCCAGAGTTATAAGACTTGACTTAAATTTTTGCTGATTTTGTAAATTTTGTATAATAGAAGAAAAACAGTTTTGGATTCTAGGCCTACCTGTTATTTACTGGCTGTGTAGCCTTGGCAAATCTCTGTATCTAAGTTGTTTCACTTCTAATATTAGGATAGTATCTTCCTTGTTTACTTGAAGGAGGTTGGGAGTTTATACTAATATATGTGAAAATGAATTGGAATAACATTATGCAAATGTCAGTTATTCTTAATATTCAGAAGTAGGAAATTGCATCCTTTTTATCATTTATTGAACATCTATATTATGTATGAGCCAGTGTGCTAAGCACCCAGAAGACAGATTGAAAGTATAGAACATACACCAAAAAGTCACTAATGGTCATCTCTGAAGTTGGGGAATGGCAGTCGTGGTGGGGTAGTGTGAGATTTAGGGAAGAGTAAAAGGGACACTTTATTTTATATTAGGTATTGTTTGTTTAATGTTAAAGAAAATGTTTTCATGGCATGTGTAATTTCTAAAGGAGAAAAAAGATTAATAATAACATGTTATTTATGGAGTACTTGCTATGTACCAAACACTCTTCTAAATGTTTTAAATACATTAACTTATTTAATCCTTAAAGTAATCCTATGAAGTGGGTTCTTATATTATCCCCACTTACAGATGAGGTAAATGAGTCAGTGAGGCTGGGTAAATCTCCAAGGTGTGTATAGATAGGTTTTAAATTCAGGTTGGCTCTGTAACCCTCATGGTTAATGAGTAGCACTTTCTCAGAATGGTAACAAATCTGCAAGACAAAGTTATCATTATAATGTGGTAATTATCCTTATAGTGGCAAAAAAAAAATTGCGGTTGTATTGCAATATATACGTATTTATTTTTATAAATATATTGTGAATGAGTGTCAGAGCCTGCCTTTGAGATCAAGAAAGGCTTTACATAGGAGAGTGGATTGAAACTGAGACTGAAAGAATAAGTAGGTATTGACATGTTTGCAAGAGGTTGAATGGAAGCAGGCATGTGCCAAGGTGATGAAAGTATATGATTATATAATATGTTGTAACGGGTATCAGTTCAGTTCTGCTGGAATGTAAATTCAGTGCTGAACCAATAGTCAGAGGGCAGACCATGGTGGGCTTGTATGCTATGATGTGGAATTGTATTTTATCCAAAACTTAGATGATGCCAAACTTTTGGAGCATTTTCAGCAGGTGAGAACACTGAATTGGAGATATAACAGGTTGGTATTCATCATTGTCTCAGTACCAGCTCAGCCATAGGCATTGGCTGCAATTTCCCAGGGAGAAGAGCCCAATAATAGTGTTCTATGGAACACCGACATTTAAAGGAAGATCAGAGAGAAAGGAAGTCCTGAAAATGAGCACCCTATTAATCTTAGAGAGGAAAACTATGAGAGAAGAAGAGTTTGTTTTCCTGAAGCCAAAGATGGCAAAAGTTTAATTAAGAGGAGTGGTCAGTGGTGTCAGATCCAAGGATAGCAGGTAAGATAATGACTCAAAAGTGCCTATATCTAGTAAATTATTGGTGACTTTGAGACAGTTTACACTATTTTCAGAAATTAGTGGGGGGTAACTCTAAAATGACAGTAACGATAAACTTTTCTCTTTTGAAATTTAGCTGCAAAAGGAGAAAAGATAGGGTGGCAGCAAATAGAGAACGTGAAGACTAGCATTAAGTTGAGTTTTATTCTTTTTTTTTTTTTTCCTTTTACTGTTGATTTATTCTTAGAGCGAGCGAGCACATGAGCAGGGGAGGGGCAGAGAGAGGGAGACACAGAATCTGAAGCAGGCTCCAGGCTCTGACCTGTCAGCACAGAGCTCGACGTGGGGCTCGAACTCATGAACCACAAGATCATGACCTGCGCCAAAGTCACTTGCTTAACCAACTGAGCCACCCAGGTGCCCCGAGTTTTATTCTTTTAAGGTGGAAGACACTTTAGTGTGTTTACCTATTGAGATTTAGAAACCAGTAGGAAAGGCTGAAGATGAAGGAAAGCAAGGAGTACATAATAAGGAAGGAGTCCTGAGGAGGTGAGAGATGATGGCATATAGAGCACAGATTACTGGATTCGCCTTGAAAAGGTAGAAATGGGTCATGGAAGGTGGACTGTAGTACGGAAATGTATAGATGGTGGGAAAGAAGTCATAAGAGTTCTTAGTAGTCTCTTTGAGCCAAGAAGTAAAGTGATTTGCTGGGAGTGCTGAGGATGGAATGTGTTTGGGAAGCATTAGAATGGTGAACGTTTAGAAAAATCACCAAGGGTTGGAAGATGTTACTTCGATGTTACTCTTGTCACTACATTGACACATAAACACTGATGGTTTAAAAAAGCCTTGGTGGCTAAACTAGTGGTCTTGTATTCTTCACTTCCAGGCACTCAGTGAAATAAATTAAAGCCAGTAAACAATGTTAATTTTATTAAATCCTGACTCTTCAGTGCACGTCTTTTTAATGTTCTGTGTGATGAGATGGGATGTATGCATAAAGCACTGTTCCACATATGGGGCTAGGAGGGAAAAGCAGTTGTGCAGTTGCTGAGTTGCAAGAGGAATTAATTACCCTTTTTGTGGAATACCAATTTTACTTGAAAGAACAACTGACAAACTAATTTCATATTTGGAAAATGAGTGAAAACAAGTGACAGTATTTGTTGCCAGGATAACAAAATTAGAGCTTTTAGGCCAATATAAGAATTTTGGAAAACTCCTATTCTTCACTGTGAGGCTCACGGTACTTAAAGACTTTTCTGATGAGATTGTTGGTGACAATAATGAATGTGGTTTTTGATACTGTATTGAGTTGAAATTAACATGTGGAAGATCTCCATAACTTTGTGAACCACTATTGTCCAGATGACAAATGTGATGTTACACGATCCAAAGTGCAGGATGGACCAATAGATTTCACAGTAGTAGGGTATGAAAAATTCTTTGATAACGGTTTCAAATTCTACACTGCAACTAATCTTTAAGAAACCACACTTGTTGAGTTTTAGTATAACATCAAAGAAGAATATACAATTCTCTAAAAAGGCTGCACATCTCTGTCAGCCTGAACTGTCTTCATAAATTTTAACCAAATTAACATACTGCAGTAGTTTGAATGCAGATGCAGAGTATGGAAGCAGTTTGAATGCAAAAGCAGATCTATTAAGACCGGATATTAAAGACATTTGTAAAAATGCAAAACTGCCATTCTTCTCACTTAATTTGTTTTGGAAAAAAAAGTTACTCTTATTAAAAGGACATTATATCTGTTTAACATGTATTGGATCTGTTCTTAAGTGAATTAAGAAATGTTTTAAATTTTTCAGTTTTCATTTCTAGTAGTTGCAAATATCACTGAGTTTAACTTACACAGACTAAAGTTCTTTGGAGTCCTCAGTCCACTGTAAGAATATAAAGGGAGAGTCTTGAGACTGAAACGTTTGAGAACTGGTAGGGCCATGTAGTAGGTCTTACAAGTAGTACTGAAGGGGTAGCTGAGGTCAAATACTAGTCTGCAAGGTGTGGTCCTTCCACTGCATACTGGGTATAGGACTGGAGAAAGCAGGTTGTTCAATCTGGGGTTGTGAGTTTTCAGGGTAATTAATGGTTAAAGACAAGAGAGCAAGGAAGTATAAGTGGGCAAAACACGAAATGATCTACAATGGAGTCTTGGCTGCATAGGAAGAAAAGTGAATCCAAGAGGATGCTGATGGTTTTGGACAACAGGAAAGAGTCCAAAGACTAGATCACAATAAAGTTAGTAAGTAGAGAAAACTATAAGGATACAGAAACAGACAAGCTGTGCAATTAAAATATGCAGAAGTAAGTAGAGTTAGCCCTCATTTTCCAGGCTAGGAAACTAAGGTGCAGTTACTTGGCTGACTTGCCCCAGTGGTAGGATTGTCATTTGAGTTCAAGTCTTAAAATGCGAGTTAGCCCTTTTTTCACTGTATACAGTACAGTTGGCCGACGTTCTTGTTTTATGAACATTAAGTAGTATATAAAAAGAAATGAAAATATTTTCATTATTTAAAATTCTTAAAAGGAAATATTTTTTTGAAAATTTACATTTTCACCTTTTTGATTTAATACAGGTTTCTAAAGTGTTGGAGGAATTTGATGTTGAAGAGCAACCGAATACCATGTTAGAAAATCGCTTTCCCAACATTAAGGTTATAGAATCCGGAGTAAAGCAACTGAAGAGTAAAGAACATGTAAGAAGTTTTGTTTTTTTTTTTTTTTAATTTTGTTAAATGTTTATTTTTGAGAGAGAGAGGCAGAGCACAAGCAGGGGAGGGGCGGAGAGAGTTTGGGTGAATTAAGAGTTCTTAATTAAGGACATTGTAGGAAAACGAGGTTGTTTGTTCAGAAACCCAAAGAAAAGCAGCACGTGGAAGAATAACATCGTCAGAGGTACTGTGGTGGAGATAAAGAGAGGAGATTGGCAGACTAGGGCAAACAAATAGGACTGTGAAGAGCTGTTTACATCATGCCAAGATGATTTATTTTACAGTCAGTGGAGAAATAAAGTGGAGGCAGGGATGGTGATATATTCTTTTAGGAAGACAGATCTGATACCAATGTTGAGGATGAAATGGGGTGGAGTGAGTGATAGTGTCCAGCAACCAAACCAGAAGGTGGTTGCAATAGTCCAAACTGATAGAAGGCCTGAACGAAGACAAGAACTGTGTATTTGGAAAGAATGGCGCAGATATGAGTGAGATTTCTCCTGTAAACTTAGCAGGACTCAGTAACCCATTGGATGTGGGAATGAATAAGGCAGTCGAAGGAAACGTGTTGTCAGATGATTAACAATATCCTCAGGTGAGCTTTAGGCAAGATGAGAAGTAGGGTTTCTAGTTGTTTCTCTACAGCAGCTCTGATTTTTCACCCTTATGGAGAAAACACATACATAATACATTGAAACACAAATAATTTGACAGTAAAAAAATAAGAAAAAGGACTAAATTTTATGAGAAAAAAAATAAAAAATCTGAATCCCAAAACTGGAATAAATTTCTAACATTTACAGTAGTACATATCCTATATAACATCCATGTCCGTTAATTTGTAAATTGAGGTGGGCTCAAATGTAGACTAATAAATTGTGAGGGAATTTATATTAGGGCATTTGAATAAATCCGAATGCCACCCATTACCATTTGAAGTGTCCTGTATGAGCTCATGTCTGTATTCTCTTATTTGTCCTTTATATTCTTTGATGAATTAGAGATTGTGTGTTTTATCTTCATGTCTACTTCCAAAAATTTAGCAGTAACCAATGAAAGGAGTTTTTGTGTTTGTTTTTACAGCATAAAATGTAAATTATTTTTTAAATTTGGTCAGTGTTTGTTAATTACTGTTTGTCAGATAAAATTCCCACCACATTACATTATCTTCAGAAAGAACTGCATAGAATTTCTGTATGCATTATACTGTGTTGAATTATCAGTTTTATGTATTTGTTATGCAGCTGAAGAGTTACAGTGGGTAACAAATGGCTCAGTGGGTATCAAGTGCTATCTTATGATTTGCTATGTTTTATAAGTCAAACACGTGTCACAGTGTTAATCTCTAAACCATTCCAACAAAGTCTTGTGTTATAGTCACATGTGTGTGTATATATACATACACATACATATATGCTTATTAAAAGCTCCTACTTATGTGCAGATTTCCATTTGATTTTAAAGAATAAAAACAATGGATCACAAATACGTATTTTTAGACTCAATAATATTATTAAAAATTAATATAAGACTTTAAAAGCTAGTACATGTTAGGATTTAAGGTTAATATGTTTTTCACTTAATATGAAAATATCCCCAGAGAACATTTGTTTGTGGTTAGGTGATTATTATTTGTACTTAAGAAGAATGCATGCACGTGCAAACTGGGGAGGTAGAGTAGGGGAGAGAGAGATTGAGACATTGAGATTCTTAGAATCTATGCTCAGCACAGAACCTGACACGGGGCTTGATCCCATGACACAGGAATCATGAATGACCCTGAGCCAAAATCAAGAGCCAGGTACTTAACAGACTGAGCCACCCAAGCTTCCCAAACACTTTTAATATTTCTAGATTAAGAAGACATAATGTAACCTTTTTTACTGCACTGTACTCCTCTGTACCCATAACAAATATTAAGGTGTGATGCCATTAGAATTATTAGATCTTCCTACAGTAACTTCCATTGAGATCAGAAATATTAAGGCCTACCTCAGGTATAATATGATCAGAATGCTTGATTTAAAAATTTCTGAATGTTTAGTTTTTAACCTGAGGTCAACATACCTCCCTGAATATAATAAGATTCCCTAAGTTTTAGGCAAAATCTGGTGTGAATGTATGTTTTTTTTCCAGGGAAGAAAGACTGTTTTGCCCTAGATTCTCAAAATGGTTCATGGCCCTAAAATGATGGTGAATCACTGGGTTGGAGAATGCATTCTCATGTTTACTCTGATTTGCAATTGCTGTGACAACATATTGAGTGCCACCAAGAGGCAACCTTAATGTATTTTTTTGCTTTTGTCTTACTGAATTTTGTATTTAAAATGAAACTGTACCCATGTATAAATATGTTTCTCCTCTCCCCTTCCTTGCCCTGTTTTTACAGTGCATTTTAACAGGGGATGGCAGTCAGCATGTATATAAGAAACTCTGTCTGTGTGCTGGAGCTAAGCCAAAGTTGATATGTGAAGGAAATCCTTATGTATTAGGAATCCGTGATACAGACAGTGCTCAGGTAACATTCTGAGATGGGGCCATGGGAAAGGAACATGAATATTTCATAGACTTCCTTTATTTGAATCAAAGTATTCCACTTACAGTGTTAATTCTTAAATTACAGAAGAGGTTTGTTTTGTGATCCATAAATCAGAAAATAGTTATAATGTTTTATTATTGCCAATTTCAGTTTGGTTGTAGCTGATAATTTTTCCTGTTTTTAGTCCCATGCTGATGTTCTGTGTTCTTTCCATTGTGCACTATCCCAGATATAATGACTAAGCTGAAGGTTATAACTTAACTTATACACACATTCATTACTGTATTTTGATTGGGAATAGTGATTTGTAGCCTAAATAATGTAGCAATCTTTTTCCACAAAGGTAAGGCATATCCCAAACTTACTGTACTCCTTAGCAAAGAAATTAATATTCAGATCTTTGTGGTCCAGAATCATGACAGAATCCCAGAACTAAAAAATTCATTTGGTTTATTGTTCTGCTCAAGAACCATAGTAAACTATCCCAATAAGGTGAAAACTGTGTGGAACCTTCTACAACTTCTTCTGATAATTTATTTCAGGGCTTCAGGGTTTATTGACCCTTCTTGCAAAGAAGCTCTTCCTGGTTTCCAGTCATAATACTTTGTCTTACCTGTAGCTTATTGTTGTAGTTCTGTCCCTAAGGTGATAATTTTATGTATACTAATAATATTTTATATTCTTGAAATTGATGTTTTCTTTCAATCTTTCTTAATTTAAAACTTTTTTAAAGCTTATTATTTTGAGAGAGAGAGAGAGTGTGTGTGTGAGCAGATGAGTGGCAGGGAGAGAAGGAAAGAAAATCCCAAGTAGGCTCTGTGCTGTCAGTGCAGAGCCCAACATGGGGCTCGATCCTACAAACCATGAGCATAGCTGTGTTCCAGCAAGGCTGCCTACATACATGAATTCACTGACTGCTTATGATAATACTGTGTGACAGTATTACTCCCAATTTACAAATAGCAAACTCTAATAGATTAATTATTTGCCTATACTTAAATGGCTGTTATCAGAAGTACAATATAAACTTACGCCATTCATCTCCACATCCAGTGCTTTTAACAGATCTTTCTTATTTACTGTCCTCAGAGAAAGGCTGACTGAAATTAACTTAATGTTTTTTTTTTTTTCTGGTAGAATTTTAAGCCAGTCAGTTTCAGTGATTATTTATTGAATATTACAGTAAGTTTTTGGGTGAATTTAATAGAAATGGTAACTTGACATGGTAGAAAGAGGAAATTTAGCTATTGAGATGTCATCCTGATCCAGTGGGACTATTGTGTACTTTCTTTTTTTTTTTTTATATATATATGAAGTTTATTGACAAATTGGTTTCCATACAACACCCGGTGCTCATCCCAAAAGGTGCCCTCCTCAATACCCATCACCCACCCTCCCCTCCCTCCCACCCCCCATCAACCCTCAGTTTGTTCTCAGTTTTTAACAGTCTCTTATGCTTTGGCTCTCTCCCACTCTAACGTCCTTTTTTTTTTTTTTTTTTTTCCTTCCCCTCCCCCATGGGTTCCTGTTAAGTTTCTCAGGATCCACATAAGAGTGAAACCATATGGTATCTGTCTTTCTCTGTATGGCTTATTTCACTTAGCATCACACTCTCCAGTTCCATCCACGTTGCTACAAAAGGCCATATTTCATTTTTTCTCATTGCCACGTAGTATTCCATTGTGTATATAAACCACAATTTCTTTATCCATTCATCAGTTGATGGACATTTAGGCTCTTTCCATAATTTGGCTATTGTTGAGAGTGCTGCTATGAACATTGGGGTACAAGTGCCCCTATGCATCAGTACTCCTGTATCCCTTGGGTAAATTCCTAGCAGTGCTATTGCTGGGTCATAGGGTAGGTCTATTTTTAATTTTCTGAGGAACCTCCACACTGCTTTCCAGAGCGGCTGCACCAATTTGCATTCCCACCAACAGTGCAAGAGGGTTCCCGTTTCTTCACATCCTCTCCAGCATCTATAGTCTCCTGATTTGTTCATTTTGGCCACTCTGACTGGCGTGAGGTGATACCTGAGTGTGGTTTTGATTTGTATTTCCCTGATAAGGAGCGACGCTGAACATCTTTTCATGTGCCTGTTGGCCATCTGGATGTCTTCTTTAGAGAAGTGTCTATTCATGTTTTCTGCCCATTTCTTCACTGGGTTATTTGTTTTTCGGGTGTGGAGTTTGGTGAGCTCTTTATAGATTTTAGATACTAGCCCTTTGTCCGATATGTCATTTGCAAATATCTTTTCCCATTCCGTTGGTTGCCTTTTAGTTTTGTTGGTTGTTTCCTTTGCTGTGCAGAAGCTTTTTATCTTCATAAGGTCCCAGTAATTCACTTTTGCTTTTAATTCCCTTGCCTTTGGGGATGTGTCGAGGAAGAGATTGCTACGGCTGAGGTCAGAGAGGTCTTTTCCTGCTTTCTCCTCTAAGGTTTTGATGGTTTCCTGTCTCACATTTAGGTCCTTTATCCATTTTGAGTTTATTTTTGTAAATGGTGTGAGAAAGTGGTCTAGTTTCAACCTTCTGCATGTTGCTGTCCAGTTCTCCCAGCACCATTTGTTAAAGAGGCTGTCTTTTTTCCATTGGATGTTCTTTCCTGCTTTGTCAAAGATGAGTTGGCCATACGTTTGTGGGTCTAGTTCTGGGGTTTCTATTCTATTCCATTGGTCTGTGTGTCTGTTTTTGTGCCAATACCATGCTGTCTTGATGATGACAGCTTTGTAGTAGAGGCTAAAGTCTGGGATTGTGATGCCTCCTGCTTTGGTCTTCTTCTTCAAAATTCCTTTGGCTATTCGGGGCCTTTTGTGGTTCCATATGAATTTTAGGATTGCTTGTTCTAGTTTCGAGAAGAATGCTGGTGCAATTTTGATTGGGATTGCATTCAATGTGTAGATAGCTTTGGGTAGTATTGACATTTTGACAATATTTATTTTTCCAATCCATGAGCAGGGAATGTCTTTCCATTTCTTTAAATCTTCTTCAATTACTTTCATAAGTTTTCTATAGTTTTCAGCATACAGATCCTTTACATCTTTGGTTAGATTTATTCCTAGGTATTTTATGCTTTTTGGTGCAATTGTGAATGGGATCAGTTTCTTTATTTGTCTTTCTGTTGCTTCGTTGTTAGTGTATAAGAATGCAACTGATTTCTGTACATTGATTTTGTATCCTGCAACTTTGCTGAATTCATGTATCAGTTCTAGCAGACTTTTGGTGGAGTCTATCGGATTTTCCATGTATAATATCATGTCATCTGCAAAAAGCGAAAGCTTGACTTCATCTTTGCCAATTTTGATGCCTTTGATTTCCTTTTGTTGTCTGATTGCTGATGCTAGAACTTCCAGCACTATGTTAAACAACAGCGGTGAGAGTGGGCATCCCTGTCGTGTTCCTGATCTCAGGGAAAAAGCTCTCAGTTTTTCCCCGTTGAGGATGATGTTAGCTGTGGGCTTTTCATAAATGGCTTTTATGATGTTTAAGTATGTTCCTTCTATCCCGACTTTCTCAAGGGTTTTTATTACGAAAGGGTGCTGGATTTTGTCAAAGGCCTTTTCTGCATCGATTGACAGGATCATATGGTTCTTCTCTTTTTTTTTGTTAATGTGATGTATCACGTTGATTGATTTGCGAATGTTGAACCAGCCCTGCATCCCAGGAATGAATCCCACTTGATCATGGTGAATAATTCTTTTTATATGCTGTTGAATTCGATTTGCTAGTATCTTATTGAGAATTTTTGCATCCATATTCATCAGGGATATTGGCCTGTCGTTCTCTTTTTTTCCTGGGTCTCTGTCTGGTTTAGGAATCAAAGTAATACTGGCTTCATAGAATGAGTCTGGAAGTTTTCCTTCCCTTTCTATTTCTTGGAATAGCTTGAGAAGGATAGGTATTATCTCTGCTTTAAACGTCTGGTAGAACTCCCCTGGGAAGCCATCTGGTCCTGGACTCTTATTTGTTGGGAGATTTTTGATAACCGATTCAATTTCTTCGCTGGTTATGGGTCTGTTCAAGCTTTCTATTTCCTCCTGATTGAGTTTTGGAAGAGTGTGGGTGTTCAGGAATTTGTCCATTTCTTCCAGGTTGTCCAATTTGTTGGCATATAATTTTTCATAGTATTCCCTGATAATTGTTTGTATCTCTGAGGGATTGGTTGTAATAATTCCATTTTCATTCATGATTTTATCTATTTAGGTCATCTCCCTTTTCTTTTTGAGAAGCCTGGCTAGCGGTTTGTCAATTTTGTTTATTTTTTCAAAAAACCAACTCTTGGTTTCGTTGATCTGCTCTACAGTTTTTTTAGATTCTATATTGTTTATTTCTGCTCTGATCTTTATTATTTCTCTTCTTCTGCTGGGTTTAGGCTGCCTTTGCTGTTCTGCTTCTAGTTCCTTTAGGTGTGCTGTTAGATTTTGTATTTGGGATTTTTCTTGTTTCTTGAGATAGGCCTGGATTGCAATGTATTTTCCTCTCAGGACTGCCTTCGCTGCATCCCAAAGCGTTTGGATTGTTGTATTTTCATTTTCGTTTGTTTCCATATATTTTTTGATTTCTTCTCTAATTGCCTGGTTGACCCACTCATTCGTTAGTAGGGTGTTCTTTAACCTCCATGCTTTTGGAGGTTTTCCAGACTTTTTCCTGTGGTTGATTTCAAGCTTCATAGCATTGTGGTCTGAAAGTATGCATGGTATAATTTCAATTCTTGTAAACTTATGAAGGGCTGTTTTGTGACCCAGTATATGATCTATCTTGGAGAATGTTCCATGTGCACTCGAGAAGAAAGTATATTCTGTTGCTTTGGGATGCAGAGTTCTAAATATATCTATATATCTATATATCTATATATCTAAATATATCTGTATATATCTATATATCTATATATCTATATATCTAAATATATCTGTCTGACCACATTCTTATCAATAAGGTTGCTTCTGTTTATGAGTAATTGTTTTATATATTTGGGGGCTCCGGTATTCGGCGCATAGACATTTATAATTGTTAGCTCTTCCTGATGGATAGACCCTGTAACTATTATATAATGTCCTTCTTCATCTCTTGTTACAGCCTTTAATTTAAAGTCTAGTTTGTCTGATGTAAGTATGGCTACTCCAGCTTTCTTCTGGCTTCCAGTAGCATGATAAATAGTTCTCCATCCCCTCACTCTGAATCTAAAGGTGTCCTCAGGTCTAAAATGAGTCTCTTGTAGACAGCAAATAGATGGGTCTTGTTTTTTTATCCATTCTGATACCCTATGTCTTTTGGTTGGCGCATTTAATCCATTTACATTCAGTGTTGTTATAGAAAGATACGGGTTTAGAGTCATTGTGATGTCTGTATGTTTTATGCTTGTAGTGATGTCTCTGGTACTTTGTCTCACAGGGTCCCCCTTAGGATCTCTTGTAGGGCTGGTTTAGTGGTGACAAATTCCTTCAGTTTTTGTTTGTTTGGGAAGACCTTTATCTCTCCTTCTATTCTAAATGACAGACTTGCTGGATAAAGGATTCTCGGCTGCATATTTTTGCTGTCTAGCACCCTGAAAATCTCGTGCCAATTCTTTCTGGCCTGCCAAGTTTCAAAAGAGAGATCAGTCACGAGTCTTATAGGTCTCCCTTTATATGTGAGGGCACGTTTACCCCTTGCTGCTTTCAGAATTTTCTCTTTATCCTTGTATTTTGCCAGTTTCACTATGATATGTCGTGCAGAAGATCGATTCAAGTTACGTCTGAAGGGAGTTCTCTGTGCCTCTTGGATTTCAATGCCTTTTTCCTTCCCCATTTCAGGGAAGTTCTCAGCTATTATTTCTTCAAGTACCCCTTCAGCACCTTTCCCTCTCTCTTCCTCCTCTGGGATATCAATTATGCGTATATTATTTCTTTTTAGTGTATCACTTAGTTCTCTAATTTTCCCCTCATACTCCTGGATTTTTTTATCTCTCTTTTTCTCAGCTTCCTCTTTTTCCATAACTTTATCTTCTAGTTCACCTATTCTCTCCTCTGCCTCTTCCATCCGAGCCGTGGTGGTTTGCATTTTGTTTTCCATTTCCTTTAAAGCGTTTTTCAGCTCCTCGTGACTGTTCCTTAGTCCCCTGATGTCTGTAGCAAGAGATTCTCTGCTGTCCTGTATGCTGTTTTCCAGCCCAGCGATTAATTTTATGACTATTATTCTAAATTCACTTTCTGTTATATTATTTAAATCCTTTTTGATCAGCTCATTAGCTGTTGTTATTTCCTGGAGATTCTTCTGAGGGGAATTCTTCCGCTTGGTCATTTTGGATAGTCCCTGGTGTGGTGAGGGCCTGCAGGGCACTTCCCCTGTGCTGTGGTGTATAACTGGAGTTGGTGGGCGGGGCCGCAGTCCGACCTGATGTCTGCCCCCAGCCCACCGCTGGGGCCACAGTCAGACTGGTGTGTGCCTTCTCTTCCCCTCTCCTAGGGGCGGGATTCACTGTGGGGTGGCGTGGCCCGTCTGGGCTACTTGCACACTGCCAGGCTTGTGATGCTGGGGATCTGGTGTATTAGCTGGGGTGGGAAGGCAAGGTGCACGGCGGCAGGGGGGGCAGGCTTAGCTCGCTTCTCCTTAGGTGATCCACTTCAGGAGGGGCCCTGTGGCAGCCGGAGGGAGTCAGATCCGCTGCCGGAGGTTTGGCTCCGCAGAAGCACAAAGTTGGGTGTTCGCGCGGAGGGAGCAATTTCCCTGGCCGGAACAGGTTCCCTTTGGGATTTTGGCTGGGGGATGGGCGGGGGAGATGGCGCTGGCGAGCGCCTTTGTTCCCCGCCAAACTGAGCTCTGTCGTCCGGGGGCTCCGCAGCTCACCCTCCCTTTGTCCTCCAGCCTTCCCGCTTTCCGAGCAGAGCTGTTAACTTATGACCTCCCAGACGCTAAGTCGCGCTTGCTGTGGGAACACAGTCTGTCAGGCCCCTCCGCTTTTGTAAGCCGGACTCGGGGGCTCTGCTTGGCTGGCGAGCCGCCCCTCCGCCCCGGCTCCCTCCCGCCAGTCCGTGGAGCGCGCACCGCCTCGCCGCCCTTCGTACCCTCTTCCGTGGGCCTCTCGTCTGCACATGGGTCTGGTGACTCTGTTCTGCTAATCCTCTGGCGGTTTTCTGGGTTATTTAGACAGGTGTAGGTGGAATCTAAGTGATCAGCAGGACGCGCGGTGAGCCCAGCGTCCTCCTACGCCGCCATCTTCCCAGAATCCTCCTATTGTGTACTTTCAAAAGTGCCATAAAAATGACCATGGCTTCCCTAAGCTCATTGTGATAATTTTTTTTAGGGGGCAGAAGAGGGGGGTAGAGCCATCAATTAATTGTCTTATGATAAGAAAGTAGCATTTTTTTTTTTAATTTAGACATTATCGTGCCTGCTCTTAACAGCTTTATTTACATTATCCTAATGCTTACAGAGACGTAATGAAATACAGTCACTTCTTGTTTCCATTTATATTGAAGAAGCTGAGGCACAGAAGGGTTAAGCAACTTGGCCAAGTTACTAACTGGGGGAAGTTAGTAACTCCAGGGACTCTTAACCACCAAGCTGTTGTGCTTCTCATTCCTGTAAGTTTCAGTGTTGAGTGAGTCCAGGGAAGTGCCAACTGACAGACTAGAAGAAAAGGAATAACCCTGTATGTATACAGATCAGTGTCATGTTAGTAAGTTGGTTTGATCAAGTAGTTAGGAATGTGATGAACTAGAGCTAGTGCCTCTTGCTGCAATTCTGAAGTACTCTAGATGTAATGACGTAAAAAGTCAAATCCTAAGAGGCATTGCTATAAAGGCAGTTTGTGTGACAGATAGAGGAAAACATTTGTAATATTGGGAGGGTGTGTCCTGGCAGAGTGTGAAAGTGAGATTTTTGTTCCTTTGTAAATCAGGTAAAATTCGTACAATTTTAAGAACATTATCAGTGAAGCCTTTCTTCAAGTATTGCCCACTATTACAAAACACTATCTCATTTTCTTTTTAATATAGGAATTTCAGAAACAGCTTACTAAAGCCAAAAGAATAATGATCATAGGGAATGGTGGCATTGCACTTGAACTAGTGTAAGTATGTATTTTTAAATATCATTTAAATACTACTCTATGACTCATAATTGTTGGCAGATTAGAAAACATCCTGTTCTGAAATTCAAAGATAAATAGAACTGTTTTTCATAGATTTTCAAGTAGAAAAAAATCCATTTTATATTTTTAGCTTCATGGAATTTATAGTTGTAGAAATGTCATTGTAAAACATGAGTTTAGGGAAGGTTTTAGGTCGCAAGGGGTCACAGGTGACTGGACAGATGTGATCCATACATGTGTTTGGTAGGCATGTACTATATTGAAAAACAATTTAAATGTGCACGCCTTTAGAGATTTCTAGTCACAGTATCTACCCGTTTTATTGTTTACACTCATCCTGCTTCATTCATTTATAATGCTACCTGTTGGGCCCATGAAACCCACGGTGTGTTTGACTCCCTATTTCAAGATGTGGTAATCCCAGCTCTTGTTTTTTTGGAAGTTGAAAAATGTGAACCCATCAATTTATGTGAAATACTATCTTAAAATGATATTTCAAGTTTAAAGAACACTGAGGAATAAATATCCTGCTATGGTCTACAGAGCATTCATTTTCTTTATGATTTTATCTTCCATTGGATGGCTGAGATGGAATAGTCTGGACATTTTTAGGGCAGAAAGTTGAGTCCAACTACAAAGAGGACAAATTTGAATCAAAGTAATGAATTTGCCAAAGCCTTGTCCATTCCTATTCGCAGACTAGGTTTTTGCTCTTCTTTTTGACAGGATAGTGATTCCCAGTGGAAGCTTCTAAGAGTTCCTAGATTGCCTGAGTACTAGAGATGGCAATCATTCTTGTAATTATGAAATTTATGGCACTGTATAGGGAACAGAGAAAAAACTGGAGATTCAAAATCAAACAGGTCTAAGAAGGAGGCACATGACAAATTTTCTCCATCAGCTATCACCAAAAGTGTAACTGAATACTGTTATTATTTACACTGGAAAATTTTCTTGCATTCAGAAATGCTCAGTCTTAAAACATGTAATCCTATTCCTCATTTTCTTGACATTGGAGATATAAGACTATATAATCGGACAAAGCTTATAATTTTATATTGAATAAACTCTGATAGTTTAAGAAAGGCTGCATATAATGCGATTGTCTCAGCTTAGGTCCACTGAATGATCAGGTGTTTATCATCTCATGGTGAAAAATGCCATATACAAACCCTTTTTGCTCTTTAATAGCCCTTGTGTTACCTTGAGGCTAATGCTGATTTTCTTCAGTGTACTTTTATTTCAATTACTACCTCTGTTTTCTTCTTTACTAGTGTAGGTTAATCTTTTCTTTTCAGACATTTTTTTAATGATTTCAAAAAACCATAATACTTCACTGTTTATTTTTTAAAAGTGGTTTTAAAAATGAAAGTATTTCTACTATATATGTGATACTACCTCCATGGTAATGTATCTCGCTGAGGGCATGGTTCATAGTCTAAGGGCATCTTGTGAGGTAGGACGTGTATAGATGTTACTCGCGGTTACTTATAATTGTGGGTGGCCTAGTCAAGCATTAGTATTTTAAACTATATTGATAACTGTGTTATACTATTATATTACTTTAAAATTTTAAAAAAATGGTAGAGGACTTTCTTAATAAAAACTAAGGAAAGTGTTTCATAATAACTATGTGTCTATATGTAAATTAAAATATGAAATTTATTACGGAATGTGTATTCTACTTTCTGCTCATCAGCAATCCTATGTGATCTGAGCAACATAGAATATTCACCAAATAATCTGAAATTTAGTAACTAAATATTTTTTTCTGCGGTAAGGGAGCAATTGTCACAAAGCATGTCAGGTGACCTGAAATCAGATGTACTAAACCTTTTTTTCTATCATTTATTTATTGATCAGTTTGAATCATTTATTTATTGAGAAGTTAATGTGTTACATTATAGCAGTCTGTGAAATAAACATGGCAGTACTTTGTACCACAAGTAAATGTTAAAAGTTCTTAACACATAATACTCTTATTACCTCTATAGGTTCTGATAAAGTCCTAGTATAATTAGGATGACCATATATCCTGTTTATCGTGGATGGTCTCAGTTCATCAATTGTACCAAAACAAGTAACAATAGCAGAAAAATATAATGGACTTCAGGGACTTAGTGAAATGAATACTAAGCAAACCACATTCTCTGTGACTAAACGTAGAGATAAAACAGCAGATCCCCAGGAGCTCCGGCTGTCTCATTAGTGGTGATGGCCTGTACACACCATGGCCATTCTGCTCTTTCTTGATTTTTCTGTGAACCGGATCTTTCTTCGGCTGAATGGCTTAGAAATTATTGAGGTGAAGGGAAGGGATTGCAGGGTAATGGTTCCTTTATAACAAAGTTAAAATTGTAGTTAATAACTCTGATTCTCTCCTTTGAGTACACAAAATATTTGTTACCAAAGAGTATGCTATTGTCAATACTGTAACCATATACCATGGATCCATTCATCCATTATTGATTACACTATAACCACATCAACAAAGCACTGCTCACTCCTGGGAACCGTGGGGAACATTCGTATAGTAACTGTTGGAGAAATTGAACCCTTAGAAGTAATGCTCATTGTAATGAAATTTTATTTGATACTCAGTTACACATGCTTGTCATTTTTATGTTCTTTCAAATAAACTGGATAAATTTATTGTTTATTCTACTTTAGCTCTTATTATCCTGAAAGAGTATTACATTCTTCCTTATTTCTGTTTGCCTTAAAACACTTTCTTTTACCTTTGGAGAAAATTGTTATTTACAAAAAAAAAAGAAAAAAGATTCCTACTCAGACTTCTTAAATTGCTCTGAGTAACTTTATTCCTTTTAGGTATGAAATTGAAGGCTGTGAAGTCATTTGGGCCATTAAAGACAAAGCCATTGGGAATACTTTCTTCGATGCAGGTGCAGCTGAATTCTTGACTTCAAAGCTCATTGCTGAAAAACCAGAGGCTAAAATTGCACATAAAAGAACCAGATATACAACTGAAGGTAAGTATAGCATCTATTCATTAATTCACAGATGAAACTGTCTCTTAGCTGTATAGAAAAAGGCTATAAGAACATGGAGTAAAAATACTACAGTTGAGAGACAGATACATAGATAATATTTATTTCCTGTCTCCATACACAACATTTAGACTTTCAAGGATTTTTTTTTTCAAAGTTTATTTTGAGAGGGAGAGAGCACGGATGGGGCAGGGGCAGAGAGAAATAGGGAAGGAGAGAGAGAGAAAGGGAATCCCAAACAGGCTCTGGCGGTGAGTGCAGAGCCCAGTGCGGGACTCAAGCCCACAAACCCTGAGATTATGACCTGAGACAGAACCAAAAGTTGGATGCCTAACCAACTGAGCCATCTAGGAGCTCCTATCCAGGACTTTTTTTTTTTAATGAAAACTGTGTATAATTAAGACTGGAAATTTAAAGTGAATTAAATAAACCAGCCCATCTGCATCTTTGCAAACAGGTGATACAACTGGACAGCACCTTAGGTAATTTTACAAAAAAAAAAAAAAAAATGCAATGAGTTAAAAAGGAAATACAAACCTAGATTTTTATTTAAGAGGCTTTTTAAAATTTTTAACTTTTGGCTTATAAAATTCAAAAAATTCTGTAAGTGTTGAGGGTGCTAAAAGTTGACAAAATATTTAAAAACTGTTGGCTAATTGTTTAATTGAATTATAACTCACATATATTAGTTTCAGATGTACAGTAGTGATTCAGTATTTTTATACATTATGACGTGATCACCTCTGTAGGTTTAGTTACCGTTTGTCACTGTACCAAGTTATTACAGTATTGACTATATTTCCTATGGTGTACTTTATATCCCCATGACTTATAACTGGAAGTTCATACTTCTTAATCCTGTTCACCTGTTTATCCTGTGCACCAGTTCCCTCCCCTGTGGCAACCACCAGTTTATTCTCTATATCTGAGTCTGCTTCTGCTGTGTTTTGAGTTTTTTTTTTTTTATTATTTTTCTAGTTTAACTTGCCTGCATTTATTGTAAAATTTTTATTGAAGTATAATTAACATACAGTGTTCTATTTTCAGGTGTACAGTAAAATGATTCAACAATTCTATACATTACTCTGCTCATCATGATAAGTACACTCTTAATCCCCCTTGTTCCACACACACATCCCTTCACCCACCTCCCCTCTGGCAACCCCCCGTTCTTAGTTTTTGAGTGGGTTTTTTTGAGTCTCCTTTTTCTTTGTTTCCTAAATTCTACGTATGAGTGAAATCATACGGTACTTGTCCTTCTCTGAGTTATTTCACTTAGCAGAATATCCTCTAGGTCCATCCATGTTGCAGATGGTAAGATCTCATTCTTTTTCCTGGTGGCATAATATTCCATTGTGTATATGTGTGTGTACACATACACATGCACACCACATCTTCTTTATCCATAAGTCTGTCAGTGGACACTTGAGTTGATTCCTTATCTTGCTTGTAAATTATGCAAGTTCACATAGGGGAACATACATCTTTTTGAATTAGTGTTTTCATTTCCTTTGTGTAAATTCCCAGTAGTGGAGTTACCAGATCATGTGGTAATTCTGATAATTTTTTGAGGAACCTCCATACTGTTTTTCATAGTGGCTGTACCAATTTGGATTCCCACCAACCGTGCACGAGGTATCTTGTTTCTCTACATCCTTGCCAACACTTGTAATTTCTTGCTTTTTGATTCTAGCCATTCTGGCAGGTGTAAGGTGGTCTATCTCATTGTAGTTTTGATTTGTACTTCTCTGACTAGTGATTTTGAACACTTTTTTATGTCCTTGTTAGCCATCTGTCAGGTCCTCAGCCTGTTTTCTATTTTGGTTGTATTTGTGTTACCAAGTTGTAGGAGTTCTTTATACATTTTGGATATCAACCTTTTATCAGATCTCACCCTTCATATTGACCATGTATTTAGTATGGTTTATATTCAACACTTGATTGAAAAATTACCTGTTCTATAGCTCTATATCACAAAATATTAAAACAATCAATACAGATAAGTTAGTTTATGCTATATATGAGAATCCTGACATTGCCTAAAAGCTTGAGAACACAAGTATACTTCTCTGCCTAGAAGTTTTTATATCATTTGAATTTTGAATTGAGTTTTATCTTTTCAGGAAGAAAAAAGGAAGCACAAACCAAAGGTAGTGCTGGCAATATGGGCAGTGCCTTGGGACCTGATTGGCATGAAGGCTTGAATCTTAAAGGAACAAAAGAGGTATGTGTTCATACACTAATTAAACATGTGTAGATGGAATTTTAAATTCTTGAACCATTCATTGAAGACTGGTTACAAATATAGTCCAACAACTGCTAGGTCACTTAAAATCCATAGTGCTAGGATAGAACCAATAGCAGCTGGCCCAGTTCCTTACCTTAAGAGATAAGTGGATATTTAATTCATCAAAAACTGTTCAGAGTGGCCAAAATGAACAAATCAGGAGACTATAGATGCTGGAGAGGATGTGGAGAAACAGGAACCCTCTTGCACTGTTGGTGGGAATGCAAACTGGTGTAGCCGCTCTGGAAAATAGTGTGGAGGTTCCTCAAAAAATTAAAAATAGACCTACCCTATGACCCAGCAGTAGCACTGCTAGGAATTTACCCAAGGGATACAGGAGTACTGATGCATAGGGGCACTTGTACCCCAGTGTTTATAGCAGCAGTCTCAACAGTAGCCGAATTATGGAAAGAGCCTAAATGTCCATCAACTGATGAATGGATAAAGAAATTGTGGTTTATATACACAATGGAGTACTACGTGGCAATGAGAAAGAATGAAATATGGCCCTTTGTAGCAACGTGGATGGAACTGGAGAGTGTTACGCTAAGTAAGCCATACAGAGAAAGACAGATACCATGTTTTCACTCTTATGTGGATCCTGAGAAACTTAACAGAAACCCATGGGGGAGGGGAAGAAAAAAAAAAAAAAAGAGGTTAGAGTGGGAGAGAGCCAAAGCATAAGAGACTCTTAAAAACTGAGAACAAACTGAGGGTTGATGGGGGGTGGGAGGGAGGGGAGGGTGAGTGATGGGTACTGAAGAGGGCCTCTTTTGGGATGAGCACTGGGTATTGTATGGAAACCAATGTGACAATAAATTTCACATATTAAAAACAAACAAACAAACAGTTGCCCTTCTTTTTAATTCTCCAGGCACAGAGATTTCTACAGTGAATATACCTGTCCTATTTTAAATTAATCTTTTCTTAAAGGTCACCTCCTATGCATTATAATATTTTACAGGTTATTTGATAAATTCTAAATACACATTTAATACCTTAATTGGATAAGATGATTTGCTTTTACTCATTTTATTTATTAGGTATTTGTTTTTAAATAATTGCTAAAAGGCTATGATATGTAAATACTGTAAGAAGCATACACAGAGTTCTTACTACTTTGTATGATTTCAGCCTCAGGTAGTTTGGAGAGGAGCTGGCTTCATGTTATACCTCATTTTTGTGATAGAAATTATGCAAAATCAGTTCTTCTGCACCTTGAGATTCTAAGTTTAGTAGTATTTTTAAACTGAGCAGCAGTTTGGTTCAGTGAACATTATCTCCTACATACTTGGTACTTTACTAAGGTTCTGGGATATAATAGTAAGTAAATCAACATAGATCTGCCCTCAAGAGGGTTTTATAGTTCTCTAACAGTTGAAATTTTTAGAAAATATATTTGTAATTATCAGTGAGGCTTATCTTAAAAAGCATCCCTTGGTGTTACCTGTCAGTGCAACTACTTGTTCTCTTAAGTTCTGAATGGATTTCTTCTTACTGCCTTCACAAACAGAAATCGAGATTATATGGGGGCATCCAGTGTGTTTTCATTTATATTTTCCATATGTTTCTACAAGTGGATTGTAATTTTTTTTTTTATCAGTAACCCAAATCAGTCTTTTGGGAAGTATTATTTATGGTAACCATTGTTTCTTTTAGTTTTCTCGTAAGATTCACATTGAAACTATGTGTGAAGTAAAGAAAATCTACCTTCAGGAAGAATTTAGAATTTCGAGGAAAAAGTCCTTGCCTTTTCCGAGAGACCATCATAATCAGCCAGTCACAACTGATAAAGGTAAGTAATTAAGAAAAAATGTAATAACCAGTAATTTAAAAGGAGGAAACTTAAACATAAAAAATAAACATGAGGGGCATCTGGATGGCTCAATCCATTAAGTGTGTGACTTCAGCTCAGGTCATGATCTCACAGTTTGTGAGTTCGAGCCCCACTTCAGGCTCTGTGCTGACATCTCAGAGCCTGGAGCCCACTTTGGATTCAGTGTCTCCCTCTCTCTCTGCCCCTCCCCCACTCATGCTGTGTCTCTCTTTCAAAAATAAACTTAAAAAAAAAAGTAAACATGAAATCATTACTTAATGTAAGTCATTTCCTTTTCACTACTTAATCTTCAAGTTTCCTAATAAGTGATATAGTGAGCATTACATTTTACATGGCATTCATGGTGTTTTGCCCACCACAACTCTGTGAGTCAAATGGAATATCTTGCAGATCAAAAAGAAACTAAAAAAACCTTTATGGTTTCAGAGATGAAGTGACTTCCCCCAAATCAGATTGAAAATCTGTAATTTGGGACTAATTCCTGTTCCACATCTCCTGTGAGACCTACCACTATTTGAAGAAATACACTCAAACTAGTGTGTAATATTCCATTGTTTTGAATTCTTTGAATTTTTCCACGGGAAGAGTTAATGTTACAGTTTGACTAAGAACAGTAAGGGAAAACATTGAAAAATGAGTAATGTAGTTGGGCTAAACTCTCTGGAGTATATAATATATTAATATTTTTAGATAAATAATTTATAAAGTGATTATCAATTTAAATTTACTTTGTTAGAAAAGGTCTAGGTCTAAATTTGAAGGGAGAATGTTTAGAATGCTGTAATGTTATAAGTATACCCAAAACAAGGAGATAATGTTGATTGTATTATAATTGTTTTAGTAAATGTGCCTTATAAAAGTTATTAAGCAGTGTTGTTTTAAAGTACTCTCCTGCCGTTTTCTTTCACCCTTTATTCTAGGTATTATAGTCACATAATGCTATGGATAACTTGTGGTGATTATATTGGAGAATAAAGGTTTTGTTTATTTTGTTTTGTTTTAGAGGTATGGCCTGTATATGTGGAATTGACCAGTGAAAAGATATACGGCTGTGATTTCATTGTCAGTGCTACAGGAGTTACACCAAATATAGAACCTTTTCTCTGTGGCAACAATGTAAGGTGAAGTTTTTTTTGTTTTTTTTTTGTCCTGCTGTGAATATTTTTATATTTTTTTTAATGTTTATTTATTTTTGAGAGAGACAGAGAAAGAGTATGAGCAGAGGGAGGGGCAGAGAGAAAGGGAGACAGAATCCAGGGGAGGCT
The DNA here is from genome assembly GCF_022079265.1 of Lynx rufus. NCBI lineage: Eukaryota > Metazoa > Chordata > Mammalia > Carnivora > Felidae > Lynx > Lynx rufus. Next base: position 54,340,422 of record NW_025814889.1, read on the forward strand.
CCAGGCTCTGAACAAGCTGTCAGCACACAGCCTGACACGGGGCTCAAACTCACAAACTGTGAGATCATGACCTGAGCTAAAGTCGGATGCTTAACCGACTGAGCCACCCAGGTGCCTCATGCTGTCAGTATTTTTAAAGTACTGTATGAAATTTAACTTTCAAGCATAAATAACTGTTCCTTGCTTTAGTGTAAAACTGTAACTTGTGGAAGGTGAAAACAATTTAGATCATATTCATGTTTGGATTTGCAGTATTTCTTATTGCGTAAAGTCCTTAAGCAGCTAACATCCCAGCATAAATGTCATCATTGATGGGACATAATGCACAGTTCATTTGTCTAAAGGTTGGTAAGAGACTGACACCTGTGGATTCTTACAAGTGATTCTTTTGGAGAAATGCTAAAATGCTAAATGCCTTTTAGCATTTAAAGCTCACAAAACTGGAATATTGTAATTATGAGTGGGGTAGTCACGGTTACTGAGTGTTCCTGATGTTGAAAGTCTAAAAATTTTTGAGTTGGTCTGTCTTAGTAGCATTTTGATCCCCTGGAAATTGAGCTATCTAAACTTACAGCTATTATTTACTTTCTCATTAAAGATCAGCATACCAAGGTGTACAAATGTGACTTGTTCTTTTACTTTAGAATGACAAAGCCATCTTTCACTTTTCTTCCCATGTGTTCTCATAAGGAACATTGTTTAGTTTGATCTAGGCGAAGATGGTGGCCTGAAAGTGGATGATCACATGCACACGTCTCTCTCTGATATCTATGCTGCAGGTGACATCTGCACTGCATCATGGCAGCCCAGCCCAGTGTGGCAGCAGGTAAGCCAGCATCCAGGATCACATCTTCGTATCAGAGATTCCATCTGACGGTAAAGGAGTTGCTACCAGCAAATGTAAATATCTGGTTTTCCAACTTTTTTTACTTTAAGAAGCTGTCATAGAGTTTTTTGTGACAATTAAAGAATTTTCCCTTTTGGTAAGTTATTATATAGTGATGGAACAGTAGTTTATCAGCCCTGTCCAGTGGAACTTTATGCGATGACAGAAATGTTCTGTACCTTTGCAGTGTCCAGTCAGGTAGTCACTACATCTCTCTATTGAGCACTTGAGTTTAAATAGCTACATGTATCTAGTGTCTGCCAGACTGGACAGCACAGCTTTAGATTAATAATTACTGAGGTATAAACCATCTAGATAAATGATGACCCTATTCTGTCCCTGTGAGAACTGTGACTGAAAAAATTTCCTATAGTAAACAGCCTTCCTCAGCTGAACACCTCCATTGAACTGGACATAGATTTCCTCCTAATGGTGGAGGAGAAATCCTTGAGGAAGATACTCAGACCGTGGTCATAGGTGAGGTGGTCTCAGGGGGAGGAGAGACACAGTAGATGTTACAGATAAAAGACCCAGGCAACACTCCGTGTGAGACCAGCTCCACAGGTAGGGATATTACTCCTTCAGATCAACCATGGAGTGTGAAGTAGCAGAAGAGCTAGATGTATTTTAAGAGGCAGCTTCATTACTTTGTGTGTTTTTACCTACAGCAGAGCTAACAATCATATAAAAGTGCTTTTAGCCTAGGGGCGCCTGGGTGGTATAGTCAGTTAAGCGTCAGACTCAGCTCAGGTCATGATCTCACGGTTCTTGAGTTTTTAGCCCTGCATCAGGCTCTGTGCTGACAGCTGGGAGCCTGGAGCCTGCTTTGGATTCTGTGTCTCCCTCTCTGTCTGCACACCCTCCACTCATGCTTTGTCTCTGTCTGTCTCTCAAAAACTAAATGTTAAAAACAATTTTTTTTTAAAAGAGTGCTAGCTTGTTTTCAGTTCTCTGTAATCATTCTCTTTCACTTCTGTGACAGATCTGTCATAAACTCTGAGTTTGTGGGATTTTTTTTTTTAACGCTTTTAAACCGTTTAGGATAAATCACATCCTTAATGGGTGTCATAAACTCTGGTATAGTCCATGTCCAAAAATGACAAGTGTCTCTTGAGTGAATCTAATAGACCCTGTCTCTTAATTTGCAGAAGCAGTAAATAATAAATAAGTACACTAATTAATTTGTTTTACATAGTCCGAGACACAGACTAAAGGGACCTTGAAGCTGGTATACATTATTTATGTTTACAGAGGAGACTGAATTAAAAAAAAAAATCTATCAGAAATGATTGTGGTATTAGTTTTGCACACAAAAGGACATTACTAATTGCTTAGTGTAGGCTAGCTTATTTAAATCTCTTAATAGCCACTGAATAGGTGGTATACATTTTTGTTTCAGGTGAAGAAACTGAGGCTCAGTTAGTTAAATAAGTAGAAATAAAAAGTTAAATATGTAGAAGAGTTGGTATTTAAATCTCTTGACTTCCAAGGCCAGTGTTCTATGCAGGATCACTGATAACCTAAGGGAAGAATTTAAAATGAATTCCCAGCATTGGTTGCTGAAATCTGGTAAGATTTCTTGAGGCTGTTAGGACACCAACTAATATATCGATCTGCCTGACCACTGAGGTTTTATTGCATGAGAAGCCTTAACTATATAGCACCAAAATCTAAGGATTAGGAAAAGGAATGAATTTTTCAGTGATCATTTCTCATCTCTATTTATGCTGATGATAAACTTACTCTGTGAGAGGAGACCAGTTAATTAGTATTATTCTTCCCTGGTGTACCCTGAAATGTTTTAGTTGCTATAGTTTATTGAAACATACAGAGTTGGTATCATCCTTTAATTTTAGAATTCTCAAATAGCAGTATCAGTTTTGGTTAGTGTGGAATGGTGATTGCTTCTATGGCAAAGACAATCCAACTGGTCATCTGGCTAGCTAGATCTAACCAGTCTCAAGGACTCTCGGTATTGAAGCCCTTTAAGCAATTTTGTAAGGTTAAGGTGCTAGCATTTTTTAAGTATGGACAATGAACATTATATCTCATGACATTTTTTTATTTCAGATGAGGCTGTGGACCCAGGCTAGACAGATGGGGTGGTACGCAGCCAAGTGCATGGCCGCAGCTACTTTAGGACAATCTACTGACATGGACTTCAGCTTTGAACTTTTTGCTCACGTAACAAAATTCTTTAACTATAAGGTAAGATAAACAAAGTAGTGCCTTTTTCTGCTTGTTAGCCTTTAATTATGTAATTTTATCATTTAAGTAAATATATGGTTTTAGTCATTTTACAAAAAAATGACATCTCATTTCTTGCAAATCAGTACCTGGTATTACTGCTGGTCTTAATTCCTAATCACCACCTACCTTCCTACGATACTATTTTATAGTTAAAGGTGGGGGTGGGGGGGCATCTCTTCTAGACTTACTCCCTGTTGGTGCATTTCTGCATTTCATTTGAGATCCATCCTTGCCTTGTAAGGGGAACTAATAGCTGTCATACTCAAGAATGAACCAGGTACTCTGCCATACTTATTTTACTCTGAGGCAAGTTTTTTCTTGATAATTTACTGATAAGGAAGAACACAGGTAAGACTTAAGGAGATTAAGTCATGACTCTAAGCTAATGTAGTCCAGATCCTGCATATTTGCTAATTCACTAGATATTTTTAATGTTCATGTATAGATTGTGTGAGTCATCTGTATAATAAATGCAGTGCTATTCTAGCATAACACAGTGTAACCACATACCGTGTTTCCTTTTTGTACTTTATCCCTGCGTTTAGGTTGTATTGCTGGGAAAATACAATGCACAGGGCTTAGGTTCAGATCATGAATTAATGCTGAGATGTACCAAAGGACAAGAATACGTCAAAGTCGTCATGCAGAATGGGCGCATGATGGGAGCTGTCTTAATTGGTGAAACTGATTTAGAAGAAACATTTGAAAACTTAATTTTAAATCAAATGGATCTTTCATCATATGGAGAAGATCTGCTAGATCCCAATATTGATTTAGAAGATTATTTTGATTAATAAAAGCATTTCAAGAGCTACATAATGTTCCAAATAATACAAAGTCTCAATAAGGTAAAATTTAATAGAAGTGATAATGATTTCAGTGGCAAAGTTTTAAAATATATTTTTTCTAACTTAAAACCTAGCATTTAATGTAAATTTAAGTTATTCATTTCTAATTTAGCTTTGGGGCAGATTCAGCTAGGTTGTGATCTGTTTAGCCAACAACTTGGCCTGGTACACCAGAATCATTCTGATTGAAATGTTAGAGAGGGCTGTGGTTTCAAGAGGCTGATAGTTTGGTTTTACTTCTAGAAATGTAGCAATAGCTTACTTACTAATATCATTTGTATTGATACTTTATTCCTTTTGCATTTGGATTCCACAGCTGTTAAGAGCTGAAATCACTCCCTGTGTAATAAGCCTATATAAAATATTCCACGTGATAACACTGCTATCAACAGTTATGTAAAAATAATACGAGTTTATGTGAACTTTAGTTTACATTTTTCTCATTTTATACTGTCAATTTTTATAAATCATGATCTCAAGTGTTCAAGCCTTCAATATTAATGAAATTGTCTTAAACTACAAAATAATGGTGTATATGTACATAAAATGTTTTCTTGGAAAATTCAGAAACACTCTTTTCTTAGATTGCTGAAGCATGTTTGCAGACTTTTGGAAGTTACCTGAATTGTTTTCTTTCCTCTTTATCAGCTCCTTTAGAATGATACGTTTGAAGTGATTCAGTCTACAAACAAAAACAAACACTTTGGTAAAAACTCAGCTGTTGCATTTTCTCTTCAGATTAATAGTCCCCCTGGGTCCTTCTATATCGGTTAGCTTTTAAGTGTCAGTGGCCTAGTTTTTTTGTCTTCAAATATCTACTCAAATATGAGCCCTATCTTGAAGGGATATGTTGTCTGAGAAACCCTAAATCTATGGACACAGTGGTACACAGCATGGTTTCACAGGCTTGAGAGTATTGGTTCAACCTTTGCTGCGCAGGCAGATTTCTCAACCAGTGTTGATCACAACTGGTATTGTGAACAAGTCCTCTGCCTACTTCAGGATCTTGATTAGATCTCTGCAGTATGCTGTTAGATGTTTCATCTTTCACATGCTGTAATGAAATAGGCAACTGGGATTTGGGAATTACAAGGACAGGCTATTCTAGTTATTAAACTGGCTTAAAATGAGTCGTCAACATGAGCCACCCTAAACACTGATTTGTTAATTTGTTCTGAACTAAAATTAGGATATTCCTCAAGTCTGTCACTGGTCTCTGTAAGACATTGTTGAATTTACAGAGATGTAAAGAAAAGAACCTGGTTACCAGAAGGCCTTTGGATATGCTCTAGGAACCAGAGTGTCTGCCAGACATGATTGAGAGATGCTTAGAATCAGTCTATTCTTCATATTTACCTGATTTGTGCTCACTACACAATATTCTGGAAACTGTGGCTTCCTAGGTACACTGTTTAGAGACAAGAATGTCCTCATCATCAGATATTCCTAATTATTGATTCTAGTACCCTGATTTATATATCAGACTCTTGTTAACTGGTGAGTATAGCACAGCATAAGAAACTCAGAAGTTTCTCTGGCTGCAAATTTAAGACCATAGTTATCTTCACCCACCAGGTGTCAGAACTCTGTGAGGGGGAACTGGTTAGTCCAGCTCTTCAGATACAACAAACATGCAGGATGAAAAAAAGTTCAACTACAGCACCCAAACACTGCTATGTATATTAGTGTCTTATGAGTGATTAGCCATTACCTGGTTCAAAAATAATTCACTCTTTTGCATGGAATTTCTCTTTCCAATCAGCCACTATAAACTCTTAGAGATTAGCCTTTTCTTAAATAGCATTTCTGTTCAGAGGGATTTAAACTTTTCCCTTCATTTCTTAAAAATTTAACATGCCCTTAGTACAGCAATATAGATCCATACACATACCACTTATCCTTTTATTATTTCACTGTTTTAAAACTGTGTTACTTTTGAATCTAGAAAATGCTAGTCACAGCTTGCTTAATCCATTTTGGCATCTAATAATTGCCCCCATGTAGTCCTAGCTATATATATTAGCCTGTAAAGATTTAAAAACAATGAACTAGGGAGTGTTCCAATCCAAGATGGAAACATAGGAAGATCCTGAACTGGGCACACCAAATCTACACCTGTTTGTAGGGAACTCCTCTTGAAGAACTGAGGACTGACTGAACAGCTTCTGTACAATAAAAGATACACCACACGGAGAACAGCAAGAGAGACAGACATGGTAATCCACGGTACCCACCCTTGATGCTGCAAACTGTAGTGGGGAGGATAGTATGAGGTACCAGGAGCAGATTCATCTACCCTGGGCCACAAAAAATAAAAGCCCTAGCTTAAAAGAGCAACTAGAATATAAAGTAGCCCTTGAACCCTGCTAAACGGGAGGGGAGCTGCTGCAACTCTCTCTGGGTTGGAAGGTCTAATATGTGCCACAGTTTATGTACCCTCCCACAACCTTGACAGCATAGATGGGAGCAGGGTCCAGGTGTCCTAACCAGCCTGCCACCTCAGTAGCCCTGACACCAGCCCCAGCTGTCCCACCAAGTCAGCCCCATGGTGGTGCACACCAGGAAGCCCTGGTCGGCACGCACTATAGCTCCACCTATCTCACCACATTGAGGCAGGCACAAAGCACACTGGAACACTTCAGGGCTGCACCACTGTGGTTTCAGACAGCTTTTCAGCACTTCCCCAGTGATGCCTTTTTTCAGCTCCAGCTGCCCTGCCAGGACACCCACACTTGAGCTTCCTTGCAGGGCACCCTCCATACAGAACACCCTAGAGTGACCCCAGCCTATGCCTATTTCAGCTATAATTGTCCAAGTTGTCCCCTTTACAAAGCACCCAGTGACGTGCCCAGCCAGCAACCCACCTCAGCTCCAACTGCCCCCATCAAAGTACCTTCTGCACATCCCAGAACACCCCAGCTTACACCCACTTGGATTTCAGCCATCCTGTCAGGGTGCCCTCTGCACGGAGAACCCCAGGACTACCCATGGCTTGCGCCCACTTCAGCATTTGCTTTCCTGCCAGGGCACCCCATGCCAAGAGCCTCAGGACCCACCCCCAGCCCACACCCACTTAATCTACCACTCTTCTACCAGGGCAGCCCCAGCAGGGGGTACACTGCAACCCCCATCCCATGCCAGACAGCAAAAGTCACCAGATACATACAGTCTACACAGAGGACAACCACACATAAAGACCATTCCTTCAAGTTTAGGAGGAGTAGCTCTTCTGCCTAATTCATAGAAACAAACACAAAGTTAAGCAAAATGAGACAGAGGAATGTGCTCTAAATGAAAGAACAAGACAAAACCTCAGAAAAAGAAATTAATGAAATCAAGATAAGCAATATGCTTGAAGAATTTAAAGTAATTGATCATAAAGATGTTCACTGGACTACAGATAAGAGTGGGAGAACTCCATGAGAACTTTAACAAAGAACTGGAAAATAAAAACCAGAGTTGAAGAATACAACTGAAATGAAAACTACATTAGAGGGAATCAAAAGTAGATTAACGATGCAGAAGAATCTGGAAGATGGGGTAATGGAAAGCAGCCAAACAGCAAAGATAAAGATTTATTTTTTTTTTCTTAAGTAAAATCTACGCCCAGCGTGAGGCTTGAACTCACAACTCTTTGATCGAGTCCCATGTTCTACCTACTGAACTAGTCAGCTGTCCCCCTCCTGCCACCCGCCCCAAATAAAGAATTTTTAAAAATGAGGATAGGTTAAGGGATCTGTTGACAACATCTAGTGAACAAACATTCATATTATAAGGACCCCAGAAGGAGAGAAAGGGGCAGAAATTTATTTGAAGAAATAATAGCTGGAAACTTCCCAACCTAGGAAAAGAACTAGACATCCAGATTCAGGAAGCATTTTAGAGCCCCCCCTAAGATGAACTCAAGGTCCACACAACACATAATTAAAATGTCAAAGGCTAAAGAGAGAATTGTTAATAGTAAGAAAGAAGGAAACCCCTTAAAAGCTCTCAGCTGATTTTTCAGCAGAAACTTTGCAGGCCAGAAGAGTGGCATTATACATTCAAAGTGCTGAACGGAAAAAAACAAAAACAAATAAAAACCCCTACAATCAAGAATACCTGACAAGATTATCATTCGGAATTCAAGGAGAGAGAGTTCCCATACAAAAGGTAAAGGAATTCATTACCACTAAACTGGCCTTCCAAGAATGCAAAAGGGACTTCTTTAAATGGAAAAGAAAAAAACATATTAGACATAAGGAAACTATATATAAAAAGATGTAAAACTGGCAACATAAACATAAACCATGGAGAGGGGAGTGAAAAGGAAGTTCTTTTCGAATGTGTTACAAATGCCCATGAATTCAATATAGACTGCTTTATATTTAGGATGTTCTTTATCAACCTCATGCTAACCACAAACCCAAAACCAAATTAGGTTAAAAGAAAAAAAGAAAAAAAAAAAGGAAAAAGTACAGTATATGGGATATAGTCAGTGGTATTTTAACTGTTGCATGGGGACAGATGGTAGCTACATTTGTGATGGGCACAGCATAACAGAGTTACTGAATCATTATGTTGTACTTGTAATATTGTGTGTCAACTACACTCAAAGTGAAAAAAAGGGGGAGCCTGAGTGGCTCAGTAGGTTAAATTAAGTGTCTTGATTTTGGCTCAGGTCCTCATCTCACAGTTCATGAGTTTGAGCCCTGCTTTGGGCTCCTCTCTCCTCCTCCCTCACTCTCTGTCCCTCCCCTACTCATTCTCTCCCTCTCTTTCTCTCTCTGTCAAAATAAATATTAAAAAAAAAAAAAAAAGGAAATGAAATGAGGGGTTCTTGGGCAGCTCAGTTGGTTAAGGGTCCAACTTCAGCTCAGATCATGATTTCATGGTTCGTGAGTTCGAGTCCTGTGTCCGGCTCTGTGCTGACAGCTCAGAGCCTGGACCCTGTTTCAGATTCTCTGTCTACCTCTCTCTCTGCACCTCCCCCCTCACACTCTGTCTCAAAAATAAATATTAAAAACAATTTTTTTAATGAAAAAAGAGAAAGCCAAATATAACACTACAGAAAGTCAGCAATCACAAAGAAAGCTAGGAACAGAGAAAAGCTACAGAAACACCCAGAAAACAATCAACAGAATGACAGTAAGTATACAGCTATTAATAATTGCTTTAAGTGTAAATGGTCTAGGGGCGCCTGGGTGGCTCAGTCGGTTAAGCGGCCTAAGCGGCCGACTTCAGCTCAGGTCATGATCTCTCAGTCCATGAGTTCGAGCCCCGCGTCGGGCTCTGTGCTGACAGCTGAGAGCCTGGAGCCTGTTTCAGATTCTATGTCTCCCTCTCTCTGACCCTCCCCTGTTCATGCTCTGTCTCTCCCTGTCTCAAAAATAAATAAAACGTTAAAAAAAATTTTTTTTAAATGTAAATGGTCTAAATGTTCCACTCAAAAGACATAGGATGGTGGAATGGATTAAAAAATCAAGACTCATCTATCTGTTGCCCAAGAGACTTGCTTTGGGCCTAAAGACACATACAGACTGAAAGTGAAGGGATGGAAAAACTTATTAGGCAAATGAAAGCAAAAAGGAAAGCCAGAGTAGCAGTTAAAATAAACTTTAAAACAGACTGTAACAAGAGTCAAAGAAGGGCATCACATAATAATAAAGGTACCTATCCTATCTGTGCACCCAACATACGAATCTAGATACATAAGGCAAACATAAGCAGACAAAGGGAAAAATTAATGGTAATGTAGTAATGGTAGGGAACTTTAACTCTCCACTTATATCAAGGGATAGATCATAAAGGCAGAAAGTCAACAAGGACATTGTCTTTGAACAACACGTTAGACTGGATGCACACAATAGACACATACAGAACATTCCATCCAAAAGAGCAGAATACACATGCTTTCAAGTGCACATGGAGCATTCTCTAGAACAGATAGCATTAGGGGACAAAATAAGTCTAAATAAATTTAAGAAGACTGCATCTTTTCTGAACACAACAGTATAAAACTAGAAGTCAATCTAAAGAAAAAAAAATATACACGTGGAGGGTAAACAACATGCCACTACACAAAAAATATGGAGACAAAGGGAAACGGAAACACAATGGTTCAAAATCTCTGGGACACAGCAAAAGCTGTGCTAAGAAATTTACAGCAATAGAAGCCTACCTCAAACAAGAAATTTAACCTTACGCCCAAGGGAACTAGAAAAAGAACAAAACCCAAGATAAGTAGAAGGAAGGATATAATGAAGATAAAAGCAGAAGTAAATGAAACAGAGTTTAAGAGAAACAAAGATCAAGGAAACCAAGAACTGGTACTTTGAAAAGATAAATGAAATTGATAAACCTTTACCCAGACTCATTGAGAAAAAATAAGAGAGGACCCAAATAAAATCAGAAATGAAAGAGAAGTAACAACTGACACCATAGAAATACAAAAGCTTGTAAGAGTATTATGAAAAATTATATGCCAACAATTGAAGAACCTAGAATAAATAGGTAAATTCCTAGAAACCTATAATTTTCCAAAACTGAATCAGGGAAAATGGAAGTCTGAACAGACCAATTACTAGGAACAATACAGAAGTGATAATCCAACAACTACCAATAAAGGTCCAAGATCACATGCATTCATAGGTAAATTCTACCCAACACTTAAAAAAGAGTTAATGCTAATCATAATATTACCATAAACTTAGTGGCTTAAAAAAACACACATTTATTATCTTGCATTTCTATAGGTTAGAAGTCTGACATGGGTCTCCCTAGATTAAAATCAAGGTGTCAGCAGGGATGGATTTCTTTTGGAGGCTCTAGGGAAGAATCTGTTTCCTTGTCCTTTCCAGTTTCTAAAGTTAATTCTCCTCAAACTATACCAAAAAAATAGAAGAGAAAGGAAAGCTTTTAAATACATTCCATGACGCCAGACTTACCTTGATACTAAAACCAAAGACAACAGACAAAAAGAATACTATAGGCCAATATCCCCAATGAACAAAGATGCAAAAATCCTCATCAAAATATTAGCAAACCATATTTAACAATACATTAAAAAGATCATTCAACAGTCAAGTGGAATTGATTCTGGGGATACATGGATAATTCAATACTGGCAAATCTATTACATATTTATAAGAGGAAGAGTAAAAACCATATCATCTCAATAGATGCAGAAAAAGCATCTGACAAAATTCAACATCTGCTCATGACAAAAAGTCAACAAAGTGAGTTTAGAGGGAACACACCTCAACATAATAAAGGTCATACGTGAAGAATTTGCAGCTTACACTTAATGATGAAAAACTGGGAGCTTCTCCACTATAATCAGGAGCAAGACAAGGATGTCCACTCTCATCACTTTTGTTCAACATAGTACTGGAAGTACTAGCCACAGCAACCAGAAATAAAAGAAACCCATATTGGTAAGGGAGGAATTAAAATGCCACTATATGTAGGTAAAAAGAACTATGCAAAGAAAACCCTAAAGACTTCACCAAAAAGTATTAGAATGAATTCAGTAAAGTTGCAGGATACAAAATTAATACACAGAAATCAATTATGTTTCTATACACTAATAATGAAGTAGCAGAAAGATAAATTAAAAACATAATTCCATTTACAATTGCACTACACATAATAAAATACCCAGGAATAAACTTAACCAGGAAGGTGAAAGAACATGTACTTTAATGAAAAAAAACAATGATGAAAGAAATTAAAGATAACATAAGCAGATGGAAAGATATTCCATGCTTATGGATTGGAAGAATACTGATAAAATTCCTAATACACAAAGCAATCTACAGATTCAATGCAATCTCTATCAAAATACCAATAGCATTTTTCATAGAACTAAAATAATCCTAAAATTTGTATGGAACCACAGAAGACCTCAAATAGCCAAATAAATCTTGAGAAGGAAGAACAAAGCTGGATTTCACATCCCAGATTTCAAGATGTAGTAGAAAACTGTAATAACCAAAGCAGTATTATACTAGCACAAAAATAGATGCAGATCAATGGAACGGAATAGGGAGCCCAGAAATAAATACACACTTACATGGTCAATTAATCTATGACACTGAATGCAAGAATACACAATAAAGAAAAAGTCTCTTCAATAAATAGTGTTGGGAAAACTGGACAGCTACATGCAAAGACTGAAACTGAACCACTTTCTTACACCACACATAGAACCAAACTCAAAATGGAATAAAGACCTAAATGTGAGAGCTGAAACCATAAAATGCCAGAAGAGAACATTAGGCAATAATTTCTTTGACATCAGCCATAGTATAATTTTTCTGAATATGTCTCCTAACACAAGAGAAAACAAAAGCAAAAATAAGTTACTGGGTCCACACCAAAAAAGCTTTTCCACAATGAAAAACAAAACTGAAAGATAACCTACTGAATGGGAGAAGATATTTGCAAATGACATATCCAATAAAGGGTTAGTATCCAAAATATGTAAAGAGCTTATAAACTCAAACCAAAAAAGCCAAATAATCCAATTAAAAAAATGGGCAGAAGACCTGAATAGACTTTTTTCCAAAGAAGACTTACAAATAGCCAAGAGACACATGAAAAGATGCTCACCATCACTAGTCATCAGGGAAATGCAAATCAAAACCACAATGAGGGATCACTTCACACATTGCCAGAATAGTTAAAATCAGAAACACAAGAAACAAGTGTTGGTGAGGATGGGGAGATAAGGGAATTCTTGTGCACTGTTGATGGCAATGCAAATTGGTACAGTCACTGTGGAAAACAGTACAGAAGTTACTCAAAAAATTAAAAATAGAATTACCATACGATCCAGTAATTCCACTACCAAGTATTTACCCAAAGAAAATGAAAACACTAATTTAGAAATACCTATGCACTCCTATTTTTACAGCCAAGATATGGAAGCAACTCAAGTGTCCATTGTTGACACATGAATGGATAAGAAGATGTGGTATACCTACACAATGGAATATTACTCAACCATAAAAAGAAAGATCTTGCTATTTGCAACAACATGAATGGACCTAGAGAGGGTATTATGCAAAATAAGTCCAAGATAAATACCATAGGATTTCACTTATATGTAGAAACTAAGAAACAAAGGAATAAACAAAACCCAGAAACAGACCCATAAATACAGAACACAAATTGATGTTTGCTAGAGGGGAGAGAGGGTAAAATGGGTGAAGGAGAGTGGGAGATACAGCTTAACAGTAATGGAATGAATAAGTAATTGGGATGAAAGGTACAGCACAGGGAATGTAGTCAATGGTATTGTAATTGCACTATATGGGGACGGATGGTAGCCACACTTATAGTGGGCACAGCACAATGTATAGACTTACCAAACCACTGTGTTGTACACCTGGAAATAACCTTATATGTCAACTATACTTCAGTGAGGAAAAAAGTGAACTCAACATATGCCTTTACATCAGTTATCACACATTTTCTTGCATGCTTCATCAAAATGTTGAGCTATCAATACACAGTGACATTGCAAACACATTTAGAGATAAAAATTATTAAATGACCTAACAAGTTTTAAAAATTCCTATTCCAAAACACAGTTATATGTTCTATTACTTTCCTATTGCTTATCATAACATTACCATAAACTTAGTGGCTTAAAAAAACACAAATTTATTATCTTACATTTCTATAGGTTAGAAGTCTGACATGGGTCTCCCTAGATTAAAATCAAGGTGTCAGCAGGGATGGATTTCTTTTGGAGGCTCTAGGGGAAGAATCTGTTTCCTTGTCCTTTCCAGTTTCTAAAGACTGCCTTAAATTCCTTGGTTAATGCCCCGGTTTCCTCCATCTTCAAGGCCAATAAGTATCATTCTGACCTTTCCTGCTTCCTTCCACATTTAAGGACCCTTTGGATTATACCGGACTCCTCAAACAACCCAGAGTTATATCCCTACTTTAAGGTTGATTGTCAACCTTAATTCCATTTGCAATCTTAATCCCCTTTTGCCATGCAAGGTAGCTTACAGTTTACAGGAATTTGGATTTAGACATCTTTGGGGCACTGGTCTTCTCCCCACCATGTATAATTTTTTCCATATGTACCCTAAACATTGCTTTATGAAGTTGTCAGAGATTCACTTTGAAATTCAGTATTTTGCAACTATTATATAATCTTCCTGATTAGCAAAGCAGTTTCTTTTACAGTATCAGTTTCACTCTAAATCGCAAAATGTAGGGGCGTCTGGGTGGCTCAGTTGGCTAAGCGTCCAACTTCGGCTCAGGTCATGATCGCACAGTTCGTGGGTTCGAGCCCCGCATCAGGCTCTGTGCTGACAGCTCAGAGCCTGGAACCTGCTTTGGATTCCATGTTTCCCTCTCTCTCTGCTCCTCTCCTGCTCACACTCTGTCTTTCTCTCTCTCAAAAGCAAAATAAACATTAAAAAAAAATTTTTTTAATCGCAAAATGTACTTCTTGGGAGTCTACTGGATGTCTAATGAAATTTTCATTTTCCTATTTAACTAGATTATTGTGCCCTCTATAGGAAAGAAATGGCATTTTTGTCCAGCTACTGCTTATCAGTTCAAAATTTTTGAGTAGTATAAAGATAACTAATACTAAGAAGCCATTGGGGAATTATATGGTCTCATTAAAACCACCCTAAATGGCCTTAAAATTTATTTCTTATGGAGAAGCTTAACTATGTTCTTATTTCATCAACCCATCAGCTGGTGAGATGATACATTACTAAGCTCAATTCTCAAAACCTATTATATACACCTTTTCAAAATTATAAAGCATGTAGCTGTATGCCAGTGCCAGAGAGAAAAAGCTTAAGTTCATTGTCAATTTATATCAAAACTTTCAATGAAAGAGGGGATGAATGAAATAGGATTAAGAGGTATCATCTTCTAGTATATAAAGATAACTATATAAAGATAACAGCAGGATATAATGTACAGTAGAGGGAATATAGTCCATAATATTGTACCAACTCTGTAGGGAGACAGAGGGCAACTAGACTTCTTGTGGTAACCATTTTGTAACATATGAGAATACTGAATCACTATGTTATAAACCTGAAATTAATACAACATTCTACTTCAATTATTCTTCATCTAAAAAAATCAGCATCTTAGTATACTTGTTTTACTTAAAAACTACAAAAAAAATAGTTTTGGAGGATTATCAGGTAGAGAGAGAGAATATATTTTCTTGAATTAAGGCAGATCCTAAGAGTTCATGTACTGGCTCCCATCCTTCAGACACTTGCTTTTCAGGTTTATACTTGATACTCTACCGGTGTATTTACTTAGTGAACAAGTACTCAAAGTAATTTCTTAGACTTTCAAATTGTGCTTATGTTTAAATGCAAATAAATAAAAAAGTTAAATAAAAAAGGTATGTGGCTTACTTGGTTATGTTTTGACAACATGACTCCATCTCATAAAGCTTCTGTTGTCCCACATTTTCCACCACCACCATTGAACTTATTCTGAATGTATCTCCAAAGCTGTAATACAAAATACAGTCGCTTTCATGTCATCTCAGCTGGTAGTGTGAGAAATCTTGAGATTGCATAGCTACTTAAAAATTTCAAAATATGCAAAAATAGTATGTATAAAATCAGGTAGCAATGCTTTATAGTCTAAATATATCACATCTACAAAGTTCAGAAATGTGAAAGTTAATTTGTAAAAGCTTCCCTCAAGTTATAAAAAGAAAAAATGACTATAGAAACTTAATCTACTTTATGAGTTAAAAAATATATACATAAATAATACAGTTATTGAAGTTATAGATTAGAGACCACTAATTAAAAATTCAGAAGGCAAAGATGGGACACCAAATTATCTTAGCAAACATAGGAAACAATTCATAACACTGCAATACAAGTAAAATAGGCACTTAAGTAAAAGTAAAAAAAAACTGCAAAAATGACTTCATTGTTCTAAAAATACTAGCTAATAATGAAGATTCAAAATACAGAATTATTAAACATCATCTATAGTGTGCTCTCTAGAAAAGCTTTTTTAAAAGTTATTTCTGAAGAGGAGTTATACATACCTGCACATCCTTGGTAATAATTCAATAGATTTACTCACTGATGAATAACAAACCTCCCATGTTATATTAATTCCCGTATCAAATGCAACCGTGGCCACTACTATCTAATCTGTTTTTACACTTTAGGTTAATTAAATTAAGTTAAAATATTTTTAATTTTTTTTTTAATTTATTTTTAAGACAGAGAGAGACAGAGCATAAGCAGGGGAGGGGCAGAGAGAGAGGGAGACACAGAATCTGAAGCAGGCTCCAGGCTCCGAGCTGTCAGCACAGAGCCCGACACGGGGCTCATACCCACAAACCGTCATGACCTGAGCTGAAGTTGGACGCTTAATCGATTGAGCCACCCAGGCGCCCCATCATTCTATAATTTTAGAACCAACTGAATTGTAACCAAGGCTCTACTTCAGTAAAGGGTTTAAATTAAAAAAAAAAAAAAAAAAAAAAAGAACCACAGAAGCATACCTTAGAAACATTTAACATGGTAGCTGAAATTCCTAATGTTTTAAAACCATTAACTGGTCTTCCCTAAGAGAGATCAATGGGCAAATCACAATGGTAAAACCTAAAAGAAAAAGTAACTACTTAAAATTTACACTTTCTCCAGAATAAGTTTCTACCACTCACCTGAGGGCATCACGCATTAATATACTTCCTATTTTTTAGCCTCATTAATAGAGGCGATAAACAAATGATCATTAACCAAATAAGCAAATAGAAGATTACAGGGAAATCTCCTCCTTTATTCAATACTATAAAAATTGGGGCGCCTGGGTGGCTCAGTCGGTTAAGCATCTGACTTGAGCTCAGGTCATGATCTCACAGTTCATGGGTTCAAGCCCTGCGTCGGGCTCTGTGCTGACAGCTCAGAGCCTGGAGCCTGTTTCAGATTCTATGTATCCCTCTCTCTCTCTGCCCCTCCCCTGTTCACGCTCTGTCTCTGTCTCAAGAATAAACAAACATTAAAAAATAATAATAAAAATAGGTATCATTTTGAATTTTTACTTTATCATTTTTTAACAATCAGTATTGGTAATCTCAGCAAAATAACATAAATCTAGTCAAATACTGCCCAGTTATATCAGGAAAAAATTACTACAAAGCTTTCCAAAGAAAAGATAGCAACCTGTATAGTTAAGAATGGTAGTTACATAAGCGTTCTTCCACACTCACTGTACCAGATTAATTTATGCTGAGTAGAAACTGATGAATAGTTTATTGACTGAAGTTGTTTTTTTTTTAATATTTATTTTATTTGAGAGAGAGAGAGAGATGGCATGAGCAGAGTAGGGGCAGAGAGACAGAGAATTCCAAGCAGGCTCTACACTGGGAGCACTCAATGAGATCATGACCTGAGCAGAAATCAAGAGTTGGATGCTCAACTGACTAGGCCACCCAGGCACCCCTTGACTGAAGTTCTGAAAGTATATCCCTTTCTCTTATTACTGAAACTGTCTGCAGCTATATAGCTATTCTACATTATTAAAATTGCTGACCTCTGTAGTTTGTTCCTTAAAATAACCTGAGACAGAGAGCAGATAAATTAAAAACTATACTCAGATTCAGACTTTATCAGGGATTTTACCATCTCAAATAGTCTCTCTGCTGTATTTTCACATTCTCCCTCATCAATGGTAACTTGTCATCACATTTAAACATGGGCAAGCCTCTCTCATCTTTGAAAAACCCTGGATACCTAATTTAGGGCACCCTCTCTTTTTCCCTTCACAGCAGTTCTTTCCAAAGAATATCCCATTCACTAGCCCCCCATCCTCAATTTCTCTCCCCTCTCTCTCCATTCCCACGTAAATTCTTTCTCCAAATGTACCCTACTTCAGTGAACAACTTCACCATTTGTCCCAGCCTAGAATTTGGGCGTCATTCTAGACTATCCCTTCTCCTACCCCCATCCAATGAATACCAAGTCCTTCTGAATCTACCTCCTAATTATTTCTATAATTCCTCCGTCTTCTAAACCACAATTCTGGCAAGTCTCTTACCGGTATAAAACCCTTCCATGGTTTCCCACTAATCTAAGGAAGATTTTATAGTATCTTTCAAGACTCTTTCCACGTGCCTTGCCCCTCACTGCCTGCCACACTGAAATTCTTCCAGATTACTGATATTCCCTACACACATGTTCTTACTTTTGGGCTCTCAGAAATACTGCTCCACTGAATGAACACTCTTCCTTACTCTGCTATCCTTTCTTTGCCTACTTATCCTTCAGCTTTTAGCTCAAATGCCACTTCCTCAGACAGCCTTCTCTGGACAGCCCCTAGACCAGATCTTTGCACTGACTTAATTCCCTATTAACACCTTTATCACAAAACCTTTACTGCAATTGCTTGCAATTACCTATACTCACTAGACTGGGGTCAATAAACTAAGAACTGGCTGCTTGTTTGGGTAAATAAAGTTTTAATTTTCATCTAATATTTTTCTACATGGTTTTATGTAGGTTGAGTAGATTAATGATTAAGATTTAAAGAATCCCTACACTTTTCTCTGTTAATTTTCAATGTCTACAAGAACTGTTTTTCATTAACTTTTTTTAAAGTTTATTTATTCATATTGTAAAACAGAGATCAATAGGACTTTAATAGCTAGAGAGGAAAAGTCAATGCCTGGCTTCAAAGCTTCAAAGAATAGGCTGATTTTCTGTTAGGAACTAACAGAGCCAATGCTCATTTACCATTCCAAAACTCATAGGGGCAAGAATTATGCTAAATATACTCTGTCTATGTTCAGTAAGCCTGAATGACAGCACATTTGTATATAACATGTTTACTAAGTACTTTAAGCCCACTGTTGAGACCTAGTGCTCAGGGGGAATAAAACAAAGAAAGATTTTTTCCTTTGATAGTGCATCTGGTCACCCAAGAGCTCTGATGGAGCTCCATCTCTGATGGAGATGTCCAAGAGATTCATCTTGTTTTCACACCTGATAACACAACATCCATCTGCAACCCATGGGTCAATAAGTCATTTTTGACTTTCAAGTCTTATTATTTACAAAATACATTTCATAAGGCTATAGCTGCCACAGATAGGGATTGCTCTGATGGATCTGGGCAAAGTCAATTGAAAACCTTCTGGAAAGGATCTGCCATGCTAGATGCCATTCAGAAAATTAATTATTCATGGGAAGAAGTAAAAATATCAATATTAACAGGAATTCAGAAGAAGTTGATTCCAACCCTCATGGATGACTTTGAGGGTTCAAGATTTCATTGGACAAAGTCACTGCAGATACAGTAGAAACAGCCAAAGAACTAGAATTAGAAGTAGAGCCTGAAGACGGGAGTGAACTGCTGCACTCTCATGATAAAAATAACAGGAGTCATCTTAGGGGTGAGCGAATAAAGTGGTTCTTGAAGATGCTGTAAAAATTGTTGAAAGAACAACAAAGGATTTAGAGTATTACATAAACTTACTAGCTAATAAAGGAGCAGCAGCAGGTTTTGAGAGGACTGGCTCCAATTTTGAAAGAAGTTCTACTATAGGTAAAATGCTACCACATGTACAGAGAAATCCTACATGAAAAAAAGGAAAAGCCTACCAATGTGGCACACTTGATTGCTGTCTTGTTTTAAGAAATTGCCACAGCCACCCCAACTTTCAGCAACCACCACCCTGATCAGTCAGCAGCCATGAACATCGAGGGAAGATGCCTGACCAGCAAAAATACTACACTCACTGAAAGCTCACTGAAAGCTCATTTTTCAGCAATAAAGTATTCTTTTTTTTAAGTTTATTTACTTATTTTGAGAGATAAAGAGGGGGAGAGAGTGTGAGTTGGGGAGGAGCAGGGAGAGAGAAATCCCAAGCAGGCCCCCACGCTGACAGTAGAGCTGAAGCAGGCCTCAAACCCATGAACCGTGAGATCATGACCTGAGCTAAAACCAAGAATTGGATGCTCAACTGACAGAACCACCCAGGCACTCCAGCAATAAAGTATTCTTTTTTTTTTTTTTTTTTTTCAACGTTTATTTATTTTTGGGACAGAGAGAGACAGAGCATGAACGGGGGAGGGGCAGAGAGAGAGGGAGACACAGAATCGGAAACAGGCTCCGAGCCATCAGCCCAGAGCCTGACGCGGGGCTCGAACTCACGGACCGCGAGATCGTGACCTGGCTGAAGTCGGACGCTTAACCGACTGCGCCACCCAGGCGCCCCAAAGTATTCTTAATTAAGATATGAACATTGTTGTTCAAGACATTCTATTGCAAACCTAATAGATCACAGTATAAATATAATTTTTATATGCACTGGGAAACCAAACACTTCATTTGCCTTGCTTTATGATATTGGCTTTATTGTAGTGGTTAGAAACAAACCTATAAGATCTCTGAGGTATGCCTGTATCACCAGAAAAGTAGGGAATATATGTGGGAGTAGATTCTAAGGATACTAAATCAGAGTGAACAGAACAAAATAGGTAAAAAGCTAAATTTACTGATACAAAAATTCTGGCTTAGTGCATTAAATACAGTGGCCAGGAGTGGCCCTAATAATTTACTTAGCTATTTGCCAGAAACCTGGCTCCAATGATGAATGTCAGAAAGTTGGGCTGGAATGACACAGGTGTAGATTCCAATCACACTGAAGTGCTAGAACTTCCTAGGTATAGTCTAAAAAGGGAGTCCAGAGGCTTAGGGAGATGGGAATGCTAGAGTGGATTATCAAGTAGATTACTGTCTACTCTCTTGCTGTGTCCACCAGGAAAATCCAGAGGACACTCCCTTCACTAAGGTTGTGAAAAATACATTAATAAGGGGAGCCCCAGCATCCCTGAAGAACTCATAGTGGCTGTTCTCTTTAAGCTAGGAATGACAGTAAGGAAAGTATTGCCTTTGAACTAGGTCAACAGAATCAACAAGAATGATGGATTCCAAGGTATGGGAGCTAAATGGTAGCAATTCAATTCATAACCAAAGAAAAGGTACATGTGTTGCTATAAGAGGCAAGAGAACAGAAGCAGTAATCACAATAGTCCACAGAGAACTCTGGCATTGGCTAGTTGGTCATGATGTCCTTGAAACAGATTACCCGGGGCGCCTGGGTGGCGCAGTCGGTTAAGCGTCCGACTTCAGCCAGGTCACGATCTCGCGGTCCGTGAGTTCGAGCCCCGCGTCGGGCTCTGGGCTGATGGCTCAGAGCCTGGAGCCTGTTTCCGATTCTGTGTCTCCCTCTCTCTCTGCCCCTCCCCCGTTCATGCTCTGTCTTTCTCTGTCTTAAAAATAAATAAACGTTGGAAAAAAAAAATTAAAAAAAAAAAAAAAAAAAAAAGAAACAGATTACTCAATCTGAATGTGCAGAATACAAAGCCCTGATTCTGGTAAATGGAAGTTTGACCTGAATCACTACAGAGTCAGAGTCCTTCAACGAGTTCCCAGAAATGACCCAATTTATAGACAAAGAGTCCCTTGAATAAAGTGGAGGTTGGGACGCTTTGAGGAAGAATTCTATTACATAACTAAAATTTTATGTAGTAAGTCTTCACACTAGTATTCTCCAGAGGAACTTATCAGAGTAATTACGTACTGGGGAAAGGAAAATAACTTCTCAGAAATTACTGGACATTAACTCTGAAATGACAGTTTCTGGAAGACTAAAATGCCATGGTGATCCACCAGTCAAAACACGGACTGGACTTTATAAAAGTCACATGATCGATGCAGTTTTGCTCAGGTTCATTACAGAGTGGGCCCAGGAGGTCCTCTAACCTACTCTACGGTTATTTCCCCGGTTCCAGATCATATTATCAGAACAGACATATTCAGCAACTAACCAAATCCATGTATTGGTCCCCTGGCCTATGACTAAGGACTGTTATGGTAGGAAAGATCAAGTAGATGCCAGTACAAGTGCCCTTACCTACCAAAACAGTGAATACAATACCGTTTGTCCCATAGATAGGATTCTTGGGTCTAGGGATCAGGGTGGAAATGGGAGTGGCTCCTCTTACAATTGCCTCCTAGTGATCCACCAGTGAAATGCTTGCTTCCCATCCCTGAAATTTTGAACTTTGCTGGTTTAGAGGTCTGGGGCACCTGGGAGGTTCAGTCAGTTAAACGTCCGACTTTAGCTCAGGTCATGAACTCATGGTTGGTGGGTTCGAGCCCCACATCAGACTCTGTGCTGACAGCTCAGAGCCTAGAGCCTGTTTCAGATTCTGTGTCTCCCTCTCTCTCTGCCCCTGCCCTGCAGAGGCCTACAAAACCCAAATACAAGCAAACTGCTAAGGCAAGTCCACACACCAGGCAAGGATGTGTGACTAATTAAGATACTTGCTGAGAGCAAAAGAATAAGGAATGGGAAACTGAAGAAGACAGTTATAAAATAACATCTAATGACCACATGTCAAGTGAGAAACAGGACTGTAATAACTATGAAAAGAAAAGAAAAGAAAAGAAAAGAAAAGAAAAGAAAAGAAAAGAAAAGAAAAGAAAAGAAAAGAAAAGAAAAAAGAAAAGAAAAGCATTTCTTATTTTCTTGTTGTTGGTGGTATGTATGTATGTATGTATTTAGGTCCCTTTTCCTATTTTCCTAACATCTAAATAAAATGTGTTAATAGTAGCTGACTTCACATCTCAGGAGTTAAGTTGGAGGACTACCAAAGAAGGATGTGATTCAGCAGGAAGAGGAATGAGCATCATCCAAAGATGAATAACAAGAACCTGTGCCCTTTTCAGGGGGAGAGGAAGAGTTTATCTTTGGTTGTACAAGGGACAGTTGTTTCCTTGGACAGCCAGATATATGGAAGGTAGAAGTGAAAGAGTGCCCTTGTTTTCCATATGTGAAAAGGTTAATTAAGGCCAGGATTGATGACCTCACTGGCACAGGGCAGCACCGAGCCCACAACTCTGGGTGCTGCTAGATATCCTCGGGGAAAGAGCAGAGTCTGCAGCTCCCCCAGATGCTGTTGGTTCTCCTTCAGCTTCTCTGAACCCTCAGCCAAGCAGTATGCCAGTCCATGTGCATGTACACCCACTCCTGAATCATCCACACTGGAGACTGTGAGGCACTGAGACTAATACAGGTTCTGCTAAGAAACACGATTCACGATTCACAGGTTGCAGTTTGCCTTTGCACCCCCACTGTACATCACCTTCTCTTCCTGACCGCTGGCATGGACTTCAGTGCCAGACACACAGGTGACAAACACCAGGGAAGAGCTTGACCACTTCACACAATCACATAAGGTTAAATCCCTCCAGTAAATCCCTTGTATCATGCATAGTGCCTCTGCTTCTCTGATCAAACCCTGACAGAGAACTTCCGATCCAAGATGGCAACATAGAAGACCCTGAACTCATCTCCTCCACAGACACAACAAATCTACACCTATTAACAGAGCAATTCCTTCTGAAGAACTGCAAGGAGACTGAACAGCTTCTGCACAACAAAAGATAGAGCACATGAAAAACAGCAAGAGACACACACTGTAACAAAGAAAATTCCCAGCCCCTTTGCTGCAAACTACAGTGGGAAGGGATACTATTGAAGGGCCGGGAGCAGGTTCATCTGCCCTGGGACACAGAAAAAAAGCCACAGTTTGGAAGGGAAATTAGAATATAAAGGAACCAGCCTTAGGCCACTACCAAATGGTGGGGCAGCTCCTAGAACTCTCTCCAGATCTGAGGCGCTGGCAAGTGCCATGGTTAACGTTCCCAGTCCACCTTGACAGCACAGACGGGAGCGGGTTCCAGAAGCCATAGCTGGCCTGCTGCCTCTGCGAGCCCTGGTCATACTAGCCCTGAACCCCCTAGGACAAAGAAAAAAAGCCACAGTTTAACAGAACAACTGAAATATAAAGGATCCAGCCCTAGAACTCCATCAAATGGCAAGGGAGCTGCTGGAAATCTCTGGATTGGAGGGCCTGGTGAGTGCCAGATCCTGTGTTCTCTTCCACCTTGCTAGCATGGATGGGAGCACAATCCAGGCACCCTAGCTAGCCTACTGCCTCAGTGAGCACTGGTCCCTAGTCTACACCATCCCAAGCCATCCTACCAAGGCAGCCCCAACGCAATGCACACTGCAGCACCCTGGTCAGCACTCACTACAACTACAGCCAACCTCCAAAGTGACACAGGCACAAAGCACCTGGGAACCACGCAGACCTGTACCATGTTGACTCCAGATGATATGTGCTAGGACACCACAGTGCACAGCACTCCAGGACCTCCTGGCTCTTGCTCTCTTCTGCTCTAGCCACTCTGTGGCTCTAGCCACAGAGCACCACAGGAATCTCTGCCTTGCACCCATCTTGGTTACAGCCACCTTGCCCAGGAACCACCGATTTGGGAGTGCCCTGGGAGATTCCCTGCCCCCATCCCGCCTCAAGGCCCCACAGGACACAACATGTGCGGAGCATCCCAGCACACCCTGGGTCATGCCCACTTTAGCTCCAGCCACCCCATGTAGGTGTCCCCTATGCTGAACACCCTAGGACACCCTGGCTTGCACCCACATCAGTTTCAGCTCTTGTGCCAGGGCACCATCTGTACAGAGAGGACTGCCCAGGCCAATGGCCACCTCAGCTCTGGCCATCCCACCAAGGCAGCACCAGCACAGAGGACCCCAGCATCCCTGGCTCATGCCAGGCAAAGCTCCAAGTCAATGAAAGCCACCAGGCACACACAGTCTGCACAGGGGACAACCACACATATACATAGGACTATTCTTTCAAGTTTAGGAGATGTAGCTGCTCAGCCTAATTCACAGAAACAAACACAAAAAAAGTCCAAAAAAAAAAAATGAGGAGACAAATCATATGCTCCATTTAGGAGAAAACAAAACCTCAGATAAAGGACTAAATGAAATGGATATGGCAAATCTACTTGATGAAGAATTCAAAGTAACGGTCATAAAAATACTCACTGGACTAGAAAGTGGAATGGATAAGCTCAGTGATAACTTCAACAAACAGATGGAAAATATAAAAGAGAACCAATGAGAGCCAAAGAATATGGTAACTGAAATAAAATACAATAGATCACAGGAAGCAGAAAAACAGTCCAGCAATCTGGAAGACAGGGTAATGGAGAACACCCAACCTGAATGTTTTATTTTATTTATTTTTTTAATGTATTTTTGAAAGAGAGAGAGAGAGAGTGAGAGAGAGAGAGAGGGCAGAGAGAGAGAGAGAGAGTGTGCAGGCAGGGAAAGGGCAGAGAGAGAGGGAGACACAGAATCCAAAGCAGGCTCCAGGCTCTGAGCTGTCAGCACAGAGCCTGATGCAGGGCTTGAAACCATGAACTGTGAGATCGTGACCTGAGCCGAAGTCGGAAGGATGCTTCACTGACTGAGCCACCCAGAAGAGAATAGGGGTGCCTGGGTAGCTCAGTTGATTAAGCGTCTGTCTCCCAATCTTGGCTTAGGTCATGATCTCACGGTTCATGGTTTGAACCCCATGTCAGGCTCTGCACTAACAGCACGGGGCCTGCTTGGGATTTTCTGTTTCTTTTCCTCCTTCCCTCCCTTTCTCTCTCTCTCTCAAAAATAAATAAACATTTAAAAAAGAGGATAGATTCAGGGTCCTCTGTAACAACATTAAGCATAGTAACATTTGCATTAGAGGGGTGCAAGAAACAGAAGAAAGAGGGGAAGGGGCAGAAAACACATATGAAGAAATAATAGCTAAAATAGTTCTCTAATATGGGGAACAAAACAACATCCAAGGTTCAGTAAGTACAGGCAGTCCTTAAAAAAATGAACCCAAGGAGGTCCACACAAAAACACACAATGGAAATGGCAAAGATTAAAGAGAGAGTTTTAAAAAGGAGCAAGAGAGAAACAAAAAGTTATATTCAAGGAAAACCCCATGAGGCTATCAGCTGATTTTTCAGCAGAAACTTTGCAAGCCAGAAGAGAATGGCATGATATATTCAAAGTGGTGAAAAGAAAAAACCTGGAACCAAGAATACTCTACACAGCAAGGTTATCATTCAGAATTGAAGAAGGAATAAAGAGTTCCCTGACAAATACAAAGTAAAGGAGTTCATCTTTAAGTGGAAAAGAAAAGGCCATAATTAAAAATTTAAACAATTATGAAAGGAAAAATATTCCATTAGTAAAATCAAACATAACAGTAAGGTAGTAGAGAAACCACTTATATAGCTAGTATGGTTAAAAAATAAAGAGAAGTAAAATCCACTGTACCTAAAATAAATTATGGGAACTCACAAAATAAAGAGATGTAAAAACTTCTAATATATACATAAACATTGAGGAGGATAGTAAAATTGAAATTCTCTTAGAATGTGTTCAAACTCGGGGTGCCTGGGTGGCTCAGGCAGTTAAGTGTCTGACTTTGGCTCAGGTCATGATCTTACAGTTTGTGAGCTGGAGCCCCACGTGGGACTCTGTGCTGACAGCTTGGAGCCTGGAGCCTGCTTCAGATTCTGTCTCCCTCTCTCTCTGCCCTTCCCCACTTGCACTCTGTCTGCCTCTCTCTCAAAAATAAACAAACATTAAAAAAAAGTTCAAACTTGAGTAGCCATCAGCTTAATTTACATTGGTATACACATGTTATATATGAACCTCATGGCAACCACAAGCCAATAACCTCTATGAGATATATAAATAATAAAGAGAAAGAAACCCAAGCATAACACTAAAGAAAGTCATCAAAAAGAAAAAAAGAAAAAAGAAAGTCATCAGTTACAAAAAAAGAGAGCAAGAGAATAAGGAACAAAGAATGACAACAACAACCAGAAAACAAGTAACAACATAGCAATAAGTATATATCTACTCATAATTACCTTAAATGTGAACCGTCTAAATATGCTGCAATCAAAACCTAGGAGCTGAAAGGAAAAAAAACAAAACAAAACACAAAACAAGACCCATCTATATGCTGCCTACAAGAGACTCACTTCAGACCTAAAGAAACATACAGACTAAAAATTTAGAAATGAAACAAAATATTCCATGCAAATGGAGACAAGTGGAGATAGCAACATATCAGACAAAATAGACTTTAAAACAAAGACTATTATAACAAAGAAAGGAATTACATTACAATAAAGAGATCAATCCAACAAGAGTATATAGCAACTATAATTCACTATGCAACCAACATTGGAACATCTAAATACATAAAGCAAATATTAAGAGACATAAAGAGAGAAATTGATGGTAATGCAATAATAGGAGACTTTAACACCCCACTTACATCAACACACAGATCAAAACAGAAAATCAATGAGGGAACAATATCTTTGAGTAACACGTTAGACTAGATGGAGCTAACATACATACAGAATATTACATCAAAAAACAGCACAATATATATTCTTTTCAAGTGCACATAGGATATTCTTCAGGATAAATCACATGTTAGGCTACAAAAAAAGCCTCAAAAAACTTAAAAAGATTGAAATATTATAAATAATCTTTTCTGACCACAATGGTATGAAACCAGAGATCAATTATAAGAAAAAAGGGGGTGGGGGGAGACACAAACAC
Source organism: Lynx rufus (assembly GCF_022079265.1). Classification (NCBI taxonomy): domain Eukaryota; kingdom Metazoa; phylum Chordata; class Mammalia; order Carnivora; family Felidae; genus Lynx; species Lynx rufus. The sequence goes on from NW_025814889.1 coordinate 54,367,924, forward strand.
ATGGAGCTTAAATAACATGATACTAAGCCACCAACAGGTCAACAAAAAAAGCAAAGAGGAAATTAAAACAAAACAAAACAAAACACATGGAGACAACTGAAAATAAAAACACAATGGTCCAAAATCTTTGGAACACAGTGAAAGCAGTTCAAAGAGGGAAATTTATAGCACTACAAGCCTACCTCAAGAAAAAAGAAAAATCTCACTCTAACCTTATACTTAAAGCAACTAGAAAAAGAACAAACAAAGCCCAAAGTTAGTACAAGGAAGGAAATTATAAGCACCAGAAGAAGAAGAAGAAGAAATGAAATAGAGACAGAAAGAAGAGAAGGGAAAGGGAAAAAGGAAAAGAAAGGAAAAAGAAAAGAAATTCAGTAAAATGTGGTTTCCATGAGCTGGTTCTTTGAAAACATAAAAAAAAAAAAAAAAAAAAAAACAACAAAAAAACAAACAAACAACAACAACACTTGATAAACCTTTAGTCCAACTCATCAAGAATAAAAGAGAGAGAACCAAATAAATTCAGAAATGAAAGGTAAATAACTGATACCACAGATATACAAAAGATTATGAGACTACTATGAAAACATATGCCAACAAATAGGACAATCTACATGAAAAAATTCCTAGAAACACAACCTTCCAAAACTGAATCAGGAAGAAATAGAAACAGACCAATTATAGGTAAGGGAATTCAACTAGGATATCAAAAAACTATGAACAAAGAAAAATCCAAGACCAGATGGATTCACAGGCAAATTCTATCAGGCATTTAAAAAAGAGTTAATACCTATTCTCCTCAACTATTCCAAAAAATAGAAGGGGAAGGAAAGCTTCCCAATACATCCTATAAGGCTGGCATTACCCTCATACCAAATCCAGACAGATACCACAGAAACACACACACACACACACACACACCACACACACACACAACTATAGGCCAATATCCCTGATAAATGCAGATGAAAAATTCTCAATATTAGCAAAGCACATTCAGCAATATATCAAAACAATCATTCACTATTATGAAAAATTATATGCCAACAAATTTGATAGCCTAGAAGAAATGGATAAATTCTTAGAAACATACAACTTCCAAAACTGTATCAGGAAGAAATAGAAACAGACCAATAACATCCCAAAACTGAATCAGGAAGAAATAGAAAATTTGAACAGAATGATAACCAGCAATGAAATTGAATCAGTTAATCAAAAAACTCCCAGCAAACAAAAGTTTAGCACCAGATGACTTCACAGATGAATTCTTACAAATATTTAAAGAAGAGTTAATACCTATACTTCTCAAACTATTTCAAAAAATAGAAAAGGATGGAAAACTTCCAAATTCATTCCATGAAGCCAGCATTACCCTGATACCAAAACCAGATAAAGACACTACAAAGAGAACCACAGGTCAATATCTCTGATAAACATAGATGCAAAAACCCACAATAAAATATTAGCACACCAAATTTAACAATACACTAAAAAACAAAAAATCATTCACCAAGATCTAGTGGGATTTACTCCAGAGAGGCAAGGGCGGTTCAATTATTTGCAAATCAATCAATACGATACATCACATCACCAAGAGGAAAAATAAAATCATATGCTCAACTTAATAGATGGAGAAAAAGCATTTGATAAAATCAACTTCCATTCAGGATAAAAATTCTCAACAAATTAGGTTTAGAGGGAACATACCTCAACATAATAAAAGCCATACATGAAAAACCCACAGCTAACATCATACACATGATGAAAAACTGAAAGCTTTTATTCTAAGATTAGGAAAAGACAAGAATGTTCACTCTCACCACTTATTCAACACAGTTGGGAGTCCTAGCTGCAACAATCAGACAAAAAAATAAAAACCATCCATATTGGTAAAGAAGTAGAACTGTCACTATTTGTAGATTTCTATACTATATATAGAAAACTCTAAAGACTCTACTGAAAAACTATTAGAACAATAAAGTTGCAGGATACAAAATTAATATATAGACATATGTTGCAATTATATACACTAATAATGAAGTAGAAGAAAAATTATAAAAACAATTCCATTTACAACTGTACCAAAAAGAATAAAATACCTAGGAATAAACCTAACCAAAAAAAGTGAAAGACCTGTAAACTACAGGACACTGCTAAAAGAAATTGAAGAAAACACAAATAAATGGGAATATTCTCCGCCCACAGACTAAAAGAAGTGACATTGTTAAAATGTTCATAATGTTCACAGCAATCTACAGATTTAGTGAAATCCCTATCAAAATTCTAATGGCATTTTTCATAAAACTAGGGCAAATAATCCTAAAATTTGTATGGAACCACAGAAGACTTCAAATAGCAATCTTGACAAAGAAGAAACAAAACTGGAGTTATTACAATCTCAGATTTCAAGATATATTCTAAAACTTCAGTAACCAAAACAGTATGGTACTGGCCCCAAAACAGACACACTGATCAATGGAACACAATAGAGAGCCCAGAAATAAATCCACATCTATACGGTTAATTTACGACAAATGAAGCAAGTATATACAATGGAGAAAAGATAGTCTTTTCAATAAATGGTTAGGAAAACTGGGCAGATACATGAGGAAGAATGAAATTGGACCACTTTCTTACACCAAATACTAAAACAAACTCAAAATGGATTAAGAATGAAGTGTGAGCCCTGATACCACAAAAATCCTCAAAGAAAACATAGGCAGTGATCTCTTGGACATTCCCCTTAACAACCTAATTAAGGATATATCTTCTTAGGTAAGGAAAAAAATGCAAATGTAAATTACAAATGCTAATTACATCAAAATAAAATGCTTTTGCACAGCAGTGGAAACCATCAATAAAACAAAATGACAACCTAGTGGATGATAGAAGATATGTGCAAATGATAAATTTGATAAGGGATTAATATCCAAAATACATAAAAAGCTTATATAACTCAACACCAAAAAAACAAACAAACACTCCAATTAAAACATGGGCAGAACACCTGAATAGACATTTTCCCAAAGAAGACAGAATGGCAAACAGACATATGAAAAGATGCATAATATCACAAATCATCCAAAGATATGCAAATCAAAACAACAATGGAGTATCACCTCACATCAGTCCAAATAGCTAGTATCAAAAACACAAGAAATAACAAGTGTTGGCAAAGATATGGAGAAAAAGACCCTTGGTGCACTCTTGGTGAGAATGTAAAATGGTACAGCCACTATGAAAAACAATATGGAGATTCCTCGGAAAATTAAAAAAAGAAATACCATATAATCCAGCAATTCTACTTCTGGGTATGAAGAGAATGAAATTGTTGATTCAAAAAGATATATGCCCCCCTATGTTCACTGCAGCATTATTTACAATAGCCAAGATAGGAAAGCAACCCGTGTCCAATGACAGATGAATGGATAAGATGTGATATACATGTGCAATGGAATATTAATCATAAAAAAGAATGAGCTCTTGCCATTTGCAACACACACACACACACACACACACATATATATATATATAAAGCATATATATATATATATATATATATATATATATATATATAAAGGGTATTATGCTAAGTGAAATAACTCGGAGAAAGACAAATACCATATGATTTCACTTATAGGTGAAATGTTAAAAAAAAAAATGAAAAGAAATACAGAGAACAAACTGGTGGTTGGCAGAGGGGAGGAAGGTGGAGAGGTGGAGGAAATGGTGAAATAGGTGGAGGGGGATTAAGAGGTACAAATTTCCAGCTGTAAAATAAGTCCTGGAGATGAAAAGTACAGCATACAGAATATAAATAATATTATAACAACATATGGTGATACGTAGTGACTATAGTTATCATGTTGCAATCCTGGAAATAATACCATTATATGTTAATTATATGTCAACAACAAATAAAAAAACATAATAAAAACTCTTTGCAAACTAAAATGTTTGTGGAAAAATAATATATCTTTATATTATGATATTAATCTGAGTAGTGAGACTAGGAGTGACTTATGTTTTCTACTTTATGATTTCTTAGGTTCCTAGAATTCTACCAAAAAACATATCATTCCTTGGAACTCTTATGCATTGCTTGGGGGAATAAAAAATGAAACAGTGAGTATGGAAAATAATATGACAGTTCTTGAAAATTTAAACACAGAAATACCATGTGATTCAGCAATTCTACTTCTAGGTATATATCCAAAAGAACTGAAAGCAGAGGCTCAAAAACATTTGTACTGCAATGTTTATAGGAGCGTCATACACAACTGCCACAAGATAAAACAACCCAAATGTACACTGACAGACAAATTGATAAACAAAAGGTGGTATATACATACAACGCAATGTTATTCAGCCTTAAAAAGATACCTATCACAAAATGGATGAAGCTCAGAGACATTATGCTAAGGGAAATAAGCCAGAAACAAAAGGACAAATATTGCATGAGTCCACTTATATGAGGTACCTAGAGTAGTCAACTTCATATGGACAGAATATGAGTAGTGTTACCAGCAACTGGAGGAAAGGGAATAAGGGAGCATTACTGTATAATAGGTACAGAAATTCAGTTTGGAATGATGAAAAAGTTCTGGAGATGGATACTAGTAATGGTTACACAATAATGTGAATTGCTGCCATTGTACTATATACTTAAAATTAGTTAAAATGGTACATTTTGGTATATATGTTTTACCACAATAAAAAAAACTCACAAAACAAAACTCAAAATTTTTAAAACAAGTATATATTTCACATTTTTTAAGTGTATTTATTTATTTTGAGAGAGAGAGAGAGAGTGCAGGAGAGGCAGAGAAAGAGAAAGAAGAAGGAGAGAATCCCAAGCAGGCCCCACACTACTAGCACTGAGTCTGAAGCAGGGCTGGAACTCACAAACCATGAGATCATAACCTAAGCTGAAATCAATAATCGGACACTTAACTCTGAGCCACCCAGGCACACCAAAACAAATATTTTTATAATTTATCTTTCTTTATTTTTATTAAGACTTTCCTCTTAGAGCAGTTTAAGGTTCACAGCAAAATTGAAAGTACAGAGAAAAAAAATTTTTTTTTCAAAGAGCAGGCAATTAGAAATAAAACAGAATATACTATACAATGTAATCATTTCCACTAACTTGAAATGGATGCCATTCTAAAATTGAATTGGAGATTCAAACTTCTTTATAAAAATGAAAGAAAAATCATAGCAAGATTTTTAAACTGTAGTTTAAAATATTTTTTAAACCTAACCAATGATAATTTGTCACTATTAAGCACAAAAAAATGTTAGAAAGTAAACCATATGTTATAGTGACTTTTAAAATGACTACATGGTTATTCCCACACTAATTTTTACTGAGAATTCTCCAGATTTCAGAGAAGTGTCCAAAATCACATAAACAAGTATAACACCAATGATACTTAAACACCACATACAAAATGATTAGCAAAAAAGACCAAAGCTTTGAGGCTTTTTTTTATTAACTCAACTGTACTGAATTTTAGCAAGAAATTATTGTATGATCTTAGCAAACTTAACCTGTTCCTCTTCACCTCTTTCCTTGTCTGTAAAATTGAGATGGCAAAACCTATCTTATAAATAACAGATTCAAATGTCCCAGATTAGGCAAAATCCATCCACATAAATACTCAAATTAATCATTCAACGTTTCATTCAATACTTGCTTTAAAGAGTTACAATTCAATCTTAAAAGAGGAACTCCTATTCTATGGAGGGATTAGATTTCAGACGAAAACATGAAAAGGTCAAAAGTGGGGGAAACATATGGTGCAAAATTAAGGAACTTCAAATTCCTGTGAACGACTAAAATTTAGTAGTACATACATATGAACAAGTAGAAGACGCTTGAGGGCAGGAATTTCTCACTATATAAACCACTTTCTAACAATATACCTCTGAGCTTCCTTCCATGTTTTGGTTTGAAAGCTCCTGGTTTGCAAACTGTCTTTTTGGTGTGTGCACAATACACTTTCACTAATTACTACTTCAATGATTCATTAGTTTTACCTCTGTTATTTCTAAACTTTTGACAGTTTGTGGTGTCAAAATGGGATCCAAAGAAAATACCCCTTACCTCCCCTTCCTCCTCAACTGAGGCCCCTATGGTGATGGAACCCAGAGTCTACGGAGTTCAGTGCTTTCTCATTTACTCTAGAGTTTGAAGGTAAGTCTCTCTCATATCTGAGCTCTGTTCTCTCCATTTTGAGCTGACTTTAATTTGCATACCTGTATTTTGTTTGTTGAAGCTTAATCATCTTATTCTAGTCTAAAGGGAAGAGGGCGGGGAAACACATGGTTCCCTGTGTTTGAGAACAGCTTTTAGAAAACAGCCCCTCAAATGAACTCTTAGGGAACCTAAAGGCAAAGATGTGTTCTACCTGGTTGGTCTATGGACCAGGATTTTGTGCCTTTTTGGAAAATGGGTGAACTTATAGAATTGTAGTGGTCACTGTAGGGCAACTTTAACTTGAAGTGTATCTTAAGCTGGGCCTTTGACAAGAGAGGATTTCAAACCTCTCAGAGACAATGGAATGCATTCTTTGATAAGCAGAAGCTTCTAAAAGATCCTTACAGCTTGCAAACAAACAAACTTTGCTTTGCTATCTGAGCAGGTAGCCTCAACTAGCCCATCTGCCAGAAACACAATTTGGATCCAACTATTCTTTTATAAACTAATGAGTTTTGGTTATGGCTATCAGCTCATGCCTAATTTTTTTTAAACAAAAGTTATAAGATCTGTTTGCCTGTCTATATGTTTGTCTATCTATACATGTTATAGATGTGTGATAGTTTTCTAACTCCAGATGGTATTGCCATAACTAATGTGTAAGGAGCTATTTAATTGGCTTAAAGAAAAAATAAGTCCTTATAAATGAAGTACTCTTGAAACCCTCAGAAATATAAAAACTAACCCAAATGTTTTCAAGTTCACCTGACCTGATATAACTTTTGATAAGTAAAACCTAGTTTAAATTTGTTGGCTTAATAAAAGCAAGCATGTCTTCAAAATTTACCAACACGAAAAATAACTTAGGATGATGGTTAGGTGTTTTTTTTTTTTTCTTTTGTAATGTTTAGTCATTTTTGAAAGACAGAGAGAGAGCACAAGCAGGGGTGGGGCAGAGAGAGAGGGGGACACAGACTCTGAAGCAGGCTCCAGGCTCCGAGCTGTCAGCACAGAGCCCGATGAGGGGCTCGAACTCATGAACCGTGAGATCATGACCTGAGCCGAAGTCGGATGCTCAACCGACTGAGCCACCCAGGCGCCCTGATGGTTAGGTGTTTAATGTTTAATTCAAACTTAACTGTTAAAAACAAATAATTTAAATAAATGTAAATAACAGAAATGTCGCCTATCAGGAATCCTAAGTTCTCTCTGGTCTGGTAAGAGAGCAAATGCAGAAATGAAAACGAGAGAGGCTAATATCTAGAAGGATACACCAGCCCCAAACAGAGATTTCTGTCTCCTTTCATCTCCATATTTATTGACCTCTCAAGACTACAGACGTGGTGAATGTGCAGAAAGAAACAATCAGATAGTAGTCATTAATTTGTGGAAGCAAAGAGTCTGGGGGGGCAAGTGGCTTTTGAAATTGTGATCAAAGCACAATAATATATTGGCGTCACCAGATGGAAAGTAGTATCCTGTAGGCAATACAACTAATTAGCAGTTATCTTTAAAAGTTTAAGATTGATGGAGCATGCAGCTTTAAGGATAACTGGTTACTATTCTAGCTAGCTAACCTTGGGTGCTTTAGCCCTGTGGGCAGCTTTCTGCCCTAAGCCTTTATAATCCATTAATGTAAGTGTAGGAATTCTTGAACCTATTTCCCATACAGAAAAGTACAGACCAAGTTAAATTAAATAATGAATATTTGTTGACTATCTAAGTTATTTCCCAATGAGTTAATAAACATACTGAATCATTAAACGTTAAACATAAGTTTATCTACTTTGGGCTTTCTTTTTTTTTCTGTATTGTAGTATTGCTAATATTTTATTTAAGGAAACTAACTTTATTTAAACTCCTACTGAAATAAAACTATACATCACTACCAGAAATGAGGAAAAAACAGTCACTTGCTATAAGTAAAAAGTAACCACACCTATAATTATAATAAATGATAAATGTAACCAATGATATTTTTGGCCTACTGGGAGTTTGGAGCTTGGGTATTGCTCTTTTTGTTAAAATGAGGAATCAGCAGATATAAGAGAATTACTAAAGACATACAACCTCAACTAATAATTTTTCCCTGAAGCTAATAAGAACTAAAAAAAGTTAAAAACATATCTCTAAAAAGTTTTATAATTGTGTATTTAATTGTGTATTTAAGCTATGTGATTCAATGTACTTTTTATCACATCTGAGTTACAACTAAAACTGACCTGAGCAAATCAGTGTTTTGGAAATGCCATTTCAATACATTTAAGTCAGCTCTCTGAATTGGTTCCCATCATGGCAGTCCCTCAGTACTACTACACTGCCTCAAATCTACCTGAGTGAATGGTTTTTATTAAGCACCTCCCTTGCACTACTATGCAAGGTTCTTAGTTGTGTTTAATTTGTCTCCATTTGTATCATCTGCTACAAGGAAACCTAAATCTAGTTCTTCATCTTCTAGGAAAACTCTTCCAATAAATTCAAGCTATGGCAACTATCCTTTCACTTATGAGAAATCACTATATTCTATTAGCACCTGCCAACATTGTTTTACCCTAGCCTCCAACCCCAACTTTTGGCCTTTTTAATTTTTACAGATAGACGATACTTGGGTCTGTTAATAACTATGTCCTTTGCCACACTAATAAACATACCATAAAAAAATGTATCTAAAAAAACCAAAAAACGTATCTCTAAAAAGTTTTTATAATTGTGTATTTATAAATTTGCCAGTCCACAATTGCTTACTTCTTAGTTTTTACTAGGAATTCCAAGATTATAAGCATTAAAAATCCTAATTAATAGATGTAATTTAAAGCTAATAGAAATAATACAGGAGAAAGATAACGACTTTATATGAAAAGTAGGAAAGGAAAATAGAATGTGTTTTTTGGACAAGGAAAGAAATGAAGGACATGGGTTTTTGTTAGTAGTGGTGGTGGTGGTGTTTGGTAAGGGAAACAAATAAAGCGATTTCATCCTCAAGTAAAATAATTGTTCCAGAATGAGGAAAAGAAAAAAAAAAAAAAAAGATGGGGCAAAACTGGAAATCTTGAGAAAAGAATTTTATGTATGGTCTAGCTACAAGTGAAATGGATTTAAGTTTTAAAAAAAAAGTGCTAACATCAAAAGTATACTGGTACAAAATTAGAATTTGGTTTTCTGTTAAAAGGACAAAGTTTTGTTTTGTTTTGAGTATTGATCAGTTCTTCCTAAGAAATTATAAATAAAACTTTTTCTGTACCTTTAAGGTAATCTATTTATGAAACAAAGATCTGGGTCTTATGAAAATAGTTTTGTGTAATTCTTCATCACATCTTGGATTACTTAGAAAAACTGAGTCTTCTCTATTACAAGAGCTCAATTTTTTATAACTATGTAGACTTTTATATTTGCCTTTGGAATCTTTTAATTGTTATTCTGGTTGAATGGGTACCTAAGTATTATTTCAGAGTGACCTATGATCCTATTTGACCAAATGTTTTAAATCTTTTGACATTTTAAACAAACTTCCCCAAATCGACTTCTAGATAAAGTAAAAAGAGGAAGGTTAATTTATGTAGACTTACTTGATATATTAAATTGCATGGGAAACACTGTCAAATAATGTTTTACCTTAGATCATAATTTTTATATAGGATATATTAAATAATTCAAAAATTATTTGAAATTCCTAAATACCTGACATTTCCTGTCATAGTCATAATTCTAGTCATAATTCCAGCTTTTATCTTAAAATATCATAGATCATAAAAATAACCAATTTTATTTCTCAATTGCATGTCTGCACGTGTGCATGTGTATGTATGTGTATGAACTCTCACCAGATCTTTAACCATGGCTATTTTTTAATCTTTTTTCACTCTCTGGCAGTGATTGTTTTACTCTGATCTCTCACAAAAGTGTTCCTATAAAAGTGCTTCATTTACAAGGAAATTCATGGAAAAGACTGACAAGTACAGGTTTGTCATAACTTTAAGATCATAACACTGAATGGGTAAGAATTTCAAACTGATACGTAAAGCTGCTGACCTAAGCTGAAGCAAAACAAGAATTATAAGAGACTGAACTGATGAGACGATGATTATAATTTTTTTATGACTTCATTTAAAACACTGCTGGTTCGGGGCGCCTGGGTGGCGCAGTCGGTTAAGCGTCCGACTTCAGCCAGGTCACGATCTCGCGGTCCGTGAGTTCGAGCCCCGCGTCGGGCTCTGGGCTGATGATGGCCCAGAGCCTGGAGCCTGCTTCCGATTCTGTGTCTCCCTCTCTCTTTGCCCCTCCCCCGTTCATGCTCTGTCTCTCTCTGTCCCAAAAATAAATAAACGTTGAAAAAAAAAAAATTTAAAAAAAAAAAATAAAAAAAAATAAAACACTGCTGGTTCTTAAATGTTTTGTTGTCCGGATTTAAAGGGTCCTGTTTTCTCCTCTCTTCTAAGCTACCTATAGCTTACAGCAGCACTTCAGTAAAATATAATTTTGTAAACAAAGGTTGAAACATGTATATTTTTCTCCCTCCCTGATCCCTCCAGAATTCAGAAATTCATATTGAATATCTTTATTTTTCATGACAATATATTTTTACATATTTACATATTTACATAAGCTCAACTGACTCTTCTCTTTGTATTAGGACACAATTAGAAACGTCCTAATGTTAGCTTCTTAACCTAAAAAGACTTGAAAAGTTCAATCTAAGATTCCTTATGAAAAGTTCCATTCCAGCAGAGCAGATTTAAAAGAGCCTATATGGTCAGTCACTATTCTTGCTGCACTTACGTAAATAATCAGGCCAAATTTTTGAAACTAGACGTAATTTGCAAACAAGCTAGTCTTACCATGGTTATTTTTGATAAAAATAAGAACAATTTTAAAGAGAACAATGTTTCAGTAGTACACCTCTGTGGATATCAGATTCAAGTGCTGTTAACTGTCCTTGAGGTTTTGTTTTCTCACAAAATGAACTGGATCCTGAATTCTTCTAGTTTCCTCCAATACTTGACTAGAACTCTCCAAACTAACATTTCCAGTTTCCTCCCACTCTTCTCACCTGGAATCACTATGGAAATAAAGTTGCCCTTTTCTCAAAGCCATGCAAGGGAAAGCTGGACAACCGAATATAAACTTCAGAGAAACCACCAAAACAGCTCATGTGAGGCCAGTCCTTGTGTCTGTTGCTCTGTGGTCACGCAGCAAGATACCAGAGACATTCAAACTGCAAACCAGGAAAATCTGTCAATTGCCACTCTTGCCCTCACTCCATCTGAAGATGCTTTGAACCCAATATTTATAAATTTTCTCAACTGGCTGCCCTCCAAACTCAGTGAATTTGTAATTTCCTTCAACTATTAACCTTTGTTTCTCGTTCGTTTCCACAGAAATACTTTTTATTAAATTACCTGACTGCTCACATCATAAAGAGGCCTAATTGGGGTGGAAGTTCATCTGCAGCACTGCCTCCTAAAATAAAACATCCTCATGTTCATCCAGTCCTAAGTCATCATGAGGATGTGACTGTTAATACATCATGTTATGCTTTTGTAAATAACTTTTTAAAAATTGCAATCCATTTGATTTATTTAGTTGGTTAAGTCTTGACACCTGGGAATCTGCTCTGGGGAATTTTTCAGTCTTTGGCTATGGTTCTCCTTAAGTCATCATATATACTTCTTTAATATGTTGTCTACTCCTAAGGGTTCTTAAATGCCTGCCAGCAGCCACTCATATGCCAAATGGTATCCATCAGGATCAGATTACCAGAGGAAATAAACAATAAACACATAAATGATGAAGACGGTGACTACATGGCCCTCAGGCTGATCATTCAACAAATGGCAACAACAAATATGTGGTTCTTCAGACTGGGTACATGAGAAAATAATCAAAAGGGGGGAATTGTTAAAATAAAAAACCAACAGAGACCAGCCTTGAAACTTCCCTGGCAGACAAACCAGTTTTGTCATACAAAGCTTAATTTAGCTTATTTTGTAAGACTAACTTCCCCTGGATAAATTACTTGTTTACGCCCGTGGAAATCATAAGCACAACTTAAACTGTTTCCCAAAGTTGATACGAGGTAACAACTAACCAATTCCCTATCACTTAAGAAAATGTAAATACTCTTATCACTGTAAAAAAAAAAAAAAAAAAAAAATCCTTAGACTTCTTACTTCCCAAGCTGCTTTGTAACAACATAGCCCTGCGCCTAATTCTGTTTTGGCTTGAGTGCTCCTGGTTCCCCAGCTGTTCTTTGGTGGATGCTCAACAAACTTTACTAATTGCTACATCAATGATTCATTGGTTTTCTGCTATTTTTGAACTTTGACAGCAGCCACAGTAAATGTTGTATGGGGTCACAGCCAGTCATTTATGTTGGAGTAAATACCCTTGAGGTACTACAGGCTAAATCAGAAACACACCCCTCCTCTCCCCACCAACTGCTTCTTAAAGACGACAGCAATCCTCCACTATGCCTGCGTGGCCCCTGTACCGTTCACAATAAATGGTGGTTGGCAATAAACAGATTTTGGAAACCAAACTTCCTGCATGGGAAAGGTTGGAGATAAAAAGGAGTAGAATGTCCAAGGTGCCCCTAAAGGCCCGAGTTCCACTAGAGATGGGCGAGGATTAACGAACGCCCTTTTCTCTTCTGCACAGTATACTGGTGAAAGGAAGTGATCCGCGATAGACCGCCCTCGCCCTCAGTAAGGAGAAAGAAAAGATTAGCCCTTTCAAAGCCGAATTACCCCAGATCCTCTCCCACCCATCCACCCTCCACCCCTTCCACCCTCCAGCCCCTCCACCCGCACCCCCACCCCCACCCCCTGCTTCTTAGGTCTCCGACCTCAAAGAGCACAGCTCAGGAACTGTAGGCTTTCAGCCGCTCTCCAAAGAAAACCTTCCCCTACCAAGCTTCCCTTTTTCTCCAGCTGGGAGCATTCGCCCTCCGGTTTGGTCTCCTCAACCAATTGCAAGTAACACTCTTCTCTAATTGGTGAAGGGGTGTGGCCACTTTTTGTATCACCGAACAAGACTATGGATGATTGGTTGCTATTGAGAGGGTTTCGCCAATGGGAAGCAGTCTTGAATCTCTTGTGGGGAGCCACACTTGTGGCTCGAGTGTTCTGTAAATGCTCGGGCTGTACCCTTGGCTGCCTACCGGTTTTTTATTAGTTAATTAATTAATTAATTATTTTTTTTCCCCGCGTTGCTTTGTCCCCTGGGCTCTTGGAGGGTGCTGTAGCCGTTCCCCTCACCGCTGCAGCCATGATCTCCTTAACGGACACCCAGAGTAAGCACTCGCCCGGGTATCCCCGCCTGGAGCCTCACACGCCCGTTGCCCGAGCTCCTCTCGCTCGCCCTCCCCTCTGCCCGGGTCACTGAATGAAGCTCCGTGTTGGGGGCGGCGGCCTGCGGGACTGAGCCAGGGATGCGGGACTGGGAGGGCTGCCTTGAGGGGTCGGGGGCTGGACTTGCAGTGGCAGACCTGGTCTGGGAGGCGGGTCCGCGGGGTCTAGGGAGAAGTCCGATCTGGAGTGGGGGGAAGCCTTTGCTGAGCGTCTGTCTTGCACTAGGGTCTGGCCGCTCTCACCCCCAGTGAGATGGGCGCTTTGTTCCTGCAGATGGCCACAAGAGAAAGTTTGATGTGCGATGTCCGCCGTTCATCCTTGGGGATGTTTCTGCAAACTTGGACTCCTCTACAAGTTACAGGCCCGTTGTTTGGGAGGCGGTATTTTAAATGTCACCAGTTATCGGGTTTTGGCTTTCTTTCTTTCTTTTTTTTTTCTCTTAATATGCTTATACTTTAATATTTTTACTATTTCGCCATTTGCCACCTCTGGAAAGAAACTTCGAAAAATTTCTTTAAACGATTTCACTTTTCTGCCACCTAATGTTTCCGCAGTAGTAAAAAGCCACATTGTGTTCAGTTATACAGTATCTTTCCTCAATGTTGTATATTGTGCTTTGTGGCTTATTTTATTATTTTAGAATCTCTTTCCGCCTGACAACAGTTCTCCACGACTTTCTTATCTCTAAGGTTAGAATTGCTGTTTTCCTTTCATTCATAACACTCCTACTTCTCTACCACTTTGTCAATCTTAAGTATTTGCATATCTGCCCAACCTTGTCGGTCCTATATTTTTTAATGGTCATAATAGTCTTTTTGTCTCACTTCGCTTTATCTGCCATCCTCTGGGTTTCTTACTTTGCTTAATTTCCTTTGATTTTCAAAATTTTAAGTATTAAAAAGTCCTTTGAAAACAGAACTTCATTTAAAATGCCCTATTTTAAAGTGGAGTCTTAAGATTTGGGTTCAAGTCATGGCTGGCTTGAACTTAACAGAGCTTCTAATGTCTCCTATATACACTACGACCCCAATCAGGCTTTCTTCCTTCCTGAGGTTAGATGGGTCTGCACCTTGGGGCCACCTGCACTGGCACAGGAAGGGTGCCCATTTTGGTCTGTTGGTCTCACCTGTTCTGATGTGAGAACATATAAAGTCTCTTTTCTTTTATCTTTTCTTTCTTTCTTTCTTTCTTTCTTTCTTTCTTTCTTTTTACTGTTATAATAAAAACTAGCAATTGTATAAAGTCATCTTCTTTCATTTTACTAAGTGCCTTCATGTAAATCATTACACTGAATTTTTATGAGTCCTGTAAGGCAGAGAGGAGTATACCTCTTTTATATATTAAAAAAGGCTCAGGGGTGCCTGGGTGGCCCAGTCTGTTGAGCATCCGACTCTTGATTTCGGGTCAGGTAATGATCTCATGATCCTGAGATTGAGCCCCGTATTGCCTCACACTGAGCATGGAGCCTGCTTGGAATTCTCTCTCTCCCTTTCTCTTGCCCCTTCTCCCCCGCCCCCCTCACAAAATAAACATTTAAAAAAAATAAAAGAGGCTCAAAAGAAATTCAGTGTATGGTTATAAAGAAAGTGATAGAAACAAGGCTTGATCCCAGGTCTGCTGGTCTAGAAACTTTTATTTTCACTGTACCTTACTAGCATCTAAGAAGCCTTGATATAAACTTTGAGATCTAAGAATGATGCAGTTCTTTTGATAAAGATGCATAAGGCAAGCTGACACCCTGCAAACCGCCCCCCCTCCCTCCCCCCCCCCCCCCCCCCCCGTGGGATATGTGTGACATTCCTCAGGCACTCCTAGCTGCCCTAAAGCTAAGAGAAGCAGAAAACAATTGGTTCACTGATAGAGATGAAGGACATGAAATCTCTATCAGTTTACAAATGTCTTTGTAAATGACAAGACAAAGGCAATCTTATCAATAGCCTAATCTCCAGAAACCTATGGACTCAGTCTCCTGGAGCCCCAACATCACCCTCCCCTCCATAGTGATGTGGGGAACAAAGGCAAGAAGGAAATGGTAACATTAAATTTCTTTATAACCTGTAGCCCATTGACAAAAACTTGAGGCAAATACAGAGTATAACAGTTCTCCAGGAACCCCCTACTATCATTATGTTAATGATTTGCTAGAGAAAAAAACAACCTTAGCTTGACAATAGCTAGGCCTCCAGTATCCTATGAGTCCTCTTTAGCATATGAAGGCCTTTTGGAAGCCTCCTTTTTGCCTTTACCTCCCCCAACTCCATAGTATATGATCAGTCACTCTTCACAACCCCAGTACAGTTCTTTCTGCCCACGAGTCCTGTCCCCGTGCTCTAATAAAATCACCTTTTTGCACCAAAGATGTCTCAAGAATTCTTGGCCCTTGGCTCTGGACCCCCACCACTCCAAAACCCCATCAAAACCAATGCCAGTTTTGGCAAATTAATGTTATAGGCGACTACACTGAATGAAATAGGAGGAATGTTTTAGTTCCCATGTTACGGTTTTAAGCTATGGAGTCCAAAACTGGGTTTGAATTCTGGCCTGAATCCACACAACCACCACTCTTCCTGCCCATCTGCCCCCAGCCCCAATGCGCACACATGCATACATTTGCTGATTCTATGAGCAAGGATAATTCTTTTTTTATATTATTTTTTAAGTTTATTTATTTTGAGAGCAAGAAAGCATGAGCTAGGAAGGGGCAGAGAGAGGAGAGAGAGAGAATCCCAAGCAGACCCTTCCCTGGAAGTACAGAGCCCCATGCAAGGCTCGAACTCATGAACCATGAGACCATGACCTGAGCTGGAACCAAGAGTGAACACCTAGCCAGCTGAACCACCCAGGCACCCTGAAGCAAGGGTAATTCCTAATCACTATATCTATGAAATATGGGGCTGGTGCTACTCTTCACCTCAAAATTTTGTTAAAGGCATTACAACATATTTGTGTAAAAATTTCAGTACATGTGAAACCATAGCCACATGTTGTCCTTTTTCATTGTAATCAATTTTTAATACTTCTAATACCTAATTAGTTGTATTAGATAATAAACTAATCATATTGAACTTGAATCACCTAGATGCTTCCCCCAGAAGTTCAGAATACTCGAATACCCTTGAGGTTCATTTAATAAAACATATTTAACCTGAAAAAAAAAAAAATCCCATAGGAAACAGTGTGATATAATGATTAAATACAGGGACTGAGTTAAAATGCTTAACCAGAAGCATGACTCCAGGCAAATTATTTCTGTAAACCTCAACTTCCTCCATCTCTAAAAGGAGGTAATGAAATGCCTATCTTACAATAGTACTGGGGGGATTTAATTCTATAAGGCATGTAAATCACCTCAGAGATAATTCATGACAAATTCTCAGTACATAGTATATTTCCATATAATTTCCTTTCTAATGAACAAACATCTCAAAATTTTTATGTAATCATTAATATAATTTGTTAATAGATAGAAATTAGTCATATTCAAATAACTCAGCTGCCAGTGATTAAACCCTAACCACTAAATAGTTATATAATGGAATTTATTCTTTTGTCCATATTTTTCTCTAGGAAATTATGTCTGACAGGTAAAGTTATTTTGGTCAATTCTCTTAAGGAATTTAAACATGGAAATATTAGCCAAACATTTTCATAGGATTTTGTCTCTTTGGAATATACTTCTCAGTATATTTACAAACAGATAACTGAATTCTTTTAGGAGAATTTGCAAGAAAAAGATAGTTGAAATGGAAGGCAGTAGTTAACTGTAAATTGAGGAGGTGGAGGATGTAGAAAAGGTATATGATAGAAGTATTCAACTCATCAGAATATTTTACAAGGCTTCAACATTTTTAAATAGCTGTGCCCTTGATTTTGGCTTTGTGGAGCCAAGGCCAAAAAGTTAAATAACGATCAGAAATCATTAATAGTGTATTTCAAACTGGGTTTCCAAAAATATGTGGAGGTACCATAGAATAATGGAGTCCTAAGAGCCAGCTAAGACCAACAAGGCAGAGAAGAGACTTTAGGACCAGTTATACAAAGAGGAAAGGGACACAGTTGAACAGAGAGGATGGGAAGACAGTACCTAAGGTTGGGGGAGGAGGGAACTGGCCAGTATAAATGTTTGGAGGCAAGTCCCAGCAAGCATATGTGGTGAGTGTCATGTGTGGGAGACACACAGAACAAATGAAGTCAGCTGTAGACAGTCTATAACAAGAGCTAACAAGGACTCAGACTATAGGTAGGCCAGTCTCCAGCCCAACAGCATGGGTCAACACTGAATGCTACTGTTGGCCTCTCCAGAAAGAGAAGTAGGAATTTTAGTTTCCATTTTCTCCTTGTACTTTAAGGAAATGTTGGTTGCATTCCTGGTTGTTTTGGACACACAGACTCGTCCTCCTGTAATGAATCTGAGTGTTCAAAGGTATGATGCTCCTCTCTATTGTACTAAGGGATAAAGTGAAGCCTGGAGCAGAGAAGACTATTGGATCCAAATTTGAATTGTATTTAAGAGCTGAGTTCTGCTTGGGCTCACTTTATATCCTTAGGATTTATTATTGTTTTATTTTAATATTCATTTTTGAGAGAGAGAGTGCAGGTCGGGGAGGGGCAGAGAGGGAAGGAGAGACAGAATCTGAGGCAGGCTCCAGGCTCCAATCCATCAGCACAGAGCCTGTTGCAGGGCTCGAACTCATGAACTGCAAGATTAAGACCTCAGCTAAAGTCAGACACTCAACCAACTAAGCCACCCAGGTGCCCCTATGTTCTTAGGATTTCACTGCTTATCTTCCATTTTCCTCTTTTCCCCCTGAACATCCCTTAAGGAGATGCTGAATTCCACTTAAGCCAGGTGAGGGAGTGGTTAGATGTGGAAGTAGAAGTTGTTACAGAATGACTTCAGAAAGACTACTATGCTTTGGGTTAGCTGCCTGCCACAGCCCTGACTCCCTAGATTAAGGCACGATATTCTCATTTCTAATCCCATTTGGATTCACAGATGTAAGTGGCCACAATGGAAATATCCTGAAAAGTCTGAATACTGAAGTAGAAACTTCTCAGTGACCATTCTGAGCAATCAGTAAAGCCATATTGGCCCTAAACCTTGAAGGAAAAACTGAATTCAGTTTTGCTGAGTAGAGTACAACTTTAATACAGCCCAACTGCAATTAGAAGCTAGGGACTAAGTCGTTCCTGAAACCCACCTGGAGAATTGCTCCCCAAGTCCTCTCTATTCTCCACATTCTGCCACAGAAGATAATAAAAAGGGGTTGTGCCACACCCTTCTGTAGAAAAAAGGTATATTTGGGAAATAGTTTGGAGGAAATAGTTTGGAGGCATCAAAATTATAAGCAATTTTAGGGTACAATCAAGACCTGGCTGCTTAACCCTACAATAAATTGGACTTCAAAGGCACTCAGCATTGGTAGGGAAAAAAAAAAAAAATACATGTGCTTGCAAGATGATATGTGTTTGATGCTCATGGAAAAGATGAAAAAATAGGTCATCATCATGTAATGAGCTTGTAGGTGTCAGAATGTGTGCTGTTGGAGGAGATAGGGGAAGGGAGATGGAGAGCAATCAGCAAAGCAAAAAAGGGCTGGAAATCAGACTCCTATCCCCACGATCTTCCCTTTGGTTGCAGACAGTGGATGGGCCTCTGGGGGCACAGGTGGACCCCTCCCCCATTTTTTCTTTCTGGGACTTCCCTTCAATGCTCTCCCCAACTGGATTTCTGACATTAATCACCTCTCCCATTTTGAAATCAGCCAGTCAGGCTATTGAAGCATTGTTAATGACACCATTGACCAAGGTATCAATCAGGCAAGAGAATTTGAACTTGGCTCAAAAGGGCTCTTGGCCTTCCTTCCCTGAGGTAGAGATCTCCAGGCAGTAAATGAAGTCATCCACAGGGCAGCCAGGTGATCCATCTAACAATGCATTCCACGTGGGAAGTTCCTTTTACCAAGCTCTTTTGTTATTCTTCATAACATGCAGTGGACACACCAATCTGTCACCTATTAGTTGCAGGATTTCTTATTCTTCAACACAGGCCACAAAATTGGTAACAGCATCAGGCTAAGGCTCTGGTATATACAAGTTGGTGCAAAAGGGTATAGAGTCCCAGGACTGGAAATAATCTTAAGAAGTCATTTCAAATACCCCCCCACCCCGCCTCTAAGAGGATCAACATACCCACCCACCTAGAAGGCAGTCTTCTTTCCTCTTCCCAAATACAGAAGTAATTTGCCTTTCTCAGACTGTCCATTCCCAGCTATAGTCACACAATGATGTAAAATGCCCCCTGCGTGTTCCAGGTTTTACCTTTAGGAAGCACCTAATCTAAGTTTTCTTATGGAATGTAAATATCTATATTAACTTCTGTCAAAATGCTTACTAAGCAACAAAGCAGTGAATACAAACCAACAAAAAGGCTTGAAAAGAGGAAGAACCAAGAACCATTCAAAGACAGAAGAAGTTAGTTAGAGAAGGCTTCCAGGAAGAGGGAGTATGAAGCTGGTTTGGAGAAGAAAGGGGCAGAAAGGAGAGAAAGATGAAGATATGCCAGCCTGATGGAGGAGGGGAAGTGTGTGAGGGATGTTTCAGAGGCCAGAAAATGTGTAGCATGGACAGGAGGCCAGGAAGCAGCTTGAATCAGCTGACGTGGACCATAGGGAGGGACAGAAAAGAACTGAGTAGAAGGAAGTTGACAGTAGAGTCTTGCAAGTAAAACTAGAGTCTGAATGTGACAAGCAGTAGCATGGTGTAGTATTAGGAGTCTTGAAGTGTGAGTCAAAAGACATGGGTTCCAGTCCTGGATCTGCTACCATCTCAGGCACTATAGGTCTTAGTCTTCTCATGTATAAAATAAGACCATTGGACAATAAACACATGAAAAGATGCTCAACATCACTCATCATCAGAGAAATGCAAATCAAAACCACAATGAGCTATCACACCTGTCAGATTGGCTAAAATAGAAAACACAGTAATCAAGAGGTGGTGGTGAGGATGCGGATACTAAGGAACCCCTCAAGCACTATTGGTAGGAATGCAAACTGATGCAACCACTGGAAAACAGTATGGGGGGGTCCTCAAAAAATTAAAATAGAACTACCCTGTGATCCAGTAATTCCACTAGTGGGTATTTACCCAAAGAATACAAAAACACTAATTTGAAAAGATGTACACAGCCCTATGTTTATTGCAGCTTTACTCACAATAGCCAAATTACGGAAACAGCCCATGTCCATTGATAGATGAATGGATACAGAAGATGTAGTGTGTACATGTGTGTATGTGTGTGTGTGTGTGTGTATTTAATGGAATATTATATATAGAATAGAATATTATTCAGCCATAACAAATAATGAGATCTTGCCATTTGCAACAGCATGGATGGATCTAGAGAATATATTGCTAAGTAATTTTTCAGAAAAAGACAAATACCATATATTTTCACACATGTGGAATTTAAGAAACAAATGAATAAAGACAAAAAGACAAACAAAAAAGGAAACCACTTTATTAACTATAGAAAACAAACTGATGGTTACTAGATGGGAGGTGGATGGAGGGGATGGGCAAAGTAGGTGAAAGGGATTAAGAGTACACTTATCTTGATTATCACTAAGTAATGTATAGAATTGTTAAATCACTGTATTTTACATCTGAAGCTAATACTGTATGTTAACTATATTAGAATTAAAAAAAAAAAAAAAGAGCATTGGATCAGAAGACCTAGAGAGTCCCTTGTAGTTCCAAAACTCAGTGCTAAGGTACCAGAGACAATACGGACTGCCATAGTTGTTCTTCCACAAATCCATTTAATATTTTTCCCTTATACAACACAAGTCTAAATTCCCTTCATCCCTGCGACTGAATTACAACTTGAGTTTATTTACAATGTCAAAGATTAATCCTCTAAACTTGGCAAGCTCACTGGTTGAGCAGCAAGGAAATGTCTCTACAGAAAGAACAGATTCTGTAAATTCTTGGTCAGTTACGTAGGATCATTACTAAATTATTTTAAAAGGATTGTGCGTCTACACTCTCACTACTCTCTCTGTCAGATGATTTGCTTCCTGAACTAGGAAGGCTGTCCAGGCAGGGACCTTAAAAAGTTTGATATATTCCAGATCCTTTAACTGCTGGGATTTTAGATGATAAATAAACTGCACAGTGGAACTGAATCAACCTATTCACAGACTACAATGGGGCAAGACAGTAAGTTACTGATATTGCCCCTTCAAAGCATTCTACGTAGCATAACACTTCAACTGGCTTTAATTAAGGAAATGTCAGCTTTCCCATGCTTCTGCCTCAGGATTTATGGTGGATTTTAAATGTTTATTTTTCTGTCTACCACCCTAGGCTGCAAGCTCCCTGGTGACTTGTACATCTTCAAATAAGACCTAGTATAGTGACTAGTACCTGGTTGGTACTTGTATATTTGTTCAGTGCATGAATGCATAAAGAAATGGCAACCTAATTGAGAAAGACGTTGTAGTGTCTAGGCTTAGTCATGTGCTACACAATCACTCACTCCCTTCTGCCTCCTGGGCCAATAACTTAGCTTAGTCATATGCTACACAGTCACTCACTCCCTTCTGCCTTCCTGGGCCAATGACACCTCTTGCATCAGAATTAGAGATCTACCCTTCATCCCCGTACCTCATGCACATCTCCATCGTAAAGCTCTGATCATGCTGTATTAGAAATGCTGGGTTACTTATCTATCTTCCCACCAACCTGAAGCCACCTAAAAGGTAGAGACCTTGTCTTATTCATTTTTGCCCTCCTTGTCCGCAGTAGTAGCTAATATAAATAAGTCTATTTGTTGACTGAATCCAAGAAGCAAGAAGCTTATGTTTCCAGTGTTATGACCAAAAAAAGAACCCTTTAGTATATCAAAGGTCAATCTCTTTGACAAAAGATATACCCATAACACTGTGCCTACTTGACCAAAGGAGAGGCTTGCAGAAGCAATCACATGGATATTCTAAGCCTCTAAACATGTTTCAGAAAGACAAGCATCATCTACACAGATCAAATTATCTAGGTAACTATTCACCTCTAGCACCTGGGGTTATTATGAATTCAAGCTCTCAGTTGCACTATGAGGGGTGTGGAATAAAGCAAAAAATGCAAATGCAGGCTCTGTCACCAGAGATGCCCTGACTGAAACACATCAGTGAGAATGAACAGAAGGAAGCTGAAAAGCATTAATGCTGTACAATTAGCCAAAGAAAGGCATCAGACAAGGTAAGGCTCTGGGGTACTTGGCTTGGGGAATGAGCAGGGTAGCTGGTCATTCATATTTTGACAAACTGTCCTCTTGTTGGCCCAGAAGAGCTTCTGAGGAAATGCTGAAAAATGGGCCTCCTGAAGTGAAAATAAAATTTGGAACCACCTCTCAACCCCAACCCACCACCTCCATTTCACTATTCTACCATAATTTGGGTCACTTATGTTCTTAAGGATTTGAAAGAAAAGCAACCATATTACAGATGGGTTTATGATGTGCCTTTGAGCTCAACCTGCTCAGCCTGAGTCACTATGAGGTGCTCTGTAGGTGCTATGCATGGATCTCCTTGCTCAGCAGCCAGCAGATGAAAGAACCAGGTGAAAAATGAGGAAAGGCAAGCTCTGAAAGTGCCCATGCTCAGAGTCCTGGGGAACATGGGACAGTTTTCTGGTTCCACAAGGGAATTGGAGAGAAGAGGGATGAGACAAACTGATAGAGGATGAAAACAAACTTTGAGAAGAACCTACCAACCATTAAAGTTGGAAACACTCCCAAGAAGATAGTGATGGCTGTCTTAAAAGGCCAGAGAAACAAAGAAACCAATAAAGGACTAAAGTCAAAGGCATGGAAGACACAGACCAAAAAATTGGAAAAAACCCAAAAAGTGTAACTTTGGCTAGAGAAGGGGCTACACAACATAACACCAGCACAAAGTGCAAACGTTTCTACCAGGCACAAGCTGTGAAGTAGGCTTGCTTGACAACTGGGAGACATTTTTGACAGGATTGTGGTGTGTGTGTTTTCAGGGTGGGTCAGTGCTGAGAAGGGCGTTTGGAAAACCATTTCTTTGGGTCAGTCTGGAGGAAGATAGTGGAGAAAGGAAAGCTTGGAAATGTCATTCAGTTGTTTGAAACCCATTATGCTGATCCATCCAATGGGGAAGCACCAGATTGTATCCCCCACTGCAACTTATCCATATAGGTAAGCCCAGACAGTAAGGGCTCCAATAAGCTGGCTTCCTACCCTGGGATCCAGGGAAGGCTTCTGGCCCAACCAGCTTCTACACCTACTCTCTGCCTCCACCTTCTGTAAGTAATGGTGAATCCAGCAGCTGCTCTTAAGTCAGCTTAGGCACAGAGTTTGATGATATTTTCTGACTTAGGGCAGCCTAATGGATTTCTTTTTCAAAATCCATTATCTGTGATCAAGTCATAGCACCCATGTAATCCTCAGGCTCCTCCCTGACCATCATAGCAATCCCCTGGCCTCCAATGATAATACAAGTGATCATATTGTGATGGGGGAGGATTTTTCCTATTATTTATGTCCTCATAGCTAGGTAGTTAAGGGCTACTTTCTGAAGTTTGCCCCCAATGCCTACTACTATTTAAGAAGCATTTATTTTCTTCAAGGACATTTTTTTGAAGGGACATGGATCTCATTGAAGTAAAAAAAAAAAATGCCATCTACAAATGAGTAAATTGAAAAGAGACCAAAGATTGATACAACCATTAATTATTTAAAATTATCTTTTGAGAAGACTCATAGATAAAATCATGAATGAAAGAGGAGAGAGCACAGCCAACACCACAGAAATACGAATAATTTTAGGAGAATAATATGAAAAATTATATGCCAACAAACTGGACAATCTGAAAGAAATGGACAAATTCCGAGACACAAACACTACCAAAACTCAAGCAGGAAGAAATAGAAAATTTGTTTTGTTTTTTTTTTAATTTTTTTTTCAACGTTTATTCATTTTTGGGACAGAGAGAGACAGAGCATGAACGGGGGAGGGGCAGAGAGAGAGGGAGACACAGAATCGGAAACAGGCTCCAGGCTCTGAGCCATCAGCCCAGAGCCTGACGCGGGGCTCGAACTCCCGGACCGCGAGATCGTGACCTGGCTGAAGTCGGACGCTCAACCGACTGCGCCACCCAGGCGCCCCAGAAATAGAAAATTTGAACAGGCCCATAACCAGCAAAGAAATTGAATACATTTTCAAAAATTTCCCAAAAAATAAGAGTCCTGGGTCAGATGTCTTCCCAGGGAATTCTACCATTTAAAGAAGAGTCAATATCTATTCTTCTCTAACTGTTCCAAAAAATAGAAATAGAAGGAAAGAGTCCAAACTCATCCTACGAAGCCAGCATTACCTTGATCCCAAAACCAGAAAAGGCCCCAGTAGAAAGGAGAATTAGACCTATATCCCTAATGTACCTGGATGCAAAAATTCTCAACAAGATACTAGCAAGTCAAATTCAACAGTACATTAAAAGAATTATTCACCAAGATCAAGTGGAATTTATTCCTGGGCCACAGGACTGGTTTAGTATTTGCAAATCAATCAATGTGATATACTGCATTAATAAAATAAAGGATAGGAACCATATGATCCTGTCAATAGATGCAGAAAAAGCATTTGACATAATTCAGCATTCTTTCATAATAAAAACCCTCAAGAAAGTCAGGATGGAAGGAACATACTTAAACATCATAAAAGCCATTTATGAAGAGCCCACAGCAAATATCACCCTCAATGGGGAAAAACTGAGAGCTTTCACCCTGAGATGAGGAACACGACAGGGATGTCTATTCTCACCGCTGTTGTTTAACATAGTGTTGGGAAGTTCTAGCATCAGCAATCAGACAACAAAAGGAAATCAAAGGCATCAAAATTGGCAAAGATGAAGTTAAGCTTTCACTTTTTGCAGATGGCATGATACTATACATGGAAAACCCGATAGACTCCACCAAAAGTCTGCTAGAACTGATACATGAATTCAGCAAAGTTGCAGGATACAAAATTAATGTACAGAAATCAGTTGCATTCTTATACACTAATAATGAAGCAACAGAAAGACAAATAAAGAAACTGATCCCATTCACAACTGCACCAAGAATCATAAAATACCTAGGAATAAACCTAACCAAAGATGTAAAAGATCTGTATGCTGAAAACTATAGAAAGCTTATGAAAGAAATCAAAGAAGGCACAAAGAAATAGAAAAACATTCCATGCTCATGAATTGGAAGAAAAAATATTGTTAAAATGTCAATACTACCCAAAGCAATCTATACATTCAACTTAATCCCAATCACAGCATTCTTGTCAGAGCTAGAACAATCCTAAAAATTTCATGAAACCAGAAAAGACCCCAAATAGACAAAGTAATTTTGAAAAAGCAAAGCAAAGCTGGAGGCATCACAATTCTAGGCTTTAAGCTGTATTACAAAACTGTAATTATCAAGACAGTATGGTACTGGCACGAAAACAGACACATAGATCAATGGAACAGAATAGAGAACCCAGAAATGGATCCACAAATGTATGGCCAACTAATCTTTCCTATATGGCAGGAAAGACTATCCAATGGAAAAAGTGAATCTCTTCAGCAAATGCTGCTGGGAGAACTGGACAGTGACATGCAGAAGAATGAAACTTGACCACTTTCTTACACCACACACAAATATAAATTCAAAATAGAAAAAAAAACCTAAATGTGAAACAGAAACCATCAAAATCCTAGAGAAGAAAACAAGCAACAACTTCTTTGACCTTGGTCACAGCAACTTTTTTTAATTTTTTTTAAAATTTACATCTAAATTAGTTAGCATATAGTGCAACAATGATTTCAGGAGTAGATTCCTTAGTGCCCCTTACCCATTTATCCCATCCCCCCTCCCACAACCCCTTCCATAACCTTCAGTTTTTTCTCCATATTTATAAGTCTCTTCTGTTTTGTCGCCCTCCCTGTTTTTATATTATTTTTGTTTCCCTTTCCTTATGTTCATCTGTTTTGTTTCTTCAAGTCCTCATGAGTGAAGTCATGATTTTTGTCTTTCTCTGACTAATTTCACTTAGCATAACACCCTCCAGTTCCATCCACATAATTGCAAATGGCAAGATATCATTCTTTTTGATTGCCGACTACTACTCCATTGTGTGTGTGTGTGTGTGTGTGTGTACAAACATATACAACATCTTCTTTATCCATTCATCCATCGATGGTGGGAATGCAAGCTGGTGCAGCCACTCTGGAAAACAGTATGGAGGTTCCTCAAAAAACTAAAAATAGAACTACCTACGACCCAGCAATTGCACTACTAGGCATGTATCCAAGGGATACAAGTGTGCTGTTTCGAAGGGATACATGCACCCCTGCGTTTATAGCAGCACTATCAACAATAGCCAAAGTATGGTCACAGCAACATCTTAGTAAACATGTCTCAGGAGGCAAGGGAAACAAAAGCAAAAATGAAATATTGGGACCTCATCAAGATAAAAAGCTCTGCACAGCAAAGGAAACAATCAACAAAACTAAAAGGCAACCAATAGAATGGGAGAAGATATTTTCAAATGACATATGGGATAAATATCAGTATATTTATCGGTTAGTATCCAAAATCTATAAAGAACCTATCAACGTCAACACCCAGAAAACAAATAATCCACTGAAGAAATGGGCAAAAGACATGAATAGACACTTTTCCAAAGAAGACATTTGGATGGCTAACAGACGCATGAAAATACACTCAACACCATTCATCATTAGGGAAATACAAATCAAAACCACACTGAAATACCACCTCACACCTGTCAGAATAGCTAAAATTAAAAACCCAGGAAACAACAGATGTTGGTGAGGATGAGGAGAAAGGGGAACCCTTTTGAACTGTTGGTGAGAATGGAAACTGGTACAGATACTCTGGACAACGGTATGCCATTACCTCAAAAAATTAAAAATAGAACTACCCTATGATCCAGCAATTGGACTACTAGGTATTCATCCAAAGGACATAAAAATGCTGAATTCGAAGGGGTACATGCAGCCCAGTGTTTATAGTAGCACCATCAACAATAGTCAAATTATGGAAAGAGCCCAAATGTCCATCAATTCATGAATAAAGAAAATGTGGACACATGTTCCACATATGAAATATGTTCCATTCCATATATATGTGTATACACACATACACACACACACACACACACACACACACACATTTATATGGAATACTACTACTCATGAATCATAAAGAATGAAATCTTGCCATTTGCAACAACATGGATGGAACTAGAGTGTATTGTGCCAAGTGAAATAAGTCAAGCAGAGAAAGACAAATATCATATGAGAACAAACTGGAGGTTGCTAGAGGGGAGGTTTGTGTGGGGATGAGCTAAATGGGTGATGGACATTAAAGAGGGCACTTGGGATGAGCACTGGGTGTTGCACGTAAGTGATGAATCACTGGGTTCTACTCCTCAAACCAATACTACGATGTTAACTAACTTGAATTTAAATAAATACAAATAAAATAATCTTTTGAGATGTACTATTTGTAGGAGGAAAAGGCTCCATATTTCTACTGAGAAGTTAAGAGGGAATCACTATCTAACATTCACAAAGTTTATTTAGAGAATTTTTATACCCATTACTTCAACCAATCTTCACAAACATCTCATATGGGGATGGGAAAAGTAGGCATTAGTATTATGATGCTCATATTTTTAAAACTACAAGTGAATAAATGGAAGCCAAAAAATGATATTACTTTAAGGCTAGGCATTGGGAAGAATCTGTAGGGATTGTGAAACATTGTGAAGTGATTCTCTATGATTTCCCCACTGTGAAAGCATTCATGATGGTATTTTAATCTCAGTGTTTCATGAAATGAAGTGAATGTTCAGAGGGTGCCGTATTTCCCTTGCTTCATTTTACATGTATGTGGAGGAGTTTAAACTGGAGCCTTGGTCTTCAATGTGAGGTCCCTAGAGCAGTAGCAGCAGCAGCAGCAGCAGCATCTCCTGAAAACTTGTTAGAAGAACAAATTCTGGATCCCACCCAGATATACTGAATTCCAAATGCTGGGGTCAGAGCCCAACAATGTGTATTTTCAGAAGCCCTCCAGGTGAGGTGACATCCATTGAAGTTTGAGCCTCATTGAACAGAGTACTATTCCTGGCTTCTCTCTGCTTCCTTCTCTCTCTGTGTCTATCAGTCAGTTAAAGAGACAGTACTGAGCATGCCTAGCTAAGCTTCTTACAGATTTTTTTTTGTGGTTTCCTTTTTTTCATCTGGATCCAACATGCTCACAGGACAAATGCACTCCAATTTGCTCATACACAAGAAAATCTAATAAAAACAGGCTCTCTCTTGTGGTAGGAGGTAGGGTGTGCTCGGCAGTGCTTGTGATGAAGAGTAAGACTGTCTAACTTAGTGATGCCAGATTAACAAGCCAATTAGGCTGAGGCTGATGGTTTAATCATTTGTCTCTATGTCTTGAATATCATAGGAGGGGGAAATGTGGTGTTATTTATTGTACCTCTACAACTCCAACAATAGGTTGTAGTAAAAGTGGGCAGAATGCAGGTTCAGATCACTTGTAGTAGAGACCAAATTGAGAGAAAAACAAGACAGAAGAACAAGACAATATCCTACAATTTTTTAACTAAAGAGAACTTTAGAAATTATCAGTTGTGAACTCTCATGTTACAGACAAATAAACAGAGCACTGAGGGAACTGAGGGGCTTGCTCAAGATCACAGTGCTAGTTAGTGGTGGAAACAAGACTAGAACCAAGGACACTTGGCTGTCAGCTGTGCACTTTCTGAACTAGTGGACCAAAGCAGACAATAGTAGAGAAACTTTAAAGTACATGAATGCATACATGACCAAGTAGAAGAAGCAACCCCAGGGATTTGTAGCATGGGCAGTGGGTTCAAAGCCAAAGTACTTTGTGATCAGAGGAAAGATCTGGCTTCAATCTACCTGTGTATGTTCTGTTGCCCATCCTCCTTCCTACTCCCCCCCACCCCCACAGCCAAGCGTCAAGCTACACAACCTGCTCAGTGTGCTCCGACCACTTCTTCGTTTTCCTACTGTTGTTCTCTCTGCCTACAGTCTCTCCCTGCTGCCCATGTGTGGCAAAATCCTATTTGTCCATGGAGAGAGCTAACCCAAATGTCATTCCTCTACAGTCTTCTCTGATTTCACCATCAACTGTCATCACTGTGGCAGCCACAAATGGTCATTCTCCACTCTGAATTTCTAAGACACCTCATTTGTATTTACTTATTATGGCAACACTTTTTACTTTTTGTTACAGTTGTGCTTTACCTCTTGTATTAGAATATAAGCCCCTTAAGGGCAGAGGCCATATTTCATCTTTTCTTTTGTCTTTTTCTAATTTTCTTTATTTTTTTATTGAACTATAATTAACACATAGTGTCATTATATTACTCTCAGGTGTAGAATAAAATGATTTAACAATTCCATACATTTTTCAGTGCTCAACAAGTTAAGTGTACTCCGAATTCCCTGTATCTATTTTACCCATCCTCCCACCCATTTCCCTTTTGGTAACTACCTGTTTGTTCCTTGTATTTAAGAGTCTGTTTTTTTTTATTTGTTTGTCTGTTTGTTTGTTTTATTAAATTCTACATGTGAGTGAAATCATATAGTATTTGTCTCTGACTGACTTATTTCACTTAGCATTACATCTTCTAGTTCCATCCATGTTGTTATAAATTGTAAGGTTTCTTTTGTTTTTTTTCCAATGGTTGATTAATATTCATATATATATATATATATATATATATATATATAATCTCCTTTATCCATTCATCTACTGATGGACACTTGGGTTGCTTCCATATCTTGGTTATTGTATATAGTGCTGCTGTAAACATAAGGATGCGTATATCTTTTGGACTTAGTGCAAATAAGAAACTTTTCCATAGCAAAGAAGCCATCAGCAAAACAAAAAGGCAACCTACTGAATGGGAGAAGATATTTGCAAATGATATATCCAATAAGGGGTTAATGCGAAATATACAATGAACTGACATAACACCAAAAAAATTCATTCAAAACATGGGGAGACACCAACACACACATGAAAAGATACTCAGCATCATGAATCATAAGGGAAATGCAAATTAAAACTGCAATGATATATTACTTTACACGTCAGAATGGCTAAAATAAAAAAAAAAAGACAAGAAATAACAAGTATTGGCAAGGATATGGAGAAAAGGGAACCCTCATATACCGTTGGTGGGAATATAAATTGGTGCAGCCACTTTGAAAAACAGTACGGAGGTTTCTAAAAAAAATTAAAAATGTAATTATTATATAATTCAGTAATTCCCTGACTTTGTATTTACCCAAAGGAAACAAAAACACTTTTTCCAGTTTCTTTTAATATTTTTTAAAGCCAATATGCAGCTACAGACGTAACTGAAAAGTAGATAAGGGGGGAAAAAAGAAGGAGCAAAGACACATCCTTGACTCACAATAAATTTTTCCCCCACCAATATCCCATAGGAGACCTCATTTCCATCTGCTAAAGAGTACTCAAAATTATTGTGTAGGGGGATCAGACTGCATTCAGGTATGATGATGTCAAACTAAATATGTATGGGCACTGATGAGTTCAAGGTCCACAGTTTTGGCCCTACCTTAAGTGGAGTTGGCCATTCCAACTCCCTCCACACTGTGCTTGATCCCATAGCTGAAATAGATAGCAAGCCCAATAAGCGTGGAGACACCAAATCTGGCCCAGGTGCCAGCTGTCATCTGCATCATAAGGTAAACATTCATGAAGATGCTCAGTAGTGGGACAAGAGGCAGGGCAGGGACCTTAAAGTAAAGGGGACTGGAGCTTTGAGGCTGTCTCCAGATGACCCCAGTGATCCCAGTGATGAGCATCAGGAGCACAACCACTGAAATCCACACTGGGTCTCCAGAAAGCAGGACTGGCCACTGGGCCAGCACCAGGCAAAGAAGAGTGAGCAGCAGAGCAAGCAGTGAGGAGCAAACATGGACAACCCGGCCAGAGAGTGGAGTAGGGGTGGAGCTGCCTGGAAAAAGTAGTCCCTGTAGAGTTAGCCTCTCTGCTGCAGGTCCATTCTCCTCCTGCACCTCTGCTTCATTTTCCTCATTCCTCCTCTGAGGCTGGTACCTGAGGATGAGAACACAAAGAGCCACCAGGGAGTAAGCTAGCAGGGACCCAAGTGACCTGAAGTTCACAAGATCAGTGAGTCCAAAGAAGACTGCCATGACTGGTGCAGTAATGCCAAAGATCACAGTGGCCACGATGGGAGCATATGTGCCAGTTTCTATCCTGGCAAGAACAGGGAACAATAGGCCATCCTTTGCCATCTTGTGTATCAACTGACGTATGGGTAACATAGAGCCCAAGAGGCTAGATGAAAGACTACAGAGGAATCCAAAAGCTACAACATAGTAGGCAGGAGCCCAGCCAATATGGAGAAATGCCTCAGGCAAGATGCTCCCAGGTTGAAGCTTGTAGTAGGGCACCATAAGCGTAAGTGCTGAAGAGACACCAAAATATACCAGAAGGCAGATGAACAGTGAAATCACAATGCCCATGGGGACTGAATGCTGGGGATTCTGGGCTTCTTCAACTCTTTCAAAAATATTGTGGAAACCAATAAATGTATAGAAACAGGTAGCTGCTCCATGGAGAATCCCCTCGAAGCCGAAGGGCACAAATCCTCCAGAGCCCAGGGGGCTCAAGCTAGAGGTGTCATTGAGTCCAGCCGTTATGTAGTCGTCTTCTGTGAGCGTCCAGTTGTGCAGATCCCCCTTAATGAATCCAGAGATGATGACAAAACCAAGAACCAAAAGTTTCACCAATGTGATCACTTTGGTAATCAGGAAAAACTGACTATGGTTCAGAGTCTGCAATTCCATGAGCAACAATACAAGGCCCACAACAAAGAAGACTAGATATTCTGCAAGGACTTGGGGAACATACAGTAAGATTCTCTCACGCAGGGTCTGAGAGATCTGGTTCCCAAGCAGATTGGCAAAAGCTAAAATCCAAGCCCGGGTTACATTGGCTGTATCAGCCACAAGGGAGAAGATGAGGTTCCAGCCAGTGATAAAAGCCCAGAGTTCACCTATAGTGACATAAGTGTAGAGATATGAAGAACCAGAGAGGGGAACTCGGGCAGTAATCTCAGCATAGCACAGCCCAGACAACACAGAAGATAGGCCGGCCACCAAAAAGCAGATCACGATGGATGGTCCTGCTTGATTGCTGACCACCTCACCAGCCAGGACATACACACCTACACTCACTGTGCGGCCTACACCCAGGGCCACTAAATCCAGAGTGCTCAGTCTTCTCTGTGGGTCATCTTCAGCCACTGGTTCCTTGAGCGGAGGTCTATGTACCAGCTTTTGACCAAATCTGCGAAGTGCCTGATGCAGCATCTAGCTGGAATTGAAGAGGATTCCAGGATCAGAAAGCTATAGTAAGCCCAGGAAGCATAGAATCTGGGATTTGGTTCGGTGAGCCGGAGTTAAGCCAAGTTGGGTTGACGCCGCCAAGTTCTGTTGCTCTCAAGGCTTTAAAGCTATTGCTTCGTATTTCATCTGGTATGTGTTATCCCTCTATAATGCCTAAAGAAACAATAAATATTTACTGAACAATGATGTTCAACCAACCACAGAAAACTCAGAAGTCCAATGTCACTTTTTGCAGCCCAAGAATCACAGAAACTGACACCAAAAGATGTCATAGAAAAATCAATCTTGCTTTTCCCCCCAGAAAAAGTGAAAAATACTTCCTAACATTCTCCTATTTTACACACCACATAACATAATCCCATTTGGGTTAATCTAATTCATGTAGCTTCATATACTAAACTATAAGACACAATGCAGCATAAATATATTATGGAATAATTCACACATGGGATATTTACATGGTGCTTGAACATGAGTTATGACCCATTAATTCATGGAGTAGAAGGCCTCACTGCAGTTATAGGACTATTTCTAACTATCATCTGGGTTTAAAATACAAATAGTGTTCCCCGGGTCTCAAAACCCTTACCTCCAAAATCAGTTAGCCAAGGTCAGATGTCACTTTGTCTCCCTTTACCCTCATTCTGAATCATTCATTTAGCTGTGCTGATGTCACAGAATGTACAGTCCAACCCTTCACTCTTAGCTTCCTATGCCCACAGATGTGATGTGAAAAGAGAGGAAGAGGAAGGAATGGTCAGGGACTGCAAGAACTACCTTCAAGAACTATAAGAACAAGCTGCAGGGTAAGGAAACACTGGAGAAATGAATGCAACATCCAACCAAGAATCCATTACTAAGAACAGAGGAGAGCCAGAAAGGCCATAGTATGAATTCTGGAATTCAGTAAACCTCACCCAAAGCTCCCAGATAAAAATTAACTACAGTTTTACATCCTCAGTTATGAGAGTGTGATGAGTAGGGAGGAAAGAAGTAAGTTACTTAGCTCAGTAGCTCACAACAAAAACAATTCCTTCTGTCTCCTCTCTCTGGATTTCAGAAGAGAAGGTGAGTTCGCTTCTGCAGTCTCCTTTCTGGCCACAGTGTGCTCTGTAAACACCTCACCATCTGTGATGTCAGCTGATAGCCGCCTGGAAAATCTGCCCTGTTCTGTAAACTTGTATGAAAACACTCACTTGTAACTGTCTATTGATTTTTCACAAGGAGTTATTTTAACGTTCTCAAATCATTGTCTGAATATGTTTTCTTAATGAAGAAAACTTTCTAGTAGTTCCCCCTTTCTCCTCCTCTACTGCTACTATTCAAATGGGCCCCTCTTCAAGGGGAGTGAGGCTTTAAATGAAGAATTCACAGCAATGCCCCAGAAATGAGTAGTGGGGAACAGAAAAGACAAAGTCATGCAGACTTCACTCTCCTCTCTACTCTGGCTTTGGTTTTGAGAGAATTTTAGAAAGTGTTGTAAGAAGTTTTAAAAAGCAGAACAAGTCAAAATTGAAATATCTTCTCTATAGGTTATCAAAAGACATCCTTATGTTGTGGTTCTGACCTTCTGTCTACAAATCCATCTAGACTTCTTATTTGCCATCCACCAGTTCCAATGTTATGATTTACCAACAACATGGGAGATAGATAAGGAGGGTCAATTCTTAACTCATGGAACTTTCTATACTATGAATGTGATTGATGTGTCCCCCACCCACCCCCAGTCTTCAAACCCTTCAGTGGTTCCCACTCTCCTTCCTTCATAATTCTTCCTTCCTTCATCACCTCACCTGTGCTGATTCCCCTATCCTCATCCCCTGCCCAGTTCCTGATCCAGCTGTGAAATTCCACACTCACCCTGTTCTCTTGCCTCTAATGCCCTCTTATCCCTCCCCTTAGTTAACCTCTACTTCTCTTTCAGTTCCAGCTCAGATGTTGCTTCCCAAGGAAGCCTCCCCTGACCTTTGTGCTGCCCTTCCTATGTATGCCCTTCCTCATAACACCTGGGCTTCTCCCATATGCCATCTATGCTAATGTATCAAAATTCCAGTGGATGTATGTATCTATATACACATATAGAACATGGACTGGAAGAGAATTTGTTAAATACACTAAAGCAAGTGCATCCAGTGAGGAGGGGAAGTGAGAAAGAGCTCAGGATGAAAGGGGAAAATAAAATACCTTGAAAAGGGGCCTGACAGAAAGCTATGGTTCTAAAAGTTCATGACTGAGGGAGGGGTTGACTCTACTCAGTACACTTCAGGATCAACAAAGGAACTGCATGAGGTGATGTCATGAGAGGATCTGGTTCAGAGCCTGATAAATGGCAGGCACTCAACAGATTTAAATTGAAGGAGAATCAGAATCCTATAATTGTCAGGACATGGAGAATACAGAGAAGGGATACCTGCTAGAAAGAGGGTGGAGAACAAGGGAAGATGGGGCACCCCACCTACTAGTTCTCTCTGAACCTATTTCCCTTTTCCCAGTTCCTCTTTCTCCTTCAGCTCCTTCAACTGTCTCTAGAGGCTTCTTACTGGGCACTAAGGATGCTTGTACCATGTTTCTCTGGGGAACCGTCCCCAGTCACCTACCTTCCAACAAAGAAAAATATGTTTCCTAACATTTGTTCAATCACACACCCCTCTGAGGTTGGTCACGTCAAAATAATGTCATCAACATTCTGAAATCAATCCATGGACCCTGAGCAAGAATCCCAGAGGATGACCATCTAAATGGCAGGGTTGGAGATGGGTAATGAGTTTGATAATTTCTGTTTCATTCAACTATGTTGTGCAGGGTGGCCCTTGAGCTCTTCCCACTTTTACTGAAGATGAGGGACAGTGGATCTTTAGACAAAATATAAAGATATCAGAGAAGCAACCCAAAAGAACCAAATATCTGGGAATTAAAAAATCATGTTTTATTGACTCCAACAGAAGCAGGCAGAACAAAGAGATGAACAAGCAAACTTGTAGAAGAGAAAGCCAACCCATGATTGGGAATACTGAGAGAGCTTACCACAAATTTAGCTAATAACAACACAGAGAAACTTTGTCCTCAAGCACAATTTCAGAAATGCCCTTTATTTGTGCAGTATTCTGTGGTTATTCCAATGGTTTATATTCAGTCCGGACTTTCTGACCTACCTGTCAGAGCCCCACATTAATTCTTCCCCTATTCTCAGGCCCATCACCTCCTTGCTAACTCAGGTCCTTGCATTCTGACTTAACCTTCCTGGGATGAGCCTTGGGCTTGGGTAAGTTATCTACCCTACCAGGGATACCCTCCTCACTCCTTTCTTTCCAGTCTTGACCCTCTAGCCTTTTTCAACCCTATTCTACAACCCTCCCCCTTTCCACTTCTAGGAAGCCTTTCCTAAACCATCCCAACTGGTGCCTGGGTGGCTCAATTGATTGGGCATCCAACTTCAGCTCAGGTCATGAACTTGTGGTTTGTGAGTTTGAGTCCCCACAATGGGCTCTGTGCTGATGGCTCACAGCCTGGAGGCTGCTTCAGATTCTATGTCTCCCTGTCTCTCTTGTACTCTATCTCTCTCTCTCTCTTAAATATAAATAAATAATAAGCAAAAGTTAGGGGCACCTGGGTGGCTCAGTTGGATAAGCGTCTGACTTCAGCTCAGGTCATGATCTCACAGTTCTTGAGTTCGAGCCCCTCGTCGGGTTCTGTGCTGACTGCTCAGAGCCTGGAGCCTACTTTGGATTCTGTGTCTCCTTCTCTTTCTGTCCTTCCCCTGTTCATGCTCTCTCTCTCTCTCTCAAAAATAAAAAAAAAAGTAAACATTAAAAAAAAAGTTAAACAAAAAGGAAAGAAAGAAAGAAAGAAAGAAAGAAAGAAAGAAAGAAAGAAAGAAAGAAGAAAGAAAGAAATGTAGAGAGAGGCCAGGGAATATGAAGCCAGGTTTTATGAATTCCATAATGCCCCAGGGTTTCCCTTACCTCCTCTCCTCCTCCCTGTATTTCCTTTAGTCTCTGAGCTCCTTCCAAACTTCAAAATAAAAGTTCCATCCCAAGTCTCCCAGAACAACTCTTGTCAAGTTGAACAATCCACCCACAAAATTGCAGGCCATCTTGCTTTCCCAGCCAGCCCCACCCACCCACTCTCCTTTGTCCTGGAGATCATTGGGTTCACTCCTTTGTCTCTAGAAAGGTACTGCCCTCACTCTGGACCTTTCCTATTCAAAACATTTTTCCAAGGCAGTAAGTTCCACTGGTCCCCGTGATTGGATGTTAACACTTGATCAGGAAGTTGGTCCTGTGGCTCCTCCCAAATAGCCTCAAACATAGTTTGGATACCAGTTGCCTTGCTAAAAGTTTGATAAAGACTTGAGAGGAAGGCTACTGAGGCTGTTAAATAATTATTTTTAAGCTCTCAGAGTTTCAGAGAAGTGGACTTTAAATGCAGCATCTACAGAGATTATTGCAATCCGTTTGTATCCAAGCACAGCTCCTTCCTGATCCCAAAGTATATAGATTCTCTCATCCTCTTTAAAATTTCCAGAAAATGAAAACTCTGGAGCCAATCAAACCAGTGGCTCCCAAACAAACAAGAATAAAATATTCTGGATAGCCGAGTTTCCCCAGAGTTTCTGGATTTCTAACTCAGCACCTCTGCAACTTGGGTAGGAGGCAGTCATAAACACAAGAGTAGAGGCTTTGAGTGTAGGGCAAGAGTTTTAAGTAATAGGAAGTGTTGTGTACATGTACACCAACATGTCCAAAAGTGAAATAGTTCACAATACATATGAAAAGGTAAACAGTCAAAAGCCGTCATGACACTGGTGCTGAGTCTCATGCCCAACGGTAGAAGAAATTGGTTAACAAATCCAAATGAAAATGGAGTTGTCCCATTTTCTCTTTCAGTTTGTGCCTTCTCTTCAAGTCTGTGTTCAATAATGGTCTTTCATTTATTCAAATATATTGGCCCCATTTATTCATAAAGCAAAGGGAAACACAAACATTTCTCCACTCAAGTTGCTTAAGTTCCTGCAGTAGGAAGCAAACAATAAAAAAGTAGTATGAATAGGTATTGTGTTGGCATTGCAATCAGTACTTCAGAGAAAAAGAAAGCAAGAAAGGGTTAGGATGTGCTCAGTAGGTGTTTTGATTTTAAAATGGGTGCTCCAATACAGCCTCGCCTTCACACTGTTGTGCAACCGTCACCACCATCCATGTCCAGAACTTGTTCGTCTTCCTCAGCTGAAACTGTACCCATAAAGAGTTAGTTCCCATTCTTCCTTCCCTGTAGCTCCTGGAAACCACCATTCTGCTTTCTTTCTCTATGATTTTGAGTACTCTAGATACCTCGTATAAGTAGAATCATACAATATTGTCATTTTTTGACCAGGTTATTTCACTTAGCATAATGTCTTCAAGATTCATCCAGCTTGTAACATACGTCGGCATGTCCTTCTCTTTAAAGATGAATAACATTCCATTGTGTATATCTCAATCTTGTTTATATATTCATCTACTGATGGGCATGTGCATTGCTTCACCTTTTGGCTGTTGTGAATAATGCTGTTATGAATACAGTTGTAGCTTTTGAGTCCCTGCTTTCAATTCTATAGGGTATATACACAAGAAGTGGGATTACTGGATCTTGTGGTAATTGGATATTTAATTTTCTGAGCAACCACCATACTGTTTTCCACAGTGGCTTCCCCATTATACATTCCCAACAGCAATGCACAAGCATCTCAATTTTTCCACATCCTTGCCAATAATTGTTATCTTCTAGTCTTTTTAAAGGTAGCCATCCTAATGGGTGTGAAATGGTGCCACTTGGCTATTTTTGAGGAATAATAAGGAGGTCTGTGGGGCCAGGAAAGAGTGAGTGAGGGGTAAGCAGTAGGGGATGAGGTCAGAAAGAAAGCAGGAAGCCAGATCCTTCATTGTAGGGTCTGACAGTCAGTGTGAGGATTTTAGCTGTTACTCTAGATGTGATGGACACCCTAGAAAAAGTGATAGTTTTACATGTTGACTACCGATTTTCATGTTCTGTAAACTAAGTATTGGGTTCTGTAAGGAAAGTCCTCCTCTAGAGTTTGAAAACAAGGCATGGAGACAAGTTTTGTAG
Organism: Lynx rufus; assembly: GCF_022079265.1. Lineage (NCBI taxonomy): Eukaryota > Metazoa > Chordata > Mammalia > Carnivora > Felidae > Lynx > Lynx rufus. The sequence continues at coordinate 54,407,104 of NW_025814889.1, forward strand.
AGATCTCAATAGATGTCTAGTGTATCTGGTAATATGACAAGGACTGAACTAGCTGCATTCTTGCCTCTGCCTCCCTCTCTAGGTGTCAAAGCAGAGATGTCATACAGCCACCCATGGGATACATACACACACACACACACACACACACACACACTCCCACCCAGACCTTGCACAAGGAGAACACCCAGTTAGAGAAGAGGTCAGGAGTAGTAGGTGGGGGGGGGGTGTTGCTGAGGATCAGAGCTTCTGTCTGATGGCGCATGAAGCATGCCTTTCCTTCCCGAGATGAAGCCTGAGGTACAAAGAGTTAATTTGCCACAGCCAAGAAAGTACCCCACAATTTACAGTCCAGTTTGGTGATGTCAGAGATCTGACATGAGAACTGAGGTCCAAGTCTCTTTCACCACAACAAAGTGAAAGTACAAAGGGAGTAACCCAAGTCAGCTGAAATAAAGTGCAATATCTGTGACATTTATATTTTTCTCCAGTGTCATCACCTTGACAAATGAACACATGCACAGCACAGAGTTTTATTACTTCCACTGCTTTACGTTATTTGGAAAATAGGTCACCTAGTGCTCTGGCATTAGGCAATATACATGATATTCAAACTGTAATAACTACATTGAGTCTAACCTGCAGAGGTGGGGAGTGGTACAATAGTCAAATGATCGGATTTATGTAAAAGAGGATTTCACTTGTTTCAAGAGGATGGGGAAGTATCCATGAAATGCCCTTATGCTATAAGCTCCCAAAGAAAAGAATTTTCTCCATTTGTTACCATTTTTCCTGTACTGTCTGTAGATACCTACAATTATGGGCTCAGTGTACTTTGGGTTGAGTCTAAAGTGATAAATTGGATGGTCCTTCAAGTTGAAACCACAAAAAATTTCTAAGTGAGAAAGACTGGATTCAATCTATCAAAGATCAGATTTCCACTAAGTGTATCTTAATACAAAGACAAATTCTAAATTAGAAAATTCAAGCACCATAGTGATTGTTTGTAGAAAAGAACTCAAACAAAAGCAACATCCTTCTACCCCCAAAATTATAAACACCACCACAATTATTCCCAAGTCATCATGTACTCATATACACACAGTGCAAGACAACGGTGGCAAATAGTGGATTTCCCTCAGTGGGAATTTACAATTAAGGGCATTTTGTGAACACTTCACCACCAGCCAAAATAAGTAAAAGATATATAACTAAGAACTAGGAAGGGTAATCCTAAGTTATAAATGAATTGTCAAGGCAAGAGTATGTCAAGATACCAGATGGCTTCCTAGTTGATGAAAGGTAAGAGTTGTAAGAACCTCATTTTCCTTGTTGGCAAGACTATGAGTGTCTTCTGTGCACCATGGATCAGCCTGAGAAGGCCACATGGAAGAGGGGGAATTACCCTATTTTGGCATTGTATGTAACTGTTTCCCAGGACAACATCAATTCAAGCTACATCTTCAGATTGGGCCATGATCCAATAAATAGAGACTCTTTTAGGTCTTCTTCCATGCCCCCCACCAAAAACACAAAATAAACTCCACCACACCTTGAACCAGTAAATCCAGTTTGCCAACTAAACAGATTCAGGTAAACATTTGCTACAGATATTAGTACAGATCTAGATATTAACATATATTAATAATAATTAATTAATATAAGATAATAATTCTCAGTGTTGGTCTGTGCAGACAAGGAAAGGAGAGAGAAACTACTGCAGTAGTCATAAATGTATGACTTTCCCTGCGGAAAGAGAAGTAAATGTCAGATAGCTTCCTTGAAAAGTTGTAAAGAGGGGCGCCTGGGTGGCTCAGTCGGTTAAGCGTCCGTCTTCAGCTCAGGTCATGATCTCACAGTCTGTGAGTTTGAGCCCCGAGTCAGGCTCTGTGCTGACAGCTCAGAGACTGGAGCCTGTTTCAGATTCTGTGTCTCCCTCTCTCTGACCCTCCCCCATTCATGCTCTGTCTCTCTCTGTCTCAAAAATAAACATTAAAAAAAAATTAAAAAAAAAAGAAAAGTGTAAAGAAAGCTGAAGTAACCAAGCTCAAACTAAAGAAAATAAATATCCAAACTTATCTCCCTGGAGTCTTCTGAGAACAACCTCACTAAGCGATCACTTACTAGGCATCCTCCCACTTATGATTTTACTTTGTGCTGTATTCTATTTGCATGTTACTTGGAAGAAGATTTTGTCTCCCTGTCTAAAATAGAAACTCCTTATGGTAGAATGTGCTTCATGTTCTCTCAATGAGGCTAGAAACCCTAATTCTGCAAGTGAATATTACTAGGTACAACCAAGACTTGAACTTGAAGATATGGTAGTCCACAAATCGTATGCTCATTAGACCTAGAGGAAACACAACCACCTCTTCCAACTCTTCTACCTACCCTACCACCCCCAGCACAAAACCTCTCAAATCCCATCCCAGTCTGGCAAAGACTGAATTCCAAGTGAGAGAAAACCCACGCTGATGCAGACTAACACACTCCAGACCAACTGTATGTAGACCAAATCCATTAAGTCAAATGTAGACAAATTTGTCTGTAGATGTAGACCAAAACATTTTCACTTCCTTCCCAAAATACCTGTATAGTCCTTGTTACATGCAGACACCATACTATCATTGCACCATTATTTAGGTAAACAGATAGCCAGAGCTTCTCAAGAGGCTGTGTATACTCCATATTATCTAGTATCTTTCTGGTATGGCTGTGAACAAGCACCCTTTCTTAGTCCTTCTGGAACAACTGGAGAGAAGACAGAGCTAAGTGCAACATTCCTGATTTATGATTTGACACATTTACAGGCTTAGTTTCAGTCAGAATTCTGTTTTGAAAATCATTTACATTTGTATGACACCAAAACAAGGTGATCAACTTGACAAGTTAGAAAAGCCTGAGCTTCTGTTTCTAGATGTCTTCATAAATTAGATGGGCTACCAGTAAGAATCAGAATCTGACTTTTCTAACAAGAATCAAAGAGAGCTGGGGAAAGCCAGGAAGGATGTGCAATTAAGGGATTAGAAAATGATATGATACATTGATGTCAACAGTGAAACTCAGTTTCTTCTCTACTTCTCCCCTACAATTGTCTACTCCCTTTTCTCAACACTGAATCTTGTCAACAAAGAACATCTAATAAAAGTCCTCAGGAGAAAGCAGTAGAAGGAAATCCATCTGCCTGTCTGCCTTATTATCCAAACCACGACTGTCATGTAGCTGAGCACTAATCTACACTCATTTTTTCCAAGAAGTCTTGCTAAACAGCTTTGTTTTTCCTCCCAAAACCTTTGTTTCCTTGTAAGTTCAGAATCTAGAAATTTACCCAGTCATCCCATGTATCACTATACTCTGTCTCCACTTTTAGACTGCAGTTATGAGTGGTCAGAGCCCATTGCTCCTTCTTCTGTACTTCCTTTAGTATTACATTGCATACAAAGTGACTTAGGAAAGGCTGTTATCCCTCTGGTTATCTTCCTTCATATCTTTAAATATGTCCTTCTGTCCTCCCATATAAGTACTTGGCCATCACTTTCTCTCTGTCCTGTCTCACCAGACTGTGCTTGGTTCCTCTCATAGCCCTAGGTAGCTGCAGCACACCCTGTTTTGCTTTGTTTTGTTGTGGGAGGGTCATCAGATCATCTGAGTCATATGAGAGTTGTATCATGCCTCAAAGTCCTGAGTTCTCATCCATGGATCAGTATGACTTCTCCACTAAGACTCAACTGCCTCACCGCAGCTTGGGAATCATAATCTAAAACAGATAGCCCCCGCCACTGCTTTTTATCTTTCTCTCCTTGTTGTTTCTAATCCCTACTCTGCTTTATCACTGCTCAGTACTAAAATAAAAAAGGAACGAGGATAAACCAAAAAAAAAATATATAATCAAAAAATCATTTTTTTATCAATTTAGAATTTACTTGATGAAAGAAATTGGCGTTTCCACATGATTTTGCTTAAACTAAGGTTAAAATGAATCTGCCTAAGAACTTCTAGAGGGCAAGAGAAAGAAAGACAACCTAGAAATAAGCATTTGACACATGCAATCAATGAATCACGTGTTGTGCATGGATAAGTGTTGTCTGGGCTTCTGGTGTTGGGGTGCTGCCCACAGTGTACATGGCAGTGGGGAGGAGGGTAAGCAGAGAATAATTTAAGACTCTAAGGGCCTTAAATTAACATGTTGTAAATACATTTCAAGATAACAGCAAATTGCCACTTTGAGTGTTATAAGACCACTAGGCAGACACACCCCAGGGGAACTTAGTAATCTTTCCTCCTACAGCCTGACCTGGCCTATAATCAATCTGCAACAAAATTTTTTAAATTAGATAAGAAAGGTGGGGAGGTACCTTCAGCAGCTGTAAAAATAGATATCTGTCTCTTTCAGCATGGAGGAAGAAGACTCTTGAATCCTCTCTGGTGATGGTAGACCACCTTGTCAAACCAGATCTGCTATTTTGCAAAGTCCACAGCAATGTCCTCCATAAGAAGATATGACACAGAGACTTTCACAATCTCAAGTGAGAAAGTGTGGCAAAACATGAAGGAGGCAGCAAAGCCAAGTGGAAGAATCTTCATTCATTGAAAGAACATGCCTAAGCGTACTATGTGCTGAGCCCTGTCGGAAAGACAAAGCTGAATAGAGCAAGCTCTGCTACAGGTCAGAAAGGAAAGGCCAGGGAGGAGGGCAGGGCAAAGAAGTGGGAAAGATGCTGGAGGAGAAATACCAAGGAATACCCTCCCATAACTTATATTTTCTTCAGCAGAGATGAGAACTTCTGGTCTGGAGGAGAACAGAGTGTAGTTCTCCAAATCACTCTGAGACCAACAAACTTACCTGCCCTTCCTCAACTCACAAAGCCCCTAGTCTGCACTCCCAATCCAAAGTCTAGCTCTGGTGCTAGGAATATCCTCTGCTCAAACACTATAGGGCTTCCACAGCCAGTGATACTCCAAACCCAGCCTCTTTCCCTCTGTCATGGTCTCAGTTTTCTTGCCAACCCTACAAACATTAGAGATCACTTACCAATTGGCTTTTCCTGTCTCAGAAGAGAAAGACCTGAGAAGAATGTGCAAGCCAAACCCAGGTACAGGTAAGGAGGTTGGCCAAGCAGAGTTAGGACTTGTAGTGGAGCTTAGCTGGGCCCTCAGGGAGTTGGGGCCCTAAGAGGCAAGGTCCTCCTGGAGGCTGGGCCCTCAGGAAGTGGGGCCCTAGGAAGGTTGGGCCTCAGTGAGTTGGGGTTATTGGGAGGCACGTATATGGGAAGGTTTGGAAAGGGTGGAGTAAGTGGCCTAGCTGGAATCCTGGAGAAAAGCTGGAGCTGGGCAATGGAAGACTAGTGGGGGCCTTCATTGTGAGAAGGTAGACTGAGGGCTTAAATGGGACTTTGTTGGAGACTTTGTGGCAGCAAGATCTGAATTTAGAAGTAAAGAAGTTTCTAGGGGTTCCTGGGTGGCTCAGTTGGTTAAGCATCTGACTTTGGCTCAGGTCACAATCTCACTGCTTGTGAGTTCAAGTCCCACATTGGGCTCTGTGCTAACAGCTCAGAGCCTACAACCTGTTTGATTCTATGTCTCCTTCTCTGTTGGCCCCTCCTATGTTTGCACTCTGTCTCTCTCTCTCTCTCTTTCTCTCTCTCTCAAAAATAAACATTAAAAAAATAAAAATAACTAGAACTGAAGAAGCTTCCCAAAGTCCTGGGTATAGAGGAGGTCCTGGTTGGCATAAGGACAGTGTTGGGAGCTGAGTGGATCACATCCTGTGGTGATTTGGAGGCCAATCCCAGATCCACCTAAAGGGTCCACTCAGCAGCCCTTTAAACAAGGATAAAAGCACCCCCTCTGACACCTCTTCCAGAATCTCCTACTAGATTTCTCTACTACCATCATCCATCCCAGTCCTCCACCCATGTTTCCTATATTCCAGGAATAAAACCAAAAGGGATCTCATTAAGGCTTACCATGAGGGATTTCCTGAGATAGTCATAATATATTCTAACTGAATGTACATTGAGCATTGTGCTGGAGGAAGTAACAAAAAAGACATAGTTCTTGCCTAGAGAACTTCCTGCTCAAGACATTCAAAACATAGGACTTCCAAGACCCTGAAACAGTGACCAAAGAAAGATGCCTCCTCCTTCCCAGGATGTTAATCTTCAAACAGAGGCAAGACTCTCAGAGATGGAGAAGGTGGGGCCTACTTAGGGACTGAAGGCTGAATGGACAAATGATGGGGCAAGAAGCCAACAGTCTCAAGGAAAAGGGGAACCACTCGCTCTCTGTGATAGTGCTAGATTCCTCTAAACCCTAAAATAGTTTACTTAAAGACTGGGGTGGAGGTGGAGGGAGGGGAGAGAAGGGTAGCAGCAGGATTCAATAGGGACATAGTCTATATTAATGATACTAAGAGCATTGAAATTGGAGCAGAAAGAATTGTTCCAGGTTTCAGGAAGAACCTCCAACTGAGGAAAACCTACAAATCACATTGATCCTGCCCTAGTACATCTCCATTAGGCATGGACCAAGGGCACTAATTGAGCATCACCTTTGTTCCAGGCACTATGCTGGGTAGTGGATGAGTGGTCCAGGCAGGAGTATGGAGCCAAAATTCCTGGAGGCAAAAGAGACAGGCAGGAATTTGAAGGATGTGTTCCATCACAGAACAGTAGGCCAGGGGCTTCTGGGGGTTTGATTTGGAGGCATATGGGTCACCTGTTCCAACATCATAGGCTGTCTTCCCTTGTCTCAAGCTTGGATTTTCCCAGATGTGCATCTGCCCTAGAGAAGGAAGGGCAGATACTAGGGAGGGTCTATCTATCCTCACATCTGATCCTGAGAGCAATCCTTCCTCTTTCTCCCTGTGCCATTCACTAACACAGGGGGCTGGGAGAATTGCCAAGTCCCCCAGCCAATCACCAGGTAAGGAAAAGAACTGACCCAGGACTGGTGGGGTTGGGGGGAATACAGAGGACACAGCAACGGGGTCATAAGTCTCTCCTATATAAGGGTGTACAGAATGGGGGCAGTTGGAGCTCACTAGGTGATTTCACATGAACTATCTGAACCTTGAGGGGTGGGAGGAGGGAAGAGGAAAGAGGCAGGGGTGTCAAGCAGAGACAGGGGAAGAGGCTGAAGGATACAGAGATAAGAGAAACAAAGAAGAGAGATAGAAAAGAGGCAAGAGAGGGAACAAGGGTAGGGGAGGCAGCAAAAAAAAAGACACACTGGAGGAGATGTGGGTGGAGAAACTAAAAGGCTCACAGAGTGAAATTCACAAAAAAAGTGATGGGAAGAGAGACCCTCAGAGACTGAGGAAGTAAAGCAGGGAGATAGCAGCCAGAAGGAAGGGCTGATGACAGATTCAGTCCAGGAAAGTCTCAGACCACAAAATATTTGGAATCAGAGAGACAGAAGGGTTTAGTGCTTTCCTGACACTAAACATTACTGACTTGTGAGGTTGAGTGTCATGGAAGCAGGCAGCTGGAGAGAATCCCTCTCTAGTGAGGTAGGGCTTTCCTTTAGAAATTCCAAGGTGCCTGTATGAGTGTGTGTATGTGTGTGTTTAAGTGTATATGTTTGTGTGTGCATGTGTATTCACTTGACGTGCATAAAGGGAAAGGAGGAATGGATCTGACATCCAGGAGTCCTGTCTGGAGGTGAGAGTTTTTCAGGAGCTGGACTCTCAGACCCTCTGCAGCCCCAGCAGACACAGGCCATGACTGCAGGGACAGAGGGTGGTCAACGCTGCCACCATAGGATGAATGGAGGATGGGCTTTGGGCAGCCTCCATGCTCCATGCTCCCTGGGAGTGAATTTGCTCCTGCAAGGACACCAATTCACATGGTTTCCTGTGTTCTGGGTTCAGTCCAGTCCCCACCCTCCCTTCTTGTCCACACTCACAGGCATTTCCTGTGTTCAGAGCTTAGAACACTTGTTGGGCTGAATCATACAAAATTCCTGATATTCCGTCGGTTTTGGTTTATACAGTCTATTACTTTCACTCTTCCTTCTCCCAAAAATATTTTTTGATTCCAGGCTAAGGAGTCAGGGGAGCAGAATGAGGAAGGACAAATAATAAGAGCTACTATTTGAGTGCATACAGTGTGCTGAGAGTGTTGCATCCTTACCACAGTACTAATTCTCACTACAGTCCCAGGGATTATTTCCTGCAGCTCCTGCAATTATTTTACACCTTTTACAGGTGAGTGAGTCCAGGTGAAGAGGCTACATGGGGTGGAACAGGGCTGGGATTCCAGCTCAGCCCAAGACCTCCTGTTTCACCACTGCCCCCCACACCCAGGGGAGTCCTGGCAGAGACTGGGAGCCAGAAGACAATGCCCGAAGCTTCACAACAGGAAGGAGGATGAGGAAAGAGGTCAAACTAGAACTCTGGAGGGGCCAGAAGAGCCCTCATGGAAGGGGGTGGGGAAAAGCCCAGGGACCACACCTGAAACCAAGTGGGATAAGGGCCATTTCCATGGAGGGCCAGTAAGGAGAGTAGGATACGGAGCCAGCTGTGGGCAGAGTGCAGGAGCGGGGATGAAGGATCTGCAGGGGGAGACCAAGGGCAGTGTAGACAGAGCAGAAGGGAGACAAAGGAAAGGATTCAGTCTACAGAGTATAGACCACCAGGGAGGTATCAATAGCAGCTGCATGGGGAAGAAAGATAAAGTCCAGACTGAAGCATGAAAAACAGGAGTGAGGGAGAGACTCTGTGGGAAAGATGTGGGACTGGGGCAAATAGAGGAACCTGGGGTTAGAGGCAGTGCTCAGAGATGGGCAGCAGGCATCTTTCTTTTTTTTTAATTTTTTAATGTTTTATTTATTTTTGAGACAGAGACGGACAGAGCGTGAGCAGGAGAAGGGCAGAGAGAGAGGAAGACACAGAATGTGAAGCAGGCTCCAGGCTGTCAGCACAGAGCCCGACGCGGGGCTCAAACTCACAGACCATGAGATCATGACCTGAGCTGAAGTCTGACGCTTAACCGACTGAACCACCCAGGCGCGCCTGAACAGGCATCTTTCTGGAGGAGAGAGAGAAGGGAAGAAAGGGGAGGTGGTAGTATTGGGGAAGGAGTGAAGGAGGAGGGTGCACACACACACTCACACACACACTCACACTTTCCAAGTCAAAAGGAACAATTACGTGGTTATTGGCTACTAGGTCCCAGTGAGCACATCAGCTCCATCTCCTCAAATGCTGGCAGGCTTTTTGAGGCAATGGAACAAAGGTCCTTAGAACTTGGAGGATGGCTGGGAAGAGGGAAATCATGAGCCAGTGTTTCTGTGTCCTTCTGTAACTGGAAGGCCTATGGGTACCTGAGGGTGTGTGTGCATGTGAGTGCACCTGCCCCAAGGAGCAGCCTGTGCCTGCAGGACTCTCTGTCTGTCTGTTGTCCCTATGACTCTTCATGTACATTACTCCTCAGCAGGAAGAGTCTTCGTGTGGTTTACAATGAATGTTTCTGGTCTCTCTAGCATGGCCATTTGCCATTTTGCTGTTTGCTTTTTTTTGTCAGGACCTCAGCAGGGAAAGATGGAGCCAGTGTTGGGGAGATGGTAATGCTTGGGCAGTCAGTGATCCCCCCACTTCCCTTGAAGACAGGAGCGCGCGCACACACACACACACACACACATCCTTGCACACATGCTGCTGTCCACTGCAGCCAATGAAAATACAACGAAAGTAATCAGGGTACCATTCACACATGACCACATGGAGACTCACAAAAAGAACAGGGTGCTCAAACATAGTAATATGCCAATCACTCACACAGATGGAAAGACAAGAACCTGGGGCACAAAGTCACTTGGATGTACATCATGCCCCTCAAACACGCACACACACACACAAGACATGCAGACCTGGGTATATCTTCTCCAGACATTGTGGTCAAACATACCACTGCCTAACACATCTCAGGGCACCCTCCAGTGGGTCCCGATAGCTATCCTAGCAAATGCAGAACACCTAACCTGGTCATAAGATCTGCCCCTTTCCATTCCCCTTCATGCTGCTTCCCCAGTCAAGCTGTTTATCCAGGCCAGAAAAGCTGTCTCCTGCCTGTATTATGGTTTGCTCATCCTGCTTCAGAAGCAATAGAGAGAGAGGTTCTCTTCTTTTCTTCCTCCACCCCATGCCCTATGGTTTTCTCCTTCTACACCCCACTCATGACCCCCCATCCTCCAAGCAGCCTTTCCTAATGAACTAACTGGCCCTGATTCTGAATGTGTCCTTGTCCTTTACACTTGTTGGTCTGTGCTGGGTGAGTGTCACCAGTTACCTTGCATATCAATTGGCAGGGAGGTGGCTGTAAGTTCCTCAAGGGCAGGACCACTAGACCCAGTATCTTAGGCAAATGCAGGACTCACCCTCCAGTACCAGGCTGGGAATGTTCCCTGAAGCACTACTGCCTGGTTTTCACAGACGAGAACATTAATCTGGGCTCCAGCAGCCACAAGGAATGTCTCCCTCTGTCACATGCTGCAACCATCTCCTTCACAATGACCTTTCAGAGCCATTTTGGAGGAGGGCACATCCTCCTCTGTATTTTCCCACATTCACCTGTTTTTTGTTTTTTGTTTTTTGTTTTTTCACCTGGTTTTTAACTGGAAATACTGCTTCCCAGCTAGGGCCTCACCTTATTCCTCAGCCTCAGAAAAAAACTTGGCGATTATCAAAAATCAGATCCACACTAAAGACAAACATGTGCTTCTGGTGAGGATGCTCGAGCTGTGCTGCAGGCTGTGAAGCCGATCCCCACAGAGGACGCCAGGTGACCAGACACCTGCAGCGACAGTTGTAAGTGCTCCAGTGAAGAAGATGGTTGTGTGGAATAGGTTTGTTGTACTTAAAACAGGAGAGAGACAAGGTCACCCTCAAAAGCACTCACTGACCACCTCCCCACCTCCCACAGGGCTGTTTCATCCCAGCCCAGCCTCTCTGGGGAGACAGGTGCCCTGCTTGCTCCCTCTTACCCTCATCTGCTTCTCAACAGCCTGTCTCTCTCCCTGCCCCTCTCTCCCTCCTGCAGTGAGAGGTTCCCTCCCTCTGGTTGTCTCTCTGCACACCCACCTCCATCATACTCCTTCTCATCCTCTGTCTCCGTCTTCTGTCCATTTCTCTATTCCCTGCTCCACTCTCAGTTTCTGTCTCTGGTCTCAGTCAGCCTTCTACCATTTCTTCTCCCTCTCTGTCTTTCTCTAACTCACCTCTTGTTTCTGTTCTCTCTCCTCCCCTTCTACTGCTCAGACCAGTTCTTCAGAGGGAGGGGAGTGGGGTCTCCTTTAGCACCAGAGGACTCTGCCATTTTGTACGGAGCTCTGAATTGTTGTGTTCCTGCCACACACACGCACACACACACACACACACACACACACCAGCAGAGCCCTTGACTCAGAGTCTGTATCCCACCCTAGGCCACCTCTACCTGCCCCTTCTCACTGCCTTCCCCCTGGTCCCCACCTCTTCCTTTCCCTTCTCTGTCTCCCTCTCTCTCACTCTCTGGGTGCATTTCCCTGGCTACCTCCTCAGTCCCTAGTCCCATGTCCATGGATATGTCTTTGGATCTGAGTCCATTGCTTTCAGACTTCCTGAGCCTGGGCCCAACTCCTGACTCTAAGTCCCTGTCTGACTCTACCATCTCTGGTCTCTGGGTGTCTGTGTCTGATCTTGGATCACTGGCTCTTCTCTGGATGCTCCTCTCTTTCCTCTCTCCTGTGTCTGGATCTGACTCCCTGTTCCTCTCTTCCACTGTGGACTGTCTGTGTCTGTTAACTCTGTGTCTATGTGTCTTGGACTCTCCAGGATGCTCAGACCAGTACTGCCTTTTTGTCCCACTCTGTTGGTCTTGGCTTGAATTTACCTTTATGTCTCTGTCCAGGGATTATCTCCCTGCTTTTCTGACTCCCAGTGTAGTCCTGGAGTCTCTGGGGTGAGCTGATAAGGAGGGTTGAGAGGGGACAAGGCTGGTGGCCCTTTGTGTGGAAGATGGAGGTTAGGATGCAGAGCAGGTTCAGCCTGAAGCACTCTGCTTCTTACAGAATATTCTCCAAGACTGCAGACTCAGGTTGACCCCCTGCATGTTGTGCTGGCTGCTCAGGCCCTTAGGGTTGCCCATCTCACTCCCCAGTTAGTCCACTGGGAGCCACTTGAAATTCTGGGAGGGCGCTCGAGGTCCCCTTGGCCAGGTATCTGTGTATCTGGAACACTCTGTGAGAAGAGGAGTGAGGAGAGGTAGGAGGCCCACAGTAGGTATTTTGCAGAAAGGGAGCAGGATGTGCAAAACATGCAGTCTGGGAGTGTAGCCTCTGTATCATGGGCAAGAACTTCCCAGAAGCTCCTTCCACCCCTCAGACAGGCCCATGTGGGTCAATGAGTTCAGGGAGATTATGCAGCACATCTTTAATAAGGGAAAGGGAACAGAAAGTGAGTGTCCCTATTTTATCCCCTCATGGTGCCTGTAATACTTCCTCATACATAAGAAGTTCTCAAGAAAGTCATTGGCTCATATTTCACTAGGTCTCCCAGAATAAGCAACTAAATCAGTAGAACTCAATCCTTTTCAATATTCCTTCCCATACCAACCCCCAGTCACTTGCCCCCAGCAACTCACTATTTGCCCCCAGGACAGTTTCCTCTGCCAAGACTTCCAAGCACCCCAGTGATCATGGGTCCCCAGCTCAAATCCCAGTCATTCCAATGCCTCCTCCTCAGTCATTTTCCTGGTGTCCCTCCATCCTCCTCTCCCCCTTTGCCCATCCAATGGCACTTGGCCCCCAGGGTGTCTCCCCAAAGACAGGTAGTCACTAATGAGCACTGAGCACTAGAAGGGGAGGGTCAAGGGCAACCTGGTGGGTGGGAGGGGATACCAGAGGTAGCAGATAAGGAGTCATGTCAGCATTTGTCAAATACGCCATCTCCCTCCAGCATCCCTGTCTCTTGACTCCTGGCTCCTGCCAATCCATCTCCCTGCTAAGGCTGTGGGACTGAGATCAGGTGCAAATAAGCAGAAGCCTAGGCTTATAATCCTTGGTCTGCTCCAGACTCATTTTCTGCAGGAATGGCACTAGCTCCTGCCCTCTTTCTTTGAAAACTCTCAAAGACCCTGGGAAGCTGAAGTGGTAGATGGAACCCAAGGATGAGGACAAATTTCTCTCTCTGTTCAATATCTGATCTCAGACCCTGGTCTTCACCCTAACCTGCAAAAGCTGAACTTAAAACCTCAGGCAGTGGCAAACAGAGTTAAATCTCAGAAGAGTATCCCAGACTTAAGGAGGTACTGAGTACCTCCAGAAACCAGGGGTTTGGGTGGAAATATTCTCTTGGACAACCAAAGATCACTGCTTGTAATGTAACCAATTTCCACTAGCGGTATAGAAATGTTACCCTATGGAAATACAAATCAAAACCACAATGAGATACCACCTCACACCTGTCAGAATGGCTAACATTCACAACTCAGGCAACAACAGATGTTGGCAAGGATGTGGAGAAAGAGGATCTCTTTTGCATTGTTGGTGGGAATGCAAGCTAGTGCAGCCACTCTGGAAAACAGTATGGAGGTTCCTCAAAAAACTAAAAATAGAACTACCCTACGACCCATCAATTGCACTACTAGGCATTTATCCACGGGATACAGGTGTGCTGTTTTGAAGGGACACATGCACCCCCATGTTTATAGCAGCACTATCAACAATAACCAAAGTATGGAAAGAGCCCAAATGTCTATCGATGGATGAATGGGTAAAGAAGATGTTGTATGTATGTATGTATATATATATATATATATATATACACACACACACACACACACACACACACACACACAATGGAGTGTTAATCAACAATAAAAAAGAATGAAACCTTGCCATTTGCAACTATGTGGATGGAACTAGAGCATATTATGCTAAGTGAAATTAGAGAAAGACAAATATCATATGACTTCAATCATATGAGGACTTAAAGATACAAAACAGATGAACATAAGGGAAGGGAAGCAAAAATAATATAAAAACAGGGAGGGGGACAAAACAGAAGAGACTCATAAATATGGAGAACAAACTGAGGGTTACTGGAAGGGTTGTGGGAGGGGGGATGGGCTAAATGGGTAAGGGGCATTAAGGAATCTATTCCTGAAATCATTGTTGCACTATATGCTAACTAATTTGGATGTAAATTAAAACAAACAAACAAATAGCTGCATCTTAAACGCACCAAGTTGTGCACATTAAATATGTATAGCTTTTTGTATGTTAATCATTCGTCATTAAAGTGGTTTAAGAAAAGAAAGAAAGAAAGAAAGAAAGAAAGAGTCTTCCTGTGGACCAGAGCAGAACCTTCTCATCAGCGACCTGTGAAGGGCTCTGAGGCCACAAAAGGACAGCAGAGAACAGCTCTCCCTGGGCCCTGGGAGCTGAGACAGGGCTGGGCTCCCCAGGCTGGGGGAATCTTTGGCTCCAGCAAGAACCCATGAATTTCCAAATTTAGGAAACCTTTCCTGCAGCCCTTTCCACTGGCATCCGTTATTCCCTTTGGGCCCTGAAATGCCATCACCCATCCTGTCCCCTTCCCTTTTCTGGTCCCCGGCACTGTGGCTGCTAGCACAGAAGGGCCACATAGGTTTTCCTTTATGGTTGTCACAGCAGGTGACATCCCACCTCACAGAAGTGATACTTCACAGTGACCCAGCTGATAACTAGAGCCAGAACTGAAACCCACATTTTCTTGATTCCCAATCTAGGAGTCTTCCCATCTGTGCTGACTGCTGCTCCTAACAGAGAAGCATACTTTGTAGGCCCCAGTGGGAAGCCTGCTCACAACCTTGGATTAAATAACCCATCAAAGCTGCACTCTTCACCATGTGATACATGTTTACATACATGACTGGTGCACACAGGACTGTTAACCACAGAGCACAGACACATACACCACAAACACCGTGCTGTGCACACTCTCACCCTTGTCACCCTCTGCCCCTCAGAGTCCAACAGCCCCTGCCCCTCTCTTCCTACTTCCTGAGCTGCAAGAAGAACTTCTTCCTTCATCATTTGCCCTTTACCCTGTGTTTACAGAGGCTCCTCAAAGCTGCACATAGGGAAGCACTTTCCACATTCTAATCTTAGTCCTCCCTACGTAGGGTACTATGTAGGGTGACAGGGGAAAGAGAGGGCAAACTGGTGGTTCTTGAACTCCATTCTCTGAATCTTTCCTCTGCCCAGGAAAAGTCTGACCTATCTGTGATCCACCAGCTTTCTCCACACATCCTCTCAGTGTTCCTACACTCTGACCCACTTTCGTATCCAGGAGAAACTACTTCCATGCATAGGTGTTGGGGTGTTGGGATTCAATTTCACACACTCAGCCTGGGCTTATAGGGCATGAAGTACAACAAGGGGATTTGAGTTACACTCAGTAAGAGCTTCCAAGAACAAGGAGTCTGAAAACCTCAGCTTGTGTGAAATTCAGTAAGAATGTGTATATGGTCTTCCCAGAGGCCTCTAACAGACAAGGACTTAGTTTGAACCTGTCTGGGTAGTAGTGACAGAGACAGAAGTCTTCACTGTGATTCTGGTCATCCCAGTCTCAGGAGGTGGAACACAAACACTTCTGGGGACTCGAAGGCCCTCAGGCAGAATTGGTGGAGCCTGGTTACATGATTCCCAAATCCTGAGGGTGTGAAGAGAGTAGGCCTGAACCATCCACTGTCTGGCCACCCTCCCACCCTGGCCCAATATCTTCATGGCCCTCCCTGGTCAGAGTAGGGCCTCTGAGCTCTTCTAGTTCAAACCCTCAGTGAAGGCCTCAGGACCCAGTCTCCACCCAGCCTCAGACCGTGGACCCTGATGCCATCCCTCTGTGCCTGGCAGGGCAGAGCCACCCACTGCTCATGATCCCCAACCCCCCACACGCCAAGCACACACAGCCTTCTTCCTCTTCCCTCCCACCTCACCCCACCCACCACATACCACAGCCTGAAACCTGCTGGAAATTTGTACAAATCAAAGACATCTTCAGCTATGAGTCTTCAGGCTCTCCAGGAACAGCACACACACATACACACATGCATACATACACCTGCACACATGCAGATACAGATGCTCATACTCATACATATACACATATAACCTCAAGTACACACACATAAGTCACAAACATTTTCACATGTATGAAACACAAAGACACATACTCACAAACTCATACATTTATAGTTAACACACACAAATATACACACTTTTATACACTTATCAAACACACCTGTGCACACATACATCCCACTCTATTCCTTCTTCTAGGGATCTAGAGCCCAATTCTCTACATTCTAGAGGTCTAGAATGTCTAGGAAAAACATGGAAACCCACAGGAAACCTATTTCCAGTTTCCTGGCCCACATTGGAACTCTTTTGCTATATTCCCCTTCCTGTCTCCACAGTCTCTAGAACTCTGGCCCACACCATGGAAGTGGTGATTCATTCCTTCATACAACAAACACTTTTGAGCACCTGTCTGCTACCTCCCCTCACCTCCCACTGCCCAGGTCTGAAGTTGAGGCAGACACATAAAAGAGTATGACCATGTGTCCAGTGGTGCAATAGAAAGAGCAATAGTTCAGGGGTCAAGCACCTGAGTTCAAATCCTGCCTTTGCCTCTTAATATGCTGTGTTACCTTGAGCACTTGATGTAAACTATCTGAGCCTATTTCATCAATTGTAAGGTGGGGTTAATAAAATTTACCTAATAATTCTGTGAGGATTAAAAGAGAGGTAAATATTTTGTCAGTAATATGTCTACCTATGGAAAGTGAGCCCATTCCATTCCCCAGTCCCTTTGGTGAGCATCTCCCCAACATCCTTGAGTCCTGCTGTCCCTGAAACAGAAACTCAATCTGCTTCAGCCTCAGAGCCTCAGTTGTCAGCACCACTGGGAAACTTGATCTCTGTCTTGGCCAAATCCATAGGACTCCCTTGCCGCCACCCTGGCCCATCCTGCTCCTCCTGGTCCATCATGCCTCTTGCCTTTCCGCAGGTTGCGTTTTCCAATAAACTTTAATGCAGCTGATGAAGGCCTGAGTGTTTGTGATAGAGCACTGAGCCTACTTATCAGAAATACATGAAGTGCTAATCACCCTCAAGGTAGCTGTCCCAGGACAAACTCTCCTCTTAATCATTAAGCTTCAACCAGCACCCTGAACCTACATGATTGATTGGCTAACCTTTCTTTGTATACCTATAGATCATGCATCCTTTCCTAGAAAAGAACAGAGCCCTTCTGCACATAATGAAGCAGAATCCAGAGACTGTTACAATGACACCTTCCCCCTGCTGCCACATACCAAGGAAACAGACCTTCTGCACAACCCCTAGGCACTGAGGAACCAGACCCCTTTGCACAATTTCTTAGCACTGAAATATCATCTGTAGCTGATAGGTCAAGTGTGCATGTAATAAAGAAATGTTAGGGACTATTGTACTCCTTTTACTGATTAGCTGCCCTAAGCTCCTTTAAAAACTCCAGGGCCAGGCAAAAATCTCAGAGTTGTCATGTGGACAAGATTGCCCCTTCTCCCCAGGTAGACAGGCTCCTGAACAAAACTTATATTCCTTTCTAATCAATATTCTCTTGAGTATTGGTTTTTGGAGTAATGGACAGTTGAACTGAGGTTTTGGTCATCAGAAATTTAAAAGTTGTGCTAAGTTAAATGATAAATTGGATTCATTGGATAGCCAATACTTTTCCAAATAAGACAGACCATTAAAGCATTGGTTCCTGAATGGAGATATATCTGCATTGATTTCTTATTGCAGAGAAACTGAAGATACTTGGGACTGCTAGTGAACATGTTTTATGCTTAATTAAGAGATTGTACTGTGGAGAGGTACATGTTTCTAGAAATAAGACAGACCATTAAAGCATTGGTTCCTGAATGGAGATATATCTGCATTGATTTCTTACTGCAGAGAAACTGAAAATACTTGGGACTGATAGTGAACATGTTTTATGCTTAATTAAGAGATTGTACTCTGGAGAGGTACATGTTTCTAGAAATTATGAAATGCATACATAAATTTCCAATCTAAAGAGTTCTGATGGAACAAATAGTTCATAATTGATTACTGCTTAATTTTTACTGGAGACTATGGTTTTTAAGGGTTAAAATTATGGTAAATGTCATTAAGACCAATGGAAATGACAAGGAAAGTAGATGTGTAAGAAAGGTATAAAAAATGAGAATACATTCTTGTTGAGGTAAAAGAAAATAATTTTGTCCTAAAATGAGAGTGGTGATTTAGAGAGAAGGCTTATGATAAAAGCTGAATGAAAAAAGGAAGTTGTAGAAGGCTTGTGAAGGGAAAGCTTCGGAAAAGAATTTTATGTGTTGTCAGGACTGACTCAGATTGAAACAAATGGATTTTGAAAGGACACTGGTATAAGATTGAAATTCTGGGGGTACCTAGCTGGCTCAGTTGGTTGAGGGTCTGACTTAATTTCAGCTCAGGTCACGATCCCAGTGTCCTGAGATAGAGCCTTGTGTTGGATTTCATGCTGAGTGTGGAGACTGCTTCAGAGGCGGGCTATCCAGGAAGTTGTGGGTAGGAGGTAACATTTAATCTGGACCATGATGATTATGTAGGATTTCAGTAGTCAGAGATTGGGAGGATGGAATTCCAAGGAAAAGACATAGCAACTGGGAAGGATTTCTTGACTTTGGGCATCATTTGATGTTGAATTTCTGTTCATTATTAGAAACTGATTTTCCTATTTATCCCTTCTCAACCACAATTCAAGTGACTGAAAATAGAAAGTAGATAGAAAGTAGGAAGATCACTTCCCTGATTCCCCTGGTCCTCCATTCCCCATCACGTGAGTTTATCCTGTCACGTGTCCCTGGAGCAGATACTCCTGTGACCCATCTCCTTCAAGGGAAGGCCTTTCAGTCCCAAGTACCTCCAAGAACAGGCTCTGCAACAGCAAAGCAGCACGTGTATTGGGGATTTCTCCCTCACACCTGCACCCATGTTGTTTTCCTACAAAAAAACACTGTCTGCCTCCCTCCCCATTCCTCTCCGTTCTTCCTCTTTTCCTTCACCAAGGCTGTTTCTTTCTATAACCACCTGCTGGAGTTGGGGATAATGTTCTACACACTTCATTTCCTCTACTCTTGCTTCTGCAGTCTTTTGATGATCTCCCTGCAACCTTTCCTCCCCTCCTCCCATCCTTACCACTCCCCTCCTTCCTCCCCAAGTCCCCCCCCCCCCAACCTGATCAGTTTTCCTGCCTTCTTTCTGGGGCATTTCACTTTTCTGTTTCCTCTCAACCTTGTTTATCTATGATTCCAGTTTAGAAAAGAAAGGGAGATGAGATATAAGGGCAGCATCTGTGAGGGAGTGGGCTTTAGACACAGCACGAGACATGGTAGTCAGACATCAGGAAGAACCTGATAGGCACTGACAAAGTAGCTTAAGTGCCTCCTGGCCCATATCTCCAGATAAGTCTTCTCCCACTTGCCAGTGAATCTTTGTAATTAGGAAATTGTTTTTTTTTAAGTTTATTTTATTTTGAGAGAGAGAGAGAGAGAGAATACCAGCCGGATAAGGGTAGAGAATGAGAGAGAGAGAGAAGACAGAGTATCCCAAGCAGGCTCCATGCTGTCAGCGTAGAGCCCAATGTGGGTCTCAAGCTCACTAACCCTGAGATCATGAACTGAACCAAAATCAAGAGTCAGAGGCTTAACTGACTGAGCCAGCCAGGTGTGCCTAGGATATTGTTAAAGCTAGGTATCAGGCAAAGAGGGCTTCTTGACCTCTTAAACTAACCAATTTTATTTAAGTCACTGTCACTTGACCTCAGCCTTCCACAGAAGCTGGAGGTTTTGAATATAGAAGACAGGAGCCAGGACGTGAGTCTCAGCTCAGGTTCCATGTCCACTTCCCTTGTTCTTTACCCTTATTGAAGGTGTGTAGGGTTCAAATGAGATAGGGTGTCCATTATGCCTCCATCTATATGTCTTTCATCTCTCTCCCCTCACTGAGTTCCGTATTAACAATGATTCCTTAATGGATATAATCTTTAAGTGTCCTTTCTGTGATGGCTCAAAAAGAGGGTCCCATTTGGAAGCAAAGAAGTAAATAAAATGGTTTCTCTTAGTACCTTCTATGAGGGGTTCTCGGAGAGGGGAGGAGGTTACATGGGTGATGTACATACAAGGGCAGCTGTGTATTAGGCCATAAAATAAAAGACAAGAGGGGATGGCCTTGGGGCTGCTGTTTCTCTTTCTCTGCAAACCCCTTCTGATTGCAGCAGATTCACAGTGGCTCTGAAGCAGCCTAGCATCTTAGCCATTAACTTCTCAGAAAGAAAACTCACTGAGGTTCCCTTGAGAGGGAATGAAAAATAAATAGCAGAGTTTGGTACAAACACACCACCAGGTGAGAGGGTGGTGTAAAGACAACCAGTTCCTCATGGTTGATTGAACTCCTTCAGGGTGTGTTTACACGCACACACACACACACACACACACACACCACATACATACCCCAAAATTCCAACAAATATGCTCATGTTTATAGACCTATGGAGATAAACATACCCTGCTCCTTTGCACATCTTTCCACTCAATTCAAACATATGTCCATATAGTAGGCACATACATGACTTTTAGTGAGGTGCTTTGTGAATATATTTACCCAGCCTTCCTCCTCTTTCCAAGATCCTGACTGCAGGGTGGGGCACAGGAAGAAGAATGTCTGAGTGTTAGCTTCCATGTGTCATTAAATGTGTCTCTGACTACATTCCACAAAAGAAGTAGACATTTTTTTTCATTATTCACTATTTGGAATTATTCACTTTCTTTCAATTAGTTCGGCACCACCAAGTTTCAAGAATCATCTATACCTTATTGAGATGCTGTTCCAAGCAGAGTATAGTTCAGGGGTTAGTGGCTCAAGCTTCGCTCAAACTTGATACAAATCTTAGCTTCACTACTCACTTTGCACAAATGGCTTAACCTCTGTGAACCTTAGTTTCAACTGTAAAATGAGGATAACTATATTCACCTTATAGAACATTTGTATTAAACAGGTGATTTTGTAAAGTGTTTAGAATGAAGTATAGGGCATTAGTATTCAGCAAATGATAGCTATATTTTCATCATCACTTTGTGGGCATTGGAGATATAAAGTACTATATAAAAGTTCTTTTCCCTTAGGAGGTTTTTTAAAATCTCATCAGTGAGACAAGATAAATATATGAAGAGTGCAAGAATATGTAAACCTGAAATTCTTATTTGATCCCTAACATGTAACTTAGTCTCCTAAATCCAAGCCCTGTTTTAAATTTTTTAGCAGATTCCAGGATGCCTGGGTGGCTTAGTTGGTAAAGCCTCTGACTTCAGCTCACATCATGATTTCATAGTTCATGGCTTCACCGTGTCGGGCACTTGTGCTGGCAGCTTAAAGCCTGGAGCCTACTTTGGATTGTGTGTCTCTTTCTCTATCTGCCCTTCCCCCACTCACTCTCTGTCTCCCAAAAATAAATAGACATTAAAAAATTAAAAACATAAAAATTTTAGCAGATTTCAATGCTCTAACAAGATTTTTTTAAATCACTCATCATCCCTATGTCTCACCACCTTACACACACTAACATCTACCCCAGGCTTTCATTTCAGGAGTTGACAGGAGAATTTTGGATATTAAAGATTTTGAGTTTATTTTGTACATTTCTCCATTTCTGGACAAGAGCCTAACTGAGGCATTCCAAACCAAAATGACACCCATGGTGCTGGTCCATGGTGCCTTACTTTGCAGAGCAAAGATCTAGATGACTGTAGCAGGTGCTACAACTATCTCCCAGTAAAAGTCTATCTGTCCACATATTTCTGTCTGTCTATCCTCCAGATGGCAATCATATCTCGTCCCTTCCTGATTCAAGACTCTCACTCCATTGTATGGAACAAGAAAAGACCCCGAATAGCCAAAGCAATTTTGAAAAAGAAAACCAAAACAGGAGGCATCACAATCCTGGACTTCAAGCTGTATTACAAAGCTGTAATCATCAAGACAGTATGGTACGGGCACAAAAACAAACAGATCAATTGAACAGAATAGAAAACCCAGAAATGGACCCACAAACCTATGGCCAACTAATGTTTGACAAAGTAGGAAAAAATATCCAATGGAATAAAGACGGTCTCTTCAGTAAGTGGTGCTGGGAAAACTGGACAGCGACATGCAGAAAAATGAGCAGGGACCACTTTCTCACACCATACTCAAGATTCTCGCTCCATGGCACAATACATAATACAAACCCTGGCTCATAAATTTCTTTCAAATGTGAAAATACATATCCCTCATAAGAGTCTTAATCTTTCATGACTCCTAAAGGTCTGTGTAGCCTCGAATTACTGTCCCATTTCTTTTCCAACTCACTTATTCTTCCTTTATTGCTCCATAGGTATCCTCCTCCAGGAAATATCTCCTGACCAATACCTCTTTCTCAGTTTCTACTCATACCTTCCCTTCCAAAGTAATGATCCCTCAATCCCTGTACAGTTACTAATTCCTCCTATTCTGGTCAATTTCTCTCCCAATTTGGGATATTAATTCTCTCTGCCCAATGAATCCTAGATACTTTCACAAGGTTTTTGCACCAGTATCTCCAAAAAGCATCTAAAGAATTTGGTAAGTGTATGGG
The DNA here is from genome assembly GCF_022079265.1 of Lynx rufus. Taxonomy (NCBI): domain Eukaryota; kingdom Metazoa; phylum Chordata; class Mammalia; order Carnivora; family Felidae; genus Lynx; species Lynx rufus. Next base: position 54,429,797 of record NW_025814889.1, read on the forward strand.
TCATCCTTCCCCTGGAGTCCTTCCCCTACAGTCACCTACTCCTTGTTGGGAAGATGAGAAATAAGAAAGTAGTTTCTTATCTCTCCCTCCCAGAGCCAGCCCCATACATAAATACAATAGAAAACCCTGGCCCTCCTATACCAAAGCATAAAACTCTGACTGCATCAATAAAGATGTATGTTGTGCCCATGCTGGAGCCCTTCTCCTACTTAGGGATCCCTTGAAGTCAGGTAAAGCAGGTTGGGCCTTCTATCAATTTCACTACTTCCAGCTTCTCCCCACATCCCATGGGAATAGATGAAATAGGACCAAGAAAGGACATTTCAGGCACTCTCCTCCCCCAGGGCTGCATTTTTACTGTTGTTCTTTGAATGAACAACAGTGTTCTTACTTTTGGGTCTAGAGGAAGGGGAGAAACTACTCCTTGCCCTGAGCAAGATTCCATTCTGATGGAACAGACAGGACAGTCACCAGAACTCAGGCAGAGCCACACAAAGGCAAAACTAGAAGTGTCTGGGTACAGTTCTAGATGCTGGATATAGCTCCACATTGAGTTCTAGATCTAGTTCTGGGTGGGGAGAATTGGTGTTTGTCAAGGAAGTCTCCCAGAAGATAATTTTAAAGGAGTAGTACATACAGATTTCCCAGCAGCCTTACCAGATGATTAAAGAATGCCACCTCCTGGCAGGTGCAGGAATCTCAGGACATTATGGGGACCTCGAGAAGAGGAATTGGTATATACATATATAGGTATTGCAGGCATGTCTGATGGCAAATATTGGGCTTGGCTTCTGGTCTAGAAAGCCTACTGAAAGTTCAATCGAGATTCCTTATAAAAAGTTCCAGCAAAGCAAATTAAGAAAAATCTGTATGATCAATCGATGTTCTTGCTGATCTTATGTAAATAATTATGCCAAGTTTGTTAAAATTGAACTTATTTTCAAACACAGCAGTCTTGACTGGCTATCTCTGAAAATAAGGATGATTTGGGAGAGAAAATTTGTTTCAATAACACATCTTTGTGGATGTTAAATAAATTCTAGTTCTGATTATCTTTAAATGTTTCTGGTTTGCCTAAACGACAACTTAAAGTAAACTTCAGAGACATTCCCACAAAACTCATGTACAGATCTTCTTTGTGCCTGTTGTTCTATGGGACATTCAAAGGAATCACCAAAGACATTTGAATTACAAACCAGAAAAACTCATCTGATTCCCACTAACTGTTTTGACTCCATCTAGGATGCTTCAAGCCTGACATCTAAAATCTTCTCATTGGCTACACTCAAGTCTCAGACACTGGGTTTATAATTTGCTCTATTCACCTATATTTTTCTTTTATTTTCATAAAGTGTCTCTTATTAATATCTGATATTTTGCTAAACAAAACAGTCTCTATGCTGGTAAATACCACCTGGTACATGATTTAGGACTTAAATGACTCTCAAAATAACATTATATTATTAAACACTAAAATAACTCAAATACATAAAACAGTTCTACAAAATAAAATGGTATTAGATATTTTAATCTAATATTCACCAGCTATACAAGGTGAAATATGCACCATAATTAAAATGGAATATTATGTATATAGTCCAGATTACCACAAAAATATAACAGGATTTATAAAATATATATATATATATTTTAAACAATCCCTCCCTCTCCTTTAATAATTCGTTAAAATCTGGAGGATTTTAATTAACTATTAAAGGTCTTTTATTGGGCTTCTTTTTTCTCCTTTTTATTTTAATTATGTTTTGCTGTTTTTTTTTTCCTATGTCTTTCAGCTTAGTGCTGGAACTCATTCACTGGCATAACTTCAGGGGACAGGTGATCTTTTCTGCTCGAGGAGACTCCCATATGTCATCAGCTCTAGGTGCAGCTGCCTCAGCCTTTATTGACTGTTATTACATCTCATCTGACCAATGTTGACACATAGGTAGAGACATCTCTATGCCCCTACTCAGCAGGAAAAATCTACAGAAGATGAGATCTTCCACTTTCAACAATCTTAACAACTTAAGGGTCAAAGTTGTTCATAGGGGAAAATGATGAGGAAAACAAAGTCAAAAGAAATGTAGTTTAAATTAAATCCCCTTATAGCTTGGAGCCCATGGGTAGATGTCTGAAACATGCAGAGTATGGCATTTCTCAAGGAACTCATGGCTTAGTGTCTCAATGTTTATGTTTTATTAAAGACTGAAAGTAACCAACCTCCTTTTAATAGCAGCTAGCCCCTCAAGGTCCTGAAAGCCTTGCTTCCAAAATTCCTTAGAAACTTACTTCATCTCTAGCCCCACTCCCTCAAAAAACTTAAAAGTATGAAATCAGTCACTTCTCACAATCCCAAGGCATCTCTTTCTGCCCACATATCCTGTCCCCATGCTATAATAAAATCACCTTTTGCACAAAAAAAAAGAAAGAAAGAAAGAAAGAAAAGAAAGGAAAAGGAAAAAAAAAGAGTAGCACTGTGTTAGCCTGAAAAGAAAGAGAATTTTCTGTACCAAAGAAATGTGTATGGTTCAATTTAATTTAACATCAATTTATTAAATGCTCATTATGTACTTGTCCCCCCATCTGGATGCTCTGGGGGAGTGAACAAGATACATTCCTTACCTATGATCAATCAGGGAACAAAATAAAGTAAAGACACACAGATAACTGTGGTATTTTAAAATTTTCCACTTTATTGAGGTATAATGAACCCATGTTTTATAAGATATTTAACATAAACATTGTGGTGATTTGTGTGTGTGTGTGTGTGTGTGTGTGTGTGTGTGTTGTGTGTGTGTGTGTATAGTGAAATAATGATTCACTATGATTTCCCCACTGTGAAAGAATTAAGGAAGGTATTTTTATCTAAATGTTTTATTAAACAAAGGTAAGTGTTGTAAAGGCACCTTTACACAATGATGAGCCCTAGGAGCACCACAACCACTGAAATCCACACTGGGTCTCCAGAAAGCAGAACTGGCCACTGGGCCAGCACCAGGCAAAGAAGAGTGAGCAGCAGAGCAAGCAGTGAGGAGCAAACATAGACAACCCAGCCAGAGAGTGGAGTAGGGGTGGAGCTGCCTGTGAAAAGTAGTTCCTGTAGAGTCAGCCTCTCTGCTGCAGCTCCATTCTCCTCCTGCACCTCTGCTTCATTTCCCCCTTTCTTCATCTCAGGTTGATACCTGATGATGAGAACACAAAAAGCCAGAAGAGAAGAAACTAGCAGTGTCCCAATTGATATGAGATTCAAGAGATCAGTGAGTCCAAAGAAGAATGACATGATTGCTACAATAATGACAAATATCAAAATGGCCATGATGGAGTTGTATGTGTCATTTTGCATCCAGGCAAGGACAGGGAACAGAAAGCCATCCTGTGCCATCATGTATATCACTTGAAGTTTGGGGAACATAAAGCCAAAGATGTTGGCCAAAAGACTGCAGAGGAATCCAAAAGCTATAACATAGTTGGCAGGGGTCCATCCAATATAGAGAAATGACTCATACAAGGTGTTCCCAGGTTGAAGCTTGTAGTAAGGCACCATAAGCGTAAGTGCTAGAGACACCAAAGTATACCAAAAAGCAGATGAACAGTGAAATCACAATGCCCGTGGGGATGGAACGCTGGGGATTCTGGGCTTCGTTGACTCTGGTAGTAATAACACTGATACCTTTAAAAGCATAGAAACAGGTAGTTGTTCCACAAAGAATCCCCTTGAAGCCAGAAGGCACAAATCCTCCAGAGCCAAGAGGGCCCAAGGTAGAGGTGTCATTGAGTCCGGGCATTACGTAGTCCTCTTCTGTGAGCTTCCAGTTGTACACATCCCCTTTAATGAAGCCAAAGATGATGATAAAACTGAGAACTAAAAGTGTCATCAATGTGAGCACAAATGTGATCACTTTGGTAACCAGGATTACCCAAAGTTCTTAGTCAGCAATTCCATGAACAGCAATACAAGGCCCACAACAAAGAAGCCTGGCATTTCTGCAAAGAAATGGGGAGCATGAGGTGGGATGCTTTCACGCATGATCTGAGAGATCCATTTCCTAGAAAGGTTGTCAATAGCTAAGGTTCCAGCCCAGGTCACAATGACTGTTTCAGCAACATCGGCAAGGATGAGGTTTCAGCCAGTGATGAAGGCCCAGATTTCACCTATAGTGACATAGATGTAGAGATATGCAGAGCCATAATGGAAAAGCTGAACACTTAACTCTGCATATCACAGCACAGCCAACACAGAATATAGGCCGGCCACCAACAAGTAGATCAGAATGGATGGTCCTGCTTTATCTCTAGCCACCTCACCTGCCAGGATATACACACCTATACCCACTGTGTGGCCCACACTCATGACTACTAAATCCAGAGTGTTCAGACTTCTGGCAGAGTCAGTTACAGTTGTCAGTGGCTCTAGATTATGTCTGTGTACCAGGTTTTGACCAAATCTGTGAAATGCTTGACACAACATTCTAACTAAAGTTGAAGGGGATTTCGGGATCAAAGAGCTGTAGCAAGCCCAGGGAACCAAAAGTTTCAGATCAGGTTTGTGAGGTTGAGTTAAGCCAAGTTGTATTGGGGCTGCAGAATTCCTTTGGTCAGGCTTCAAATCTGCTCCTTCATATTTCTTCTGCTTTCTGCTATCCCTCCATAATGCCTAAGACATGGTAAACAATAAATATTTACTGAATTCATTATTCAACCCATGCACAAAAACTCAGAAGTTGCATGTCACCTGTTATAGCCCAAATATCACAGAAACTGATACCAAAAGACATCATAGAAGAAGCAGAAAAAGTTGTTTTTTTTTTTTTACCCAGAAAAAGTGACAAATATCTCCAAACATTCTCCTTTTTTACACACCACATGACATAATCCCATGTGGGTTCATCAAACTCATGTAGCTTCATTTACTAATTAAGCTATAAGACATAAGGGTTTGAATTTTTTGTGTGGCAATCCATATACAGGATGTATGTGCAGTACTTAGGTGTGACTTATGAAACATCAATTCATGGAATGGAATGTGTCATTGCAACTACACAACCATTTTTTAAATATCATCTGAGCTTAAAATAAAAATATTGGTCCACAGGCCTTAAAACCAGTGACCCCAAAATTATATAGCCAAGGTCAGAGCTAACTTTAGCCTCCTTTCTCCTCATTCTCCATCATCCATTTAGCTCTACTGATGTCAAAGAATGTTTAGTCCAACCCTTCCCTTTACCCACCCCAGGCCCACAGGGGGCGCTGTGAGAAGAGAGGAAGAGGGGAAAAAGAGGCAGGCCCTTCATAACTACCTGCAAGAAGTGGAGAACCAGGCTGTCTGGTGAGGAAATACTAGTGAAATGGTGCAGCAGCCAACAAAGTGTTTATTACTAAGGAGCCAGAAAGGCCATTTTGTGAATTCTGACATTCAATGAACCTCACCCAAAGCAAGCAGACAAAAATACACTACAATTTGTATGTCCACAGTTATGAGAGTGTGAAGGGCAGGGAGAAAAGAAATAAGTCACCTAGCTCAGTAGCTCACAACCAAAACAATGTCTACTGTCTCTTCCCTCTCTGGGTTCCAGGAAAGAAGGAGGGGTCACTTCTGCAGACAGTCTCCTTATTGGCCACACTGTGTCTTGCACCATCTGTGATGTCAGCTGCCAGCAGCCTGGAGAATTTTCCCTGGAGAGTATCAAAACACTCACTTGCAACTCCCTATTTATTTTCACAAGGATGCATTTTTAAGTTGCTCAAAACACTGTCTAAATATACCAGATACATTTTCTTAATGAACAAATGTTACATGTGGTTCCCTCTTCCCCCTCATCCACTGCTGCTATTCAAATGGCCTCCTACTCAAGGGGAGCAAGACTTTGGGTGAAAAATTCACAGCAATGCCCCAGAAATGAGCAGTGGAGAACAGGAAAACACACTCATGCAGCCCCCACTTCTCTCCCTACTCAGGCTTTGGGTTTGAGAGGATTTTAGGAAACGTCAGAGGTTTTTTAAAGACAGAAAGATCAAGTCAAAATTGAAATGTCTTCTCTACAGATTATCAAAAGTTGCCCTTGGTTTATGGGTCAGAACTTCTGCGTATAAATCCATCTAGACTCTTTATTTTCCACTCTCAAGTTCCAATTACGATTGGAACTACAAGCATACAAGACAGATTAGGAGGGTCAATTCCTAACTCATGGAATCTTTCTACACTATGAATGTAATTGATTTGTCCCTCACCCATCCCCAGGCTTCATCTGTTCGATGGTTGCCACTGCACTCCCTGCACAGTCGTTCCTTCCTTCATCATCTGAACTGTGCTGATTCCTCCAGCCTCATCTCCTGCCCAGTTCCTGCTCCAGCTGTGAAATTGTACACTCACCTTTTTCCCTTCCTCTAATACCCTGTTGTCCCCCTCACTTAGCTAACCCCCACTTGTCTTTCAGTTCCCAGGTCAGATGTTAAATCCCAAGGAAGCCTCCCTTGACCCTTAGACTACCCTTCCTGTGTGCTCTCATAAGCACCTGGGCTTGCTGCAGGTACCATTTATCCTAAAGTATCAAACTTCCAGGTTAGCTACCTGTTTCTTCCTTTAGACTGTGAGTTAGGTGCTCAATAAGTATTTGTGAGACAAATACACAAACTGAAAGAGAAACCTGAAAGAGCACATAATCAGATTTCATATCTATTTGAGTTTGGGATACATACTTTGTAGCCAAGCAACCTTTATAAACCTGATTCAGGTAAAGATATAAGTGGTATCATGTTCCCTGTGGAAGCCAAGCAAAATAAAAAGTGTGATAGGAAAATTAACTGTGATAAAATGCTGACTGCAGATCATTGCAGGCGTAAGCCACACAGGGTGATAAAGAATTGTTTGCCTTTGAGGACGCTTGTTTTAAAAATATCAGGCTGCCTTGGGTTCCAGGCACCAACCACCAACACTTAGGGAATCCCTACTTTTTTGAGGGCATCATGTTCAGGCCCTATAATCTAGGTATGATAAACTAAGGCAGAGGTTCTCACTTTGGGGAACAGAGGGAGGCATAAATGAAGACAGTGGGGAATATTTTCAAATTTCATATCCTCTCCCTCTGGAGATTCTTGTCCACTAGCCCCATACTTCCCATGACTGCTCTATACCACCCAAGTGACAAGAAATTGTCCTCAGTTTCAAAGGGAAGAGATTCTAAAAGCTTCCTTCACAGGAAGGCAGCGCAGTTTAGTATTAGGAGTAAAGGCTCTGCAGGTAGACTTCTCAGGTTCAAATTACAACTTAACCTCATACCAGGTGACTCTGTACAAACTAGTTTGCCTCTTTGGACTTTAGTTTCCACAACAGTTAGATGGGAGTGAAAGTAAATACCTCATAGGGTCATTGTGAGGAGTAAGTGAAATGATGCCTGTAAAGTACTTAGCTCGGTGCTTAGCATACAATGTGTATTTAATATAATCTACCTAATACTTAAATATTGAAATCTGATCCAGAGTTCCCAAACTTAGAAAATTAATTATTCTTTGTAAATGTCTAGCCTCGAAATCATCCACTACATCTCAAGTCTGTTAGCTTGAGACATCATGAGACAATGCAAACAGTTTTATTCCATATAATTTGCCTTGAAACCCTAAGGGCTCTAATTAGACACACACACACGCTGGTGCTAAACACTTGGAGGTCCTAGGCAGGCTGAGTTAGACCAGGCATCAAAAAATGTAAGGTTCAAATATACTACTACTACTACTAATCTTTTCCTATGGATGCCTCATCTTATTTTTGGAGGAGGCAATGCTGGGTACTATACGGGTTAATAAGCACAATGAATATTATGTCCGAAATTTTGAATGTGAGCCCTGAATCTTCTGCTTGACTATATAAATGAGTAATTTGCTAACTATCTGTAAGCCTTATCTTCCTCATCCACAAGGAACCTTACTTGACTTCTCTTACAGGATCAACATAAGAATTTGATGAGAAGATACAAATTATCACACACTGCTGGTGAGAGTGTAACTGGGGCCACCATCCTGAAGCACAATCTTAGTGGAATTAAGATGCACACAACCTTCCACCCTGCAATCCCTTTCTGAGGTAAACACCCCGAGGAAAGTCTCTCCTGAGTCCCTAAGGAGGCCCATATGAGCGAGCTCATCACAGGACTCTTTGTGGTAGCAGGAAGTTGGAGCAATGCCAGTGTCTGTTACTAGAGGAATATATAAGTAAAATGGGCTATATGTGGACTGAAACATTACACAGCAGTCAGAAATAATACAGTATATTTATAGAGAGTAACTTGGGTACATCTATAAAAGTAGATTTATAGAGAGCAATGTTAAGTAGGAAAAGTAAAAGCAGGATGAGGCACATAGCAAAATGGCATTTATGAACATTTATAAAACATCCACAACACACTGTTTATTTGTCAAGAATTCATATATATCTATTAAAAATGTCATGAAATCCCTCTGCTCAAAATCTTCCACTAATTTCCCTTTTATTCAGAGTAGAAGACAAAGTCTACATTTACAATGACCTACAAAGCCCTACAGCATTTGTCACTGACTCACCTACTACCCAGCCTCTGTTTCTTTTCTTTCTACTCATTTTTCTCTAGCCACCGGCCTCTTACCCATTCTTGCCCTCTAACATACCAGGAAAGGCCCTCCCTCAGGGATTTTGTTCTTGCTGTCCCTATAATTGTACCACTTCTGGCCCTGATATCCACACCCCTTAACCATGTTTAGTGAAGTAGCATGTATATAGCATGATCTTTCTTAATCACCCATATAAAATTGCAGTCCACACCTAACCACTCACAACATATCTTGTCCCGCTGCTCTTTTTTTTTCCCCTTTGCACATCACTATTTAAGGTCCTATAGGTTTTACTTATTTATTTGTTTATGATTTATCTCAATCCAAAAGAATATAAGCTCCATGAAAGCAGGACTTATTATTATTATTATTATTATTATTATTATTATTATTATTATTGCTCCTGGCCATATTCCTCACACCTACAACTGTCCCTGAAGTAGTCAGCACTGTATATTTCTTAAGTGGATAAATGTATCCAAATATACATGTAGAGCATGGATTGGAAGAACATTTGTTAAATACACTGAACCATGTGCCTCCACTGCGGAAGGGAAATGAGAATAGAGATCAGGATGAAAGGGGAAAATAAAATGCATTCAAAAGGGGCTTGACAGGAAGCAATGGTGATAACAGTCCATGACTGAGGGAGGGTTGACTCCACTCTGTGCACTTCAGGTTCAACAAAGGAATTGCGTGAGGTGATATCATGAGAGGATCTGGTTCAGAGCCTGATAAATGGGCAGGTACTCAATACATTTAAATTAAAGGGGAACTGGAATCCTGTAATTGTCAGGAGATGGATAATACAGACAAGAAATGCCTGCTAGAAAGAGGGTAGAGAACATGGGAAGATGGGGCACCCCTCCTACCATTCCCTCCAAACCCATTTCCCTTTTCCCAATTCCTCTTTCTCCTTCAGCTTCTTCAACTGTCTCTGGAGGCTCCTTACTGGGCACTAAGGATGATTGTATCACGTTTCTCTCTCTGGGGAACTGTTCCCACCCACATACCTTCCAACAAAGACACAACACTGATTCCTAACATTTATTGAATCACAGAGCCCTCTGAGGTTGGTCACCTCAAAAAAAATGTCCTACACTCTTCTGAAGTCCTTCCATGAACCTGAGCAGGAATCCCAGAGGAGGACCATCTGAATGGCAGGGTTGGAGAGGGACAATGTTTTTGATAATTTCTATTTCCTTAAACTGTGTTGTGCATGGTGGTCCTTGTGCTCTTCCCACTTTTACCGAAGATGAGGAACAGTGGGGAACAGACAAAGTATGTAGATACCAGAGAAACAACCCAAAGAACAAAGTATCTGGGAATTAAAAAATCACATTTTATGACTTGAACAGAATCAGACAGAACAAACAAATGAACAAGCAAATATATAGAAGAGAAAGCAAACCCAAGACTGGGAATCCTGAAAGAGCCTGCCACAAATCCAGCTTATAACAACACAGAGAGACACTGTCTTCAATGCCATTCAGAAATGCCCTTTCTCCGTGCAATAATCTGCAATTATTCCAATCATTTGTATTCAGTCCAGACTCTCTGACCCCGCTGTCAGAGCCTTGACCTAATTATCCCCTAAGCTCAGGATCATCACCTTCTTCCTAACTCAGCTCCTCACATCCTGACTTACCCATCCTGGGATGAGCCCTTGGCTTGAGTAAGTTACCTGCCCTGCCAGGGATGCCCTCCTCACTCCTTTCTTTCAGTCTTGACCCTCTATCTTCTCAACCCTATTCTACAACTTTTCCCCTTGTGTCTAGGAAGCCTTTCCTAAGCCGTCCTAACTGATCCCCATCTCTAACCTTCCCCCCTTTCCTGTCAGCACTTACAGCCTTTCCTGATGCTCGCCTAATTTTCTTGATGCTCGCCTAATTTTCTTCTGCTGGTGTCCTGGCTGTGTCTTTTAAGTTGCTTTAAAGCCTCTAGAGGGCAGGGCCAGGATCCATGTACCTCCTTCTTCTTAATTCCACACTCCCACCTCCAATTATCATTACTCAGGACAAGGATCTGCTCATAATTGTACCAAGCAACCAAAAGAGGTATCTAGGACAGAGAAAGTGAATATATAAGTGTGTTGATTGATTATTATATCTTAAGATTCCAAGAAGTAGGACTTTTTTTGAAAGAGAGAAAGGCCAAACCAATGTACAAACTGGAGACTAGAACATGAACCCTCATCTCTTTTAATCCCTGACAATATTTCCTAATGAGGGCCATGGGTGTGAATCTCAGTTTCGTTAGGATGCAGTCTCTCCCAAAGGAGGTGCTTGGTGCATAGGAGGTGCTTAAAGAAATGCAGACAGAAGCCAGGGAACATGAAACCAATTTTTATGAATTCCATAAGGCCCAGTCCCCCACTTCTTCCCTCTTCTTCCCTGTATTTCTCTCAGTCTCTGAGCTTCTTCCAAAATCCAAGACAAAGTTCCATACCAAATCTCCAAGAAGAACTCCTGTCAAATTCAACAATCCACCCACTAAATTGCAGGCATGGGGGTTGTTTCACCTTTTAGCTGTTGTGTATAATGCTATTATAAATACAGGTATAAAAAAATCTTTTTGAGACCCTGCTTTCAATTCGTTGGAACACCTAGAAGTGGGATTGTTGGATCATATGATAATTGTTTATGTAGTTTTTTTTTTTTGAGAAATCACCATACCGTTTTCAACAGCAGTTGCCCCATTTTGTATTCCCACCAGCAATGCACAAGTGTTCCAGTTTCTCTACATCCTCACCAACACTTGTTATTTTCTGGTCTTTTTTAAAGGCAGTCATCCTAGTGGGCATGAAATGGTACTAAGTAGTTACTTTTGAGGAATAACAAGGAGGACTCTGGGGCCAAGACAGAGTGAGTGAGGGGGAAGCAATAGGGAATGAGGTAAAAAAGAAAGCAGGAAGCCAGATCCTTCATGTGGGGTCTGAGAGTGACTGTGAAGACTTTGGCTGTTACTCTGGACATCTTAGAAAAACAGCTTCACACTTTGCCGACTGATTTTCATGTTCTGTAAACTAAGTATAGGGTTCTAACTAAGGAAAGGCCTCCTCCAGGGTTTGAAAACAAGGTATGGAGACAGGTTTGTGGAGCTCTCAGTATATGTCTGGGTCTTCTAAGAACACAATGAGGGCTAAACAAGCTGCTTTCCTGCGTCTGCCTCCCTCTTTAGATGCCAAAGCAGAGATGCCATACAACCACCCATGGGGGAGTAACATGATGGATTGATTTCACTGCAGCTGTTCACTTTCTGGATTATCTCTAGGCAGGACTCCATAACTTATATATCAAAAAAAGTAATTTTAGTATCATTTACCATTTTGGGTTATTCTTACAAATTGTAGATAATCAAGAGCTGACCTGAAGATAAAGGGTATCTTTTCTGGAACCTGGTGAAATTAAGGGCTACAAAGACAGAGGTAGGTAGACTCTCAGAAAGGAGGCAGAAACCATGTGAATCACGCATTTGAAAGTCTTGAACAATTAAATAGATGAATCCATTCCCAGCTCCAGATGCCTCAGAAAGGACTGTCAGAAATGTCTGAAATGATCAGAGCTGGAGAGAGAAAGGACCCAAAGGGAAGCATGAAAACGCATTTCTGAGAAGCAAAGAGTACCTGTCATGACTCACTTCCCCTGAGTGACAGGGATAAAAACTTTTATACTGAAATGAGAAGCCCAAGGAGTTATACAGTTTCTCAACAACAAATAATCTAAAGAGAATGGCTGCCCAATCACTGTTTATAAATGTTAGAAAATAACACACTTGTGTGTGGGTACAGGTAAGAGATAAAGTGTAGAGAAAGAGAAAATGATGGGGTTCTACCTGTCGGGAAAGGAGGAGGGACAGAAATCAGTTTTCACTATGACATCCTTAGGATTCAAATGGGAGTCAGGGAAGGGAAGTACAGTAAAATCTGGAACTTTAAATAACTAAGTTCTCTCAGCAAGGAAATAGGCCATGTTCTCATAGGTTCTATGTGTTTTTCTTTTCAGCTGATGACCACCTTTGTCACCATCCACCCCATTTCCTCACCCTGCTTTGTTTTTGCTGCAATAATTAAAGAAAAAAGGGGTGAGGATAAATCAAAAGAATATAATCAAAAATTATTTTTACCCATTTGGAATATAGTTGGTGAAAGAAATTGGCATTCCACACAATTTTGCTTAAAATAAGGTTAAAATGAATCTGCCTTGAGGTGCCTGGGTGGTTCAGTCGGTTGGGCACCTGAGTCTTGATTTCCTCTCAGGTCATGATCTCATAATTTATGAGTTCAAGCCCTGCATTGAGCTCCATGCTGGCAATATGGAGTCTGCTTGGGATTCTCTCCATCTCTCTCTCTCCCTCTCCCTCTCCTTCTCCCTCCCTCTCTCTCTCAACCTCCTCTGCTCACTCTCTCTCAAAATAAATAAATAAGCTTAAAAAATATTTAAAAAATGAATCTCCTTCTAGAAGCCTGTAACATACATCAATTGATAATGGAAAGAATTGGCCCAAGAACTGCTAGAGGGCAAGAGAAAGACAACCTAGAAATAAATATTTGCCACATATAGTCAATGAATTAGGTGTTATGCATGAAGACGTGTTGTCTGGCTTCTGGTATTGGGGTACTGCCACAGTGTACATGGTGGTGGGTAGGTGGGTTAGGTGGAGAACAGTTTAAGACTCCAAGGGCCATTAAAATTAAAGAGTTGCAAATATGTTTTGTGATAACAGCAAACTGGCTCTTGCAGACCCAGTGTTTTAGGATCACTAGGTAGCCACACCCCAGGGGAATTTAGTAATCTTTCCTCCTACAGCCTGACCCAGCCTCTAATCAATAGCCTTTAAAACCTTTTTAAATTAGATAAGAGGGACAGGGAGTTAGCTTCAGCAGCTGTAAAAATAGATATCTGTCTCCTTCAGCATGGAGAAAGAAGACCCTCAAATCCTCTCTGATAATGGTGGACGACCTTATCAAACTGGATCCACTATTCTGCAAAATCCATACGAATGTCCTCCCTAAGAAGATATGATACAGAAATTTTCAGAATCTCAAGTGAGAAAGTGTGGCAAAACATGAAGGAGGCAGCAAAGCAGGTGGAAGAATCTGCATGCATTCAAAGAACATGTCTAAGCATACTATATGTTGGGCCCTATGGGAAAAACAAAGCTGAATAGAGCATACTCTGCACCAGGTCAGAAAGGAAAGGCCAGGGAGGAGGGCAGGGCAAAGAGGTGGGAAGGACTCTTCAGGAGATGCACCAAGGAATAACTGCCCCTAACTCATATTTTCCTCAGCAGAGGTGAGAACCTCTGGTCTGGAGGAGAACAGAGTGTAGGCCTCCAAACCACTGTGACCCCAGCAAACGTACCTGCCCTTTCTCAATTCACAGTCCTCTGGTCTGCACCCCCAATCCAAAATATAGCTCTGGTGGCATGAAATACTTTCTGCCTAAATCCTACAGGGCTTTCACAGCCAGTGATACTCCAAGCCGAGCCTTCTTTCTCTCTGACTGTGTCTCAGTTTTCTTGCCAACGCTATCAACACTAGAAATCACTTCCTGATTGATTGGCTTTTTCTGTCTTAGAGGAGAAAAACCTGAAAAGAAAAGTGGAAACCAAACCCAGTGACAGGTAAGGAGCTTAGCCAAGCAGAGTCAGGATTTGGAGTGGGGTTTAGCTGGGCCCTCAGGAGGTGGGGCCCTAACAAGGCTGTGTCTCAGTGAGTTGGGACCATTGGGAGGTAGATACATGGGTAAGGCAGGAAAGGGTGAAGAAGGTGGCTTAGCTAGAATCCTGGAGAAAAGCTGGAGATGGGCAGTGGAAAATTAGTGGGGCTCTGAATGGGTGAGGAGGTAGACTGAGGGTTTAAATGGGACTTTGTTGGAGGCTCTGTTGGCATCAAGATGTAAACTTAAAAGTAAACAAGCTTCTCAGGGTCCTGAATATGGAGGAGGTCTGGTTAACAGAAGGAGAATGTGGGGAGCTGGGTGGAGCCAGACTATGGTGATTTGAAGTCCAGTCCCAGGACCAGCTAAGAGCCCACTCAGCAGCCCTGTAAACAAGGATAGAAGCAGCCTTCTCCCCTCAGCTGCCTCTCCCAGAATCTCCTACTAGGTTCCTCTACCACCATTCATCCCTGTCTCCACACCCATGTTTCATATCACTCCAGGAATAAAAACAAAAGGGAACTCACTTAAGCCTTACCACAAGAGATTTTCTGAGACAGATATTCAGAGTAAATAGCATATTCTAACTGAATATGCATTGAACATTGTGCTGGAGGAAGTAATGAAAAGATATAGTCCCTGCCTAGAGAGCTTCCTTCTCTATACAATCATTGCATTGAGCTTACAAGACCCTGAAACATGACCAAATAAGGTGCCTCCTCCTTCCCAGAACTTTAGTCTTGAAACAGAGGCAAGACGTCTGCATTGGAAAAAGTGGGGCCCACTTAGAGACCAAGGGCTGAATGCATAAGTGATAGGTCCAAGAAGGCATGGGTCTCAAGGAAAAGAGGCACCACTGCCTCTACCTGATAGTGCTGAGATCCTCAAAATTAGTTTACTTAAAGACTAGGGTGCTGATGCATAGGGGCACTTGTACCCCAATGTTTATAGCAGCAATTTCAACAATAGCCAAGTTATGGAAAGAGCCTAAATGTCCATCAACTGATTAATGGATAAAGAAATTGTGGTTTATATATACAATGGAATACTACTTGGCAGTAAGAAAGGATGAAATATGGCATTTGTAGCAGCATGGATAGAACTGGAGAGTGTTGTGCTAAGTGAAATAAGTCACACAGAGAAAGGCAGATACCACATATTTTCACTCTTATGTGGATCCTGAGAAACTTGACAGAAGACCATGGGGGAGGGGAAGAAAAAAAAAGTTAGAGAGGGAGGGAGGAAAACCATAAGAGACTTAAAAACTGAGAATAAACTGAAGGTTGATGGGGGGTGGGAGGGAGGGGTGGGTGGGTGATGGGCAGTGAGGAGGGCACCTGTTGGGATGAGCACTGGGTGTTGGATGGAAACCAATTTGACAATAAATTTCATAAAAAAAAAAAAAGACCAGGGAGGAGGTGGAGGGAGGGGAGAGAAGGACAGTGACAGTTACCTAAAGGGACAGGGTCTATACTAACTATACGAAGACAGAGCCTTGATATAGGAACAGAAAGAATTGCTCCAGATGTCAGGAAGGACCTCCGATGGAGGAAAACCTACAGAGCACATTGACCCTACTCTAACACATCTCCAGTAGTCATGGACCAAGGGCATAAACTGAGACTCACCCTTGTTCCAGGTGTTATGCTGATTAGTGGATGAGTGGCTCAGCCAGGACTACAGAGCCAAAATTTCTAGAGGCAAAAGAGATAGGCAGGATTTGGAAGGATGCCTGTCTTGACAGAACAATAGAGGAAGGGCATCTGGGTATTTGATGTGTGTCTGTTCCAGCATCCTAGGCTGCTTTCCCTGCCTCAAGCTGGGATTTACTCAGATGTGCATCTGCTTGTGGGAAGAAGGGCAAGTGCAGGGGGAGAGGCTGTCTATCCTTGCATCTGGTCCCCAATGAAATCCCTTCCCCTTTCTCCCTGTGCTATTCACTGCCTGCTTGGTAGAGGCTGGAAGGTTAAGGGAAACACCAGGGCCCCAGATAATCACCAGGTAAGTAAGAGAATTTTCCCAGGGCTTCAGGAATGCAGAGGATGCAGAGTTGGGGCATAAGTCTCTCCTGGAGGAGGGGGTACAGAATGGGGGACCTGGCAGTCAGAGCCCATCCAGGTGATTTCACACGAAGTATCTGAACCTTGAGATGTAGGATGAGGGAAGAGGTGAGGAGGCAGGGGTGTGAGCCAGAAACAGGGGAAGAGGCTGGAAGACACAGAATAAGAGAAGAAAGGAAGGGGGGGGCAAGAGGGAACAGAGTGGGGAGGCAGAAAAAAGGAGACAGACAGGAGGAAATGGTGGGTGTAGAAACTAAAAGGCACACAGAGTGAAACTCAGAGATGTGATGAGAAGAGAGACCCTCCGAGACTGAGGGAGGGACACAGGGAGGGAGAGAGCTAGAAGGAAGAGCTGATGGCAGACTCGGCCCTGGAGAATCTCAGACCACAAACTATTTGGAGTCAGAGAGACAGGCCCACAGACATACAAATCTGCCTGACAGAGATAAAGGTGAAGGAAGCAAAATAGGAAGGAAGAAGACAGAATGGGGAGGGATCATGACAAAGAGAGAAAGAGGCAAGTGTGGAGCAGGAGGACAGAGCCAGGTCAGGAAGGAAAACATATTTTCTTCATGATTCTCTTCCATCTCACCTGATTCCTGCTAAGCTTGGTCCCCTCTCAGGTGCTGCTGGGTGATGGGTGTGCCCAGAGAGCTGACAGGGTGAAGCTGCTGCTATTGCCTCCCTAGCCTCCCTCCCAGTGCCAAGTTGTGATCTCAGAGAGCCCTACCTGGATATGAAAACTGCCTCCCTTACCCTCTCCCCAAAAATGTTGCAGTCAAAAGACATTTGAAGTTCAGCCCTAAAGTTCTCAGAGTTAATGCAAGCTAGCACAGCCAGTAAAAGGGAGAGTGGGAACCAAGGAGAAAGAGAAACAGAAGCAGCCAAGCAAGAGAGTCTGATAAGCTCTGAGGAAAGTGCTGGGGACGGACTCATTAGGGATCACATGGAGAAGAGGGAGGAGAGGATAAGGACCTGGACTATATCTTCATTGAGAGCTAAATAAGCAACATGCAAAGTATAAACAAATAAGATACTAATGACTGTCCATTAACGTAGGGTCAACAAGGTAGACACCTTCTGAGCCATCATGATCAATGAGTTTAACCAGCTCTGAACTAAATCCTGCCCCCCTGAATATAATATGAAATCCACAAAAGGAGATACTGAAGCAGAGAATATAGACCTTGAGGCCAGTGTACATGCTTGAATCTAGGTTTTAAGGGAACAGCGATGAAGCAACCAGCCAAGTGTGTGAAGACCTATAACTTAGCATGGGAAGCTGGACCATGTCTTTTCCCCCAGGCTTTCCTGGAGCTCTGCAAAGAGTAGCTCCCTGGCTCCTCTCAGGGCCATGGAGACCGTAAGAATCTAAAGGGAATCTAAAGGGGAATTGCTCTCCCTGCCCCCTTCCCTGCCAGCCACACTTGAAGGTCCCAGAGGCCAGATGTCTGGTTATAGCTAGAGCCCAAGAGGTCTCTTTAGCAGCAGGAGGGAGGGAGGGTGGAGAGGGAATTTTCCAGACTAAAGGCTTTCCTTCTCTCATCTTCTAATCTAGTGAACCCAGAGAGGATACTTGGACTCTCTTTCTTCCTCAGTCTCCCATCCTCTCCTCTCTATCTTTTGAACAAAGTTCCTGGGAAAATCTGTCCATATTCACGCACATTAATGTCAGCTCTGCCACCAGAATCTGTCCTGACCTTCCCTGAGCCACAGGTCCTATCCTGTCTGCCTCAGAAGGGAGCCAATAATGCTGCTGCCATTGAGGGAGAGACTCCAGAAAGGACCATAATCTGGGATCTAGAGTATGAGTACAGTTCACAGATTATGAACTCTGCTCTGGATACAAATCTGGGCTCCCTGGGTTCAGGTGTCAGCTTCTCCATTCCCCTGCCTCCATGTATGTTCCAGTCTTTCTCCCTTTCCTTCTTCCAAGCGGTGTTTTTTTCTCCCCCCCCCCCCCCACCGCACTTCCCTGTAACCACGGTATGAAATCCTTTGCCAGATCTAAAACCTACTTACTCATTTCAGGTGCCAGCCCTAATGCAGATGTTAGATGTACCTCCTGCTTCAGGGAGAGCAAGTGGCCCAGCTTGGACAAGAACTTGGCTGTTTGACTTCAAGGGCTCTATATGTACTCCTACCCCAAAGTGCCTGTCCATCTTTGAGGATCAGGAGTGTGTCTTATGTGCACCCTGAGCAGCTAGAAGAAAGTATAGGTCTTCCTTCTGCAACAAGGATCTCAAAACAAAGTAGTGAAAGTACTCTAGACACAATTCTGGACTATGGAGCAGAGAGGTAGGGCTCCTCTTGAAGCTTTTACCCTTGTCCAGGATACCACTTGCAGAGAAGTTGGTCCCAATGGGGTGGGGGAAGGCTGAAGAGAGGTGAGGGCTACAACTTCAATTAGAGGAACTTATGACAACCTATGTAAGCCCTTTGCAACAGTCTGAGGTGTCCCTCAGCATGACCAAGGACGCCAGGGTCTTTGTCAGAAGGCAAACCATTACTCTTGAGCTACCAACTAAAATGTGTTCTCCCAACAGGAAACAAGGTCAGGAAAGGATTTGTGGGTGTAAAGCTCCAGGTTCCATTCTCAGATTCTTCTTATCCACTCCCAAGCCTATCCTTCCTTCTTCCTTTCCTCCTTTCCTTTCCTTTCCTTTCCTTTCCTTTCCTTTCCTTTCCTTTCCTTTCCTTTCCCTTTCCTTCCCTTCCCTTCCCTTCCCTTCCCTTCCCTTCCCTTCCCTTCCCTTCCCTTCCCTTTCCTTTCCTTTCCTTTCCTTTCTTTTTTCTTTACTTTTCTCTTTTCTTTTCTCTCTCTCTCTCTCCTTCTTTATCTCTTTCCAAGACTTTCCTAATGCAACCACTGGTATGAAAGAGACAGAAACTAATGTTACTAACCTGTACCAAGAGGAGTGGGGCAGGGAAGTAGACAAAGGAAGACCCTGCTAATGAAAGAACTGCCTGAGGCTGCTGGGATACTGGGAGACTGCCTGCTTCTTACAACCTTGGTTGTCTTCAGCCTTGGAGAAGGGATCCAGGAATGACTGCAAGGGGTATAGGGGGTTTCTTTTAAAGTCACTCAGGGGATATCTTTGCCCCCCTTCCCAAAATCCCAAAAGCCTTGAGCAGCTCCTCCAAGGAGTACAGAATCCAGAACACACTGAGACTGAGGTGGGAGGTGAAAGGGAGTCTCTGTAAAAGCAATTTGCCTCTCTCTTTGATACATCTGTATCCATCTCTTCCCCAGTTTCTCACATCCTGGGGCATTATTTCAGAGGCCTCCAGCCTAATCTGTCTCCAAGTATCTAGCAAGATCAAAGCCCTTAACCCCTGTTTTGTTTGCCAACTCCTTGCCTGGAGAAGAGAGGGCAGGGTCCATCCTGAGGCAAGGGGAGGGTCCTGACTTCCCCATGGCCCAAAGCAGGGGAGAGGTGGGAAGCTGGTACAAAGAAGGAACCAATCCTAAGGCTGGGTTGACAAACACACCACTGGTGGCAAGGTCTTCTTCTCGTTCTGTTACTGGTTTTATTATTAGTGTCCTTCAAGTAGGAAATTAATTAACTCATAATCATAGTATGATAAATACATGACCATGACCATAAAGACCTTTACTAATCTCCATATTTAATGAAAAATCCTTGTTATTCTTTATCACTAGACCCAGTTTATTTCCTTCAGGTATTTATCATACTCTGTAATCATTTCAACATTTGTTTTCCTGCTTATTGCTTATTTCCCACTAGGAAAAGCCCTATATTTAAATAAGAATATATATAATATAAATATATATATTATATAAATATATATAAATATAAATATATATAATATAAATATAATATTATATTATAAATAAATATATAATATGGGAATAATTAGAGTGGCACAATAAAAATTTACTTATAATATGATCTATTCCTGAAAGCATCATGTCCAGACCTACATTAACAATAATATTCTTAATCAATATTCATAATGCTCCTACTTCTACTTCTCTACCCATGGCCTCTTTCCAGACAACTGTATGCCATACATGAAAGCTATTTAACAATTCTTTAGCTTTATGTTAAGCACTGTGGAGAGAATATAAAAATATACAGGGCACAGTCTCTCTACTCCAGAACTTATAGTTGCATGAGGGAGAAAGGGAAGACACAATAACTACAACAGCTATGGTAAGACTGACAGAAAGGAGTAGAGGAGGTCAAAGGAAATAAATTGCTTCTGACACAGATTATCCCAGAAATTATGGGCAGGAGGTAACATTTAAACTGGACTGTGATGACTGTGTAGGATTACAGTAGTCGGAGATAGGGAGAATGGAATTCCAAAAAAAAAAAGACATAGCTATAGGCAAGTTTTTGTTTTTGTTTTTGTTTTTTTCACTTTGGACATCATTTGATACTGAACATCTGTTATTCATGAGAGAGTGAAATGCAAAGACCTGTGAAATTCGAGGTAAGACTGAAGAAACTGGAGGTTTTGAGTACAGAAGCTGTTTGCCAGGACCTGGGTTCCTTGTCAGGTTCCATTTATCTCCACTGCTCCTGAACCCAGACTTATGGAAAGGGTGTAGGGTTCAAATGGGACAAAATACCCATTATGCCTACATCTATATGTCTTTCATTCCCTCCCTTCTCCCCACTGTGTTCTTTATTAACAATGAGATAATTTCTCAACCTCACTACTGAGAAGAACACAAAGCACAGAAAAGTATAAACTACACAAATTAAGTCAGATAATTTGCATACCTGGGGAAGGGGAGAAACCCCTCCTCTTCCATCTCCATAGTCAATTTTCATCCATTTTATGACACTATATATCAATAAATATCTATATTTCCTCCTCCTTGGATGAGAGATGTTGTTAAGTGTTATATGTTAAGTAAAGTTTGTCATAAAATCCCTCATAAAAAAGTGTCTCAAGTACTGGCATTGGAAGGTGGGGGTGGGGGTGCCTTTGCTGCATCTGTCTTCACACCATGGGAAGGTCATCCTGCCTCCTGCTTCTAGGAGGTTTGCTGCAGATTTTCTAAAGAAGTAAACAGAGACACTTGGCTCTTCTTACCGTCCTTGCTTCTGTTGAAGCCCATGCTTTCTATGAAGTTAGTTCCACAAATGATGAGTTTCTCACAATATCAAATCTAGATTCATTAATTAGTAAAATTTTTAATTCTCCTCTTTCTGAAATGGCTCAAATAGAAGAGTCCCACTTGGAAGCAAAGAAATAAATAAAATGGCTTCTCTTAGTACCTTCCATGAGAGGGTTGTAGAGAGGGGTGGTGGTTACGTGGGTGGTGTACATACATGGACAGCTGTGTTAGGCTAGAATGAAAAAGAATGTAGGGTAATTGTGTTGTGAATACTGTTCTTTTTCTGTGGAAACCTCTTCGGATTATGCCAGATTGACAGGAGCACCAAAGCACCCAATATCCTAGTCGTAAGCTTGAAGTTCCCTTGAAAGGTGATAAAAATAAATATCAGGATTTGGTACAAACACAACAACTAAGGCCAGGTAAGGAAGGTAGCCAGTTCCTTATTGCTGGTTAAACTCTGAGGATTTGTTTACACACACACACACACACACACACACACACACACACACACACCATGCTCCAAAAGTTTAACAAATATGCTCATTTTTATAGACCTACTGAGATAAATATACCCCACACCTTGCTGCATATTTCCATTCAAATTCAAACACATATGTCCATACAGAAGGCACACATATGACTTTCATGAGGTGACTTATGAATGTAACATACCCAGACTCTCCCCCTTTCCAAACTCCTGGCTACAGCCTGGGGCAGGGTGAAGGTAAATGAGAGAATGTATGAGAATAAGCTTGCATGTGTCACTAAGTGTGTCTCTCTGACTATGCACCACAAAACAAATAGGATATTTTAAATTCACTATTTTGAATTATCCACTGTCTTTTAATTACCTGTATGCTATCATGTTTCAGTGATCATTGGTCCCTTACTGAGCTGTTACTCCATAGAGGGTATATCTCAGGGGTTAGCAGCATGAATTTTGTTCAAACTTGGTACAAATCCTAGCTTCACTACTCATGTTGCACAAATTAATTAATCCTCTTGGAGCCTTAGTTTCAGTTTTTGTAAAGTGAGCATAACCATACTCACCTCACAGAACTTGTGCATTAAACAGGTATTATAGAAAGTGTTTGGAAAAAAACTATAGGACATAATACTCAGGAAATGGTAGTTATTGTTTTCATCATCATTTTGTGGGCATTGGAGATATAAAGAAGTAATATATAAAAGAGATGTTTTTTTTTTCCCTTATGAGGTTTTAAAATTTTATCAATGACACAAGATAAATACATGGAGAGAGGAAGAACACAGAAACCTATAATTATTATTTGACCCATTACATGCAACTCATTCTCCTAAATCTAAGCCATGTTTTAAAATTTCTAGTAGAGGAGGGAGCCAAGATGGCAGAACAGCATGTAAGTTTTTTGTGTGTCTCGCGTCCATGAAATACAGCCAGACCAACACTAAACCATCCTGCACACCTAGAAAACTGATCTGAGGATTAACACAACAATCTGCACAACCTGAACCACAGAATTCAGCAGGTATGTGGTGCAGAGAGGTGAACTTGGGGAGGGAGAAGCCGCAGCGGGCAGGGAAGTGCTTTTTCAGGCAGAGGGAGGACAGAGATCAGGGGGGCAGAATACGGGAAAAGCATCCCTCCTCCAAAGCATCTGGAGAGAAAGTGGAAAATTAGAAACAGCCGCAGGGACTAAACTAAAAAGGGAGAAAAGAGAAAAGAGAGGGTTTAAATTCTAAGACTGTAAACAAGGGGAGGGCAAAGCCTGCAACTCTGTAGCTCCATACCTGATGGTGCTCTGGTGGGAAGGGCAAATCCCCAGAAGCAGAGTGGAGTCTGGGAGGTTCTTGGGCCATACGGGGAAAAGCGGTTGCACTGCTGGAAGTACATTTGGTAGAGACTGTTGAAGTCACCTGGTCCCAGCAGTCCCCAGAGAACGACCACATTCGCTGGTGCTGGAACAAGGTCATTAAGGGTGAAGCCTGGTGCCAGATGTGTGTTGTGATTTTTCCATAATCCCTGAAAAGCTGCTGCTACACTATCTCACGAACTTTTTCTGGGGCAGGCTGGCACCTGGCAGCAGTCTCGGGGCACCAGCAGCAGCAGGGTCCAGCAAGCGTTCCTGGGTGCAGCTGACATTTGGCCATTGCTCAGTGAGACCCTCCCATAGAGGGGCAGCATGGGTCAAAGTAACAATCCTTCAGAAGTAAGGGGCCAGGGAAAACAGCTGCATCTGAGACAAAAGTCAGGAGAGAGGTGCTGCCTGAGGCCTGGTCACAGACTGAAAACGCGGGCAATGGACAAAAGCTGAAGACAGAGGACAGGTGCGCGATTGCTGATCTGGGAGAACAGAGTTCCAAAACTAGAGACGGGGTAGCTGGGTGATTCCATTTTCACCACTCCTGTGCATGTGCATACACACCTAAGACCACCACAGCACTCCACCCAGTAGGCCAACAGTGTCATCTAGGGGAGAACAGAGCCATTACACTTAGCACCACCCAACTGGGCCAAACTCTCTCTTCAAGACTGCAAGTCTCACTGCCTGCTTAGTTTATGAACTATAAAGCGCTTCATAGTCTGACTTCTAGGGGAAAATGAAGTAATTTCAGTCCTATTTCAATCTGTTAGCAGGTCCATCTATTCAATTTTCTTTATTTTCCCCTCTTTTTCACCTCTTTTCTTTTTCTTGAATATAGAAAGAGAAAAAATTCATTTTTATTTTCAATTTTCATTAAAAATATGTTTCTTTAATTTTTGACTATAATTTTTGCTTTTGTGTAATTTTTTTCAAATTCTACTTTACATCCCTCATTTTATTTCAGTCTACTTCAGTGTCTTCACTTTTTCAAATTTTCAATTTCCTTTTTTTCTTTTTCTTTTTTCTCTTTTTCATTTCTTTTCTTTTTCTTGAATACAGAAAGAGAAAAACTTCATTTTTACTTTCAATTTCTACTAAAAATATTTTTCTTTAATTTTTTTACTATATTTTTTACTTTTATGTAATTTTTTTCAAATTCTATTTTACTTCCATCATTTTATTTTAGTCTAGTTTAATGTATTCACTTTTTCAAATTTTCAAACTATTGCCTTTTCTTTTCCTTTTCTTTTTTCTCTTTTTCATTAATTTCTTTTTTCTTGAATGCAGAAAGAGAAAAACTTCACTTTTACTTTCAATTTTTAGTAAAAATATTTTTCTTTAATTTTCTTACTATATTTTTTACCTTTAGATAAATTTTTTCAAATTCTATTTTACTTCCATAATTTTATTTTAGTCTGCTACAGTGTAATCACTTTTTCCAATTTGTAAACAATTTCCTTTTTCTTTCTCTTTTTTCTCTTTTTCATCTCTTTTCTCTTTCTTGAATACAGAAAGAGAAAAATTTTATTTTTATTTTCAATTTTTATTAAAAATATTTTTCTTTAATTTTTTCTACTATATACTTTACTTTTGAGTAAATTTTTTCAAATTCTATTTTACTCCCATAATCTAAATTTAGTCTACTTCAGTGTATTCATTTTTTCAAATTCTCAAACAATTTCCTTTTTTTCCACTTTTTTTTCTCTAATCTGCCAAACCACTTTCAAAACTCAGATCAAAACACACCTAGGATCTAGCATCATTTATTTGATTTTTGTGTGTGTGTGTGTGTGTGTTTAATTTTTAATTTTAATATTTTTTAATTTTAGTTTTTATACCTCATTAATTCCTTGTCCCCCTTCAAAATGACAAAACGAATGAATTCACCCCAAAAGAAAGAGCACAAAGAGACGACAGCCAGGGATTTAACCAACACAGATACAAGCAAGATGTTTGAATCAGAATTTAGAATCACGATAATAAGAATACCAGCTGGAGTCGAAAATAGATTAGAATCCCTTTCTGCAGAGATAAAAGAAGTAAAAACTAGTCAGAATGAAATAAAAAATGCTATAACTGAGCTGAAATCACGGATGGATGCTGCAGCAGCAGCAAGGATGGATGAGGCAGAACAGAGAATCAGTGATATAGAGGACAAACTTATAGAGAAAAATGAAGCAGAAAAAAAGAGGGAGATTAAGGCAAAAAAGCATGATTTAAGAATTAGAGAAATCAATGACTCATTAAAAGGAACAACGTCAGAATCATAGGGGACCCAGAGGAGGAAGAGAAAGAAATAGGGGTAGAAGGGTTATATGAGCAAATCATAGTGGAAAACTTTCCTAACCTGGGGAAAGACAAGGACATCAAAATCCAGGAAACACAGAGGACTCCCATTAGATTCAACAAAACCTGACCATCAACAAGGCATATCATAGCCAAATTCACGAAATACTCAGGCAAGGAGAGAATCATGAAAGCATCAAGGGAAAAAAAAGTCCCTAACCTACAAGGGAAGACAGATCAGGTTAGCAGCAGACCTATCCACAGAAACTTGGCAGGCCAGAAAGGAGTGGCAGGATATGTTTAATGTGCTGAATCAGCAAAATATGCAGCCAAGAATTCTTTATCCAGCAAGGCTGTCATTCAAAGTAGAAGGAGAGATAAAAAGTTTCCCAGACAAACAAAAATTAAAGGAGTTTGTGACCACTAAACCAGCCCTGCAAGAAATTTAAAGGGGGACTCTCTGAGGGGAGAAAAGATGAAAAAAAAAAAAAAAGACCAAAAGCAACAAAGACTAGAAAGGACCAGAGAACACCATCAGAAACTCCAACTCTACAAGAAACATAATGGCAATAAATTCATATCTTTCAATCCTCACTCTAAACATCAATGGACTCAATGCTCCAATCAAAAGACATAGGGTAACAGAATGGATAAGAAAGCAAGATCCATCTATATGCTGTTTACAAGAGACCCACTTTAGAGCTAAAGACACCTTCAGATTGAAAGTAAGGGGACGGAGAACCATCTGTCATGCCAATGGCCAACAAAAGAAAGCTGGAGTAGCCATACATATATCAGACAATCTAGACTTTAAAATAAAGACTGTATCAAGAGATGAAGAAGGGCATTATATCATAATCAAGGGGTCTATCCACCAAGAAGACCTAACAATTGTAAACATTTATGCGCCAAATGTGATAGCACCCAAACATATAAATCAATCAATCATACACATAAAGAAACTCATCAATAGTAATACCACAATAGTAGGAGACTTCAACACGCCACTCACAGCAATGGACAGATCATCTAATCAAGAAGCAACAAGGAAACAATGGCTTTGAATGACACACTGGACCAGATGGACTTAACAGATATATTCAGAACACTTCATCCTAAAGCAGCAGAATATACATTCTTCTCCAGTGCACATGGAACGTTGTCCAGAATAGACCATATACACAAATCAGCCCTAAGTAAGTACAAAAAGATCAGGTCATACTGTGCATATTTTCAGACCACAATGCTATGAAACTCAAAATCAACCACAAGAAAAAATTTGGAAAGGTAACAAATACTTGGAGACTGAAGAACATCCTACTAAAGAGTCAATGGGCTAACCAAGAAGTTGAAGAGGAAATTAAAAATTATATGGAAGTCAGAGGATTCTCAGAAGATGGCAATGTAGGAGGACACTGCGCTAACCTCGTCCCGCTGATTGCTAAGATTCCACCCACATCTGCCTAAATAACCCAGAAAACCACCAGAAGACTAGCAGAATCAACTCTCCAGAGCCAAGCACAGACAAGAGGCCCACGGAAGAGGGTAGGAAGGGCAGAGAGGTGGTGCATGCTACATGGACTGGCAGGAGGGAACCGGGGTAGTGGAAGGGCAGCACGCCTGGCAAGGCAGAGCCCCTGAAGTCTGGCTTGCAAAAGTGGAGGCTCTGGACTGCTTGAGTTCTGACAGCTAGCAGGATTTAACAACTGGAATGTTAAAAGTCTGCTCTCAGAGACCGGAGAGGGTGAGAGGGCACCAGGAGGGAGAGATGCTGAGTCCCAGAAGACAGAGCTCAGCTCAGTGGGGAACAAAGATGCTGGTAAGCATCATATCCCTCTCCCATCCCCCAGCTGAAATCCCAAAGGAAAGCAGTTCCATCACCGAACTTGTTTGCACCCCGCAAACACTCAATGCTGTGCTTCTGTGGATCCATCCCTCCAAGGGGTCTGCCTTCCTCCCAGTGCTGCAGGGCCCCTCCTGCAGGGGACCACCTATGGCAAAGTGAGCTAAGCCTACCTCTTCTGCCCCTGTGCACCTTGCGGATCCACCCTGGCTAATATGCCAGATCCCATTGAAGCAGCACCACAAGCTTGGCAGTGTGAAGGAGCCCAGACAGGGGCTACACCACTCCACAGTGAGTCCTGCCCTTGGGAGAGGGGAAGATAAGGTACATACCAGTCTGACTGTGGCCCCAGAGGTGGGCTGGGGACAGACATCCAGTATGACTGCGGCCCCGCCCACCAACACAAATTACTTGAGACAGCACAAGGGAAGTGCCTTGCAGTTTGGAGCCACTGCAGGGACTACCCAAAATGGCAAAACGGAAGAAATCTCAAAAGAAACTCCAGGAAGTAGCGACAGATAAGGAAGTGATCAAAAACGATTTAAGCAATATAACAGAATAAGAATTTAGAATAATAGTCATAAAATTAATCACTGGGCTTGAAAAAATCATAGAGGACAGCAGAGAATCTATTGCTACAGAGATCAAGGGACTAAGAAATAGTCATGAGGAGCTACAAAATGCTATAAATGAAGTACAAAATAAAATGGAGGTGGCCATAGTACAGACTGAAGAGGCAGAGGAGAGAATAGTGAATTAGAAGATAAAATTATGGAAAAAGAGGAAGCTGAGGAAAAGAGAGATAAAAAAAATCCAGGAGTATGAGGGGAGAATTAGAGAACTAAGTGATGCAATCAAGTGGAAAATATCCATATCATGGGAATTCAAGAAAAAGAAGAGAGAGAGAAAGGGGCTGAAGGTGTACTTGAACAAATCATAGCTGAGAACTTCCCTGATCTGGGGAAGGAAAAAGGCATTGAAACCCAAGAAACACAGGGAACTCCCTTCAGATATAACTTGTATCAATCTTCTGCATGACGTATCTTAGCGAAACTGGCAAAATACAAGGATAAAGAGAAAATTCTGAAAGCAGAAGGGATAAACAGGCTCTAGCTAACAAAGGTAGACCCATAAGACTAGTGGCAGACCTATCTACTGAAACTTGACAGGCCAGAAAGGAATGGCAGGAAATCTTCAATGTGATGAACAGAAAAAAATATGCAGCTGAGAATTCTTTATCCAGCAAGTCTGTCATTCAGAATAGAAGGAGAGAGAAAGGTTTCCCCAAACAAACAAAAACTGAAGGCATTCATCACCACTAAACCAGCCCTACAGGAGATCCTAAGGAGGATTCTGTGAGTGAAATGTTGCAAGGACCACAAAGTACCAGAGATATCGCTACAAGCATGAAACCTACAGACATCACAATGGCTCTAAACCCATATCTTTCAATAATAGTACCAAATGTAAATGGACTAAATGCTCCAACCAAAAAACATAGGGTATCAGAATGGATAAAAAAACAAGACCCATCTATTTGCTGTCTACAAGAGACTCATTTTACACCTGAGGACACCTTCAGATTGAAAGTAAGGGGTTGGAGAAATATCTATCATGCTACTGGAAGTCAAAAGAAAGCTGGAGTAGCCATACTTATACCAGACAAACTAGACTTTAAATTAAAGGCTGTAACAAGAGATGAAAAAGGGTATTACATAGTAATTACAGGGTCTATCCATCAGGAAGAGCTAACAATTATAAATGTGTATGCACTGAATATGGGAGCCCCCAAATATATAAAACAATCACAAACATAAGCAACCTTATTGACAAGAATGTGGTAATTGCAGGGGACTTTAATACCCCACTTACAACAATGGATAGATCATCTAGATACAGGATAAATAAAGAAACAAGAGCCCTGAATGATACATTGGATCAGATGGACTTGACAGATATATTTAGAACTCTGCATCCCAAAGCAACAGAATCTACATTCTTCTCAAGTGCACATGGAATATTATCCAAGGTAGATCACATACTGGGTCATAAAACAGCCCTTAATAAGTATAAGAGAATTAAGATCATACCATGCATACTTTCAGACCACAATGCTATGAAACTTGAAATCAACCACAGGAAAAAGTCTGGAAAATCTCCAAAAGCATGGAGGTTAAAGAACAACCTACTAAGGAATGAATGGGTCAACCAGGCAATTAGAGAAGAAATTCAAAAATATATGGAAACAAATGAAAATGAAAATACAACAATCCAAACGCTTTGGGATGCAGCGAAGGCAGTCCTGAGAGGAAAATACATTGCAATCCAGGCCTAGCTCAAGAAATAAGAAAAATCCAAATACAAAATCTAACAGCACACCTAAAGGAAATAGAAGTAGAACAGCAAAGACACACCAAACCCAGTAGAAGAAGAGAAACAATAAAAATCCAAGCAGAAATAAACAATATAGAATCTAAAGAAACTGTAGAGCAGATCAATGAAACCAAGAGTTGTTTTTTTGAAAAAATAAATAAAATAGAAAAAATAAACAAAATTTGAAAAAATAAACAAAACCTCTAGCCAGCCTTCTCAACAAGAAAAGGGAGGGGATACAAATGGATAAAATCATGAATGAAAATGGAATTATTATAACCAATCCCTCAGAAATACAAGCAATTATCAGGAAATACTATGAAAAACTATATGTCAACAAACTGAACAACCTGGAAGAAATGGACAAATTCCTAAGCACCCACACACTTTCAAAACTCAAACCCGAAGAAATGGAGAGTTGAACAACCCATAACCAGTGAAGAAATTCAATCAGTTATCAAAAAACTCCTAACAAATAAGAGTCCAGGACCAGATGGCTTCCCTGCAGAATTCCACCAGACATTTAAAGCGGAGATAATACCTATCTTCTCAAGCTGTTACCAAAAATAGAAACAGGAGGAAAACTTCCAGACTCATTCTATGAAGCCAGAATTACTTTGATTCCCAAACCAGAGACCCAGAAAAAAAAAAAAAAAAAAAAAACAAGAGAGAGAGAGAGAGAGAAAGAGAGAGAACTACAGGCCAATATCCCTTAAGAATATGGATGCAAAAATTCTCAACAAGATACTAGCAAATCGAATTCAACAGCACATAAAAAGAACTATTCACCATGACCGAGTGGGATTCATTCCTGGGCTGCCGAGCTGGTTCAACATTTGCAAATCAATCAATGTGATACATCACATTAATAAAAGAAAAGAAAAGCACCACATGGTCCTGTCAATCGATGCAGAAAAAGCATAAAAGCCATTTATGAAAAGCCCACAGCAAATATCATCCTCAATGGGGAAAAACTGAGAGCTTTCCTCCTGAGATCAGGAACATGACAGGGGGTCCAATCTCAACACTGTTGTTTAACATAGTGTTGGAAGTGCTAGCATCAGCAATCAGACAATAGAAGGAAATCAAAGGCATCAAAATTGGCAAAGGTGAAGTCAAACTTTCACTTTTGGCAGATGACATGATATTATACATGGAAAACCCGATAGACTCCACCAAAAGTCTGCTAGAACTGATACATGAATTCAGCAAAGTCGCAGGATACAAAAATGAATGTACGGAAATCAGTTGCATTCTTATACACTAAAAATGAAACAACAGAAAGACAAATAAAGAAACCGATACCATTCACAATTGCACCAAGAACCATAAAATACCTAGGAATAAACCTAACAAAAGATGTAAAAAATCTATGGTGAAAACTATACAAATCTTATGAAGAAAATGGAAGAAGATATCAAGAAATGGAAAACCATTCCATGCTCATGGATTGGAAGAATAAATATTGTTAAAATGTCAATACTACCCACAGCTATCTACACAGCCAATGCAATCCAAATCAAAATTGCACCAGTATTCTTTTCGAAGCTAGGACAAACAATCCTAAAATTTGTATGGAACCACAAAAACCCCAAATAGCCAAAGTAATATTGAAGAAGAAGACCAAAGCGGGAGGCATCACAATCCCAGACTTTAGTCTCTACTACAAAGCTGTAATTATCAAGATGGGATGGTATCGGCACAAAAACAGACACATAGACCAATGGAATAGAATAGTTACACCAGACTTGGACCCACAAATATATGGCCCACTAATCTTTGACAAAGCAGGAAAGAATATCCAATGGAAAAAAGACAGTCTCTTTAACAAATGGTGCTGGGAGAACGGGACAGCAACATGCAGAAGAATGAAACTAGACCACTTTCTTACACCATTTACAAAAATAAACTCAAAATGGATAAAGGACCTGAATGTGAGACAGGAAACCATCAAAACCCTAGAGGAGAAAGCAGGAAAAAACCTTTTGGACCTCAGCCGCAGCAATTTCTTACTTGACACATCCCCAGAGGCAAGGGAATTAAAAACAAAAATGAACTATTGGGACTTCATGAAGACAAAAAGCTTATGCACTGCAAAGGAAACAATCAACAAAACTAAAAGGCAACCGACAGAATGGGAAAAATATTTGCAAACGACATATGAGACAAAGGGCTAGTATCCAAAATCTATAAAGAACTCACCAAACTCCACACCCAAAAAACAAATAATCCAGTGAAGAAATGGGCAGAAAACATGAATAGACACTTCTCTAAAGAAGACATCCAGATGACCAACAGGCACATGAAAAGATGCTCAATGTCACTCCTTATCAGGGAAATACAAATCAAAACCACACTCAGATACCACCTCACACCAGTCAGAGTGGCTAAAATGAACAAATCTGGAGACTGTAGATGCTGGTGAGGATGTGGAGAAATGGGAATCCTCTTGTACTGTTGGTGGGAATGCAAACTGGTGCAGCCACTCTGGAAAACAGTATGGAGTTTCCTCAAAAAATTAAAAATAGGTCTACCCTATGACTATAGCAATAGCACTGCTAGGAATTTACCCAAGGGATACAGGAGTACTGATGCATAGGGGCACTTGTACCCCAATGTTTATAACAGCACTTTCAACAATAGCCAAGTGATGGAAAGAGCTGAAATGTCCATCAACTGATGAATGGATAAAGAAATTGTGGTTTATATACACAATGGAATACTACTTGGCAATGAGAAAGAATGAAATATGGCCTTTTGTAGCACGTGGATGGAACTGGAGAGTGTGATGCTAAGTGAAATAAGTCATACAGACAAAGACAGATACCATATGTTTTCACTCTTATGTGGATCCTGAGAAAGTTAACAGAAGACCATGGGGGAGGGGAAGGAAGAAAAAGGGAGGGAGACAGCCAAAGCATAAGAGATTCTTAAAAACTGAGAACAAACTGAGGGTTGATGGGGGGTGGGAGGGAGGGGGTGGGTGGGTGATGGGCATTGAGGAGGGTTCCTGTTGGGATGAGCACTGGGTGTTGTATGGAAACCAATTTGACAATAAATTTTATATTAAAAGAAAGTATGTGGAAGTCAATGAAAATGATAACACTACAACCCCAAACCTTTGGGACACAGCAAAGGCGGTCATAAATAAGAGGAAAGTATATAGCAATCCAGGTCTTCCTAAAGAAGGAAGAAAGATCTCAGATACATAACCTAACCTTACGCCTTAAAGAGCTGAAAAAGAACAGGAAATAAAACCGAAAACCAGCAGAAGATAGGAAATAGTAAAGATTAGAGTAGAAGTTAATGCTATTGAAACAAAAAACAAACAAACAAACAAACAGTAGAACAGATCAATGAAATCAGAAGCTAGTTCTTTGAAAGAAGTAACAAAATTGATAAACCATTAGCCAGCTTGATCAAAAAGAAAAAGGAAAAGACCTTCCCCCCAAAAAACAAGAATGAAAGAGGAGAGATCATAACCAAGACAGCAGAAATAAAAACAAAAATAAGAGAATATTATGAGCAGTTACATGCCAATAAAATGGGCAATCTGGAAGAAATGGATAAGTTCCTAGAAACATATACACTACCAAAACTGAAACAGGAAGAAATAGAAAATTTGAACAGACCCATAACCAGTAAGGAAATAGAATTAGTAATCAAAAATCGGCCAAAAAACAAGAGTCCAGGGCCAGATGGCTTTCCAGGGGAATTCTACCAAACATTTAAGGAAGAGTTAATACTTATTCTCTTGAAACTGTTCCAAAAAATAGAAATGGAAGGAAAACTTCCAAACCCTTTCTATGAAGACAGCATTACCTTGATTCCAAAACCAGATAGAGACCCCACTAAAAAGAACTATAGACCAATTTCCCTGATGAATATGGATGCAAAAATCCTCAACAAGATATTAACCAACTGTATCCAACAATATATGAAAAAAAAATTATTCACCACGACCAAGTGGGATCTATACCTGGGATGTAGGGCTGGTTCAATATCCACAAAACAATCAATGTGATTCATCACATCAATAAAAGAAAGGGCAAGAACCATATTATCTTCTCAACATGTGCAGAGAAAGCATTCGACAAAATACAGCATCCTTTCTTGATAAAAACCCTCAAGGAAGAGGGATAGAAGGATCAAATCTCAAGATCATAAAAGCCATATATGAAAAACCCAAAGCTAATATTATTCTTAATGGGGAAAAACTGAGAGCTTTCTTCCTAAGGTCAGGAACAAGACAAGGATGTCCATTCTCGCCACTGTTACTCAATATAGTATTGGAAGTCCTAGCCTCTTCAATCAGAAAACACAAAGAAATAAAAGGCATCCAAATCGGCCATGAGGAGGTCAACTTTCAGTCTTCGCAGATGACATGATACTCTATATGGAAAACCCAAAATATTCCACCAAAAAACTGCTAGAATTTTTTCATGAATTCAGCAAAGTTGCAGGATATGAAATCAATGCACAGAATTTGGGGGCATTCCTACACAAACAATGAAGCAACAGAAAGAGAAATCAAGGAATCAATTCCATTTACAGTTGCACCAAAACCCATCAAATACCTAGGAATAAATCTAACCAAAGGTGTGAAAAATCTATACACTGAAAACTATAGAAAGCTTATGAAAGAAATGGAAGAAGACACACACACACACAAACACACACACACACACACAAAACGGAAAAAAGGATTCCATGCTCCTGGATAGAAAGAGCAAATATTGTTAAAATGTTGATACTACCGAAAGCAATCTACATATTCAAAGCAATTCCTATCAAAGTAACACCAACATTCTTCACAGAGCTAGAACAAATAATCTTAAAATTTGTATGGAACCAGAAAAGACCCTGAATAGCCAAAGCAATCTTGAAAAAGCAAACCAAAGCTGGAGGCATCACAATCCCAGACTTCAAGCTATACTACAAAGCTGTAATCATCAAGACAGTATGGTACTGGCAGAAGAACAGACACTCAGATCAATGGAACAGAATAGAGAACCCAGAAAGGGACCCACAAACATATGGCCAACTAATCTTTGACATAGCAGAAAAGAATACCCAATGGAATAAAGGCAGTCTCTTCAGCAAGTGGCGCTGGGAAAACTGGACAGCGACATGCCGAAGAATGAACTTGGACTACTGTCTTACACCATACACAAAAATAAACTCAAAATGGATGAAAGACCTCAATGTAAGAGAGGAAGCCATTAAAATCCTCAAGGAGAAAGCAGGCAAAAACCTCTTTGATCTTGCCCGCAGCAACTTCTTACTCAATACGTCTCTGGAGGCAAGGGAAACAAAATAAAAAATGAACTACTGGAATCTCATCAAAATAAAAACCTTCTGTACAGCGAAGGAAACAATCAGCAAAACTAAAAGGCAACTCACAGAATGAGAGAAGATATTTGCAAATGACATAGCAAATAAAGGGTTAGTTTCCAAAATCTATAAAGAACTTATCAAACTCAACACCCAAAAACCAAATAATCCAGTGAAGAAATGGGCAAAAGAGATGAATAGACACTTCTCCAAGGAAGACATCAAGATGGCCAACCAACACATGAGAAAATGGTCAACATCGCTCATCATCAGGGAAATACAACTCAAAACCACAATGAGATACCACCTCACACCTGTCAGAATGGCTAAAAACTCAGGCAACAACAGATGCTGGCGATGACACGGAGAAAGAGGATCTTTTTTGCATTGTTGGTGGGAATGCAAGCTGGTTCAGCCACTCTGGAAAACAGTATGGAGGTTCCTCCAAAAACTAAAAATAGAACTACCCTATGACCTAGAAATTGCACTACTAGGCATTTATCCATGGGATACGGGTGTGCTGTTTTGAAGGGACACATGCACCCCCATGTTGATAACGGCACTATCAACAATAGCCAAAGTATGGAAAGAGCCCAAATGTCCATCAATGGATGAATGGCTAAAGAAGATGTGGTATATATATACAATGGAGTATTACTTGGCAATCAAAAAGAATGAAATCTTGCCATTTGCCACTACATAGATTGAACTGGAGGCTATTTTGCTAAGTGAAATTAGTCAGTCAGAGAAAGACAAAAATCATATGAATTCACTCATATGAGGACTTTAAGAGACAAAACAGATGAACATAAGGGAAGGGAAGCAAAAATAATATAAAAACAGGGAGCAGGACAAAACAGAAGAGACTCATAAATATGGAGAACAAACTGAGGGTTACTAGAGGGATTGTGGGAGGGGGGATGGGCTAAATGGGTAAGGGGAACTAAGGAATCTTACTTCTGAAATCATTGCACTATATACTAATTTGGATGTAAATTTCAAAAATGCAATAAAATAAAATAAAATTTTTAGTAGATTTCAATTCTCTAATAAGATTGTGTTTTTCCTTCTGTCACTCATCAACCCAATGCCTCACCACCTTACATCAATCACACATACATTCCAGCCTTTCACTTCGGGAACTGACTGGAGAATTCTAGGGATAATAAAGATTTTGAGATTTAATTTTGTACATTTCCCTGTTTCTGGGAAGGAGCCCATCTGAGGCATTGAAAAGACATGTGAGAGAGTCTTGCACATGGCCAGAGAGGCTGCACCCTTTCATCTCCCCTGGTCACCCACTAATTTAAGAAAATTCTTCCTTATGTTCAATCTCAATCTGTTTTCCTTCAGGATTAGCCTCTCTTTATCACCCATTCTGATTGGGGACTAGGTACATAAAACCTCAACAGCTGAAGACAATTCTAAAATGCCCACCTGGTAACATTATTCCATTGCCTATCAGTCCAGGTGTCTGGAATTTTAGGTCTCATATATTTTGTTATTAACCCATTAAAATTTACCAAAATATTCCTTTAAAGCATTAATTTGGTCCATACAAAAATATAAAACCTTATGCAGTCATCTGTTTTCTAATTAAAGTTTTGAAATATGACAGTATCCTAATTTCCAGGAAAGATAAAGAACTCTTATTCCAATTCCCCAACCTCCATGGTATCCTCAGTTAGTATCATCACATTATCACTCATTTTCTTAATGGCCAGTACAACCCTGAGGTGGAGAATGAGTAATATGACTTCCCCAGTCTCTTTCAGGTCATCATAAGATGTAGGGGTAACAGAATTCACATTTGTCCTGACCCACCCAATGCTTTCCCCAGGGGGAGCCCCTGAGGACCAGGCAGACTCCTGCATTGGCACTTTCCCAAAGTGGTCAGAGTGCCAAACTCTGGCCCAGTGATTGGTGTGGGAGGCCTGGGGTCCGGAGGGCAGCCAGGGCCCACACTTCTCTATCTTCACCAAATTCAATTTCCCCAGCCTAAGCTCCCAATTCCAAAGTTTTCAGACCTTTCACAATGCTTATATGAGGCCAGACACCCATCATCAATCACCTAAAGGCCAGTGCTTCTCACACCTGAAAGAGCATACAAATCACTTGGGAGCCTGTTAAGAATGAAAATTCTGGTTCAGTATATCTGGGTTGGGGCCTGAGATTCTCCATTTCTACAAGCCCCAAGGTGACACCCACATTACTGTTCCATGGACCACACTTTGAAGAGCAAGGATATAGATGAGAGTAGCAGGTGCTATAACTGTCTCCAAGGAAAAGTCTATCTGTCCACATCCTTCTCTCTGTCCTCCAGATGGCAATCAGAGTCATATCTCATTCCTTCCTGATTCAAGATTCTCACTCCATGGCACAATACACAATACAAACCTGGCTCATAAATTCCCTTCAAATGTGAAAACATACATCCCTCATGAGAGTCTCATCTTTTATGACTCTCAAAGGTCCATGCAGCATAGAATTACATGGACCTTTTCTTTTCCAATTTACTTGTCCCTCTTTTATTACCCAAATTGTTCCATAGGCTCACAACAGTCTCATTCTTTCATGAGTCTTAAAGGTCTATGTAGCTTAGAATTACTGTCCCATTTCTTTTCCAATTCACCTGTCCCTCTTTTATTACTAAAATTGTTCCATAGACACCGTTCCCCAAGGAAGTGTCTCTTGACTAACACCTCTTTCTCAGTTGCTACTCATATCTTCCTTTCCAAAGTAATGATGCCTCAATCCCTATCTAGTTACTAATTTCTCCTATTCAAGTCCATCTGTCTCTTCATTTACGGTGTAAATTCTCTCCCCAAAGAATCTTAATGCTCTCACAAGGTTTTTGCACTAGCTTCTCAAAAATGCATCTAAACGAGTTGGTAAGTATGTTAGTAGTCCTGCACACTTCCCTGGAATCACTTACTCCCTGTAGGGAACATGAGAAATTCTGCAAGTAGGAAAGCAGTTTCCAAGCTATCTCTCCCAGGGCAGGCCCCATACACAAATACAATAGAAAACCACAGGCCCTTTTATGCCAACCTTAGAACTCTGATTGCTTCAACAAGGATGCCTGTTATGCCCATGCTGCAGCCAGTCTCTTCTTCAGGTATTCCTTGGAATCAGGTAGAGCGGGTCGGGCCTTTTAACAGTTTCACTGTTTCCATCCCCTCCCCACATCCCATGGGAATAGATGGAGCATGACCAGGGAAGTTCATGCCAGAAATTCTCCTTTCCCAGGGCTGTATTGTACTTGTTGCTCTTTGAATGAACAACACTGCTCTTACTGTTTGATCTAGAGGAGGGGAGGAACTACTCCTTGCCCTGAGCAAGACTCTACTGTGATGGAACAGACAGACCAATCACCAGAACTCAGGCATAGCAGCAGAAAGCCAAAACTACAAGTGCCTGAGTACAGCTCTAGATGCTAGATACAGATCTAGATCCAGCACTGGAGAAAAATGCTGTTTGTTAAGGAAATCTCCAAGAATATAGTTTTAAAGGAGTAGCACATGCTAGCCTGGAAGGAAGGAGAATTTTCTGTACCAAAAAAATATGTAAGGCTCCATTCAATCTAACATGAATTATTAAATGCTCCTTATGTTTCTGGCCTCCAGCTGGATGCTTAGGGAAGTAATAAGAAACACTCCTTACTAAAGATCTATAATCTCAGAAACAAAATAAAGACCCCCATATCTGTGGTATTTTATTTTTTATTTCAGCTCTATTGAGGTTTAATTAACATAAAATTATAAGATACTTAATGTGTAAATTGGGATAATTTGATATACATATACATTGTGAAATGATTATGAATTTCCCACTGTGAAAGGATTAATGATGGTATATTAATGTAAATGTTTCATTAAGTGAAGGTAAGTGTTCAAAGTATGCCTTTGTTTCCCTCACTTCATCTTTACATTTGGAGGGGTTTCAGAGGGAGCTTTGGACCAGCAGCATCAGCACGACCTAGGAACTTGTTAGAAATACAAGTTCTAGGGCCCACCAAGACCTACGGAATTCCAAACACTGGGAGCAGGGCCCAACAATCTGTGTTTTCACAAGCCCTCCAGGTGAGGTGACACCTGCTAAAGTTTGAGCACTATTGAACAGAGTAATATTCTTGGCCTGTCTCCACACAGTCTTTCACTGTGACTTTGATCAGTGAGTTAAAGAGGTAGCAGTGTGCATGCTCAGCTCAGCCCCTTCCATTATTTTATTGGTTTTCATTTTTTGTGCAGAACCAACTTGCCCATAGGACACATGCTTCCCAACTTGCTCACACACAAGAAAATCTAATATAAGTGCTCTTCTGTGTTGGGAGGCAGGGGTTGCTTAGCACTACTTATGATGAGGAGTATGTCAATCTGTGTGAGTGATGCAGGGTAGCATGCCAATTAGCTTGCAGATCTAAAGCTGATGGTTTAATTATCTGTGTCTATGTCTTGATTATCAATTGGTTCCAAACATAGGAGGGGGAAAAGGGGATTATTTATTGGACCTCTATAGCTCTAACAATGGATTGTAGTGAAATGTGGTCAGGATGTATGTTCAGATCGCATGCAGGAGAGAGACCTAGTGTAGAGAACGACAGGAAAGAAGAACCAGAGGAAATCCTAGAATTGTTTAAGTAAATGGAACTTTAGAAATGATCAGTTATGACTTCTTGTGTTACAGATAAATAAACAGAACATTGAAGGAAAGGAGTGGCTTGCTCAAGATCACATTGCTAGTTAGTGGTGGCAATATTACCGACCAGAACCCAGAACACCTGGTTCTCAGCTGTGCACTTTCTGAGCAGTTGGACCAAAGCAGACAATAATAGAGAAGCCTTTAGGACCAAGAACGTAGATATGGCTAAGTAGAAAAACCAACCCCAGGGATTTTCAGCATGGGCAGTGGGTTCAAAGCCAAAGTGCTTTGTGGTCAGAGGAAATCTCTGTTTCCAATCCACCCTCACACAGCCAAGGGTCAAGCTACACAGCCTGCTCAGTGTATTCTTAACACTGCTTCATTTTCCTGTGTTCTTCCCAGTGTTGCTCTCTCTGCCTAGAATCTCTATATGTCATATGTCGCCCATATGTAGAAAACCTTACTTGTGCTTGGAGAGAGCCAACTCAAATGACATTCCTCTACAAAGTCTTCTCTGATTTCACCAATCAACTCTCACCATTGTGTCAACCACAAATGTTCATCGTCCACTTTGAATTCCCAGGACACATTTTTTTGCTGTTACTCATGACAATATTTTCTACTTTGTGTTACAGCTATGCTTTACCCCTTATATTAGAATATAAGCTCCTTAAAGGCAGTGATCATATTTAATAATT
Organism: Lynx rufus; assembly: GCF_022079265.1. Taxonomy (NCBI): domain Eukaryota; kingdom Metazoa; phylum Chordata; class Mammalia; order Carnivora; family Felidae; genus Lynx; species Lynx rufus. The sequence goes on from NW_025814889.1 coordinate 54,470,214, forward strand.
TTCTTTGTCTTTTTCCAGTTTGTTTTATTTTTTATTGAAGTATAATTAACATAGAGCGTTCTTTTTTTTATATATATATGAAATTTATTGACATATTGGTTTCCATACAACACCCAGTGCTCATCCCAAAAGGTGCCCTCCTCAATACCCATCACCCACCTAGAGCGTTCTTATATTTTTCTCAGATGTACAATATAATGATTCAACAATTCTATACATATCTCCAGCCTCATGAAGATAAATGCGTTCTTAATTCTCTTCATCTATTTCACCTACCCACCACCCATCTCCCCTTTGGCAACCACCAGTTTGTTCCTTGTATTTACAAGTCTGTGATGGTTGGTGCACCTGGGTAGCTCAGTAGGTTGAGAGTCCAACTCTTGATTTAGGCTCAGGCCATGATCCCAGCATTGTGGGATCAATCCCTGTGTTGGGCTCCGTGCTGAGTGTGGAGCCTGCTTGAGATTCTCTCTCCCTCTCTCTTCCCCTCTCCCACTCATGTTCTCTCTTTCTCTCTTTCTCTCTCTTTCTCCCAAAAACAAATTAACCTTAAAAGAAAATATTCTTTCTCTTCCTCACCAGCACTTGCACTCTCTCTCTCTCTCAAAAATAAAAAATAAAACAGAACCTGAGGTGTTTTTTTCATTTGTCTCTTTCTATGTATGTTTGTTTGTTTTATTTCTTAAGTACACATATGAGTGAAATAATTTGATATTTGTGTTTCTGTAACTTATTCCACTTAATATTATAACAACAAGGTCCATCCGTGTTACAAATGGTAAGATTTAATTCTCTTTTATTGTTGATTATATTCCACACAACACACACACACACACACACACACGCACACACACATACACACACCACATCTTCTTCATCATTCATCATCAGTGGACACTTGGGTTGCTTCCATATCCTGGCTATTTTAAATAATGCTACAATAAAGATAGGAGTGCATATATATTTTTGAACTCATGTAAATAAAAACTTTTGTACAGCAAAGGAAACCACCAACCAAAAAGGCAAACAACCTAATGGGAGAAGATATTGCAAATGATATATCTAATAAGGGGTTAATGGACAAAATAAACACCTTGCATAATTCAACACCAAAAAAAGTATAAACCACTACAAAATGGGCAGTGGACCTGTATAAATGTTTCTCCAAAGGAGACATACCAGATGGGCAACAGGCATATGAAAAGATGCTCAGCATCACTAATCACCAGGGAAATGTAAATTAGACCTATAATGAGGTATCACTTTACACCTATCATAATGGCTAAAATTAAAAAGACAAGAAATCACAAGTACTGGTGAGAATGTAGAGAAAAAGGAACACTTATGCTTAGTGGGTGGGAATGTAAATTGGTACACCCACTATGGAAATTACTATAGAAGTTCCTCAAGAAGTTAAAAATAGAACTATCATATGATCCAGTATTTCCACTATTGGGTATTAACAGAAAGAAAACAATTTTTTTCTAGCTCCTTTTTATTTATTTATTTATTTTTTTCCATATGAAAGTTATTGTCAAATTGGTTTCCATACAACACCCAGTGCTCATCCCAACAGGTGCCCTCCTCAATACCCATCACCCACCATCCCCTCCTTCCCACCCCCATCAACCCTCAGATTGTTTTCAGTTCTTAAGAGTCTTTTATGGTTTAGCTCCCTCCCTCTCTAACTTTTTTTTCCCTTCCCCTCCCCCATGGTCTTCTGTTAAGTTTCTTAGGATCCACATAAGAGTGAAAACATATGGTAACTGCTCCTTTTTAAAATGTGTTTTAGTTTTTATTTTGAGAGAGAGAGAGAGAGAGAGAGAGAGAGAGAGAGAGAGAACACAAGCAGGGGAGGGGCAGAGAGAGAGGGAGAGAAAGAGAATCCTAAGCAGACTCTGTGCTGTCAGTGCAGAACCTAACGTGGGACTTGAACCATGAGATCATGACCTGAGTTTACATCAAGAGTCAGACACTCAGCTGATTGAGCAACCCAGGCACCGATTTTCTAGCTCTTTTAACAAGAACTTTTTAAAATCCAGTAAGCAGCTACAGACACAGTTAAAAAGTAGACAAAATTTAAAAAAGGAGAAAAAGCAAAGACAAATCCTTCACTATGTAATAAATACAAAGTCCTATTAGTGTTCCTCCACTAACATTCTGTGGGAGGCCTAGCTTTCCATGCACTCAAGAGTATGTTCCATTATCGTACAGGAAGACCAGACTGCATTAGGGTGTGATGATGTCAAACCAAATATGTACTGGCACTGCTGAGTTCAAGGTCCACAGTTTTGGTCTTAAGTGAGGTTAATTGACCAGGCTGTGCTGGATCCCATAGCTGAAGTAGATAGCAAACCCAATCAGCATCCAGACACCAAGTATAGCCCAGGTGCCAGCTGTCATCTGCATCATAAGGTAAACATTCATGAAGATGCTCAGTATGGAGAGGAAAGGCAGAGCAGGGACCTTAAAGTAAAGGGGAGTGGAGCTCTGTGGCTGTCTCCAGATGACCCCAGTGATCCCAATGATGAGCACCAGGAGCACCACAACCACTGAAATCCACACTGGGTCTCCAGAAAGCAGAACTGGCCACCAGGCCAGCACCAGGCAAAGAAGAATGATCAGCAGAACAAGCACTGAGGAGCAAACATAGACAACCCGGCCGGAGAGTGGAGTGGGGATGGAGCTGCCTGGAAAAAGTAGTCCCTGTAGAGTCAGCTTCTCTGCTACAACTTCTCTATTCCCATCCCGCACCTCTGCTTCATTTCCCCCATTATGCATCTCAGGCTGATACCTGACAATGAGAACACCAAAAACCAGCAGAGAGAAAGCTAGCAGGGGCCCAAGTGACATGAAGCCCAGAAGATCAGTGAGCCCAAAGAAGAATACTATGACTAGTGCAATAATGCCAAAGATCACAGTGGCCACGATGGGGATGTTTGTGCCAGTTTGGATCCTGGCAAGGACAGGGAATAGGAGGCCATCCTGTGCCATCATATGTATCACCCGTTGTATGGGGAATATAAAGTCAAAGGAGTTGATAGAAAGACAGAGGAATCCAAAAGCTACAACATAGTAGGCAGGGGTCCAGCCAATATGGAGAAATGCCTCAGGCAAGGTGCTCCCACGTTGAAGCTGGTAGTAAGGCACCATGAGTGTAAGGGCTGAAAAGACACCAAAATACACCAAAAGACAGATGAACAGTGAAATCACAATGCCCCTGGGGATGGAATGTTGGGGATTCTTGGCTTCTTCAACTCTGGTAATAATAAAAGTGAAACCCACAAATGTATAGAGACAGGTAGCTGCTCCACGGAGAATCCCCTCAAAGCCAAAAGGCATAAATCCTCCAGACCCCAGGGGGCCCAAGCCAGAGGTGTCATTGAGTCCAGCCTTTATGTAATCCTCTTCTGTGAGCTGCCAGTTGTGCAGGTCCCCCTTAATGAAGCCAGCAATGATGACAAAAATGAGAACAATGATTTTCATCAATGTGAACACTTTGGTAACCACAGGAAGCTGCCTAATCTTCCAAGTCAGAAATCCTATGAATAACAACACAAGGAACACAACAAAGAAGACTAGAACATCTGCAAAAACGCGGGAAACATTTAGTGAGATGCTGTCATGCAGCATCTGAAATATCTGGTTTCCAAAAACATTGTCAAAAACTAAGATCCAGGCTTGGGTCACAATGCTTACATAGACAGTATTTATGAGGAGGAGGTTCCAGCCAGTGATGAAAGCCCCGAGTTCACCTACAGTGACATAGCTGTAGAGATATGAAGAACCAGAATGCGGAACTTGGGAACTAATCTCTGCATAGGTCAGCCCAGTCAACACTGAAGTTAGGCCAGCCACCAAGAAGCAGATCACAATGGATGGTCCTGCTTTATCTCTAGCCACTTCACCAGGCAGGATATACACAATTATATTCATTGTATAGTTCATACCCAGGGCCACTATATCCAGAGTGGTCAGGCTTCTGGCAGTCTCAGCCACAGGTTGTTCCAGTGTACGTCTGCGTACCAGCTTTTGACCAAATCTGCAAAGTGCTTGACACAACATTCTAGCTGGAATTGGAGTAGATTCTAGGATCTGAGAGCTGTGATGAGAGCAGGGAGCCGTAAGTCTCAGATCAGATTCCGTGACACTGAGGTAAGCTGGGTTGGGTTGGGGATGTTGCAGCTGGTTGCTCAGACTTCAGTGATGCTGCTTCATATTTCTTCTGCTATGTGCTATCCCTCCATAATGCCTAAGACATGGTAAACAATAAATATTTACTGAACAATGGTGTTCAACTAACAAACCAAAGCTCAGAAGTCGCATGTCACCTGGTACAGCCTGAATATCACAGAAACTGACACAAAAGGACATCATAGAAAAATCAACCCTGCTTTCCACCCAGAAAAACTGCCAAATATCTCCCAACATTCTCTTCTTTTACATAATACATGGCATAATCCCATTTTGGTTTGTCAACTTAATGTAATTTCATGTACTAATTAAGCTGTAAAACACATCAGGGCATGAATTTATTGCACAATAATTCACATACAAGATGTTTGCGTGGTGATTAGGCATGAGTTATGACACATTTATTCACAGAATGGAGGGTCTTATTGCAATTACAGAACCATTTTTGAAATATCGTGAGTTTAAAATATAAATATTGGTCCCATGGTCTTAAAACCCTTAGCCCCCAAATCAGATTCCAAGGTCACAGGTCACTTTGGCCTCCTTTATCCTCATTCTGCATTACCATTTAGCTGTATTGATGACAAAGAATGTACAGTCCAACCATTCCTTTACCCACCTAGGCCACCAGGGTACAGTGAAAAGAGAAAAGGGAAAAAGGGGTAGAGCCTTTATAACTACCTGCAAAAAGGGGAGCTACAGACTGTCTGGTGAGGAAACACGGGAGAAATGGGTGAAGCAGCCAACCAAGTGTCCATTACTAAGAAGGGAGAAGAAGCAGAAAGGCCATTTTGTGAATTCTGACATTCAATGAAACTCACCCAAAGCAACCAGACAAAAATTCACTACAGTTATGTTCACAGTTATGAGAGTGTGATAGGTAGAGAGAAAAAAAGTAATTCACCTAGCTCAGTAGCTCACAACCAAAACAATTCCTTCTGTCTCTTCCCTCTCTGGGTTCCAAGCGAGAAGGTGAGCTCACTTCTGCAGAAAGTCTCCTCACTGACCACACTGTGCTCTATAAACACCTTGAACCATCTGTGATGTCAGCTGCTGGCATCCTGGAGAATCTGCCCTGTTCTGTGAGCTTGTAACTCCCTATTAAGTTCCACAAGGAGTTATTTTTAACTGACTTAAAGTATTATCTTAATATATCAATTATATTTTCTTAATGAACAAATCCTGCATGTGTTTCCTCCTCCCCTCCCCCAGCTGCTATTCAAATGTCCCCCTCCTCAAGCGGAACAAAGTTTTAGTTGAACAATTCAGAGGAATGTCCTAGAAATAACTAGTGGAAAACAGAGAAAACAAAGTGATGGAGCCCCCACTCTCCTCCCTACTTAGGCTTTGTGTTTTATTTATTTTTATTTGTTTATTTTTATTTTTAAGAGAGAGAGAGCAGGATCAGGGGAAAGGGGCAGAGAGAGAGAATCTTAAGCAGGTTCCACGTTCAGCCTGGTGCCAATGCAGTCCTGGGATGATGACGTGAACTGAAATAAATAGTTGGACACTGAAATGACTGAGCTAGCCAGGCGCCCCTCAGGTTTTAGTTTTGAGAGAATTTTAGGAAATGTTGTCAGAGGTTTCAAAAGAGAGAAAGACCAGGTCAAACTTAAAAAAAATATCTATAGATGATCAAGAGGACCCCTCGGATTATGGGTCAGACCTTCTTTCTACAAATCCATCTAGACTATTTGCCATTCACCAGTTCCAATGTTATGATTTACCAACAAACACCTGAGACAGATAAGGAAGGTCAATTAACTCAAGGAACTTTCTACACTATGAATGTGATTGATGTGTCCCCACTCATGTCCAAGCTTCAAACCCTTCAGTGCTTCCCCACTGCCCTTCCTTCCTTCCTTCATAGTCTTTCCTTCCTACATCATCTGACCCTTACTTATTCCTCCAGCCTCTTGCCCTTCTCACTTCCTATTCCAGCTGCAAAATCCCATATCCACCCTGTTCCCTTGCCTCTAATGCCCTATTAGCACTTCACATACTAACCCCCAATTCTCTTTCAGTTCCCAGCTCAGAAGTTGCTTCCCCAGAAGTCTCCCCTGACCCTTATGCTGCCCTTCTGGTGTGCTTTCATAGCACCTGGGTTTCCCCCATATTCCATTTATCCTGATGTGTCAGAATTCCAGTTCAGCTGCTTGTCTCCTCCAATAGACTGTGAGTTAGCTCAATAAATATTTGTTGAACAAACGTACAAACTGAGAAGAGAAGCCTGAAAGAGCACATAACCCAGAATTCCTATCTACTTGAGTTTGAGATACATACTTTGTAGCCAAGTAACCTTTATGCACCTGGCTCAGGTAAAGATATAAATGGTATTACCTACCTTGTAGAAGTCAATCAAAATGAAAACTGTGAAGCAAAATCTACCTGTGATAAAACCTTGATCTTCACATTGTTCACGGCAGGTATAAGCCACACATAGGTGATAAAGAATAGTTTGCCTTTGAGGACACTTGTTTAAAACTACCAGGCTGCCTTGGGTTACAGGCAACCACCCACCCATGCCCTACTTTTTTGAAGGCATCATGCTCAGGCCCTATAATCTAGGTAGCATGTCCTTAGGCAAAGGTTCTCACTTTGGGGGACAGAGGGAGGCATAATGAAGGTACTAGGGACACCTTCAAATTTCATATCCTGTCTCTCTGTAGATTCTTTTCCAATTAGCCCTGTACTTCCCATGACTGCTCTAAATCACCCAAAATGAAAAGAAATTGTCCTCAATTTCAAAGGGAAGAGATTCTAAAAGTTTCCTTTACAGGAAGGCAGCACAGTTTGGTAGTTAGGAGTTAAGGCTCTGCAGGTAGACTGTTCAGGTTCAAGTCACGACTCAACTTATACCAGATGACTTTGGACAAAGAGTTCACCTCCTGGGGACTTAGTTTCCACAAGAGTCAAGTAAGAATGAAAGTAAATACCTCATAGGGCAATTGTGAGGAGTAAGTGAAATGATGCCTGCAAAGTACTTACCTCAGCGCCTAGCAAACAACATGTACTTAATATAACCTACCTAATGTTTAATATGGAAATCTGACCCAAAGTTTCCAAACTTTGAAAATCAATTAGTCTTTATAGATATATAGCCTCAAAATCACCCACTACAACTCAAGCCTGTGAGCTAGCTGTCATGAGACAATTAAAAGTTTTATTCTTTTGCAGAGCAGAAGTTTTTATCTTGATGAGGTCCCAATAGTTCATGTTTGCTTTTAATTCCCCTGCCTTTGGAGATGTGTCGAGTAGTTGACGAATGGATAAAGAAGATGTGGTTTATATATACAATGGAATACTACTTGGCAATGAGAAAGAATGAAATATGGCCATTTGTATTAATGTGGCTGGAACTGGATAGTATTATGCTAAGTGAAATAAGTCAGGCAGAGAAACACAGATACCATATGTTTTCACTCATATGTGGATCCTGAGAAATTTAACAGAAGATCATGGGGGAGGAGAGGGGGAAAATAAGTTACAGAGAGGGAAGGAGGCAAACCATAAGAGACTCTTAAATGCTGAGAACAAACTGAGGGTTGATGGGGGGTGGGGGAGAGGGGAAAGTGGGTGATGGGCATTAAGGAGAACATCTGTTGGGATGAGCACTGGGTGTTGTATGGAAACCAATATGATAATAAATTATATTTAAAAAAAAGAATGATTTGGAATAGAGAAACCACAAAGGAGACGTGGAAAGACTTAAGATTTAAAATTTAAATTTATATATATGAAAACTATAAATAAAAGGAAAAAAAATAAATGTTTTATTCTATATATTTTGCCTTGAACCTCAAAGGACTCTAATTAGACACACTCATACATGCTGGTGCTAAACACATGGGGGATCTAGGCTTACTGAGTTATACCAGGCATCAAAAAATGAAGGAGTTGAAAATAATAATAATAATAATAATAATAATAATAATATCATCCTTGCTTACAGATGCCGCATCTCATTTCTGGAAGAGGCAGGGCTGAGTACTATAGAGGTAAGAGCAATTAACATTATGTCAAATCTCTGGATTTGAGCCTTGTTTCTTCTGCTTGACTATATAATCTCTCCTGCTTAATCCCTCTAAACCCAGATTTCCTCATCCACAAGAAACCTTACTTCACTTCCCTTACTGGATCAAAATGAGAATTCCATGAAAAGATACAAACTATCATGTATTGCTGATGGGAGTGTAACTGGGCCACCATCCTGAAGCACAATCTTAGCGGAATTAAGAATGTACACCCCCCCACATACACACACACAACCCTCTACAAGGTAACACACAAAGGAACCTCTCTCCTGAGTCCATAGGGAAGCCAATATGAACACATTCAATGCAGGACTGTTTGTGGTAGCAGGGAGTTGGAAGCTATGCCAGCATCTGTTACTAGAGGGATACATAAGTAAAATGTGCTGTATGTGCACAATGAAATACTACACAGCAGTCAGAAATCATACAGTAGATTTACATACAGCAACATGGGTATATCTCAAAAAGAGTGTTCGGAAGCAAAAGCAAAAGCAGGATGAAGTGTATAGCACAATATCACTTATGTAAATTTAAAGAACAACCAAAAAATGTGTATATTTGTCAAGGATACATATATATCTGTTAAAAATGTCACAATATTTCTCTGCTCAAAAGCTTTCATTGGTTTCCCTTTTTATTCAGAGTGGGAGCCAAAGTCTGCACTTACCATGGCCTACAAAGTCCTAGAGTATTTGTCACTGACCCAGCTACTTCTCAGCCTCTGTTTCTCTCTCTTCCCATTTTCCTCACGCTACTGGCCTCCTAAGAATTCTGGTTTCCTAACATACAAGGCAAGCCCTCACCTTAGGGCCTTTGCACTAGTTGTCTCCTATAACTGACCCACTTCTGGCCCAGATATCCACATGGTTGCTTCCTTAGTGGCATTTCATGAGATAGCACAAAACTGTGTAGCAATGCCTTCCTTAATCACCACATAAAAAACTTCACAATGTACCTTACCCCTGCCCTCATCACTTATCCCTATTTAACATACTATAAGTTTTACCTATTTATTTGTTCATGATTATCTCACTGCAAAAGAATATAAGCTGCATGAAAGCAGGAATTTTTTATTATTATTATTTTGCTCTTGGCTGTATTCTCTGCACTTACAACTGAGCCTGACACATAATCACCACTCTGAATTCATTGCGTGGATGAATGTATATAAATAAATGTATAGAGCATGGATTGGAGGAGCATTCATTGAATACACTAAAGCATGTGTCTCCAGTGAAGAGAGGAAATGAGATTAGAGATCAGGATGAAAGGGGAAAATAAAATGCATTGATACAGTGCCTGACAGGGGGCGATGGTGCTAACAGTCCATGACTGAGGGAGAGGTTGACTCCACTCTGTGCACTTCAGGTTGAACAAAAGAATTGCATGAGGTGATGTTGTGAGAGGACCTGGTTCAGAGCCTGAAAATGGTGGGCACTCAATAGACTTAAAATGAAGGGCAACTGGATCCTATAATCATCAGAACATGGAGAATACAGAGAAGAAATGCCTGCTAGAAAGAGGGTGGAGAACAAAGGGTATCTGACACCCCTCCTACCAATTCTCTCCAAACACTTTTCCCTTTTCCCGATTCCTTTTTCTCCTTCAGCTCCTGCATTTGTCTCTGGAGGATCCTTATTGGTCACTAAGGATGCTTGTACCACGTTTCTCTCTCTGGGGACCTGTCTCCAGCCACCAACCTCCCAACAAAGACACAACAGTAGTTATTGACATTTATTGAATCACAGGCCCTTCTGAGGTTGGTCACCTCAAAAAAATGTCCTACACTCTTCTGAAGTCCATCCATGGATCATGAGCAGGAATCCCAGAGGAGGACCATCTGCATGGCAGAGGTGTAGATGGGTAATGCTTTTGATAATTTTTTTCCCTTCAAATGTGTTGTGTAGAGTGGTCCTTGTGCTCTTTCCATATTTACTAAAGACGAGGGACAGGGGTCTACAGATCAAGTATGAAGATACTAGAGAAGCAACCCAGAGAACAAAATATCTGGGAGTAGATAATCATGTTTTATGACTCCAATAAAAGCAGACAGAACAAACAAATGAACAAGCAAACCTATAGAAGAGAAAGCAAACCTATGATTGGGAATCATGAGAAAGACTACCACAAATACAGCTTATAATAACACAGAGAAACATCGTCTTCAAACACCATGTTCAGAAATGCCCTCTCTCCGTGCAATAATCTATGATTATTTCAATAGTTTATATTCAGTTCAGACTCTCTGACTAAGCTGTCAGAGAGTCCCCCTACCCTCAGGACTATCACCTCTTTCCTAACTCAGCTTCTTACATCCTGACTTACCCTTCCTGAGATAAGCCCCTCACCTGAGTAAGTACCCTCCCTGCCAGGGATGTCTTCCTCACTCCTTTCTGTCCAGTCTTGATGCTCTAGCTCTTTTCAACACTAATCCACAACTTTATCCCTTGTGTCTAGGAAGCCTTTCTTAAGCCATCCTGACTGATACCCATCTCCAACCTTCTGCCCCTCCCATCAGCACTTACAGCCAATCATGATGCTCAGTTAAAACTAATTTTCCATTTCTACCTGCTGGTGTCCTGAGTGTGACACTTAAATTTCTTTATAGTCTAAAAACTGCCAGAGGGCAGCACCAGGATCCACCTTCAACTCTCACTACCCAGGACAAGGATCTACTCATAATTGTACCAAGCAACTAAAAGAGGAATTTGACAGATAAAATGAATTTATTGATTGATTGATTGATTGATTGACTACTATATTTTGAGATTCCTAGAAGTAGGATTTTATTTTCCATTGGAAAGAGAGAAAGAGCCAGCCCCAGGTAGAAACAGGAGACCAGATCATGCATCATCTATTCCAACAGTGTTTCCTTCGGATATTTCCTAATGAGGGTCTTGGGTCTGTGAATGTCGATTTCACTAGGAAACAGTCTCCCAAAGGAGGTGTTATCTCAGGAAAGATTCTTAGAGAAATGCAGAGAGAGGCCAGAAAAAATAAAGCCAGCTTCTTTGAATTCCATAATGCCCCTAGCTCCCCATTTACTCAGTCCTCCCTGTCTTTCTTGGTCTCTGAACTCCTTCCAAATTCCAAAACAAAGTTCCATCCCAGAAAAACTCCCATCAAATCCAATATTCACCCACTAAATTAAGGCCCTCTTGCTTTTCCAGCCAGCCCCACCCACTTTCCTTTGTCCTGGAGGGTCACTGTGCTTATTCCTCTGTCTCTAGAAGGGTACTGCCCTCACTCTGTACCTTTCCTTTTCAAAACATTTTTTCCAATGCAGTAAGTTCCACTGGCTCTTTCCCATGGTTGGGTGTTAACACTCCTGCCAATCAGGAAGTTGGCCTTGTGGCTTCTCCCAAATACATACAAAGATAGTTTGGATACCAGCTATTTTGCTACAAGTTTGATGAAGACCTGTGAGGAAGGCTACTGAGACTGTTAAATAATTATTTTCAAGTTCTCAAAGTTTCAGAGAAGTGGACTTTAAATTCAACATCTCCAGAGATTGTATCAATCCCTCTGTATCTAAGCACAGCTTCTTTCTGATCCCAAAGTATATAAATTCTCTCATCCTCCTTAAAACACAAACATCCTTCACCTCAAGTTGCTTACATTCCTGCAGTAGGAAGCAAACAATAAATAGATAAGTAATATGAATATATATTGTGTTAGATTTGCAATCAGTGTTGCAGAGAAAAGGGAAGCAAGAAAAGGTTATGATGTGCTCAGAGTGGGTGTTGTGATTATAAAATGGGGATCCAAGAGAGCCTCACCTTCACACTGTTGTGCAACCGTCACCACCATCCATCTCCAGAACTTGTTCATCTTCCTTAGCTGAAACTCTGTATCCATTAAACTCCCAATTCTTCCCTCCCCACAGCCCCTGGCAACCAACATTCTACTTTCTGTCTCTATTAATTTGACTACTACAGGTACCTCCTATGAGTAGAATCATATAATATTGCTCTTTTGTGACCGGGTTATTTCATTTAGCACAATATCTCTATGTTGTAGCTCATGTCAGAATGTCCTTCCTCTTCAGGCTGAATAAGATTCCATTGTGTGTATATCCTACATCTTGTTTATCTATCCATCCACTGGTGGGCATGTGATTTGTGTCACCTTTAACTGTTGAGAATAAGGCTGTTATGAATACGGGTGTACAAATATCTTTTTGAGTCCCTGCTTTCAATTCCTTGGGATATATACCCAGAAGTGGGGAATGCTGGATCTTATGGTAATTGTATAGGTAATTTTTTGAGAAATCACAGTACTGTTTTCCACAGCAACTGCTCTATTTTACATTCTCACCAGTAATGCACAAGTGTCCCAATTTTTCCACATCTTCCCCAGCACTCGTTATCCTTTGGGCTAGTAGCCATCCTAATGGGTATAAGGTGGTACTAAGTGGCTATTTTTGAGAAATAACAAGGAGGCCTGTGGGGCCAGGACAGAGTTAAGTGAGGGGGAAGCAGTAGGGGATGAGGTCAGAGAGAGAGCAGGAAGTCAGATCCTTCATATAGGGTCTGAGAGTCACTGTGAGGACTTTGGCTGTTACTCTGGGTGTGATGGGAACTGATAATTTCACATGCTGCCTACTGATTTTCATGTTCTGTGAGCTAAGTATTGGGTTTTAAAACCAAGGAAAAACCTCCTCCAGAGTTTGAATACAAGACGCGGAGGGAAGTTTTGTGGAGTTCTCAACAGATCTTTGTTGTTTCTGGTAACACATTGAGAGCTGAACAAGATGTGTTCTTGCCTCTGCTTCCCTCTTAGACACCAAAGCAGACATGCCATATGGCCACCCATGGGGCAGTAACATGATGGATTGCTTTCACTGAAGCTGTTCACTTTCTGGATTATCTCTAGGCAGGACCCCATCACTTAAAAATCAAACAAAATTTATGTTAGTATCATTCACTATTTCAAGGTTATTCCCACCATTACTGTGGATCTGGAATCTGGTGAAATTAGGACTTCAAAGACAGGGGTAGCGAGACTCTCAGAAAGGGGAGCAGGAACCATATGCATCAGATACTCACAAGCCTTGCAAAATTAAATAGATGGATCCAGTCCAAAGCCCCGGATGCCTCAGGAAGGACTGTCAAAAACGTCTGAGATGCATTTGTGGAGAGAGAGAAGGCCCCAAAGAGAAACCTGAAACCACATTTCAGAGAAGCAAAGAGTACTTCCCATGACCTCACTAGCTCTGGGCCACAAGGATGAAAGCTTCTATATCCCAATGAGAAGTCCAAATAGGTATACAGCTTCTCAACAACAAATAATCTGGAGAGAGTGGCTGTCAAAGCACCATGTATAAATGTTAGAAAATATAAACTTGTGTGTTGGTAGTGGGGAGATAGATGGTAGAAAAGGAGAGAATTATGGGATTGTCCATGCTGGGAAAGGAGGAGAGACTGGAATCAATTTTCACTATGACATTCTTATGATTCAAATGGGGGCAGGGGAAGTAAGAAAGTATAGTATAGAGGGAAGTATATTGTGGAAATGTAATAACTAATTTATCTCATCAAGGAAACAGGCTATGTACTCCTAGGTCCTGTGTGCTATGTTTCTTTTCAGCTGACAACCACCTTATTCATCATCCACTCTCAACTCATTATGATCACTACCCACCCCCAGGGTAAAGAGACTCCACAGTTTGCCTATGCCACAGTCCCAATCTCATTTCCCTTCTCTGTTGGATCATTACAGATGTACTGGGTTACCTTTAAGCCTTCAAACATGTATAATAAAAATGGGACTCAGATATAGGAGAAGGCTGCTCTTCCTCCTCTCCTCAAGTATAAAAATAATAGATCTAAGTGACAGTGAAAATTTTAGGTCATTCATTTATTTGATCATTCAAAAATAGTTAAACACCCTTTAAATGCCTGTCCTAATGTTTGATGGTACCAACACAATATGGAGGAAAAAGACATTTCCCTGCCTACATGGCACTCATTGTTATTAAGAATGTTCTTATACAATATTTCTGCCGAATATCAAAATTGTCCATGTCAGGAATGACAGTATGAGGAACTGTTGCAATTTAAAGGAGAATAAAGAGGCATGACAATGAAATGCAATGCAGAACCTGGGACTGCAGCTGGATTAGGTAAAAACATTTTACTATAAAAAAATGGACAAGTTGTAAACTTTGAATATGGATCATATATCATGTATACATGCACATGTGCACACATACAAACATTGGAGAAAATAAGCAACTGTGGCAAAATATTAACAACTGGTCAATCTTGGTGAAAGATAATGGGTGTTAATTATATTATTCTTACAACTTTCTGTAGGGTTGAAAATTGTCAAACAAAAATGGGAGGAGAAAAATAAGAATATCACAATAGTAAATGTTATGGACTCTCTTACCCTCTCTTACTCTCTTACCTTACTCTCTTGCCCTTTATAAACAAGCTTGCCATCACTTGGTTGGAACAAAACCCCATCCAGAATGATCTAGCCCCCAAACAGGAACTTTAGATCAGAGGATTGGGCAGGAAGATAGAATTCCCTTGTCTTTGATTTACAGTCAAAATTGTTACCAAGCAAAAATGTTTGGAAAGAAACCACAACCTTGGCTCATGTTAGCACAGTTATGAACCCTAGAGGTGCTGGGAAACATCTGCAGAGGCTGGAGGCAGAGAACAATGGTATCAGGCAAATAGGGGTACCAGGTAAATGTGTAAGATTTAAGGATACATGGAGAGAGTGGTGAAAGTGAGCGAGAAGTTGTTGAGCTGCAAGTGATGCATAGTTGTTATTTCATTTAACCTCCATAATAACCCAATGAAATAAGTATTATTATTCCACTTTACAGACTGAGTGGCTAGACAATTGTCCCAAACTCATATAACCAGTCCAAAGAAGAGCTGGAATTTGAACTTGGTTCTTTGTTACTTCAAAGACCTTGTTTCTCTACTGCAGCACCCTATCTCCGCAAAGAGTCAAGACTCTAGGGTGTGGCTATTTAAGGAATATTTGAGCTAGTTCTTATCTTTGTACCTAGGTAACCTGCTGATGTTTTCCTTTTCCTCCCAAATACATACTGATGGGCCAGAGCTAGAAGTACTGGGGTCATTAAACCTCAAAGCTCTATCTGAACAATGTCATGCTAAACTCCAAACCTAATCTAGGGCCAAACTGTCTCCACACTACCCTTTTAGATGCCAAGAAAGATTCCAAAGCATCCCCGTAGCCATTCCAATAGTTCCCAGAAATGATTTTACAGCTAAGTGTAATTCCTGCCCAGAGCTTTAGCTCATCCCCTTTTGCTTGGCTTCTAGTAAAATATAGTATAGTAGACCCCTAGATGCCAAATATAAGACACCTTCCTGGGCATTAGTGTTCCCCATTGTGACCCATGTCTGTGATCAGCCCTGAGCTCACAGCATCTATAGCATTGTTAATATTTATTAATCATCCAGGCACCTAGGTGGCTCAGTTGGTTAAGCATCTGATTCTGGCTCAGGTCTTGATCTCAAGGTTAGTGGGTTCAAGCCTTGCGTTGGGATCTGTGCTGATAGCTCAGAGTCTGGAGTCTGCTTTGGATTCTGTGTCCCCCCACCCCCGTCTCTCTGTCTCTCCCCCGCTCATTGTCTATCTCTCTCTCCCTCTCAAAAATAAGTAAAAAACATTAAAAAACTGAAAACAAAAATTTATTAATCACCCATGGAAATAAGCACAAAACCAGTGGAAATCAGGTGTCATTACAGACTTCTTTATCCATTTTTTGGCCCTCATCATTATTTTTAAAACTTATTAAGAAATATGGACTTGGCAAAAGAATATGGGTATTATAAACATACTATTAGTATAGGATGATCAACAGAGAAGATAGAGGATGGAGGAATGTAGTTTCTAAGGAAGCAAATCCCAAATATGTGCAGAAGAAGAGGATTGACAGAGCAGCCTTTAAGGAGCCTGACTTTTTTCAGGGAAACTACATACAAATTTGGAACAAGTCTAAGAAATTGCAGCTGAATCATTGGTTACTGATATTTTGGGATCACCAAACTAGCCTTCTGTTCAATTGAGGTGACATGAAATCACTTAGACATTTTGCACCTTGTCCATTCTAGACCTCTATTTAGTGTGTTTCTATGCATTGCAAATATAGCATATCAAGGGCCAGCCTTCTGCCATACTCCCTGGTCCACCATCCTGGTCCATAAAACGGGTAACTCTAAACAATGAGATCCTCTCATCTCTCACTCAGATTCACTCAGTAGACATTCAAGCTGCCCTTGAAGCAGGATAAAGCCTAAATCACATTCTTCACAACCACTACACTGTACCAGATAACTGAAGTGTGAGTACTCTCTACCCTCCTTCTGGAAAATGACACTTTTTGTCAACTCTTAAAAAGACACCCCCACAACCCCACACACTCACAGCCAGACCTGTTGTTTCCTGCCCTCTATTAAATATAAACTTCTAATATTATATTTCTAAGGCTTTCTTTTCACTGTTCTTCTACCACTTAGTCTTACTATTAACTTTTCTGTGGCTCCTGCATGAATAAGACAAGTCTTTCCATACAGGACATTAACATCGGCCCTCACACAGATTGCCCTTTCTTGAATAGAACTTACTCTATCCCAACTCTGTCCAACATGACCCTCCTTCTGCTAATTTGTCTGGTCACATCTGCAGATACATAACTGATATTTCCAGTATGCTTTCCTTGTCTCCTGCTCTCCCCTCATTAATACTCAGTGGAATAACTCGCTGACCTAGAATTTTGCCTTGGTGGACACCCAGTTAGGGGAGATGGCAGGAATAGTAGGTTATGAGGTGGAGCAGAGGAGAAGAGCTTCTGCCTGATGATACTCAGCTTGTCTTTCCTTCCCCACCTGAAGCCTGAGGTATAAAGAGTTAACTCATCACAACCAAGGAAGTACACCACCATTTACAGCCCAGTTTGAAGATCTCTATCACCATAAGAAAGTGAAAGTACAAAGTAAGTAACCTGAGTTTACTGAGGTAAAGTGACATTTATGATTTGCTCCAGTGTTATCCTCTTGATATGTGACGACTGAACGATGGACAATGAGGTGTGTTGTCACTTACATGCTTTACTTTATTTGGAAAATAAGTCACTTATTGCTTTAGCAGTAAGGAACATTACAGGATACTCAAAATCCAATAACTACATTTAAGGCTAGCTTGCAGAAAGGAGGAATGGTCAATTGACTGAATGAAGATAGACTAGTATTTCACTTGGTTTAGGAGGATAGGACCATGAAATGATCTTATATCTTAAGCTCCCAGAGAAAAGAATTTTCTGTATTTGCTACCATTTTCCTGTGCTGTCTATAAATAACTAGACAGATGGGTTTGGTGTACTTTGGGTTGGGTAAAAAATGAGAAATCGGATGGTCCCTCAAGTAGAAACAAAAAAAAAATATTTCTAATTAAGAAAGACTGGATTCAATCTATTAAAGATCAGATTTCAACTAAGTATAAATGAATACAAAGGCAAATTCCAAATTACAAAACTCACGCTCCACACTGATTCTTTGTGCAAAAGAACTCAAGCAAAAGCAACATTTTTCTTCCCCCTAAATTATCAACACCACCACCATTACCCCCAAATCATTATACACTCAGTTATACACAGTGCAAGACAATAGATGATAAATAGATAATTCCTCTCTGGGAATTTAACATTTAGGGTATTTCATGAATACATCCCCATCAGCCAATAAAATAAAGATACATAAACTATGAAACAAGAAGGATATTTCTAAATTAGAAGTCAATAGTCAAGGCAAGGACATGTCAAGATCTCAGATGAACTCATAATTGATGGAAGGTAAGAGTAGTAAAGACATCATTTTCCAGTGTGGTGAGAATAAGGCTTATCTTCTGTGCAGCGTGGGTCAGCCTGATAACGCCACATGCAAGAGTGGGGAATTAGCCCGTCTTGGCATTGTGGATAACTGTTTGACAAGAAAACATCAGTTCAAGCTACATCTTCAGCTTGGGGTATGATCCAATAAATAGAGTCTCTTTTAGACAGTCCTTTCATGCCCCCACCAAAAACACAAAATAAACTCTACCACACCTTAAACCAGTAAATCCAGTTTTCCCAACTAGACAGATCCAGTACAATATTTGCTACAGATAATTAGTACTGATCTAGATACTAAAGTATAATAATAATAATAATAATAATAATAATAATAATAATAATTAGTTCTCAGTCTTGGTCTGTGGGGAAAAGGAAAGAGGAGAAAAACCCTTGCAGTAGTAATAAATGTATAACTTCTTCCCTGGGGAAAGAAAAGTAAAGGTCAGATAGCTTCCTGGAAACATTGGAAACAAAGCTGAAGTAACCTAATTCAGCTCATACTAATGAAAATAAATGTCCAAACTTACTTCCCAGGTGTCTTCCGAGGACAACCTCACCAAATGGATCATTTAACAGGCATTCTCCCATATATGGTCTTACATTGTACTGTATTCTGTTTGCATATTACTGGGAAGAAGCCTTTGTCTCCCTTTCTAAAAGAAAAACTCCTTAGGTTATCATGTGCTTTCTCAATGAGGCTAGAAACCCTATTCTGCAGGTGAATATTTCTAGATTCAAACAAGACTTGAACTTGAAGGAATGGCTGTCCCAAAACTGTCTGCTCATTGGACCAAGAGGAAACAACCACGTCCTTCAACTCACTTACCTACCCTACCACCCCCAGCCCTACACCTCTCAACTCCCATCCTGGTCTGGCAGAGGCTGAATTCCAAGTCAGTGAAATGCGTCCTGATGCAGACAAACACGCACAAACATGCAGACCAACTGTATGTAAACCAAATCCATCCACACAAATTTAGCCCAAAATTGATATACATGTAGACCAAAACATTTTTGCTTTCTCCCATAATACCTATGGAGTCCCTGCTACATACAAACACCACACTAGTATCATTGCACCACTATTTGGGTAAACAGTCAGATAGCCAGGGTTTCTTTGGACGCTGTGTAGACTCCATATTTTTCAGTATCATTCTGGGATGGTTATGAACAAGGCATTTTTTCTTAGTCCCTCTGGGAAAACTACAGAGAAGACAAAGTTAACTGCAATGTCTCTCATTCATGATTTGACACATTTACAGGTGACACATTGATGTCAGCAGTGAAAATCAATTTCTTCTCTACTTCCCCCTATGATTATCTACACACTTTTCTCAATCCCAAATTCTGTCAGAACACCTAATAAAGGTCCTCAGGAGAAAGCAGTAGAAGGAAACCTATGTGCCTGTCCACCTTATTTTCCAGTCCACAACTGTAATGTACGATGGCCTTTGTCTATAATGATCACTGATCCACATTCTTGTTTTCCAAGTCTTGCTAAACAGCTTTTCTTTCCCTGCCAAATTCTTTGTTTCTTTTAAGCTAAGAATCTAGCAATACATCCAGTGTCCCATCCATCAGTATACTCTCTCTCCACATTTACTAGCATTTGTGAGTGGTCAGAACCCATGTCTCCTTCTTCCATGTACTTCCTCCCAATATACACCTTCAGTCATACACTGCACACAAAGTGGCTTAAGAAAGGCCAACTATCTCTCTGGTTATCTTCCCTTCATACCTTTAAGTGTGTCCTTCTGTCCTCCTGTGTAAGGACTCAGCTGTCTCTTTCTCTCTGTTCTCTCTCAGCAGACTGTGCTTGTTTCCTCTCACAGCCCTAGGTAGCTGCTCCACACCACCACCATCTCCCTGGAAAGTTAACTGTTGTTGTTGTTGTTGTTGTTGTTTAGGAAAGACATCAGATCCTCTGAGTCAAATGAAAATTTTATCATGCCTCAAAGTCCTGAGTTTTTATCCAAATACTGATCAATATGACTACTCCACCAAGATCTGTCTGCCTCACCTAAGCTCAGGCAGTAGAATCGAAAACAACCAGCTTCTGCTACCAGTTTTTAAGGGATACTCTTTATCCCTCTTCCCTAATTGTTTCTAATCTCCAGTCTGCTTTGGGATTTATGTAATAATAAAAGAGAAAAGGGATGTGGATAAACCAAAATAATGTCTTGTAAAAATCATTTTTTATCAATTTGGAATATACTTGGTGAAGGAAATTGGACCTTCCACATGATTTTGCTTAAACTAAGGTTAAAAAGAATGTGCCCTCTTGAAGCACATAACATGTGTCAACTGACAATGAAGAGAAGTTGAGAAACAGTGGTTAAAGGGAAAGAGGAAGACAACCTAGAAATAAACATTTGACACATATAATCAACAAAACATGTGTTGCACATGGATAAATGTTGTCTGGGCTTTGGTTGTTGGGGTACAGCCCCCAGTGTACTTGGTGGCGGGGAGGTGTGGGGTTGGAGAAGAGTTGAAGACTCCAAAGGCCTTCGAATTAAAGAGTTGCAAATATGTTTTGTGATAACAGCAAACTGCCTCTTGGAGACCCAGTGTTTTAAAGACCATTAGGCAGTCACACCCTAGGGGAACTTGGTAATCTTGCCTCCTATAGCCTGACCTGGCCCATAATCAATCCCCACCACAACTTTTTAAAATTAGATACAAGAGGTAGGGAGTTACCTTTGCAGCTGTAAAAATAGATATCTAGCTCCTTCAGCATGGAGGAGGAAGACCCTCAAATCCTTTCTGGTGATGGTGGACCACCTTATCAAACTGGGCCTGCTATTCTGCAGAGTCCACACCAATGTCCTCCCTAAGAAGATATGATCTAGAGACTTTCAGAATTTCCATGAGAAAGTGAGGCAGCAGAGCCAGGTGGAAGAATCTTCATTCATTCAAAGAACATGTCTAAGCATACTATGTGCTGGGCCCTGTGGGAAAGACAAAGCTGAATAGAGCAAGCTCTGCTATAGGTCAGAAAGGAAAGGCCAGGAAGGAGGGAAGGGCAAAGAGGTGAGAAGGACTCTGGAGAGAAAACGCCAAAGAATAACCTCCCCTGAGGAATATTTTCCTCAGCAGACCTGAGAATATTTCTGGTCTGGAGGAGAACAGAGTGTAGGCCTCCAAATCACTCTGACCCCAGCAAATCTACCTGCCTTTCCCAAACTCCCAAGGCCTCTGGTCTGCAACTTCCAATCCAAAGTCTAGTTCTGGTGTCATGAAAGACACTCTGATCAAACCCCACAGGGCTAAACAGCCAGCCACACCCCGAGTTCAGCCTTCTTCCTCTCTTGCTCTTAGTTTTCTTGCCAACTGTATAAACATGAGAAATCACTTACCTATTGGCTGCTTCTGCCTCAGAGGAGAGAGACCTGAGAAGAAAGTGCAATCCAAACCCAAGGAGAGGTAAGAGCTTGGCCATTAGAGTCAGGACTTGGAGTGAAGCTTAGCTGGGCTCTCAAGGAGTAGGGGTGAACAGGAGGTGGAGTCACTGAGGAGGTGGGGCCCCCAGGAGGCAAGGTCAAGGGCATAGTAGGAAAGGCTGAAGAAGGTGCACTGAGGGATTAAATGGGATTTTGTTGGAGACTTTTTGCAAGCAAGATGTGAATTTAGAAGTAAACAGGATTTCCTGGGTCCTGGGAGTGCAGGAGGTCCTGGTTGTCTGGAAGAAGGTGTGGGGAACTGTGTGGAGCCTAGTCTGTGGTGATTTGGAGGCCAGTTGCAGATCCAGCTAAGGATCCTACTCAGCAGTTCTTTAAACAAGGATAGAAGCACCCACCAGCAGCCTCTTCCAGAAACTCCTACCAGTCTTCTCTACCAGCACCATCCATCCCTACCCCTCACCCATATTTCCCATCATTCCAGAAATAAGACTAAAAGGGAACTGGCTTAAGCTTCACCAGGAGGGATTTCCTGAGATAGTCACTTAGCATTCATAGCATATTCTAACCACATATGTGTTGAGCATTGTGCTAGAAGAAGTAAAGAAAAAGATATAATCCCTGCCCAGAGAGCTTTCTGCTCTAGACAATCAAAACACAGACCTTTCAAGACCCTGAAACAGTTACAAAAGGAAAGTGCCACCCCATTCCCAGAATGTTAATCCTCAAAAAGAAGCAACACTTCTCAATGATGGAGAAGGAGGGGCCTACTTAAAGACTGAGGGCTGAATGCACAAGTGATGGACCCAACAAGACTTCAGACAAAGAAAAAGGGGCACCACTGACTCTACTTAATAGTGCTGAGATTCCATTAAAGCCTAAATTAGGTTCCTTAAAGATTGGGATGGAGGTGGAGGGAGGGGAGAGAAGTGTTGCAGTGGGTTCCTAAAGGGACAGAGTCTATACTAACTAAACTAAGACAGAGCATTAAAATAGGAGCAGAAACAATCGCTCCAGATGTCAGGAAGAACCTCCAACTAAGGAAAATGTAAAAATCACATTGACCCTGCCCTAACTCATCTTCAGTAGACATGGAACAAAGGCACTAATTGACTACCTCACTTATTCCAGGTGCTATGCTTGGTAGTAGATGAGAGGCCCAGCCAGGACTACAGAGCCAACATTTCTAGAGGCAAAGGAAACATGCAGGAATTGAAAGGATGGCTGTCATGACAGATCAGAAGGGGAGGGGCACCTGGGGATTTCATTTGTGTCTGTTCCAAAAATCCTAGGCTCTCTTCCCCTGCTACAAGCTGGGATTTTACCAGATGCGCATCTGCTTGAGGGAAAGAAGGACAGATACAAAGGGAGAGTCTGTTTATCCTTGTATTTGGTCCCAAGATCAATCCCTTCCCCTTTTTCCCGGTGCTATTCACTGCCTGCTTGGTAGAGGTCTCCATTCTCTGCCTCGGTCTCTCTTTTTATAGGTTTAATATGTATATATATGCGGGGGCCCTTTAGTGGAGGGCTGCTTGAAGGCATTGATTGTGACTGATCAATTATTTCTACATTGTTGACCCCACATTAATGGACAGTCATTAGTAAATTATTTTGTTATACTTTACATGGTGCTTATTTTGCTCTCAATACAGACATTGTCCCAGTCCTTACCCTCTCCTCACTCTTCTCCATGTGATCCCTAACCACTCTGTCCCCAGCACTTTCTCCAGAGCTTGTCAGCCTGGCTTCCTGTCTGCCTCTGTTTCTCTTTCTCCTAGGCCCCCACTACCCTTGCACTGGTTGTGCCATGCTGCATTGACTCTCAGAAATTTCAGCTGTGCTTCAGGTCTGTTTTGACTACAGCATTTTGGGGGAAAGGGTAAGGGAGGAAGTTTTCATATCCATGTAGGGGCCTCTGGGATCCCCAGGTTGGTACTCGATCCCTAGGTTGTTGCTATAGCAGCAACTTCACCCTGTTAGCTTCCTGGGCACACCCACCACCCAGCAGCACCTGAGAGGGGACCAGGCTCAGCAGGGACCAGGTGAGATGGAAGAGGGTCATAAAGCAAATATATGTCCCCCTCCCTGGCCTGGCTCCCTTCTCCTGCTCCACACCTGCCTCCTTCTCTCTCTTTGTCTTCCACCCTCCCACCTCCTCCTTGTAGCCCTGTCTTCTTCCTTCCTACTTTGCCTCCTTTACCTTTATCTCTGTCAGGAAGATATGTCTGTTTGTGGGCCTATCATCTGTCTATCTGACCTATTAGACCACATGTTTTGTGGTCTGAGATTCTCTAGGACAGTGTCTGCCATCAGCTCTTCCTTCTATCCATCTCCCTCCTGGCTTCCCTCCCTCAGTCTCTGAGGGTCTCTCTTCCCATCACATCTTTATGGGTTTCACCCAGTATGCCTTTTAGTTTCTCCACTCACATCTCCTCCTGTGTCTGCACTGACAGCTAAATACACACCATGCACAGTATAAGGAAAATAACTTACTAGTGACTGTCCATTAATTTGGGTTCAACATTGTAGACACTTTCTGAGAAGTCATGATCAATGCCTTCAAGTAGCTCCTCACTAAAGGGCTCCCACAAATATATACATGCAACCCACAAAAGAAGAAACTGAGGCAGAGATTAAAGACCCTGGGGCCAGTGTACGTGCTTGAATCTAGGTTTCAAGGGAACAGTGATAAAGCAACCAGGCTAGTGTGTGAAGACCTAAGACTTAGCATAACAAGTTGGACTCTACCTTTTCACCCCAGGCTTTCCTGGGGCTCTGCAAAGACTAGCTCCCCCAGCTCCTCTCAGGGCCAGTGGAGAACCTAAAAACATTAACTTAAACAATCTAAAGGGAAATTGTTGTCCCACTCCAGTCCCTGCCAGACACATTTGAAGGTCCCAGAGGCCAGAAATCTGACCAGAGCCCAAGGAGTCTCTAGAAGCAGGGGGAGTGAGGGTAGAGAGGGAACCTTCTAGAAACGTCCTCCAGAAAAGACATGGAAGAAAAACCCACCAGGTCCATCCCATCCCCCATGGACTCCTAGAAGTTTAATAAAGTTCAGAATGTCCAGGACTTCCATGAAATTAAATCCAGGAGCTGAGTAATTACATTTCTTCTCCAAGTTCTACCCTTTACCCTCCCCCACCTCCATGGACACATATCGTTTATGAAACACACTGAACCAGATCCTGGACTTCGGAAACTTCCTCTACTAGAGAAATGGGCTTAATTTCAGGAAAATAAATTAAGAATACACTTTTGAAAGGATTCCCTTAGAGTTAGGATTGGTAAACGGTAGAATGGGAGAAACACCCACACATATACACATCTACACACACAACCCAAACAGGAAAAAGAGAGCTATCTCTTGACAGCTTCTTTCCTTGTGTAATGGACCTCCAGATGATGTGTCCCAATCAGGGAACAAAATGTAGTTTCTTTCCAAATAGTAGGAAACTAATTCCCCTCTAAGCCTAGCTCCAGGAGGGAGATGATTGTTTCCCTCCCCAGTCATGGCAAACATTATGAAGAAAGATTACACAACCTGTAGGTAAGAGCCCACATGCAGATGCCTAGTTTGTTGTCTGATCCCCCAAGGCCTCCCTCTCCTGTTTGATCTCAACCTTCCAGCACCTCTCAGTGTTCATCTTTGGACTTACCCTGTCAACCCACCCAGGGAGAAGGAAAGCGTCCCAAGGGAAGAGAGAAGACAGGGCCCTGTTCTCTGGGAACAGAGACACACAAGACACGAAACCCTGGGGGGAAATACCATATAAGTTAATAGAGTGTAGCGAGATCCTTTTAGTACTCAGGGACCTATGGAAAGGAGGATGGAAATAGAGACTGAGACTACAAAGCAAGATCAAAGTGAAAGAAATGTCAGATTTAGAGGCAGAGGGATATAAAAGGCTTGGTAGGCGAGAGGCTGATATACTCAGCAGGCTTGAAGAGAGTAAGCTGAGAAGATATCAAAGATGAGAATGAGGATGGTTTAAAATGGCTAGTACATTTAGATTCATAAATCTTTACAACTATACACAGGTCTTTTGCATAAATCTCATGTTATCCTCAATAATAGGCTACAGAAGCGGTATTAGTGCTGCTATTTTACAGATAATGAAACTAAGGCATGGAGAGGTTAAGTAACTTGCCTCAAGTCACAGAGCTGTTAAGGGCAGAGCAAAGAATCAAATGACTGCACTGTGGTGAGCCCTCCTGGAGGTTCTTCCCTGGGAAGCAGTCAAGCTTAGGGCCTGGTGTGCGAGGGAGAAGTGACCCCCAGTGGGCAAAAGACCTGCCTCCTGGGGTTCTTCTCAAGCATGTTCTGCCCAGGAGAGCTTGGCCAAATTTAGGACTCATCTGGGACGTGGGGAAATCATACCTTACCATTGCAGATTAAAGGCTAAACCAGATTATTGATTGAAGATCTCTGAGCTTTAAAACATAATTCAATCCATGGAGGTTGTGGGTAAAGGGGATAGTCAGGATAAAGTTCTCAAAGCCTCCAGTCTTCCCATTACTCCTACCTAACCCCATCCCTGTATTCCTCTCCCTCTTTCTGTCTCTTAACCTCCAGGGGCCTCTTCCCCACCTGTCTAGGCCCTGGCCACTGTTTCCCCCCAGCCATGGCTCACTAGCCTATGCAGTCCAGGCTCAGTCATCCTCACAGCATGTGAGGACACATCACAGCCAGAGATGTTAGCCTAGCTTCCCAGCATCTTGTCTACCCAGCCCAGGGTCACCATGGAGCTACAACAATGGTATATTTTTACATTGCTGCCCCACATCCCCACCACCTCTGCACCCCTGTCACATCCCATCCCTGGAGGGGTGGCCCTCTAGGTCATCTCAGCCCAAGCACTCTGACCCTGTTTCCTCCATCTCTCTGCCTCACTAACACACGTTCCCTAACACACACACACACACACACACACACACACACACACACACACACACCTGGACATTCCCTCTTCATCTGTATCTAAGGTTCAGATTCCCTACCTCAAGATCATGCCCTTCCTGAGAGCTCTGACTTATCTGATCCTCTCCTCTCCATTTTCCTGCTCCTTGCTAACTAGATGAGTATCATTCTCCTTGTCTCCTAGGAAATTTTCTAGAATTCTGTGTTTTCCTCCATCTTCCCTCTTAGGTCATTGACAGTCATCCATCATCTAAGTCACAGGGTCTGGTCCAGTTGCCCTTGACCCACTCAGTTTACAAACATTTGGTGAGGGAGCACCCAGAGCTCTGTGCCTTTCTGTCTTGGTTCTCAGCCTCATCCTCCCAGGTGCAGGAGCTCCTGCAGGACAGGGATCCTGCTCCCCCCCCGGGTCTCCCCTCAGTGCCCAACACACATATAGAGGGTAGAGAGTGTGACTCACTGATTCTTCTCCCTAGAAGAAAGGAGGGAACTGAGGAAGAAACCCAAGCAGGGACATCATCTGGGCCTACACTGCCCTGTGAGGTTTAGTGTCAGGGAAGCAGGCAACTGGAGGGAATCCATCTCTAGTGGGGCAGTGCTTTCCTTTAGAGATCCCAGAGCATGTGGGCGTGCACACGCGCGCACGCGTGTGTGTGTGTGTGTGTGTGTGTGTGTGTGTGTGTGTACCTGACGTGCAGGGAGGGGAGAGGAAGAGGCAAGCCTGAAGTTCCAGGAGTCCAGGCCCTGTCTGGAGATGAGAGTATTTCAGGAGCTGGATTCCCAGACCCTCTGCAGCCCCAGCACACACAGCCCCATGACCACAGGGACAGAAGGTGGTCAACAGTGCCACCATAGGATGAATGGAGGCTGGACTTTGGGCAGCCTCCATCCTCCCTGGGTTGGGATTTGCTCTGTCCAGTGCACAATTCACATGGTTTTCTGTGTTCTGTGGTTCAGTCCAGTACCTACCCTCCCTTCTTGTCCACATTCATGGGCATTTCCTGTGTTCAGAGCTTAGGGCACTTGTTAGGCTAAACCATATTAAATCCCTGATACTTGGTTTTGGCTCATAGAGTGTCTTACTTAGTTCCTTCTCTTCTAAACATTTTTTGACTCCAGGCTAAGGAAACAGGGGAGCATACTGAGGAAGGAAAATAATAAGAGCTAATATGCATTGATTGCATACTATGTACTGAGTATGTTACATCCTTACCACAGCACTAGTTCTCAATCCAGTCCCAGGGATTACTTTCTGCAGCCCTGCAGTTATTTCCCACATTTTACAGGTGAGTGAGTCCAGGTGAAGAGGCTACGTGGGGAGGAACAGGGCTGGAATTCCAGCTCAGCCTAGGACCTCCTGCTTCACCACTGCCCCCCACAACCAGGGGAGTCCTGGCAGACACTGGGAGCCAGAAGGCAATGCCTGCAGCTACACAAAAGGAAGGGGGAGGTGGAAAGAGGCCAAAATGGAACTCTGGAGGGGTCAGAAGAGCTCCCATGGAAAGAGTGGTGCCAAAACCAGAGACCATACCTGAAATCAAGTGGGAAAAGGGCTAGTTCAAGAAAGAACACACACAGGCAGAAACACAGGGAGTGTTGGGACGTAGATTGGGAGGTGGTGGCA
The DNA here is from genome assembly GCF_022079265.1 of Lynx rufus. Taxonomy (NCBI): domain Eukaryota; kingdom Metazoa; phylum Chordata; class Mammalia; order Carnivora; family Felidae; genus Lynx; species Lynx rufus. The sequence continues at coordinate 54,498,265 of NW_025814889.1, forward strand.
ACAGGCAGGGTGCGGGAGGGTGGAAGGAGGACATGCAAGGGAAGGCCAATGTGGGTGTAGACAGAGCAGAAGGGCAAGATAAACTGTGCATAGTGTGCTCCTGGGATGCTGTGATAGCAGAAGCATGGGGGAGAGAGATAATGTCCAAGGGAAAGTTGGAAAGTAGGAGGGAGTAGAAGAGTTGTGGGACTATTGCAAATAGAGGAACCCAGAGTAGATGCAGAGCACATAGAGGTGAGTCTGAGTTAGCAGCACCCAGGGTGAGAAGGGGGGATCGGTGATGATTGCAGGACTGGGGAAGAAGTGAATGAGGGAGCACACCTATAATCACACACACACACACACACACACACACACACACACACACACACACCTTTCCATGGCAAAAGAAGCAATTGTCTGATGACTGGCTCTGAGGTCCAAGTAAGTGAACTCAGCCTCATAGCTTCAAACCCTGGCAGGAATTTAAAGTTCATGGAAGGCAGGGCCACAGGGCTCAGAGGAGGGATAGGGAGAGGGAGGTTATGAGACAATGTCTGTTGTGTCCTGTGGTTGATAGGCCTTGGGTGCCTGAGAGTGTACATGCAGATGAGTGTATATGTCTGAGGAGCAGCCTGGGCCTGCAGGACTGTGTGTCTGTCTGTTGGCCTTATAATTCTTCATGCAGGTTTCTCCCCCGAAAGAAGTCCGTTCATGGTTTACCATGTTTCTGGTCTCCCTGTGCATAGCACATTGCCATTTTGCTCTTTGCATCCTTGTCATGACCGTAGCCAGGGCAGATGGAGCCAGTGGAGGAGAGAGACAGAGGATGATGTTTGGGTAGTCAGGGCTCCCAGCCAGCCTCACTTTTTACACAGGCACGTGCACACATACACATACACAACACACACCCTTGCACATATGCTGCTCTCCACCACATGCAGCCAAATAAAATACACAAAATTAACTTAGGTACCATTCACACATGATCATATGGAGACACAGTGAATAAAGGTGCTCAGACATACCAACAGGTCAATCACCCACACAGATGGAAAGACAAGAGCCTGGGGCACACAGCTACCTGGATGTACATTCCCCCTCCCCTCCACAACACACACAGAAGACATGCAAACTTGGGTACACACTGCTCCAGACAATTGTGTGCATACACTTCACTGCTTAACACATATCAGGGATTCCTCCAGTGGGTCCCAACCTCTCCCAGCAAATTCAGAACACCCAGCCTGGCCATAAGATCTACACCTCTCTATACCCCTTCATGCTGGTTCCCCAATCCAAGTACTTGTTCCAGATCAGCAAAGCTGTCTCCTTTCTGGCTTATGGTTTGCTCATCCTGCTTCAGAAGCAACACAGAGAGAAGTTCTCTTCCTCTTTTCCTCCTCCATCCCATGCCCTATTGGGTTTCTCCTTCTATACCCTGCTCTTGACCCCCTCCTCCAGGCAGCCTTCCTTGATAAACTAGCTGGCCCTGATTCTGAATGTGCCTTTGTCCTTTGCACTTGTTGGTCTGTGCTGGGTGAGTGTCACCAGGTAACTTTGCATATTTGTTGGCAGGGAGGGGACTGTAATCTCCCTAAGGGCAGTACTATTTGACTAAGAATTTCAGGCAAATACAGGCCTCACCCTCCAGTACCATGCTGGGAGTGCTCCTGAGAGCACCACTACCTGGTTTTCACAGACAGACCAAAAATTAATATGGGCTCTAGCAGCAACCAGGAATGTCTCCCTCTGCCACATGCTGCAAGCATCTCCTTCTCAATGACCTTACTTCTGACAGATGCATCTGTTTACCCTCTTCTCTCTCCCATTCCCTCCAGTGCTGCCCTGAGTCCTGAGGTGAGCTGATGTGGAAAGTGCAGAGGTGATAAAGAGAGCGGCCCTTTGTGTGGAGATGGAAGGCTGGAATGATGCAGAGCAGGCTCAGACTGCAGCACTCTGCTCCTCACAGAACATTCTCCAAGACTCCAGATTTGGGTTGTCTCCATGCCTACTGTGCTAGTCAGTCAGGGCCTGGGGCTTCCCTGTCCACTCCCCAGTCAGTCCACAGGACCCACTGGAAGTTCTGGGAGGGCATTCAAAGTCCCCCTAGGCCAGGTATCTGTTTGTCTGGAGTATTCTGTGAGAAGAAGAGTGAGGAGAGGTGGGAGACCCCCTGGAGGTGCTTTGCAGGAGGGGCCTGGGGTATGCAGAACAGAAAGACTGGGAGCTTTTCCTCTGCATGCTGGACCAGAACTGCCAGCAGCTACTTGTACCCCTCAGACAGTCACATGCGGGCAATGAGTCAGAAAGGAGATAGGGCTGGTCTTCAAAAATGGGAAGAGTAACAAAGTGTGTGTGCCTTTGTCATCCCCTCATGGCACCTGTAATCCTGCTTGTACATAGGAAGCTGTTAAAGTTAAAATAAAGATTTTATTTCACCAGGTCTCCCACAATAAGCACCTACAATACCTAAAACAGGGGAACTCAATCTCTTTCATTATTCCTTCTGCCCTCCACTCTCACTCACTCACCTCCAGCAATTCAGTATCTGCCCCCAGGACAGTTTCCCCTTACCAAGCTTTCTAAGCACCCAGTGATCATGGGACCCTAGGTTAAATCTCAGTTATTCCAACTCTTCCTCCTCCATCACTAACATGATGCCCCTCTCTCCTCCTCTCCCCCTTGCCCATCCAATGGCACTTGGCCCCCTGGGTGTCTCTCCAAAGACAGGTAGTCACTAATGAGCACTGAGCACTAGAAGGGGAGGGTCCAGGGCAGCCTGGTGGGTGGGAGGGGATTCCAGAGCTAGCAGATAAGGAATCCCATCAGCATCTGTCAAATATGCCATCTCCCTCCAGCATCCCTGCCTCTTGTCTCCTGGCTCAAATTTACTGATGTCTAGACTCATAGTGCCTAGTCAGGTCCAGAGCCATTTCTCCAGGACTATAACTATTCCTACAGTATTTCTTTGAAAACTCCTGTTGACTCTGTGAAGCTGAGGTTGTACATGGAACCCAAGGAGCAAGAGAAATTGCTATCTTCACTCCGTATCCTGATCTCAGCCTCTTCTCTCCATCACACCTGCCCAAAAGCAGAGCTTGAAACTTGAGAGGGCAAAGAGGGTTAAATCTCAGGAAGACAGTCCCAGCCTTAAGGAGGTCCTGAGTGCTTCCGAAAACAAGAGGAGATGACTGAGAATGATGGTCTTGGACAAATAAAGATCACCTCTGTTACACAATTTCCAGCAGGGTGTGAGGGACTCTTTCCTAAGAACTTGATGGAACCTTTCCAGGAGCGACCTGTGAAGAGCTCAGAAGCCACAAGAGGGTGGCAGAGAACAGCTCTCCCTGCAGAGCCAGCTCTGGGTCCTGGGTGCTGTTATAGGGCTGGGCTGCCCAGGCTGGGGGAATCTTTGACTCCCACAAGGACCTATGAATTTCTGAATTCAGGAAACCTTTCCTGAAGCCCTTTCCACTGACATATCTTATTGCCTTTGGGCCCTGAAATGCCTTCACTCACTCTAGCCCCCTTCCCTTTTCTGGTCTCAAACACAGAATGACTTTTCCTTTATGACTGTACAGCTGATGACATCCCAGTTGAAAGAGATGATGCTTTACAGGGTCACAGCTGATAACTAGACCTGAACTGGAACCCAAGTTTCCTGATTCCCAATACAGGGGTCTTCTCATTTGTGCTGACTGCTGCTCCTAACAGGAAAAAAATACTTTGTAGTCCCCAGTGGGAAGCCTGCTCACAACCCTTGGTGTATACAACTGATGTCAAAGCTGTACCCTTCCCCCATGTGATATGTTTACATACATGACTGGTGCACACAGGACTGTTAACCATGAGGCACAGACACGTACACCACAAACACCATGCTGTGCACACCCTCACCCTCAGCACACACACCCCTCTGCCCCTCAGAGTCCCACAGCCCCTGCCATTCTCTTCCTACTTCGTGAACTGCAACAGGAACTTCTATTCACAATTTGCTCTTTTCCCTGTGTTTCCAGAGGTTCCTCAAAGCTACACACAGGGAAGCACTTTCCCCATTCTAATCTTAGTCCTTCCTTCCACAGCCTGTGTTTCCCATTTGCCCTGGCACAGCTTGGAGTAACAGGGGAAAATAGAGGGAAAATTGGTGGTCTCTGAGCTCCCTTCTGTGAATCTGTCTCTTTGATCATGGCCTTCCTGCCCAGGAAAGGTCTGACCCATCTGTGATCCACCAGCTTTAGCCCCACATCCTCTCAGTGTCCCTACATTCTGACCCACTTCCCTATCTAGAAGAAACTACTTCCATGCTTGGGGATGAGGGTGTTAGGTTTCAACTGCATAAATTCTGGTTGAGCTTATAGCCCACAAAGTGCAATAAGCAGATTTGACTTAGACTCAGTAAGAAATTCCCAGCACAAGGGGTTGTAAGACTCAGCTTGTGTGAAATAGAGCAAGAATGAATATATGGCCTTCCCAGAGGACTCCAACAGACAAGAACTTGGTTTGGCCCTGTCTTGGTAATACTGACTAGAAATAGAAGTCTTCACTGTGATTCTCATCATCCCAGCCTCAGGAAGTGGCACACAGAGACTTCTGGGGACTCTAAGGCCCTCAGGCAGAATGGGTGGAGCCTAGAGTTAGGAACTGCAGCCTGGTTACATCATTCCCAAATCCTGGGGGTGGAGGTGGGAGAGAGAGTAGGGCTGAACCCTCCACTGTCTGGCCACCTTCCCATCCTGGCCCCACCTCTTTATGGCCCTCCATGGTCAGAGCAGGGTCTCTGAGCTTTTCCAATGCAAACCCTGTGTGAAGGCCTCAGGACCCAGTCTCCACCCAGGCTCAGACCCAGGGCCCTGATGCCATCCCCCTGTGCCTGGCAGGGCACCCAATCCCCTACTCCTGAAGCACAGACAGCATTTCTCTTCTGGCCTCCCACCTCCTCTACCCCATACCACAGCCTTGAACCTGCTGGAAATTTGCAAAAACCACATCAAAGACATCTTCAGCTGTGAGTCTTCAGGTTCCCCTGGGACAGTACACACACATATACAAATGCCCACATGCAGATGCACACACACAAATGCTCACACTCATGCATATACACAGACACATACCCTTAAAATACACACGTATACATACCCATACATCACAAACATTCTCATATGTATGTAACACAAAGACACACAATCACAAACTCATACCTTCACATAGGCATGCACACACAAATGTATACACTGTTATACACTCATCACACTGCACACATACAAACCATTCTATTCCTTCTTCTAAGAATCCAGAGCCCAGCCCTCTAGATTCTAGAGATATAGAATGTCTAGGAAAAGCTTGGGGACCCACAGGAAACCTGTTTCCAGTTTCCTGGGCCACACTGGAACTCCTTTGCTATATTCCCATTCCTGCCACAGAGTTTCTAGGACTCTGGCCCATACCATGAATGGTGAACCTGCACAGATAATTCATTCCTTCATATAAGAAACATTTTAGAACACCTGCCTGCTACCTCCCACCTCATCTCCCACTCCCAGACAGGTCTGAACCTTAGGCAGACACTAAAAGAGTAAGACTCTCTGCCCAGTGCTGTGGTGGAAACAAAAAGAGCTCAGGACCCAAGGACCTGAGTTCAAATCCCGCATTTGCCTCTTAATATGATGTGTTATCTTGGACACTTGACATAGCCTCTCTAAACCTCAGTTTCATCACCTGTAATGTGGGATTAATAAAATTTACCTAATAATTCTGTGAGGATTAAAAGACAGTTAAACCTTCCATTAGCAATATGTCCACCTGTCGAAAGCAACCCCATTTCAGTCCCCAGTACCCATGGTGAGCATCTCCCCAATACCTTTGCAGTCCTGCTATCCCTGACACAGAAACCTAGTCTCCTTCAGCCTCAAACCTTCAGTTGAATACGCTTAGGGAAATGTGACCTCTGACTTGGCAGGCTGCCCCAACCCTGCCTTTCCTGACTCTTCTGGTCCATCATGCCTCTCGCCCATTTGCAGGTTGATTCTTCCATATTAACCTTTAATACTGCTGACCATCGACCACATGTTCACAATGGAGCACTGATCTCACGCATCAAAAGGACACAAAATGCTTATCACCCCTAAGGGAGCTGTCCCAGGGAAAACTGACCTCCTAGTCTTTAAGATTTAGCAAGCACCCTGAGCCCACATAATTCATCAACTAACCCTTCTTTGTATACCTATAGATCATGCATCCTTTCCTAGAAAAGAACAGAATCCTTCTGCACATCATGAAGCAGAAACCAGACCCCCTTGCACAACCTCTTACCACTGAGATGAGATAACATCTGTTTCTGGCACCACCAAGAATGCAGGTAATCAAGAAATATTAGGGACTACTATACTGCCTTTACTGATTGACTGCCCTCAGATCTTTCTATAAACCCTGGGCAGGCAGAGTCCTTACAGAGTTGGCCTTTGGACAAGAGTCCCCCTTCTCCGCAGTTGGCTGGTCTCCTGAATAAAACTCATATTCCTTTTGAATCAAAATTCTTCTCTTAAATATTGGCTTTTGGAACAAGGCACAGGTGAATTTGAGTTTTGGTAACAAATTTTGGCAAGTCAGCCAAAAACCAAATCCCTTGCAGCATCCAGTTCCCTGGGCATCCCAAAGTAGAGCAGTTGGCCAGTAGCTGGCCAGGGCTCCCTCCTTTGTTTCCAACGCTAGTAGGTTGGACTGCCTCAGTACATTAGCTGTTCCAAGTTAGTTGGTCTCGGGGATGGAATCTGATGGATCTGTCCTTGTAGCTGCCTAGACTACTTTGTCTTCGGGAACCTCACTCCCGATTCCAGACCCAAGCTGGCTGCCAATAAAGATGAGAGTACTCCTTCTGTTCCCAAAGAAAGTCCAAGAGGACACCTTTATTTTTTTTAAATTTTATTTAAATCCAAGTTAGTTAACATGTAGTATAATAATAGTTTCATGACTAGAATTTAGTGATTCATAACTTCCATATAACACCCAGTGCTCATCCCAACAATGGTCCTCCTTCAGGACCATCGCCTGTTTAGCCCATCCCTCCACCCAACACCCCTCTAGCAATGCTCAGTTTGTTCTCTGTATTTAAGAGTCTCTTATGGTTTGCCTCCCTCTCTGTTCTTATTTTCTTTTTCTTTTCCTTCCCCTATATTCATGTGTTTTGTTTCTTGTTTTCCACATATGACTGAAATCATATGATATTTATCTTTCTCTGACTGAAATAGTTCACTTACCATAATAAACTCTACTTCTATCCACATTTTTGGCAATGGTAAGATTTCATTCTTTTTGACTGATGAGTAGTATCCCTTTGTATATATACATATACCACATCTTCTTTATCCATTTATCAGTCGATGGACACTTGGGCTCTTTCCATAATTTGGCTATTGTTGATAGTGCTGCTATAAACATTGGGGTGCATGTGCCCCTTAGAATCAGCACTTTTGTATCCTTTGGATAAATACCTGCTGTGCAATTGCTGGGTGGTAGGGTAGCTCTATTTTTAATTTTTCAAGGAACTCCCATGCTGTTTTCCAGAGTTGCTACACCAGTTTGCATTCCTACCAGCAGTGCGAAAGGGTTCCAGTTTCTCTGCATCCTTACCAGCATCTGTTGTTTCCTGAGTTGTTAATTTTAGCCATTCTGACAGGTGTGAGGTGGTAACTCATTATGGTTTTGATTTGTATTTCCCTAATGATGAGTGATGTTGAACATCAGAGAATTTGCCACAGTGGCTCATGTATAGGCAATATTCATCCTTGTTATTGTGTGAAAATAAAAACAGGACCTTATAGGCTTACTTAACTTAAACAACATAACAATAAGATATAATATAACTCAATAATAGGATGAAATTATATAATTCAACTATCACCTTAAAGGAGTTCTATGTGGCTTGGATAACAAAATTGTTCCATAAAAGCCCAAATGTACCCCTCTCCATGGGGTTAACTGTGAACATGTGGAAGCAATACATGGGCCCACTTTCCTTATTACTGGATAGAAGATGCACTTTGGGATGCCCATAACTCCAGACAAATCTTCTCCCACTTCCAGTGATTCTTCATAATTATAATATTGTTAAGACTAGACATCAGGCAAAGAGGGCTTCTTGGCCCCTTAATCTAACCATTTTTTAAAGTCTCTGTCATGTGTGCATAAGCCCCATTATCAGGGAAGATGGATCAGGAAGCACTTAGGCCACTTTGTCAGTGACTATCAGATTCTTCCTGATGTCTGACTACCATGCCTCTTGCTGTTTTCAAAGTCCACTCGCTCAGGGCACTTGGGTGACTCAGTTGGATAAGCTTCCAGCTTCGGCTTAGGTCATGATCTCACAGTTTGTGGGTTTCAGCCCCGTGTCACACTTTTTGCTGACAGCTGGGAGACTGGAGCATGCTTTGGATTCTGTGTATCTTTCTCTCTCTGCCCTTCTCCCACTCACATTGTCTCTCTCTCCCTCTCTCAAAAATAAATAAACATTTTTTAAAAAGCCCACTCCCTCACAAATGGTGCCCTTAAAACTCATTTTCCCATCTCTTCAAAGTTGGAATCATAGATGAAGGTTGAAAGGAAACATAAGTGAAATGATCCAGAAAGAAGGCAGGAAGAAATGACCTGTCAGGGGGAGGAGAGTAGTGACAAGGATGGGAGGAGGGAGGGAGAGATTGCAGGGGGAGAATCAAAAGACTGAAGAAGCAAGAGTACAGGGAGTGAAATGTATAAGGCATTATCTCCAACTCTACCAAGGATGTCATGGCTTTTGTGAGAAGGGGAAAATTTACTCTTGAGCTACCAACCAAAACATGTTATATCAACAGGAAACGGGGCTCAGTGAAGGTGTGAAAGCTCCAGGTACCAGTCTCAGATTTCTCTTATCCACTCTCAAGCCTTTCCTAATGTGACTACTGCCCTGCAAGAGACAGAAACTAATGCTACTAACCTGTGCTGGCAGGAAGGTGGCAGGCAAGTAGTCAAAAGAAGACCCTGGTGTTGAAGCTGCCGGGAGGTCAGCTGACTGTCTGCTCCACAGAGGCTTGGTTGTCTTCAACCTTGGACAGGAATCCAGGAATGACTGTAAGGGTGGAGGGAGTTATCTCTAAGACACTCAGGGGATGTCTTTCTCTTCCCCCAAAGCCCACAAGCCCTGACCAACTCCCCCAAGGAGTACAGAGCCCAGAATACACTGAGACTGAGGTTGGGGGTGAAAGGGAGTCTCTGTGACAGCGGTCTGCCTTTCTGTTTGTGTATCTCTGTCTCCATCTCTTCCCTAGATTCTCACATCCTTGGGCATTATTTCAGAGGTCTCTACCTTGATCTGTTTCCAGGTCTCTAGTAAGATCAGAGCTCTTAACACCTGTTTTGCTTGCCAACTCCTAGTCTAGAGAAGAGAGGGCAGGGTCCATCCTGAGGCAAGGGGAAGGTCCTGATTTCCCCTCTGCCCAAGGCAGGGGAAAGGTTGGGAAGATGGACCAAAGATGGAACTAATCCTAAGGTTAGTTTGACAAACACGCCCCCTCTGCCCCCCTCCCCACCATTAGCAAGGTCGTTCTTCTCATTCTGTTATTGGTTTTATTATTATTGCCCTTCAAATAGGAAATTGAATTAACTCATAATGATAGGATGATAAATATATGACCATGACTATAAAAGCCTTTTCTAACTTCCATATCTAATGAAAACTCCCTTTTATTCTTTATCAATAGACTCAATTTATTTTCTTCAGGTGTTTATCACACTGCAATTATTTAAGTGTTTTCTTATTGTTTATTTCCCACTAAGAAAAGCTCTACATTTGAGTGAGAGAAAGAATGAATGGTGAATAAATATATGGGAGTAAATATACTGGTGGGGTAAAAATTTACTTGTAATATGACCTATTCCTGAGTGTATCATGTCCACACCTATATTAACAATAATATCCTTAATCAATACTCATAATGCCCCTACTTCTACATCTCTACCCATGGCCTCTTCCTCTGCAACTGTATGCCACACATGAAAGTTATTTAACAATTCCTTAGGTCTATGTTAAGGACCATGGAGAGAATATAAAAATATATGGGGCACAGTGTCTCCACTCCAGAAGCTTACAGTTGAGTGAGAGAGAAAGGGAAGATACAGGGTAACTAGAACTGAAAATGGTGTGTGGAGAGACAGCTATGGTAAGACTGACAGAAAACAGTAGAGGAGGTTAAAGGAAAGAAATTGCTTCTGGTGCAGAAAATCCAGGAAGGCATGGGCAGAAGGTACCAACTGGACTATGATGACTGTGTAGATTTTAACTAGTCAGAGATTGGGAGGACAGAATTCCAAGGAAAAGACATAGCTATCTGGAAAGATTTCCTGACTTTGGTCATCATTTGATTTTGAACTTCTGTTCATCATGAAAGAGTAAAATGCAAGGACCAGGATATTCAAGGTAAAACTGCAGAAGCTGGAGGCTTTGAATACAGAATACAGGAGCCAGTGCCTAGATCTCTGCTCCCAGCTTTCACTTATCTGCACTTCTCTTGCACCTGATCTTCTTGAAGGGGTGTAAGGTTCATATGGGACAGGGTACCCATTATGCCTCCATCTAATTGTCTCTCATATCTTCTCTCCCCTCCACTGAGGTCTTTATTAACAATGATAGGATTTCTTAAGCTCATTACTTAGAAGACCACAAAGCACAGAAAAATATATACTACACAAATTAAGTCAGGCCATTTGCATACCTGGGAAAGGAAGAACCCCCTTCTCTTTCCATCTCCCTAGTCAATTTTCCTCCAAATTCTGACACTATATGTCAATAAATATCTGTAATCCCTCCTTCTCTGGACAAGGGGTGCTGTAAAATGTCAGATATAAAGTTTGTTATAAAAATCCCTCATATAAAGTCTCCCAAGTACTGTTGAGCTGGGAAAGGGTTACATTAGGAAGCAAGAGATAAGGGACCCTCAAAGAGGCAGGCTGCAGCTGAAAGTGGGAAGGTGAAGAAGCCGTGGGGGTTGGGAAAAAGAAAACAAAAACAAAAAAGAAGAACGTATTTCAGACTTGCCTGATCTAGGTGCCACGCGTGGAGTCTCAAAAACTTTCTGATAACGTCCCAATAAAAAGTGAGACACAGAAACCTAAGCGGCTACGCAGTCAGGACCCCTCTCACTCTTGAGAGTTTTATGCTTTCCCTCAATAAACTCTATTGCTTTGCTCACTCTCTGTTGTCTTCGAGATTCATTCTTCAACTCCATGACACAAGGACTAGTGTCTCTCCCACGATCCTGAAACAAATTATTTTGGTGCCAAAACTTGGGAATCATCAGAGGGTAACAGCAGACTCTTTCCTTTCCCTTTTTGAGCAGAGGATCTCCTTACCAAGACTTTCAAAACCAGGCACGTGTGAGCCAGTTAAAAGCGGGTAGCACAGCTGCAGGTCTTAAGTTTCAGGTGACAAGTTGCAGGGTAAAGGTTTAGTCAATGCCCCCTTGTGAAAGGTGAACGTTGGCCTAATGCCAACCAGTTCCATTTTCTGCTGTTGCTTATTCTTTCTTCACCTATCCTTCTTAAATGGCTTTTAAAACCTTTGCAAGTCCTGATGATCAATATGCTCCAGCAATTAGGGACTTGTTTGGTGAGATATGTTTTTCAGTCAGACACAACTCAGGCTTAAATGTGGTCAGGATTCTAGGCTTCAAATATCAGCAGATTCATCCCTCTGTATCCCCTGGGTTTTGGACATTAAAAACAGGAACACAGATCTACCACCAGTGCCTTTGTGCACAATAGCAGTGGGAACCTTAATAATTGGGATCTGTTGGCTGATGGGACATCAGGCATCCAGGAAGGAAAGATGCTTGGGGGTGAGGTGAAGAAATAATTGAGTTATGGACTAGATTCCATGGGTTGGGGGTGTGAGCAAATTAGTACGACCAAGAAATGAGGGCTCGATCAAAGGAGCTCCAAAGAATGAGGTCATCAGGGGCCTCCTTGGTTACATGAAAGGTTCATCTGGGGGACGCACATAAGGACTGGCAATGCAAGTGTTCTGCACCTGCCCTATGGTTTCCACTGGACACCTGAGATGTAAAAGAATGGAGACCAGCCCTGGGGGCCATGGCCCAGGGAAGCCTCCTTCATAGTCACCCCAGGTTTGCTTGCACCCATAATCTTTATAAATAACAAACCTTGATTCACTAACCTTACCAAACTCCTTAAGATTTAAGAGATTTAAGGGCACCTGAGTGGCTTAGTTGGTTAAGCCTCTGACTTCAGCTCAGGTCATGATCTCACAGTTTGTGGGTTCGAGCCCCATGTCAGGCTTGGTGGTGACAGCTCAGCGCCTGGAGACTGCTTCTGATTCTGTCTTCCCCTGTCTCTCTGCTTATCCCCTGCTTGCAGTCTGCCCCCCCACCAAACATTAAAAAAAATTAAAAAAAAGATTTAAGAGATTTAGAAGGATCCAGAGGAGAGAAGAAGGGTTGTGTATGGGCTGAAGCAGTGGGTCACAATGGCTACTTCCACTGGCCCAATCCTTCTTCAACCCAAGGTGTCAGGCCATTCTCTCACCCTGGGGAAGGCAGATCAAGGGATGTCTTGATTCTAAAGGGGAGAGCTAATATGTTGGGATGCCTTCATAGTCACTTCTCTAATATAACAGGTACAGAGGTTCTTGAGGTTCTTGACTGCTACCTGCATCACAAGATGGGAAATGAACCATTCTCTGTGGGTACTCCTCTGGAACATGTTCTGAGAAATTGGAAATGATTTGATATACAAGTGATCAAAAAGAAGTGCATGAAGTTTTTTTGTTGTTGTTTTTTTTTGTCTCCCAGGCTTGGCCTCAGTATCTTCTGGAGGATGGAGAATGCTGGCCTCCAGAGAGGGAGACACAGAATCAGAAACAAGCTCCAGGATCTGAGTTGTCAGCACAGAGCCTGATGTGGGGCTCGAACTCACGGACGGCGAAATCATGACCTGAGCTGAAGTCGGACCCTTAACCGACTGAGCCACCCAGGCGCCCCGAGAATCCTGGCCTCTTGAGGGAAGTATTCAGTACAGTACTATCTTACAGTTAGATCTATATTGTAGAAGAGAGGGTAAATGGTCAGAAGTTCCCTATGTACAGGTCTTCTTTGCTTTACAGGACCAGACAGACTTATGTAAGACTTATAAGATAGATGCCAACCTCCCAGCCTCTTCAAGAGATACAGAAGAGCGAGTATTTACAGTCTTGCCTCCTGAGGCCTCTCCTCAGGAAAGGCCACCTGTTAAACCCTCATGTCCTCCTTATCCAGGATTTCTAAGGGAGAAGAAATCTTTCCTCTGAAAAGAAGGCACATTCAATGTATCCATTGACTGAAATGTGAATTTGGCCCCACGAAGGTCCATGTTCCATTTTCCCTGCAAGATTCTAAGCAAATAAAAAGGACCTGGGCAAAGTTGCAGACAACCCTGATCAACACACAGAAATGTTCCAAAACCTAATCTAGGTTGCTGAAGAAAACACAGGCCATCCCTAATGAAGGGGACTCTAATACTCTCACTGTTTCTCCTAGTACATTCTGGTTAATCTAGTTGTATGTGGGGGCTTCTCCCTCATTCATTCCCTGGGTTAATGATTATGATGATTAGAGCCAACTGTCTCTGGTTAGTCTGCCTCAGGCCAGGGACTTTAAGGAATATTCCCAAGCAGACACGGAAACTCCTTTTGCTTCAGGGAACTTCCCTGTCTTCTCTGGCCTGACATGGACTGCCTAATTCCACTTGTTGGCTCATCTGTCCTAGCTGACAAGCTTTAAGACCAGGAAAACTCTTTCTCTGCCATTGGGACTTTTATCTGCCCCCGCTTCTTGATGGCACCTTATCTCTACTGCCTTCCCTTCCCTTCTCCTGTTTCTGCACCACCATGGGTGCAGCCTCCATAACTGACTCCTATACTATCTGGATACCTCCAGCACCATGGGCTCCTCCTCCTCCCCTCACTGTCAAGGAGCAAAGAACACGACCTTAGTTTACACCTCCCACTTTAGATTCCTTTACTGGTGCCCTAGGTAAAAATTAACAATGGTGAGCAAGTTGATTGACTTTTTGTTGGACACAGGTGGAATGTATTCTGTATTTAGACTAATTAAGATTTGTTGGTTTAATTAAGATAGACATGTCTTTAGAGTTATCAGCATGAAATATATAAAACTTTTTCTACCTAGGTTTATGAAGGTCAGATAAGCTCATGAATATATCTGTTGCAATTTGTCAACAAAAAGTGGCTCAAAATAATGGTAATTTTGTCTGTCTCAAAGTTTTCACGAGTAATTGTTAACATAGCTTTCAGGGTCTTTGGTAACCTGAAACTTTAACATTTTGCTTGGATGATAAACTGTATTGAATTTATTGGACATTTAGGCCTTTTCTAAATCAAATGGAATGCTGAAGCATTGCTTACTAAACACAGGTTTGTGGTTTTGGTTTATGGCAGAAAAACTAAGGATACTTAAATCTGTTGAAAGACGTGCTTTATGCTTAATTGATTTATAAGTTTGCCATCTAAAAATATATGATGTAACAGACAGTTCACAATTGGTTACTACTTAGTTGTCACTGGAGGCTAAGGTTTCTAAGTTAAAATTCTGCTAATTGTAATTAAGAGTGATGGAAATTAGGAAAGTAACTCTGTATGTGGAAAAGTAGGAGATATGTAAGAAAGATATAAGGAATGGGAATACATTTTTGTCAAAGGTTAAAAAAAAGTAATTTTGTCCTAAATTAGACTGGTTGTGTGTAGAAAAGGGGCTTAGGTCAAAATCTGAAAGTAAAGGAAAGTTATAGATGGTTTGTGAAGGGAAATCTTTGTAAAGGAATTTTATGTGTGATCAGAACTAAGGTTAAAATAAATGGATTTAAAAGACACTGCTATAAGATTAAAATTCTGCTTTACTCTTAAAAACACAAAGTTTTCTTGGATTGTTGGTCTGTTTTTGATTAAAAAAAAAAAGAGGTAATCAAAGGTTTTTCTTCTCTTTTGTCTGTCCTAAAAGATGGAAAGAACTATGATTTTAACCAAAGGGGCAGGACAGCAAACCCTTTTGAGTTGTTTTGCTCAAGCCTTGGTTGAAATTGCCCCTCCTTGGATCTGAAGACTGGGAGACCATGGCAATGTCCTTGCTGCAGACCTCCAAATACTCCACATTTGTGGTGTTTTTGCTTAGCAAAGGAATGGGTGCCTGTGCCATATGAGGAATGGATAGCATATGAAGAAGGGCTTTTACTGGGATACATGGGAGCCATTTTGCTACACTTAGCCCAGGGTATGCCTATCTGTAACAAACTAGATATTCTAAAACAGATATCCACATGGGCTGGAACATATTTATGTGGGTATTGCTGAAAAAGGCAGAAGAATAAACCTCAATTTTGGCCCTTTTTGCACCCCTCAGTGGCAGATTTTTCCTTGCAAAACATGGTTTTTGCCAGCCTTTTGAAATATATTTGTGAAGAGAATTACTGTTGGGGCAAAATAAAATTAGTGCATCCTTCTACAACTGGGGGAGTCTTGCTTGGTCACAGTGAATACCCTCAAAGTCCTGCAGGTGGGAAACAGAGGGGTAGGAGAAATTGGAAAAGACTGGTCAGCTCTTGAAGGTAGGATCAAGCCTGGGTAAGAGTGACTACTCCCAGCACCTCACAAGACTGACAGGGCTTTTGGCTGACAGTAACATAGCCAGCCAAAATGTGGGACCAGGAGATGAGGCTTCTCCTGGCCAGCTATAAGAGTTAAGATATAAGTCACCTTTTCCTTCTTTTTCCTATAGAAGGGCAAGTCCCCAACCAAGGCCAATACTCCTTTGGGGTACATTCTGAAAAACAGGGAAGATTTTGATCAACAAACCCTGAAGAAACAGCAACTCTTTTTCTTTTGCACTGAGGCTTGGCCCCAGTACAAACTGCCTGCTAGAGGGAAGTATCAATCATAATACTATCCTACAATTGGACTTGTTTCGTAAACATGAGGGGGAAATGGGGAAAAGTCCCCTACGTTCAGTGTTTTTGGACCTTAAGAAAACAATCGAGGTAGGTATGAGCAATGTAAGATCAATCCTGACTTAATGGCAACTCTCCAAAGTCCAGCAGTCAGGAGGGGAAACAATTAAGGGCCCTTTGCCTGTACCAAAGCAGACCTAGAGAAGAAGGAGGGTCATCTTTCACCTCCACCTCCTTCCCCTTGGGTCCTCGGTCTATATATCCAGACTTAAAAATGTGCACATCTGCTCCCTGCTGCCCACCTTATCCAGGCCCTTCCCATAATGTAACAGGCATGTTTCCCCTACAAGAAGATGGAATGCCCGAAGGAGGGACACAAAGAGGTACCACTATAAGATTACCAGTACCTTTTTCATTACACAATTTAAGACAGATAAAAGGAGATCTAGGCAAATTTTCTGATGATCCCAATAAGTATATAGAGACTTTTCAAAATATTACATATGCTTTTGTGTTCACCTGGAAAGATATAATGTTTTTGTTAAAACAGACTCTTAATGAGATAGAGAAGCAAGGGGTTCTGGCAGCAGCTGGAAGATAGGGGGATGAGCAACTCATTAATTATCATGGGACTGGAGGTCCTATAAGGAATTTCCAGTTTCCTACTGGGGCCCAGGTAGTTCCATCCCAAGATCCTAATTGGGATTATGACCATCCCATTGAGGAATGGTATTGTCACCACTTCCAAGCTCGTGTTTTGGAGAAATTAAGGAGGTCTAAGGTTAAACCTTAAATTATGCCAAATTAGCCAGTATTTTACAAACAGAGAATGAGAGCCCAATGGCCTTCCTGGAGAGGTTGAAGGAGGTTCTCATTAAGGATAAAGGGTGTCTATCTCCCCTGACACCCCTGAGACTGAGACAATTTTAAAGGACAAATTTGTCACTCAATCAGCTCTAAATATTCAGAGGAAGATACAAAAATTGGCATTTGCCTGGAAGGACTCTGGAATATTACAACTTAAGAATAAATCAGAGGCCTTAGTCACAGCCTTATGTACTATGTCAGACGAGATTCCCTGAGGTCCTGACACCAAATGCCATTTATGTGGCCATTCAGGGTATTGGAAAGAAAAATGTCCTCAGAAGAGACAACGGAAGTCAAAGCCCCACAAGCAATGCCCCTATCTGTATACAGTCACTTTAAGTTTGCCCTTGGGGCCCTCTATCTTTGAGGCCTCAGATAACCAGTGTCCCTGAAAGGGGATGATGGGGCCTGGGGCTCTTCATGGTAGTTCCCCTAAACCAACTGTCCATTGGAAACCCAGAGCCTTGGGTAACTCTGGATGTAGAAGAAAAACCAGTTGATTTACTTCTTAATACTGGAGACACCTTTTCTGTCTTCCTTTCCACTCCAGGCCAACTATCCAAATGCAGCATAACAATTAGAGACATCTCCAGAAAACTTATGACTAAATTTTTCTCTCAGCCTCTGGGATGTATATGGGGAAACCTAACTTTTTCTCATTCTTTCTTGATAATGCCAGAGAGCCGCACTCCTTTCTAGGAAGGGACATTATAACTGAATTAGAGACTATAGCATTACTAGCCTGAGGACAGATGAACAATTGTGTGGAGTTTTAGAATTATGGTATATTGTAGGCTGTGGATACCAGGGTTCAGGAAAATATCTCGTCCGCTATATCAATTAGAGGACTCAATCCCACCTACTCTCCTAAGGAAATGAACAGGGATCTGACACATGGACACTGTCTTCAGCCCTCAGGATAGTTACAAACAGAGCAGGGCAATTATTATTACCTAGCTCACAGAGCTAGATGATCATTAAGCACTACATCCAGCCTTTCATTTAGGGAGGGATAAAACTTATCAAATGGCCCAAAGGATGTTTACTGGGAAAATTTTGTTAAGGACAGTTCAACAAGAAGTATCAGCCTGTGAAGTTTGTGTTAGAAACAATCCTCTCAACCACAAACTTGCTCTCCCAGCTAATCAAGGAATTGGAACCTATCCAGAGGAAGACTGACAATTAGATTTCACTCATATGCAAAGGTCAAAGGGGTTCCAACATCTGTTGGTATGAGTTGATATTTTTACTAATTGGGTACGGGTCTTCACCTGCAAAACAAAAAAGGCACAAAAAGTAATGAAAGCTCTGTTTTATAAAATAATACCCAGGTTTGGCTTACCTAAAAATTTGCAAAGTAATAATGGTAATCAACTGCGTTGGCTCTTTCTCTGGTATGACTCATGGCCCTTGGAAAAGTTTAACACCTAGAAATAAAGCAAACTGTCTGCTTACTCAGCAGAACTCTAAATGACACCTCACAAGCATTAAATTCTTTAAATCAAAAAATTAATTGAATTTAGGGAAGGACTCTTAGATAATTGAGCTCCATTGATTACTTACTGATCTTCCATCACCCCTGTGTTGTGAGAGATTCCCTCACATGTGTTGTTTCAATATAACCAATAATTCCCATAAAGTCTCACAACTGATAGATGACATTTGGACACAACTGGACAAAGTCAGAGTCTCTCCTGGATTGTTTAGCTGGTTTGGAAACTGAGGACACTATCTTAAAGATGGCATCTTATTGGTCAATATAATCTTTGTGTCTTTCTCTTTGTGTCTGCCAATGTTTGTGGCACCTTATGCCTGCCAACCTTCCTGTGGAACCATCCTGTGGACCACTTGACCAACCCTTGGGTAGACTCTGACTACCGTACCCCCACACAGTCCCTTGTCAGTTTGAAGAAGCCAGAGTGGTCATCGTCCCTGTTCCCTGACAGCAGTCAGGGGCCCTATTCCAGAGGGAGGAATGAGTGGGGAAAGGGTTAACATTAGGCAGGGAGAGATAAGGGATCCTCAGGGAGGCAGGCTGCAGCTGCAAGTGGGAAGCTGAAGAAGCCATGGGATTTGGAAAAAACAAAAACAAAAACAAAAAACAAAAAGGATAAACGTATTCCAGACCTGCCTGGGCTGGGTGCCATGTGTGGAGTCTCACAAACTTTCTGATAATGTCCCAATAAAAAGTCAGAGACAGAAATCCTTGGCGGCTACCCAGTCGGGACCCTTCTCACTCTTGAGAACTTTATACTTTCCCTCAATAAACTCTATCACTTTACTCACTCTTTTTCAACCACGAGATGCATTCTTTGACTCCGTGAGACAAGGACCAGCATCTTTCCCACCCACTTGTGAGAGGGGGTTCCTGTGCTGCCTCTGCCTTCACACCACGTGCAGATCATCCTGCCTTCTGCTTCCAGGAGCTTTGCTGCAGGTTTTCTAAAGAAGTAAACAGAGACACTCAACTTCTCTTATCAACCTTGCTTTTGTCAAAGCTCATTGCTTTCTATGAAGTTAGTTCCACAAATAACCAGTTTCTCACAATCTCAACTCTAGAATCCTTAATTAGTATAATTTTTAATTCTGCTCTTTCTGGGATGGCTTAAATGGAAAGTCCCACTTGGTACCAAAGAAGTAAATAAAATGTCTTCTCTTAGTACTTTCCATGAGGGGTTCTAGGAGACAGGAGCTGGTTACATGAGTGGTGTACATACAAGGGCAGCTGTTTATTAGGCTAGAAAGTAAAAGACAGGAGGGGATTGCATTGTGGAGGCTGTTTCTCTTTTTCTTTTTTCTTTTCTCTTCTTTCAAACCACTACTGATTATAGATTTATAGGGGCTCCAAAGCAGCCCACCATCTTTGCCATAAACTTCCCAGAATGAAAACTCATTGAGGTTCTCTTGAAAGGGGATGAAAAGTAAATATCGGGTTAGGTACAAACACACAAAGCAGGGCCAGGGAAAGAAGGCAGCTAGTTCCTTATAGCTGGATGAAGTCCTTCAGCATTTGTGTACACACAAACACACACACGTGCTTGCATGCACGAACATACACATGCACATATCATACCCAAATATTTTAACAAATATGGTCATGTTTATAGACCTATCCCAGTCCTTGGTGAATATTTCCACTCAAATTCAATATCATATGTCCATATAAGCAGCACACACGACTTTCAATGTGGTGCTTTATGAGTATAATACACCCAGCCTCTCCCCTTTTCCAACTCCTGATTACAGGATGGGGCACAGTAAAGGTGAATGAGAGAATGTGTGACTATAAGCTTGCATGTGACATGAAGTGTCTCTCTAACTACAGGCCACAAAGCAAATAGAAATTGTTTTTTCATCATTCACTGTTTGGAACTATCCACTGTCTTTCAATTATCTCTATGCCATCAAGTTTCAGTGATCACATATCTCCTTTTGAGCTGCTACTCAGTGCAGAGTATAGGTCAGGGACTAGTGGTATGAGGTTTCCTCCAACTTGGTGTAAATCCTAGCTACACTATTCACTTTCCAGAAATTGCTTCATTGCACTTTGCATTTCTCTCAGCGTTACTTTAAACTTTAAAAAAAATGAGCATAATGGGACTCAACTCATTTAACTTTTGTATTAAATAGGTTATTATGTAAAGTGTTTGGAACAAGTATAGGGCATAGTAGTCAGGAAATGATAGCCATATTTTCATCATCACGTTGTGGGTATTGGATATGTAAAGAAGTAATACATAAAAGAGATTTTCTTTTCCCTGTGAGGTTTTTAAATCTCATAAATGAGACAAGGTAAACACATGGAGAGGAGCATATGAAAACCTAATACTTTTATTTGAGCCATAACATGTAACTTATTATCCAAAATCCAAGCTCTGTTTTACAATTTTTAGCAGATTTCAATGCTTTAATAAGATTGCTTTTTTTTTTCTTCTTTTATTATTCCCATGCTATACCACCTTACATAAACTACACAGTTACACCAGTCTTTCATTTAAGAAGTTGACTGGAGGGACACCTGAGTGGCTCAGTCGGTTGAGCGTCCAACTTCGGCTCAGGTCATGATCTCACAGTCTGTGTGTTTGAGCCCCACGTCAGGCTCTGTGCTGACACCTCAGAGCCTGCAGACTATTTCAGATTCTGTGTCTTCCCCTCTCTCTCTGCCCCTGCCCTGCTCATGCTCTGTCTCTCTTGATCTCAAAAATAAATAAAACATAAACAAAATTTAAAAAAAAAAAGTTGACCGGAGAATTCTTGGGATAAAAAAGATTTTGAGAATTCATTTTGTACACTTCCCTATTTCTGGGAAGGAGATCATCTGAGACATCCCAAACCCAAGTGAGACAGCCATGTGCATGGCCAGAGAGCCTACTCCCTCCCATCTTCCCTGGTCACCCTGTAACCTCAGAAATTCTTCCTTATGTCCAATGTCAATCTGTTTTCCTTAAAATATTGGCCTCTCTTTATAACTGATTCTGATTGGGAATGAGGTACACAAACTCTCAAAAGCTTAAGACAATTCTGAAATGCACACCTGGGAACATTGTTGCATTGCCTATTGGTCTGGGTCTCTGTAATTATAGGTCTCATATAGTTTGTTATTAACTGGTTAAAAATCATCAAAAGATCCCTAAAATCTTTAATTTAGTCCCTACCAGAGCATAACCCCTCATGGAGTCATTCATTGGTACTCTCTTAAAGTTTTAATAGAAGTACACTAATTACCAGGATAGTTAACTCCTATTTCAATCCTCCAACCTCCATGGCCTCCTCAATTATAGTCATTAAGTTATCACTCATTTGATGAAGGTACAGTACAACCCTGAGGCGGATCATGACTACTATGATCTCCCCAGTCCTTTTCAGGCCATATGAAGTAGGGGAAACAGAATTGGCAGCGGTCCTGACCCACCAATTCTTACCCCAGAGGAGCCCTGAAGGCCAGGCAGACTCCAGCATGGGCACAGCAGGCATTTTCTCAAAGTGGGCAGAGTGCCAAACCCTGGCACAATGATTAGTGTGGAAGGCCTGGGGACAGGAGGGCAACCAAGGCCCACACTTTTCCTTCTTCCCCAAATTCAATTTTCTCAGTCTAGGTCCCTCCTCTTGTGCTCCCAATTCCAAAGTTTTCAGACCTTCCATAGTGCTCATCTGAGACCAGACATCTGTCATCAATCATCTAAGGCCAGTGCTTCTCAAACCTGAAAGAGCATAGACATCATCTGGGAGCCTGTTAAAAATGCAGATTCTGATTCAGTAGGTCTGGGTCGGGCCTGAGATTCTGCATTTATAACAAGCTCCCAGGTGACACACACATTATTCGTCCATGGACCATATTTTGAAGACCAGGATCTACATGACTGTAGCAGTTGCTACAACTATCTTCCACAAAGAGTTTATCCACTTCCGTCTGTCTTTTGTCCTCCAGATGGCAATGAGAATCATGCCTTATCCCTTCCTGATTAATCTCACTCCATGACACAATACACAGTGTAAACCTGGCTCATAAATTCCCCTGAAGTGTGGAAACACAGATCCCTCACAAGAGTCTTATTCTTTCATGTCTTAAAGGTCCGTGTAGCTCAGAATACTGTCCCATTTCTTTTATAACTTACTTATCCCTGTTTCCCAAATTCCTCCATGTGCATCCTCTTGACCAATACACCTTTTTCAGTTTCTACTTGTACTTTCCCTTCCAAAGTAATGATGCCTCACTACCTATCTAATCACTAATGCCTCATATTTCAGTTTGTTCTTCTCCCCAGTTTGAGGTGTACAATCTCTCTCCCCAAAGCATCTTAGATTCTCTCATGAGATTTTTGCACCAGTCTCTCAAAAAAAGATCTAAAGCATTTAGTAAGTATATGAGTAATCCTGCCTCTATCAGGCAGTCATCTACTCCCTGTTGGGAAGATGAGAAATTCTACAAGTAAGAAAGTAGCTTTCTATCCCTCCTGACCAGAGCAGGCCCCATACATAAATACAATAGAAAGCCACTGGCCCTTCTATGCCAACTGTAAAACTGCTTCAAGAAAGATGCCTTTTGTGCCCATGGCAGAACCAGTCTCATCTTCAGGGAGTCCTTGGAGTCAGGTAGAACTGGCTGAGACTTCTATTAGTTTTACATCCTCTCCCCACATCCCATGGGAATGAATGGAGCAGGACCGGGCAGAGTTATGTCAAGCATTCTTCTGCCCCAGGGCTGTATTTTCTCTGTTCCTCTTTGAATAAACAATCTTGTTCTTCACTATTGGGTCTACAGGAAGGGAAAAACCTACTCCTTGCCCTGAGCAAGATTCTACTCTGATGGAACAGACAGGATAGTCATGAGAACTCAGACATAGTCACACAAAGGCAAAACTAGACATTCCTGGGTACAGTTCCAGATACTGTTTTAAAGTTCAGCATGGAGAGAAATACTTTGTTAAGGAAGTCTTTCTGAAGATAGTTAAAGGAATAGCACAGTGCTAGCCTGAAAGGAAGGAGAATTTTCTGTACCAAGGAAATGTGTAAGACTCGATTCAATTTAACATGAATTTATTAATGCTGCTTATGTGCCTGGTCCCAGCTGGATGCTCTGGGGGTGTGAACAAGAAACACTCCTTACCTGTCATCTAAAATCAGGAACAATATACAGAAAACAAAGATACACAGATACCTGTGGTATTTCTTTTTTTTTTTTTAATTTCAGCTTTATTGATTTATAACTGATATATAAAATTGTTAGGTATTTAACATGTACATTGTGGTGGTGATTTGATAACATAAACATTATGCAATTATTCACTATGATTTCTCCATTGTGAAAGGATTAGTGATGGTATTTTAATCTGATTATTTCATTAAATGAAGGTAAGTGTTCAAAGGGTACCTTGGTTTCTCTCACTTCATCTTTATATGTGGAAGGGCTTCAGCTGGATCTTTGGTTTTCTGTGCGTGGTCCCTGGACCAGCAGTATCAACAACACCTGGGAACTCCTTAGAAGTACAAGTTCTGGGTCCCACCTAGACCTACTGAATTCCAAAAGCTGGAGGCTGGGCCCAGCAATCTGTGTTTCCACAAGCCCTCCAG
The DNA here is from genome assembly GCF_022079265.1 of Lynx rufus. Taxonomy (NCBI): domain Eukaryota; kingdom Metazoa; phylum Chordata; class Mammalia; order Carnivora; family Felidae; genus Lynx; species Lynx rufus. The sequence continues at coordinate 54,522,163 of NW_025814889.1, forward strand.
GTGAGGTGACACCCACTGAAGTTTGAGCACCACTAAGCAAAGGACTATTCCTTGCCTTTCTCCACCCCCTTCACTGTGACTTTAGTGAGTTAAAGAGACAGCACTGAGCATTCCCAGCTCAGTCCCTTTCACTTTTTTTCTTGGGTTTCTTCTTTTATCCAAAACCAAATTAGCCACAGGACACATGATATATCTAATAAGGGGTTAATATCTAAAATATATAAAGAACTTACACAACTCAAAACCAAAAGGCCAAATAATCCATTAAAAAGTAGACAGAGAACCTAAATAAATATTTTCCAAAGAAGAGATACTAGATGACAAACAGACACATGAAAATGCTCAGCATCACAAATCATCAGGGAGTATAAATTAGAACTACAATGAGATATCACTTTACACCTGTCAGAATGGCTAAAATAAAAATAAACAAGAAATAACATGTGTTAGTGTGGATGTGGAGAAAAAGGAACCCTCATGTACTGTTGGTGGGAATGTAAATTGTTGCTGTCATTATAGAAATCAGTATGGAAATTCCTCAGAAAATTAAATGTAGAACTACCATATGATCCAGTATTTCTGCTATTGGATATTTACCCAAAGAAAACAAAAACATTTTTTCTAGTTTCTTTTAATAATAACTTGTTTAAAGTCAGTATGCAGTACAGACACAATTGAAAAGTACACAAGTAAAAAAAAAGAAAAAAATAGGAGGAGAAGACACATTCTTCACTACACAATACACACAGAGCTCTTTCCCCTACCACCATTCCATGTGCTCATGGGCCATGAGGCCCAGCTTTCCATGTGCTCAAGAGTACTCTCCATATTATGCAGGGGGACCTGACTGCACTCACATGTGATGATGCCAAGCCAAATCTGTACTGGCACTAATGACTTCAAGGTGTACACTTCTGACCTTAATTGAAGTGGGATTAATTGACCAGGCTGTGCTGGATCCCATAGCTGAAGTAGATAGCAAACCCAATCAGCATCCAGACACCAAACAGGGCCCAGGTGTCAGCTGTCATCTGCATCATAAGGCAAACATTCATAAAGATGGTCAGTAGTGGGAGGAGAGGCAGAGCAGGGACCTTAAAGTGAAGGTGACTGGAGCTCTGTGGCTGTCTCCAGATGACCCCAGTGATCCCAATGATGAGCACCAGGAGCACCACAACCACTGAAATCCACAGTGGGTCTCCAGAAAGCAGAACTGGCCACTGGGCCAGCACCAGGCAAAGAAGAGTGAGCAGCAGAACAAGCAGTGAGGAGCAAACATAGACAACCTGGCCAGAGAGTGGAGTGGGGGTGGGGCTGCCTGGAAAAAGTAGTCCCTGTAGAGTCAGCTTCTCTGCTGCAGGTCCATTCTCCTCCTGCACCTCTGCTTCATTTCCTCCAGTCCTCCTCTGAGGCTGATACCTGATGATGAGAACACAAGTAGCCAGCAAAGAGTAAGCTAGCAGGGCCCCAACTGACATGAGGTCCACAAGATCAGTGAGTCTAAAGAAGAAGGCCATGATGGCTGCAATAATGCTCAAGATCACAGTGGCTACGATGGGGGTGTCTGTGCCAGTTTGGATCCTGGCAAGGACAGGGAACAGGAGCCCATCCTGTGTCATCATGTATATCAGATTACGTATGGGGAACATAAAGCCAAAGATGCTGATGGAAAGACTACAGAGGAATCCAAAAGTTACAACATAGCAGGCATGGGTCCAGCCAACATGGAGAAATGCCTCAGGCAAGGTGCTCCCAGGTTGGAGCTGGTAGTAAGGCACCATAAGTGTAAGTGCTGTAGAGACACCAAAATACATCAAAAAGCAGATAAACAGTGAAATAACAATGCCCATGGGGACAGAATACTGGGGATTTCGGGCTTCTTCTACTCTGGTAACAATAATAGTGAAACCTATAAATGCATAGAAACAGGTAGCTGCTCCACGGAGAATCCCCTTGAAGCCAAAAGGCACAAATCCTCCATAGCCCAGAGGGCCTAAGCTTGAGGTGTCATTGAGTCCAGCCTTTACATAGTCCTCTTCTGTGAGCTTCCAGTTGTGCAGGTCCCCCTTAATGAAGCCAGCAATGATGACAAAACTGAGGGTCAAAAGTTTCACCAATATGACCACTTTGGAAACCAGGAAAATCCAACTACTCCTCAGAATCAACAATTCCATGAGCAACAACACAAGGCCCACAACAATGAATCCTAGAATTTCTCCAAGGACCTGGGGAACATTTGGTGAGATGCTCTCATGCAGGGTCTGAGATATCTGGTTCCCAAGCAGATTGTCGAAAGCTAAGGTCCAAGCCCGGGCCACAGTGGCTGTATGAGCAACAAAGAAGATGATGAGGTTCCAGCCAGTGATGAAAGCCCAGAGTTCACCTAGAGTGACATAGCTGTAGAGATATGACGAGCCAGAATAGGAAACCTGGACACCAAACTCTGCATAGCACAGCCCAGACAACACAGAAGATAGGCCGGCCACCAACAAGCAGATCACGATGGATGGTCCTGCTTTATCTCTAGCAACCTCACCAGCCAGGATATATATACCTACACCCACTGTGCAGCTCACACCCAGGGCCACTAAATCTAGGGTGGTCAGTCTTCTGTCAGGGCCCATATCGGCCGCATATTCCTCCAGCATATGTCTGCGTACCAGCTTTTGACCAAATCTGCGAAGTGCCAGACACAGCATTCTAGCTGGAATTGAAGAGGATTCTGGGATCAGAGAGCTGTAGCAAGTTCAGGTGCCATGAGTCTGGAATCAGGTTTGGTGAGGCTGAGTTAAACTGAGTTGGGTTGGGGCTTCCAGGTTCCATTGCTCAGGCTTCACAGCTACTGCTTCATATTTTTTCTTCTATGTGCTATCCCTCCTTAAAGCCTAGAAAAACAATAAATATTTACTGAACAAAGGTGTTCAACCAACCGACCAAAGCTCAGAAATCCCATGTCACTTGTTGCAGCACAAATATCACAGAAACTGACACAAAAGACATCATAGAAAAATCAAGCCTGCTTTCTCCTCCCAGAAAAAAGGGTTGAATACCTCCCAACATTCTCCCTTTTTACACACCACATGATATATTCCCATTTGGGTTCCCCTAACTGATGTAGCTTCATGTACTAATTAAGCTGTAAGACACAAGAAGGAATGCATATAATGTGCAATAATCCACACGTGGGATGTTTGCATGGTGCTTGAGTTCGAGTTATGACACATTAATTATACACTAGTGGACCTTGTTGCAATTACAGAACCATTTTTAAAAATATCATCTGAATTTAAAATACAAATTTGGCCTCCTGGTCTTTAAACTCTTAGCCCCGAAATCAGCTAGCAAGTTTGGATGTCACTTTGGTTCCCTTTCTCCTCATTCTGCATCAACTGTTTAGTTGTACTGATGGCAAAGAAAGTACAGTCCAACCCTTCCCTTTATACACTGAGGCCCACAGGACACTGCAAAAAGGGAGGAAGAGGGAGAAAGAGGCAAGGCCTTCATAACTACCTGCAAGAAGAAGAAGAACAGGCTGTCTGATAAGAAAACACTAGAGAAATAGGTGCAGCATTCAACCAAAGGCCCATTACTAAGAAGGGAGAAGAGCCAGAACAGCCTTTGTGTGTGTGTGTGTGTGTGTGTGTGTGTGCATGCATTCTGACCTTAAACTTTACCCATAGCAAGCAGGCAAAAGTTCACTACGGTTGTATGTCTACAATTGTGAAAGTGTGATGTGTAGAGAGGAAAGAAGTAGCTCACAATCAAAACAATTCCTTCTGTCTCCTCCTCTCTGACTTCTAGGAGAGAAGATAAGCTCACTTCTGCAGACAGTCTCCTCACTGGCTACCCTGTGCTCAATAAACACCCTGCACCATCTGTGATGTCAGCTTCCAGCAGCCTGGAGACCGGGAGAGCAGCAAGCTGCCCTGCTTTATGAGCTTGTATTAAAATACTCACTTGGAACTCCATACTAATTTTTCACAAAGAGTTATTTTTAACTCATTCATACCATGGTCTGAATATAACAAATATACATTCTTAATGAATGAACCCTGCATGTGGTTCTTCTTTTCCCCTACTCCCTTGCTGCTGTTCATATGATCAGCTCCACAAGAAAAACAAAGCTTTGGATGAACAATTGACAACAATGCCCTGAAAAAGGCTCTGGAGAACAGAGGGAAAAAATTCACATAGCCCATGCTCTCCTCCATATTCGGGCTTTAGTTTTGAAAGAATTTTAAGGAATGTCAGAGGCTTCTAAAGAGAGAAAGGTCAAGTTAAAATTGAAAAGTCTTCTCTGAAGATGATCAAAAGGAACCCTTGGGTTACAGTTCAGACCTTCTGTTTACAAATCCATCTAGACTCCTTATTTGCCACCCACCAGTTCCAATGTTATGATTTACTAACCAGCATGCAAGATAGATAAGGAGAATAACTTCTTAATTCATGGAATATTTTCTGCTCTATGAATGTAATTGATGTACCCACCCCCCGCCCCCACCAATGCCAGGCTTCAGACCCTTCACTGATGCCCCACTGCCCTTCCTTCCTAGTCCTTCCTTCCCTTCATCATCTGATCCGTGATTATTTCTCTAGCCTTATTCCTTGGTGCTAAATACTTGTGGGGCCTAGGGTTACTGAGTTAGACCACACATTGAAAATGCAAGGCTCAAAAACAACAACAACAACAACAATCACAACTACAACAACAAAAATGACAATAGTATCTTTACCTGCAGATGTCTCATCTTATTTCTGGAAGAGGTAGTGATGGGTACTACAGTGGTGTGAGCAATAAACATTATGTCAGAAATTTTGGATTTGAGCCCTGGTTCTTCTGCTTGACTGCATAAACTAGGGTAATTTGCTTAATCTCTCTAACCCTCAGTTTCCGCATCTACAAGGAAACTTACTTGACTTCTCCTACTGAACCAATGTGAGAATTGGATGAGAAGATACAAACTATCACACACTCCTGGTGGGAGTGTAACTGGGGTCACCATTCTGAAGCACAGTCTTAGTGGAATTAAGAATGCACACACCCTCTCACCCCACAATCCCTCTACAAGGTGAACACTCCAAGGAAACTCCTGAATTCATAAGGAGGTCCTTATGAGCATATTCATCACAGGACTATTTGTGGTAGCAGGAAGTTGGAAGCTATGCCAGAGTCTGTTACTAGAGGGATATAGAAGTAAAATGTGTCATATATGCACAATTAAGTACTGCACAGCACTCAGAATAATAAAGTAGATTTACAGGAAGAAACATGGGTAGATCTAAGAAACAATGTTAAGTGGGAAAAGTAATAGAACGATGAAGTGTATAGCACAATGCCATTTATGTTCATTTTAAAACCTGCCAAAATGAGTATATTTGTCAAGGATATACATATATATGTATACATATATATGTATACATATATATGTATCTATTATATCATATATATCTATCTATATGAAGTGTATAGCACAATGCCATTTATGTTCATTTTAAAACCTGCCAAAATGAGTATATTTGTCAAGGATATACATATATATGTATACATATATATGTATACATATATATGTATCTATTAAGAATGTCAGATCATTTGCTCAAAACATTCCACTGGTTTCCTTTTTATTCAGGATTTGAGCCAAAGTCTGCATTTACAATGGCCTACAAAGTACCACAGTATTTATCACCGACCCAGCTGCCTCTCAGCCTCTGTTTCTTTCTCTTCCCACTCATTTTTCTGTAGTCACTGGCCTCCTAACCATTCTGGTCTCCTAACCCTGCCTCGGAGGAAACCTAATGAGGCTGTTAAATAATTATTTTCAAGTTCTCAGAGTTTCAGAGAAATGGAATTTAAATGAAGCATCTCCAGGGATTATATCAATCCCTCTGTATCCAAGCACAGCTCCTTCCTGTTCCCAAAGTATATAAATTCTCTCGGCCTTCTTCAATATCAAGACAATGAAAACTCTGGAGCCAATGGCGCCCCAACAAGTATAAAGTTTTTTGGATAGTTGAGCTTCCCCAGAGTTTCCAAACTTCTAACTCAGCAGACCTGGAATGAAGTAGGGGGCAGTCAGGAATACAAGTGTAGAAGCTCTGAGTTCAGAGTGGGAGCTTTAAATAATAGTGAGTGTGGTGCATGTGTACACCAACACTTCCACAGTGGAAACAGGTCAGAATACATATGAAAAGGTAAACAGGACAAACTACTATGACACTGGGTCTGAGTCTCATATCCAAAGGTAGAAGAAATTAGTTAACAAATCCGAATGAAAAATGGAATCTTCCCATTTTCTCTTTCTGTTTGTGCCTTCTCTAGTAGTTTGTGTTCATAGTCCTTCTTTTATTCATTCAACAAATATACTGATCCCATTTATTGAGCAATGCACATTAAGCGAAGGAAAACACAAATATCCCTCCATTCATGTTGCATATATCTTGCAGTAGGAAGCAAACAATGAGCAAATAAGTAATATGAATATAGATTGTGTTGGATTTGCAATCAGTGCTATAGAGAAAAGGGAAGCAAGAAAAGGTTAGGATGTATTCAGAGGGGGTGTTGTGATTATAAAATGGGGATCCAAGACAGCTTCACCTTCACACTGTTGTGCAACCATCATCACCATCAGGTCTAGAACTTGTTCAACTTCCTCAGGTCAAACTCTGCACCCATTTAACAGTAACTCCCCATTCTCCCCTCTGAACAGACCCTGCACACCACCATTCTACTTTTTGTCTCTATAAACTTGACTAGGCTAGGTACCTCATATAAGTGGAATTATACTATAATGTCCTTTTGTTTCCTGGGTTACCTTTAAGCCTTCAAACATGTATAATTAAAATGGAACTAGGATATAGGAGAAGGCTGCTCTTCCTCCTCTCCTCAAGTAGCAAAGTGACAGTGAAAGTCTTAAATATTCATTCATTCAATAAATATTAAGCATCTTCTATTTTTTTAAGAGTTTTGAGAGAGAGGGAGAGAGAGAGAGAGAGGGAGAGAGAGAGAGAGAGAGAGAGAGAGAACACAAGAGCAAGCTCATGAGAGCGAGTTGGGGAGGGCAGAGAGAATCCCAAGCAGGCTCCATGGTGTTAGCACAGAGCCTGAGGCAGGGCTCAAACTCACAAACCATGAGTTCATGACCTGAGTCAAAACCAAGAGTTGATGCTTACCTGACTGAGTGACCCAGACACTGCCCCAAACACCTTCTAAAGGCCAGTCCTAGTGCTTGGTGCTACAAAAAACAATGGTGAGGAAAAAGACATGTTCCCTTCTTACATGGCACTCATTGTCTTTCACAATGTTCTTATGTCATATTCCTGCCCAACATGTGTAACCTGAATCTAATGATAAAAGTGATCAGTCTATAGGGGCACCTGGGTGGCTCAGTTAGTTAAGCATCCCACTCTTGATTTTGACTCAGGTCATTGCCTCATGGTTTGTGACATTGAGCCCTATGTCAGGCTCTGCTGCTTATAGCAGGGAGCCTGCTTGGGATTCTATCTCCCCCCTCTCTCTGCCCCTCCCCCACTCATCCTCTCTCTCTCTCTCTCTCTCTCTCTCAATAAATAAAAAATATAAAAAAAGATCAGTCTACAAAACAACTTTCTACAGGAATTTGACTTTCTAGAAAACAAATGACCTGTGCTGTTTAAAACTGTCAATGTCAGGAATGACAGTCTGAGGAACTGTTGCAGATTAAAGGAGAATAAAGAGACATGACAATTAAATGCAGTGTAGATCACTGGACTGCATTTGGATCAGGGAGAAACATTTTAGTATAAAAAATTGGACAATTAGTAAATGTTGAATATGGATCATATTTCATACACACGCACATACATTGGACAGAGCAAGCAAATGTGGGAAAATATTAACAATTGCTCAATCTTGGTGAAAGCTAAAAGAGTGTTAATTGTACTATCCTTGCAATTTGCTGTAGGTTGTATATTTTTCCAACTAAAAAATGTAGGAGGAAAAGTAGAGTGTTCCACTAGTAAATGTTATGAATTCCCCTTCCCTGAATGCCCTTTATAAACAAGCTTGCCATCACTTTTGGCTGGAACAAAACCCCACTGAGAATGACCTAGTACCAGATCAGGAACTTTAGATTAGAAGAGTGGGTGCAGGTAAAATTAATTTATCTTTGATTTACACCAAAATTGTCAACAAGCAAAAATACCTGAAAAGAAACACAACCTTGGCTCATGTTAATAAAGTTATAAAAATTCCATACTCTTATTATCATTTTGTGGGATCACTAGTAAACCAAGGCCATAGAATTCAACCATAGAGGCATTTGGGAACATGTGCAGAAGCTGAAGGCAGAGAAAAAATTGTATCTGGCAAATAGGGGTACGAGGTATATGCAAGACCTAGGGATACATAAAGAGTGTGGTGAAGGAGAATGAGATTTGTTAAGCTAAAAGTAATGTACATGTTATTTCATTTAACCCCCATAACAGTCCAATAAAAAAGTATTTTTATTCCACTTTACTGACTGAGAGGTTAGACAACTTTCCCAAGCTCGTTTAGTCAGCACAAAGAAAAGCTGGAATTTAAAATTGGGTTTTTGTTACTTCAGAAACCATGTTCTTTCTACTGCAGCACCCTACCTCCACAAAGAGTGAAGACTGTACAGCATAGCTATCCAAGCAGTATTTGAGCCGGTTCTTTTATTTGTGCCAAGGTCACCTTCTGCTAATGTCTTCCCTTTCCTCCCGAATATATACTGATGGGCCAGAAATGGAGGTACTGAGATCATTAAATCTGAAAGTGATATGTGGCCAGGTCTTGCTAAAATCCAAACCTAATATAGGGCCAAAATGTCTCCAGACTATCTTTTTAGCTGCCAAGAAAGATTCCAAAGCATCACCATAGCTATTTCAATAGTTCCCAGATATGATTTTACAGCTAACTATAATTTCTGCTCACAACATTAGCCCATCTCCTTTTGCCTGGCTTTTAGTAGAAATATAGGACAGTAGATTTATAGATGCCAAATATAAAAGTCCCCTTCTGAGACTCCTTTCATCATTCCATTCCAAATATTTTCTAGTCACTACCTCATTCTTTTTTTTATTTTTTTAAGTTTATTAATTTATTTTGAGAGAAAGAGAGAGAAGGAGAGAGCGAGACAATCCCAAGAAGGCTACTCAAGGTTAGTACAGAGTCAATGCAGGACTTGAACTCACAAACCATGAGATCATGATTAGAGCCAAAACAAGACTCAGATGCTTAACCCACTGAACCACCCAGGCACCCCGGTCAATACTTAATTATTGAGAAAAAAAACTATCTTCGGTGCAGGTAGGGTCTGCTAAAGAAGAAAATGAAACCTTGATTCTCATTGTGTAAAGGAAGATGGGGATGGGGAGCAGACATTTTCTAAAATGGTAGCCTAAAGGCAGGAAGATGGTTGCAATTTCCCTGACAACATAAAAATCTCCAGTTTGGGCTTCCCAAACCTCAGTCTCACTCTAGGTTTCCAAATGCTGCTGGTACACACCGCCACAGAACATCTGCCACAAATGACGACAGCCCTGACTGGAACAGATGAGGGTAGGAAGGCAGATGGTGCCAGTTTAAGCAGGATGGTTTAACAAAACATCTTTTTAAGCTTCCTAGTTCACTTGGCCATTTGCTCCCCAGACTTGGCTTCCAATCACGAGCAGATTGAGAATGTTCACCAGAGAATGGCAAAACCCAGAAGAACCAGTACCATAAAAATGTCAGCTCACTAGTCAATCCAAAATGTGATTAATCCTTTCCAGAGCTAAAATGGCAGAGAGATGCTGATAAAAGGACTTCAGCTATGTCAGAGTGATCATTCCGGCTTGATTGTGGTTGAAAACTAGAGACTGCCCTAGTATTATATATATATTATATATGGGCATGAGTGTTCCCCATTGTTACCCATGTCTGTGAGCAGCTCAGAGCTCATGGCACCTAGAATATTGTTAGTATTTATTAATCATCCATGGAAATAAGAACAAAGACCACTGCATATCAGGCATTACTACACACCTCTGTCTATTTTTGGATCTCTTCATTATTTTTTTAAACTTATAAATGAATATGGACTTGAAATAAAGAGTAGTAGACATTCTGAACATGCTGTTAGTATAGGAAGATCAACACAGAAGATAAACGGTTGCCTTTCTATTTTAGTTTAAGAAGGAAGAAAACCCCAAATATGTCTAGAAACAAGAGGATTGACAAAGCATCTAAGGATCCTGACTTTTTTATTCAGGGAAATTCCATAAAAAATTGGAAGTGAGAAATTCCAGCTGAACTCATTGGTTTCAGATATTTGGGGATCACAAACTTAGCCCTCAATTCAATTCAGTTGACATGAAGTCACAAGGTGCACTTAGCACCTTGTCCACACTAGACCTCGATCTAGTAGGTTTTTATGGTTTGCAAATAGTGTACATCCAGGGCCAGCCTCCTGCCATACTCCCTGGTCCACCCTCCTTGTCCATATTGGTACCTTGAATAACGAGATTCTCTCAGCTCTCACTCACATTCACCCAGCAGCCATCATAAAATATTGCCCTTGAAGCAGAATAAAGCCCCAAATCACCTTCTTACTGATCACTACATTGCACCAGATTACTGAAGTATGAGTGCTCTCTACCCTCTTTATGGAAAATGACACTTTCCTCATGTCTTAAAAAGACACACACACACACACACACACACACACACGACACGTACTCTCTCTCTCTCTCCAGATGTATAGTTTTCTATTCTCTATTAAGTCCAAACTTCTAAGATCGTACTTCTACGTCTTTCTTTTCACTGTTCTTCTATCACTTACTCCAATTAAACTTTTCTGTGCCTCCTGCTTCAACAGGACAATTCTTTCTTCATGCATGCACATCATGCTAGCATTAACATCAGCCCTCACACAGGCTGTCCCTCTGTGTCCAGAACACACTCTTTCCAAACCCTGTTCAACATGAGCTTCCTTCCAGAAGATTCTCTTGGCAACCTACAGATAGGTATCTTATCTATCCAGTATGCTCTCCTTGCCCCCTGCTGTCCTCTCACTAATGTCCAGTGGCATAACTCACTGGCCTAGAATTTTGCCCTTAGACAATACCCAGTTAAGGAATATGGTAGGAGTTGTAGATGGTAAGGTGGAGCCCAGGGACAGAGTTTTTGCCTCATGATGCCTTCAGCTTGACTTTCCTTTCCCAGCTGATATCTGAGATACAAAGAGTTACTTGGCCACGGCCAAGGAAGTACCCCAGGCTCTATGGCCCAGTTTGGCTATGTCAGAGATCTGACACGAGAACTGAAGTCCAAGTAAAATATTAATAGGTACAACCAAGATTTGAGCTCGAAGGCATGGAAGCTTTCGAATGGTCTGCTCATTAGATAAAGAGGAAACTCAGCCACCTCTTCTAACTCACCTACCTACCCTAACACTCCCAGCACTACACTTCTCAAATGACATCCCAGTCAGGAAAAGTATGAATTTCAAGTCAGTGAAAACCCATCCTGATGCAGACTAAGACACTCCACACCAATTGTATGTAGACCAAATTCCTCTACCCAAATGTAGACTAAAATCTATTTAGATGTAGACCAAATAATCTTTGCTTCATTCCCACAATACCCATGGGGTCCCTGGTACATGAAGACACAACACTAGTACCATTGAATAATTATTTGGGTACACAATCAGATAGCCAGACCTTCTCTACAGACTGTATAGACTCTACATTCTCTAGTAATCTTTCTGGGGTAGTTGTGAACAAGACACCCTTTCTTAGTCCCTGTGGGATAACTGCATTAAATGCAACATTAATCACTCATGTTTTCACTCATATAGGCTAGTTTCAGGCAGAATCTAGTTTTGGAAATTCTTTTTTTTATTTATATATTTTCTTTGAGAGACACAGAGACAGCACGAGCAGGTGAGGGGCAGAGAGAGACATCGGGAGAGAGAAAATAATGAGCAGGCTCCACACTGCTAGCGCAGTGTCCAATGCAGGGCTCAAACTCACAAAACCATGAGATCAGGACCTGAGTCGAAACCAAGAGTTGGATGCTTAACTGACTGAGACACCCAGGTTCCCCACAGTTTTGGAAATTCTTAACATTTCTCTATCCCACCAAAACAAGATGATCATCTTGACAAATTAGAAAATACTGAGCCTCTGCTTCTAGAGGTTTTCAGAAACTAGATGAGATACCAGGAATAATCAGAACGAGATTTTCCAAACAAGAATCCTAAGGAGACCAGGGGAAAGCCAGGAAGGGTGTGCAATAAGGGATTAGAAAATGATATGATATATTGATGTCAACAGTGAAAATCAATTTCTTCTCTACTTCTTGTGATTTTCTACTTCCTTTTCCTCAACCCTGAATCCTGTTGATACCTAATAAAAGTCCTCAGGAGAAAGTATTAGAAGGAAATCCATATTCCTGTCCACCTTATTTTCCAAACTACAATTGTAACATAGGATGGCCATTGTTTACAATGAGCCCTGATACACACTCATTTTTATCAAGAAGCCTTGTTAAATAGCTATATTTTGCCCCCCCCAATCCTTGCTTTCCTTGTAAGAAGAGAATCTAGAAATCCATACAGTGTCCAATACATCACTACACTCTGGCTCCACTTTCAGACTAGCAGTTTTGAGTGGTCAGAGCCTATGGCTCCTTCTTCCATGTACCTCCTCCCAATATTCACCCTCAGTAATATACTGCACACAAGGTGGCTTTGGAAAGGCTGACTATCTCTCTTCATATCTTTCTTCATATCTTTAAATGTGTTCTCTCCTTTCACGTAAGGACTCAGCTGTCTTTCTCTCTGTCCTCTCTCACCAGAGTGTGCTTGGTTCTTCTTATAACCCTAGGTATCTGCTCCACACTACCACCAGCTCCGTTGGAAAGTTGTTTTGTTTTGTTGTAGGGAAAACACCAGATCATCTGGGTCATATTTAAGTTGTATCATGTCTCAGAGTCCTGAGTTCTTATCCAAATATAGATCAGTATGACTTCTCTGCCAAGATCCATCTGCCTCACCCCAGGTCAGGAAACATAATGTACAACAGAGTGACAGCCACCAGCCTTAAGGGATAATCTTTATCCCTCTTCCCTAGTTTTTTCTAAACTCCAATCTGCTTTGTGATTTCTGTGATGAAAAAAGAAAAAAAAAAGGAAGAGGATAAACCAAAAACTAAAATCCAAAAATAATAGTCATCAATTTGCAATATACTTGGTGAAGGATATTTGCCTCTACACATGATTTTGCTTAAACTAAGGTTAAAATGAATCTGCCTTCTGGAAGCACTTACCACGTACCCATTGATAATGGAGAAAAGTTGCCCAATAAATTCTAGAAGGTAAAAGAAAGACAACCTAGGAATCAATATTTGCCACATTTAATCCATAAAACAGGCTTTATGCATAGATAAGTGTTGTCTGGGATTCTGGTGTTGGAGTACTGCCCACAGTATACATGACATTGGGGGGTGGGGGAGGGTAGAGAACAGTTTAAGACTCCAAGGGCCTTGAGGAGTTGCAAATAGGTTTTGTGATAAGAACAAACTGCCTCTTGGAGACCCAGTAAGTCAGACCTATTTTCAACTTCTCTTCCAATCCTTATTCATTAATATGCGTATCATGAATATAAAATTCATAGATTCCAAAAGAAAAAAAAACAGAGCCTTCAGTTTCAAGGTTTATTTAGCACTGGTTCATAACAATATGCTTGGGAACTCAGATGAGCCTTCATACAGTTTTAAAGATCACTAGGCAGCCACACCCCAGTGGAACTTGATAATCTAGTCTCCTACAGCCTGCCCTGGCTTATAATCAATCCCTACCACCTTTCTGACTTAGATAAGAGAGGCAGTGAGATATGCTCAGCAATTTAAAAAAAATAGATATTTAGCTCCTTAAGCATGGAGGAAGAAGTACTCCCTCTTGATGATAGACCACTTTATCAAACTAGACCTGCTAGTCTACAAAGTCCATTCCAATGCCTTCCCTAAAAAGATATGATACAGAGACTTTCAGAATCTCCTGTGAGAAAGTGTGGCAAAGCATGAAGGAGGCAGCAGAGCCAGGTGGAAGAATCTTCATTCATTTAAAGAACATGTCTAAGGATAATATGTCCTTGGCTCAGTGGGAAAGACAAAACTGATAAAGCAAGCCCTGCACCAGGTCATAAAGGAAAGGCCAAGAAGGAGAGCAGGGCAAAGAAGTGGGAAGGACTCTGGAGAGGAAACACCAAAGAATAACCTTCCCTCATATTTTCCTCAACAGAGATGAGAACATTTTTGGTCTGGAAGAGAACAGAGTGTAGGCTTCCAAATCACTCTGACCCCAACAAACCTGTTTGCCCTTCCCAAATTTGAAAGGCTTCTGGTCTGCCCCTTCAGTCCACAGTGCAGCCATGAAATACTTTCTGCTCAAACCCACAGGGCATAGACAGCCAGCAGTACTCCAAGGTCAGCTTTCTTCCTCTCTGGCTCCGTCTCAGTTTTTTTGCCAACTGTATAAACACAAAAAAGTCACTTACCAATGGAATTTTCCTACCTCAGACGAGAAAGACCTGATGAGAAAGTGCAAGTCAAACCCAGGGAAAGGTAAGAACTTGGCCAAGTAGAGTCAGGCTTGGGAGTTAAGTGCAGCTGTGCCCATGGGGAGTCGGGGAGTCGTGGCCCTGGAGATGTCAGGCACTGGGGAGGTGGGGCCTCTGTGGAGGCAGGGCTCTAAGGAGGCTGGGCCCTTGGGGAGGTAAGGATTTGGAGAGGCCAGGGCCTGGGAAGGGTGGGAAAGGGTAAAGGAGATTCCTTAACTGGAATCTGGGAGGAAATCCGGAGGTGGGCAATGGAAGACTAGTGGGGCCCTGCACAGGTGAGGAGGTGGACTGAGGGCTTAAATGGGACTTTGTTGCAGACTGTGACAGCCAGATGTGAATTTAGAAATAAACAACCTTCACAGAGTCCTGCATATGGAGGAAGTGGTGGTTTGCAGGAGGAGATTGTGGAGAGCCAGTTGGAGCCAAGCCTGTGGTAATTGGGAAGCCAGTCCAAGATCCAGTTAGAGTCCACTCAGCAGTCTTTTAAACAGGATAGAAGCACCCCTCCTCCACCAGCCACCTCTCACAGGATCTCCTATTATGTTCGTCAAACACTCCTATCCATAGGTTCCTCAAACACTCCCATCCATGCCATCCATATCCACCCACTCACCCTAGTTTCCCATCATTCCAGAAATAAAACTAAAAGGGAACTGGCTTGAGCTTCACCACAAAGGATTTACTGATACAGCCATTCAGTGTTTATAGCACATTCTAACTGAGTATGCATTGAGCATTGTGCTAGAGGAAGTAAGGACAAAGATATAGTCCCAGGGTACAGAGCTTCATGCTCTAGACATTCAAAACATAGGGTTCTAAGACCCTGAACAATGACCAAAGAAAGGTTCCTCCTTATTCCCAGAACATTAATCTTCAAACAGAGGCAAGACTCTCAGAGACAAAGAAGGTACTTAGAGACAAAGGGATGAATGCACAAGTGATAGTCCCAAGAAGCCTTGTACCTCAGGGAAACAGGCACCACTGCTGCTTCTTGATAGTGCTGAGAGTCCTCTAAACCCGAAAGTAGGTTCCTTAAAGACTTGGGTGTAGTTTCAGGGAGGGGAGAGAAGGGCAGTGGCAGGTCCCTAAAGGGACAGAGTATTTACTACCTATACTAAGACAGCACATTGAAATTGGAACAGAAAGAATTGTTCCATTTGTAAGGAAGAACTTCCAACTGAGGAAAACCTACAAATTACATTGACCCTGCCCTAACACATCTCCAGTAGGTATGCGACAAGGGCACTAACTGAGCACCTCCTTTGTTCCAGGTACTATGCTGGGTAGTGGATGAGAGGCCCAGCCAAGACTATGGAGCCAGAATTCCTAGAGGCAAAGGAGATAGGCAGGAACTGGAAGGATGGCTGTCATGACAGAACAGTAGGGGAGGGGCATGTATGTGTTTGATTTGCATCTATTCCAACAGTCCTAGGATGTCTTCCCCTGCTTCAAGCTGAAATTTTTCCCAGATGTGCATCTGCTGGAGGGGAAGAAGGGAAGGTGCAGGGGAAGAGTCTCCCTTTCCTTGCATCTAGTCCCAAGGCAATCTTTCCCATTCTCCCTGTGCTATTCACTACCTGCTGGGTAGAGAGTAGGTGGCAGGGGGTGGTGGTATGGGGAATGCCAGGGCCTCCATACAATTAGCAGGTAATGAAAAAACTGGTCCAGGCACCTTCCTTCCCTCCCTCCCACAGGCTACCAGGGGTCCTCAGCCTGGATCTGTATCCATGCACCACCTTTGGTGGCCAACCCCTTCCAGGTGGACTTGTTGCCATTTCTCGATGCTGCCAAGGAGTCTTCCGCCATCACTCTTGCCTTTCCTGTGGTGCCCCGGCCTGACCACTGCCTCCACAGTGGACACAACAGCTCTGAAGCCCCCACTTGTGTCCATACCCACAACCCCAGGCTGCTGTCTCTGCACCCTTGGCCTTGTAGACCCAACCTCAATGGTCGCCCAAGCCTGGATTGCATCTGTCTGGGAGAAGAAGACAAAGAGAAAGGGGCCCTACATGTGCACCCTTTCCGCAAAGGAGTTCCAGATGGCTACAACCTCCAGAGGCAGGAGGGCATCCACAGTGAGAGCCAAGGCTGGCGGGGTCCCCTCAGGTGCTATGGAGATGCCCACTGTGGTGCCCTGAGCCACCTGAGAGTTGCCAATTGAGCAGAGTTGGCAGGGAAGGGGAGACGTGGGTGAGGGGCAGCGGAGAGGCCATTGGTGGACAGTGACTAGGACTGCTTTGAGAAAGCACATCTGGGAGAAGCACACCTGTGAAATGACATGCTTGGCAAGGCTTTTCTGCACTCTCCTGATGCACTGCACTCTTTCCTTTCTCTGTCCTCTCTCCACAAAAACAGCTCCCTACTCCCCCAGGCTTCTCTCTCCCCCAGTTCACCTCTCCACACTTCATACCTGCCAAGTTTTGTGGCTCACGTTATGCAGATTTTTGTGTTAATCCTAAGATCAATTTCCTGAGTGTGCAAAAAATGGTTCAGTGCTGATCTAGCTGTGTTTCAGGGATGAGACAAGCTCAGGGTCTCCATGCTACTCCACCATCTTAACTTGGTCTCACTAAGTTTTAATGATTTGTTTCTCCTTCTCCTCTCTCCTCCCTATCAGACCTGACCCCACCCACCTGTCTCCTCAGTTGTGTTGAAGCCCACAGAATTGTGGGCAGGGGTGACAGAGGAAAGGAGTGGCTACTACCCTCACCCCTTTTCCTCCTTGTACTCTCCCCTGCCCTGCCTCCAGTGATGTGTGAGTCTCTCCTTGATTGTCCTTACTCTCTTCCTTCCACCCCCACTATTGTCTACTGCCTTTCCTTGGGAAGTTGGTGCTTTTCTTTTTTGGGGGGGTTGGAGGAGTGGAAGGAGGGGAATCAAAGATTCTGTCCCAGAGACCAGAATATGTGAGACTGGAGAAGGTGAAAGAAGCAGGTAAGGCAAAGGTTTTGCTTTCATATGGTAGGATTGTTTGGGGTCAGGCCCTGAACATTTTCCTACTTGAAAATCTGTTACAGTAAAACAAGTCAAGAGGAGAAAAAGAAGGAGCAAGTAGGGTGAGAGGCAGGAAAGGACATGGAATTTCAGTGCACAGGCTAAACTGGGGGGATCCAGGGACTACAGGTTCTTCCTAGAAGTGGGGGGATGCAGCCACCTTGTCCCCATCCCTCTCCCAGCCCAATTGCAGCTCTGGACTGTTCTCATCTCCCTCCCCTGGGACAGAAGCTGTGGCCCCACAATGTTATTGCCTTCCTGTATCCCCTGCATGTTCCCATCCTTCACTGCCTTCTTTTGCTTTGACCCATTACAATAAATTTTAAACTAAAATAACAAAGAAAGGGACAGAACTGTCCCAAGGCTGGGGGTAGGGGTGGGGTAGGGGATGAATGCAGAGGGTTCAGAGTTGGGGGCATAAGTCTCTCCTGGAGAAAGGGACAGAAGGGGGGCCTGGCAGTTGGAGCCCACCCAGGTGATTTTACATGAAGTATCTGAACCTGAAGGTGTGGGAAGAGGGGGAGAGGAGAGGAGGCAAGGGTGTGAGCCAGACACAGGGGAAGAGTCTGAAAGACACAGAGATAAGAGAAGCAAGGAAGAGAGATGGAAGGGAGGATAAGAGAGGGAACATGGATCTGAGTCTGGGGGAGGGAAGCAAGGAGGGAGACAGTCAGAAGGAAGAGTTGATGGCAGACTCAGTCCTGGAATATCTCAGATCAAAAACTGTTTGGAGTCAGAGACACATACAGACAGACAGACAGATCTGCCTGAAAGAGATGAAGGTGAAGGAGGCAAAGTAGGAAGGAAGAAGAGAGGGCTATGGGTTGGCGGTGGGGAGGGAAGAAGACAAAGAGAGAGAAGGAGGCTGGTATGGAACAGGAGGAGAGAGCCAGGTCAGGGAGGGGGACATATATTGGCTTTATGATCCTCTTCCATCTCACCTGGCTCCATGCTAAGCTGGTCCCCTCTCAGGTGCTGCTAGGTGGTGGATGTGCCCAGAAAGCTGACAAGGTGAAGTTGCTGCCATCACTGCCCAGGCTCCTTCCCAGTGTCAAACAGTGATCCCAGAGACCCCTATATGGATATGACACTACTTCCCCTACCATCTCCCCCCAAATGCCACAGTCAAAAGATTCCTGAAGCACAGTGCTAAATGTTTCATGGTTAATGCAGCCTGGCACAGAGCGTGAATGAGGGAGCGGAGGCCAAGAAGAAAGCAAAGCAGAGGCAAGCGGGCAAGAGGGGCTGACAAGCTCTGGAGAAAGTGCTGGGGACAGATTGGTTTGGAATCACATGGGGAAGAGGGAGGAGAGGGTAAGAATCGGGACTATGCATTGAGAGCTAAATAAGCACCATGCAACGTATAAGCAAAATAACATACTAGTGACTGTCCATTAATTTGGGGTCAACAATATAGCCACCTTCTGAGGTGTCACCATCAATGCCTTCAAGCAGCTTTTCACTAAAGGGCCTCCCAAAATATACATATAAAACTCACAAAAGGGGAAACTGAGGCAGAGATTAGAGACCTTGAAACCAGTGTACATGCCTGAATCTAGGTTTCAAGGAAACAGTGATAAAGCAACCAGCCAAATTTGTAAAAACCTAAGAGTTTAATGGCAAGCTGGACTCTACCATTTCCCCAAGGCTTTCCTGGGACTGTACAAAGACTGGCTCCCCAGCTCGTCTCAGGGCCATAGGAGACCCTAAGAACATTAACTCAAACAATCTAAAGGGGAATTACTCTCTCCCCCCCTTCCCTGCCAGCCACCTTTGAGGGTCCCAGAGGCCAGAAGCCTGGTTATAGCTAGAGCCCTAGGAGTCTCTTTAGCAGCAGAAGGGAGGGGAGACAGTGAACCTTCTAGAAAAGTCCTGCAGAGAAGACCAGGGAGCAAAAACCACCAGCTCCATCCCACCCCATGGGCATATAGAAGTTTAATAAATTTTATAATGTCCAGGGCTCCATGCACTTAAAGCCAGGAGTTGGGCAATTATATTTTTTCTCCAAGTTCTACCCTTTACCCTCTCCCTCCCCCATGAACATACATCTTTTATGAAACACACTGAACCAGATCCTGGACATTAGCATTTGTCTTCTCTAGAAAGATGGGATTAATTTCAGCAAAAGAAATTTAGGATACACTTTAGAAAGAATATCCTTAGAACTAGGGTTGGTAAATGCTAAAACCAGACACACACACACACAGCACCTAAATAGAAAAGGAAAGACCTTCCTATACTGCCTGTGGGATGGACCTCCAGATGATGTGTCCCACATCAGGGAACCAAATATTGTCTCTCTAAATAGTAGGGAGTTAATTAGTGTCTAACCCTTAGCTCAAGGAGGGATATGATTGTTTCCCTCCCTCAGTCATAGCAAATCTTCTGAAGAAGGATTACACAGCCTGTATGTAAAAGCCCACATGCAGAAGCCTAGTTTGCTGTCCTATCCCCTGAGGCCTCCCTCTCCTGTTGGATCTCAACCTCTCAGCCCCTCTCAGTGTCCATTCTTCGGACTCGCCCTGTGAGCCCAGCCCAGGGGGAGGGAAAGCACCCCAAGGGAGGAGAAGACAGGGTCCTGTTCTCTTGGATGTGAGAAGAGAGACATACAAGACAAGAAACCCTGGGGAGAGAAAAGCATATAAGTTAATAGAGTGTAGCCAGATCTGTTGAGGACTGAGGGAACTCTGGAAAGGAGGATGGAAACAGAGATGGAGAGTACAAGGCAAGATCAGAGGGAAGGAAATGCCAGATTTAGAGGGTGGGTGTGTGAAGGACTTGGAAGACAGGAGACTGATCTGCTCAGCAGGAATGGAATCAGCTGAGAAGATATCGAAGATGAGCATGAGGATGGTTTAAAATGCCTAATGCATTTAGATATGCACATCTTTACAACTACACACAGTTCTTTGGCATAAATCTCATGTTATCTTCAATACCAGGCTACAGGAACAGGTTTTAGTGTGGCTATTTTACACATAACACAACTAAGGCAGAGAGGTTAAGGAACTTGCCTCAAGTCACAGAGCTGGTAAGGGGCTGAGCAAATAATCAAATGACTGCACTGTGGTGCCCCCTCCTACAGGTTCTGTCCTGGGAAGCAGCCAGGCTTGTAACCTGTTGTGTGAGGGAGAAGTGACCCCCAGAGGGCAAAAGACTTGCCTCCTGGGGCCCTTCTCAGCATGTTCTGCCCAGGAGAGCTTGGCCAAGTTGAGGCCTCATCTGGGAAGTGGGGAAGTCATACCTTACCCTCTGAATATGAAAGGCTAAACCAGATCATTTACTGAAGTTCCTTTAACTTTAAAATACAGAATTCAGTCCATGGAAGGGGTGGATGAGGGGATAACCAGGATAAAGGTCTCAAAGCCTCAGTCTTACCATTACCCCTCCACACCCCATTATGTCTCCCTTTCCTTCTTTCTGTCTCCTGACCTCCAGTGGCCTCTTCCCCACCTGTCTAGGCCCTGGCAGTTGTCTCCCCCCAGCCATGGCTCACTAGCCTATACAGTCCAGGCTCAGCCAGCCTCACAGAACATGAGGACACATCAGGGCCAGCAACATCAGCCTAGCTTCTCAGCATCTTGTCCACCCAGCCCGGGGTCACGGTGGAGTTATAATCATGGTATATTTTACATTGCTACCCCACATAGAGCAGACCCTGTCTCCTCCATCCCTCTGCCTCCTTAACACACATTCCCTAACACATGCATCACCACCCACACACACACATGCACACCTGCATATTTCCTCCTCATCTGTCTCCAAGGTTCACATTCTCTACCAAAAGATCTTGCACTTACTGAGAGCTCTGACTTATCTGATCCTCTCCTCTCCATTTTCCTGCTCCTTGCTAGCTAAATGAGTATCATTCTCCTTGTCTCCTAGTAAACCTTCTGCAGTTCTGTGCCTTCCTTCATCTTGCCTCTTTTGGTCATTGATAGTCATCTATCACCTAAGTCATAGGGCTTTGTTAAGTAGTCCTTGACCACTCAGCTCACAAACATTTGCTGAGGGAGCTCCCAGAGCTGTATGCCTTTCTGTTTGGTTCTCGGCCTCATCTCCACCTGCCAGGAGCTCCCCCAGGGCAGGGCACCTGCTCCTCCCTCTGGATCTCCCCTCAGTGCCCAGCACACATATAGAGGGTAGAGTGTGTGACTCACTGATTCTGCTCCCTAGGGGAAAGGAGGGAACTGAGTAAGAAACCCAAGCGGGGACATCATCTAAGCCTACATTGCCCTATGAGGTTTAGTATCAGGGAAGCAGGCAGCTGGAGGGAATCAATCTCTAGTTGGACAGTACTTTCCTTTAGAATTCCCAGGACACCTGTGCATTTGTGTGTGTGCATGTGCGTGTGTGCATGTGTGTGTGTGTTTGCGTGTGAGAGCACCTAACATGCAGGGAGGGGAGAGGAATATGTGGATATGAGGCTCCAGGAGTCCAGATCCTGTCTGGAGATGAGAGTACATGGGGAGCTGACTTCCACACCCTCTGTAGCCCCAGCGGACACAGACCCATGACTGCAGGGACAGAGGGCAGCTAGCTCTGCCACAACAGGATGAATGTAGGATGGACCTTGGGCAGCTTCCATCCTCCCTGGGGTCCAGTGCAGAAATCACATGGTTTCCTGTGTTCTGGTTCAGTCCAGTCCCCACCCTCCCTTCTTGTCCACACTCACAGGCATTTCCTGTGTTCAGAGTTTAGAGCACTCGTTAGGCTGAACCATAGGAAATTCCTGATAGTCAGTTTTGGTTTATGCAGTCAATTACTTTGGTCCTTCTCTCTTTTAAAAATCCTTTTTACACCAGGCTAAGGAGACAGGGGAACAGTTTGATGAAGGGCAAAAAATAAGAGCTAATATTTATTGAACACATACTATGTGCTGAGTGTTTTGCATCTTTACCACAGCACTAATTCTCACCACAGTCCCATGAATTATTTTTTGCCCCTAGAAATAATTATGCCCCTGCAATTATTTCTCACCTTTTACAGGTGAGTGGGTCCAGGAAGAGACTACATGGGGAGTAACTGAGATTCCAACTCAGCCCAAGACCTCCTGCTTCACCACTCCCCACCCACACACCCAGGGGAGTCCTGGAAGAGATGAGACCCAGAAGGCAATGCCTGCAGATTCACAACAAGAAGGGAGAGGAGGAAACAACCCCACTGGAATTCTGGCAGGGCCAGAAGAGCCCCTGTGGAAGGGAGCTGGGGCAAAGACCAGTGACCACAGCTGAAAATAGCAGCTTGCTATTTTACTGTTTGCTTTCTTGTCGCGACCTTAGTGAAGGACAGATGAAGGAAGAGAAGAGATAATGATACTTGGGCAGCCAGGGCTCCTGCCAGGTGCCACTACTCCTGCAGACAGACAGGCAGACACAGAGACACGCATACACAACACACACCTTTGCACATATGCTGCCCTCTATTTCATGCATCCACACAGATGGAAAGACAAGAGCCTAGGTCACAAAGCCACTTGGCACAAAACTACCTGCATATACATCTTGCCCTCTAACACACACACACAGAAGACATGCAAAATACATCTCTGGGTACCCTCCAGTGGGCCACAATACCTCTCCTAGCAAATTCAGAACATCCAGCCTGGCTGTCAAAATCTGCCTGTCTCCATTCCCCTTCACTCTGGTTCCCCAATCCAACTGTTTATCCAGGACATCAAAGCTGTGTCCTTCCTGCCTTATGGTTTGTTCATCCTGCTTCACAAGTAACAGAGAGAGGTTCTCTTCTTCTTTTCCTCCTCTGCCCCATGTCCTGTTGGGTTTCTCCTTCTACACCCACCCATGAGTCCCCTCCTCCAGGCAGCCTTCCCTGATGAACTAACTGACTCTGATTCTGAATGTGCCCTTGTCCTTTGCACTTGTTGGTCTGTACTGAGTGAGTGTCACCACTCAAAGGTAACTTTGCATATTAGCTGGCAGGGAGGGAAACATAAGCTCCCCATGGGCAGGACCATTTGAGCAAGTATTTCAGGGAAATGCAGGCCTCACCCTCCAGCACCAGGCTGGGAAGGGAGCCCTACTACCTGATATCACAGACAGGAACATTAATCTGGGCTCCAGCAGCCACCAGAAATGTCTCCCTGTGTCACATGCTGCAAGTATCTCCTTTGAATGACCTTTCAGAGCCATTTTGGAGGACGGCACATCATCCACTGTGTCTTCCCACATTAACCTGGTTTTTAACTGGAAATACTGCTTCCCAGCGGGGTCCTCACCTTATTCTCCAGCCTCTGAGAAAACTTTGCAATTCTCAAAAATTAGATCCACCCTAAAGGACAAACATGTGTCTCTGGTGAGGATGCTCAGAGCTGTGATGCAGGCTATGAAGCCAATCCCCACAGAGGATGCCAGGTGACCAGGCACCTGCAGCAGCAGTTGTAAGTGCTCCAGTGAAGAAGATGTTTGTGTGGAATAAGTTCATTGTACCTAAATAAAAGAGAGAGACAAGGAGAGGCTTGAGGCCCACTGAAAGGGCTTTGCCTGAAGAGTGTGGGGTGTGCAGAACAGTAAGCTTGGGAGATTTGCCTCTGCATCCCTGACCAGAACTGCCCAGTGGCTCCTTACAAACCTCACACATGCACATGGGGCATCGGGTCCAGGGAGAGTATGCGGCATGTCTTTTACTACAGGAAGGGGAACAGAAAATATGTGTGTCTCTCTTTTATCCCTTCATGACCTATAACCATTCTTGTACATAGGAAGCTCTCAATAAAGTCATTGGTTCTTATTATCTAGGTCTCCCAAAATAAGCACTCAAACCAGTGAAACTCAGTCCCTTTCAATATTTCTTCTCACAGTCCCCCCAACTATCTCACCCCTTGAACCTCAGTATCTGTCCCCAGGACAGTTTCCCTGTCAAGCCTTCTAAGCACCCCAGTGATCATGGGGCCCCAGCTCAATACCCAGTCATTCCAACCCCCTTCCTCCATCATTTACTCAGTGTCTCTCCCTCCACCTCTCCCCCTTACCCATCCAATGCAACTTGGCCCCCTGGATGTCTCCCCCAAGACAGGCAGTCACTAGTGAGCACTAGAAGGGGAGGGTCAAGGGCAGCCTGGTGGGTGGGAGGGGACTCCAGAACTAGCAGATAAGGAGTCCTGTTAGCGTCTGTCAAATATTCCATCGCCCTCCAGCATCCCTGTCTCTTGACTCCTGGCTCCTGCTAATCATTGGATGATTACCTAGATCATTCAAGCTGGAGCTAGATATCTACGGACACTGTTTTCATTACTGAATCTCACTGAGCAGACTGGTTTTGGCAGTGGAGCTGTAGGAAACACCTGTTCACCACCACCTCATAGGCTGGTAAACTTTTCACATGAAGAATGTTCATTCTGTCATATAGCAATCATTTTGGCCATCAGCAAGATGACTTCTGGGCCTAGCTTCAAATAAGTACATGTAAAGGTCAAAGACTTTTATGAATGCTATATATTATGACTGTTTCCCTGCTGAGTCTGATGGAGCGAGTTCAGGTGCAAACTCACAGAAGACTGGTCTGCTCCAGACCCATTTTCTCCAGGAAGGTCACGATCCCCACCATCTTTCTTTGAAAACTCCCAAAGACTCTGGGAAACCGAGGCTGTACATTGAACCAAAGGAGGAAGGGAAATTGTTCTCTCTGTTTAATATCTTGATTTCAGCCCACGTGTCCACTGCACTTCAACAAAAGCAGAAGTGAATACTTCAGGCAATGGCACAGAGAGTGAAATCTCAGGAAGACTATCCCAGCCTTAAGGAGGTTCTGAGTGCCTCATGAAACCAGCGGAGGTGGGAGGAAAGATGTAGTTGGATGATCAAAGATACCTTTTTGTTATATAAGGAATTTCCACTGGGTGGGGGGGTGGGTGGGAAGGGGAGCAGCTCTAGGGACTTGATGGAAACCTTCTCAGCAGTGACCTGCAAGGGCTCATGGGCCACAAGAGGGCATCAGAGAATGGTTTTCCCTGCAGAGCCAGCCCTGGGCCCTGGGTGTGGAGATAGGCTGGGGGAGTCTTCGGCTCCACCAAGAACACATGAATTTCCATTTCAGGAAAACCCTCCTGCAGCCCTTTCCACTGGCATCCCTTATTGTCTTTGGGCCCTGAAATGCCCACAACACTATGCTGTGCACACCCTCGCCTTCAGCACACACACCCCTCTGCCCCTGAGTCCCACAGCCCCTGCCCCTCTCTTCCTACTTTCTGAGCTGCAAGAGGAGCTTTCCTTCATTCATAATTTGCTCTTTTCTTGTGTTTCCAGAGCTCCTTAAAACTGCAAACAGGGAAGTATTTCCCCTGTTTGAATCTGGTTCCTCCTACCACAGCCTCTGTTTCCATTTCTCCTGGCATAGTTTGGAGTGACAGGGGAAACAGAGGGAAAACTGGTGGTTTCAGAACTCCCTTCTCTGAATCTGCCCTGTTGATCATGGCCCTCCTGCCCAGGAAAGGACTGACCCATCTGTGATCCACCAGCTGTAGCCCCATATCCTTTCAGTGTCCCTACACTCTGGACCCACTTCCTTATCCAGAAGAAACTACTTCCAGACTTGTGGGTGCAGGTGCCAGAGTTCAATTTCACAAATGTGGCCTGGGCTTATGAGGCACTAATTGCAACAAGAGGATTTGAGTTAAACCCATCAAGAACTTCCCAGAACAAGGGGTCTGAAAGCTCAGCTTGTGTGAAATTCAATAAGACTGCATACATGGGTCTTCCCAGAAGACTCCAAGAGACAAGGACTTGGTTTGGACCTGTCTGGTAGTACTGACTAGAGACAACAGTTTTCTCTGTGACTGTGGTCATCCCAGCCTCAGAAGATGGTACACAAAGACTTCTGGGGACTCTAAGGCCTCAGGCAGAATGGGTGGAGCCTAGAGGTAGGAATACCACCGTGGTTAGATCTTTCCCTAGAACTGGGGGTAGGGACAGGTAAAGAGAGTAGGCCTGAACTATCCACTGTCTGGCCATCCTCCCACCCTGGCCCAATATCTTCATGGCCCTCCCTGGTCAGAGCAGGACCTCTGAGCTCTTCCAATGCAAGCCCTGAGTGAAGGCCTCAGGACCCAGTCTCCACCCAGCCTCTGATCCAGGACCCTGATGCCATACCCCTGTGCCTGGCAGGGCAGAGACATCCACTGTTCGGGCTACCCAATCTCCACACCCCAAGCACTAAGAGCCTTCCTGTTCTGCCCTCCCACCTCACCCTACCCCATAACACAGCCTGAAACGTGCTGGAAGTTTGCACAAGTCAAAGGTATCTTCACCTCTGAGTTCAGGCTCCCCTGGGACCACACACACACACACACACACACACACACACATGCACACCTGCACATGCACACACACAGATGCTCATACTCATACATACACACAGACACATAACCTCAACTATACAACATGTATACAACATACAACATGTATAGTTGTATACAACTATACAACATGTCACATGTATGCAACACAAAGACACTTTTCTCACAAACTCATACATTTATAGACAGGCTTCACACATAAACCTATACATACTCGAACACTTAAACAACACACCTGTGCATACATGCCACTGTATTCCTTCTTAGGATCCAAAGCCCAGTCCTTTAGATTCCAGAGGCCTAGAATGTTCAGGAAAAGGAGGGAAACCCACAGGAAACCCATTTCCGGTTTCCTGGTCCACACTGGAATTCCTTTGCTATATTCCTCTTCCTGCTGCAGAATCTCTAGGACCTGGGCCCAACCATGGAAGCAGAACCTGCAGAGATAATACATTCGTGCACACAACAAACACTTTTGGGCCTCTACCTTCCATTCCCCACCTCACCTCCTGCCCCCGTCCCCAGGCCTGAAGCTGAGGCAGACACATTAAAGACAACTTCTGGCCATGGTAGAGTGGAAACAACAAAAGCTCAGGATTCAAGGACCTGAGTTCACATCCTGCTTTGCCTCTTAATATGCTGTATTAAAGAGAACTACAGGCCAATATCCCTGATGAATATGGATGCAAAAATTCTCAATAAGATACTAGCAAATCGAATTCAACAGCATATAAAAAGAATTATTCACCATGATCAAGTGGGATTC
Source organism: Lynx rufus (assembly GCF_022079265.1). NCBI lineage: Eukaryota > Metazoa > Chordata > Mammalia > Carnivora > Felidae > Lynx > Lynx rufus. Next base: position 54,549,836 of record NW_025814889.1, read on the forward strand.
ATTCCTGGGATGCAGGGCTGGTTCAACATTCGCAAATCAATCAACGTGATACATCACATTAACAAAAAAAAAGAGAAGAACCATATGATCCTGTCAATCGATGCAGAAAAGGCCTTTGACAAAATCCAGCACCCTTTCTTAATAAAAACCCTTGAGAAAGTCGGGATAGAAGGAACATACTTACACATCATAAAAGCCATTTATGAAAAGCCCACAGCTAACATCATCCTCAACGGGGAAAAACTGAGAGCTTTTTCCCTGAGATCAGGAACATGACAGGGATGCCCACTCTCACCACTGTTGTTTAACATAGTGCTGGAAGTTCTAGCATCAGCAATCAGACAACAAAAGGAAATCAAAGGCATCAAAATTGGCAAAGATGAAGTCAAGCTTTCGCTTTTTGCAGATGACATGATATTATACATGGAAAATCCGATAGACTCCACCAAAAGTCTGCTAGAACTGATACATGAATTCAGCAAAGTTGCAGGATACAAAATCAATGTACAGAAATCAGTTGCATTCTTATATACTAACAACGAAGCAACAGAAAGACAAATAAAGAAACTGATCCCATTCACAATTGCACCAAGAAGCATAAAATACCTAGGAATAAATCTAACCAAAGATGTAAAGGATCTGTATGCTGAAAACTACAGAAAGCTTATGAAGGTAATTGAAGAAGATTTAAAGAAATGGAAAGACATTCCCTGCTCATGAATTGGAAAAATAAATATTGTCAAAATGTCAATACTACCCAAAGCTATCTACACATTCAATGCAATCCCAATCAAAATTGCACCAGCATTCTTCTCGAAACTAGAACAAGCAATCCTAAAATTCATATGGAACCACAAAAGGCCCCGAATAGCCAAAGGAATTTTGAAGAAGAAGACCAAAGCAGGAGGCATCACAATCCCAGACTTTAGCCTCTACTACAAAGCTGTCATCATCAAGACAGCATGGTATTGGCACAAAAACAGACACACAGACCAATGGAATAGAATAGAAACCCCAGAACTAGACCCACAAACGTATGGCCAACTCATCTTTGACAAAGCAGGAAAGAACATCCAATGGAAAAAAGACAGCCTCTTTAACAAATGGTGCTGGGAGAACTGGACAGCAACATGCAGAAGGTTGAAACTAGACCACTTTCTCACACCATTTACAAAAGTAAACTCAAAATGGATAAAGGACCTAAATGTGAGACAGGAAACCATCAAAACCTTAGAGGAGAAAGCAGGAAAAGACCTCTCTGACCTCAGCCGTAGCAATCTCTTCCTCGACACATCCCCAAAGGCAAGGGAATTAAAAGCAAAAGTGAATTACTGGGACCTTATGAAGATAAAAAGCTTCTGCACAGCAAAAGAAACAACCAACAAAACTAAAAGGCAACCAACGGAATGGGAAAAGATATTTGCAAATGACATATCGGACAAAGGGCTAGTATCTAAAATCTATAAAGAGCTCACCAAACTCCACACCCGAAAAACAAATAACCCAGTGAAGAAATGGGCAGAAAACATGAATAGACACTTCTCTAAAGAAGACATCCAGATGGCCAACAGGCACATGAAAAGATGTTCAGCATCGCTCCTTATCAGGGAAATACAAATCAAAACCACACTCAGGTATCACCTCACGCCAGTCAGAGTGGCCAAAATGAACAAATCAGGAGACTATAGATGCTGGAGAGGATGTGGAGAAACGGGAACCCTCCTGCACTGTTGGTGGGAATGCAAATTGGTGCAGCCGCTCTGGAAAGCAGTGTGGAGGTTCCTCAGAAAATTAAAAATAGACCTACCCTATGACCCAGCAATAGCACTGCTAGGAATTTATCCAAGGGATACAGGAGTACTGATGCATAGGGGCACTTGTACCCCAATGTTCATAGCAGCACTCTCAACAATAGCCAAATTATGGAAAGAGCCTAAATGTCCATCAACTGATGAATGGATAAAGAAATTGTGGTATATATACACAATGGAATACTACGTGGCAATGAGAAAAAATGAAATATGGCCTTTTGTAGCAACGTGGATGGAACTGGAGAGTGTAATGCTAAGTGAAATAAGCCATACAGAGAAAGACAGATACCATATGGTTTCACTCTTATGTGGATCCTGAGAAGCTTAACAGGAACCCATGGGGGAGGGGAAGGAAAAAAAAAAAAAAAAGAAAAGAGGTTAGAGTGGGAGAGAGCCAAAGCATAAGAGACTGTTAAAAACTGAGAACAAACTGAGGGTTGATGGGGGGTGGGAGGGAGGGGAGGGTGGGTGATGGGTATTGAGGAGGGCACCTTTTGGGATGAGCACTGGGTGTTGTATGGAAACCAATTTGTCAATAAATTTCATATATATATATAAAAAAAATAAAAATATTTGTAATTGGTAAAAAAAAAAATATGCTGTATTACCTTGAGCACTTGATACAATCTCTCTGAGCCTCAGTTTCATCACATGTAAGGTGGAATTAATAAGATTTACCTAATAATTCTTTGAATATTAAAAGACAGGTAAAGCTTTCATCAGCAAATGTCCACCCACAGAAAGTGACCCCATTCCGTCATCCCAAACTCTGTGCTGATCATCTCCCCAACAACCTTCCAGTCCTTCTGTCCCTGAAACAGAAACCCAGTCTCTTTCAGCCTCAGACCCTCAGTGGTGCACACCTCAGGAGGCATGATCTCCAACTTGGCCAGCTACATTCAACTCACCACCCCAACACTGGCCCCTGCCTCTCCTGGTCCATTTCATCTGGGACCCTTTTGCAGGTTGCAGTTTCCTTAATAACCATTAATGGGGCTGACCATGGCCTAAATGTCTGCACTGGACCTGCACATCACATGGGCTGAAGGGATAATAATCCCCCAGGGAGCCATCCCAAGGAAAGTCATCATTAATTTCTGTGTATTACTCCAATTTCAAGACATTCTTTATGAACAGATAGTGCAGGAGAGTTATAGGACAGCACTTGCTGTGCTAAGCAGATGTGGAAGAGAGAGTGTGTCCCCTGGAATATAAACAATTCCTCAGATGAAACCCCATTAGATTCTGGAAGCAGCCCAGCCCGCCCCCACCCAGATGGGCACACCCAGCAGGTGCCTGGGTAAGGGGAGCAGGAATCACAACCCTTCCTTTGCTGCTCAGGTGGTCTTCTCAGCTCCCCTCCAGAATCAGGACTCAGCTAAGTGGGAAGTGGCTCTAGAGGTCTTACCATCACCTTCCTGGGACCCTCCAAGGACCCACAAACACCCACAAACTCCCTTGCTATCCCTGCCACAGGCTTTATTTCCTATATTCCTCCCGGGCTCTGACTGCTTTTGAAGTGCTGTCTGTCTTCGCCTTCTCCCAGTGGGATTCTCCTCCAGTCCTTGCAGAGTACCCACCACCCTGATGGAGGTTTATTTGCTTTGGCTTCTTGTTGCAGAGAAACTGAAGACACTTGGGTCTATTGGTGAACATGTTTTATACTTCATTAAAAGATTGTGCTATAACAGAACATATAGCATAACAATAGTCACCTCATACAACTTTTGTATTAAATAGGTGATCACAAAAAGTGTTTGGAAAAAAGTATAGGGCATAGTACTCAGCACATGGAGCTATTATCTTCATCATTTTGTGGGCATGGAGATATGAAGAGGTAATACATAAAAGAGTTTTCTTTTCCCTTAGGGGTTTTTAAATCTCATCAATGAGACAAGATAAACACATGGAGAGATAAAGAACATGGAAACCTAAAACTCTTATTTGAGCCCTAACATGCAATTTATTTTCCTAAATCCAAGCCGTTTTAAAATTTTCAGCAGATTTCAATGCTCTAATAATTTTTCCTTCTGTCACTCATCAACCCCATGCCTCACTGCCTTACATACATCACACATTCACCTCGGCCTTTCATTTCAGGAGTTGACTGGAGAATTCTTCGGATTAAAAAAAAACATTTTGAAACTTCATTTGGTGCATTTCCCTGTTTCTGGGCAGGAGCCCATCAGGCATTCGAAACCCAAGTGACACAGCCATACACACGGCTAGAGAGCCTGCTCCCTCCCATCTCCCCTGTCACCCTCTAATCTCAGAAAATTCTTCCTTATGTTCAGTCTCAATCTGTTTTCCTTCTATGTTGGCCTCTCTTTATCACTCGTTCTGATTGGGAGTGAGGTACACAAACCCTGCAAAACTTAAGAAAATTCTGAAATGCCCACCGGGTAACATTGTTCCATTGCTTATTGCTCCAGGTCTCTGTAATTATAGGTCTCATGTAGTTTGTTATTAACCCATTAAAAATCATCAAAACATCTCTTAAAAAGAATTAGTTTCATCCCTACAGGAGTTTAAACCCTTTTTCAGCCATTGGGTTTCTCTTTAAGATTTTGAAAAATGAAATTATCTTAATTTCCAGGACAGATAGTTAAGAACTCCTATTTCAATTCCCCAACCTCCGTAGCCTTCTCAGTTAGTGTCATCGCGTTATCATGCATTTGACTAAGGGACAGTACAACCCTGAGTTGGGGCATGACTGATATGACCTCCCCTGTCCCTTTAAGGCCATCATATGAAGTAGGGGAAACAGAATTGACAGCTGTCCTGACCTACCCAACACTTGCCCCAGGGGAGCCCCTGAGGACTAGGCAGACTCCAGCATAAGCATGGCAGGCATTTTCCCAAAGTGGGCAGAGTGCCAAACCTGGCACAGTGACTGGTTTGAGAGACCTGGGGATAGGAGGGCAGCCAGGGCCCACATGTCTCCCTCTTCCCCAAATTCAATTTCCCCAACCTAGACCCCTCCTCTTATGTTCCCAATTCCAAAGTTTTCAGAACTTCCAGAGTACTCATCTGAGGTCAGACACCTATCATCCATCATCTAAAGCCAGTACTACTCACACCCAAAAGGGCATACAAATCACTTTGGATCTTGTTAAAAATGTAAATTCTGATTCTGTAGATCTGGTTGGGGCCTAAGATTCTGCATTTCTAACAAGCTCCCAGGTGACACCCACACAGCTGGTCCATTACCATACATTGAAGAGCAAGGATCTAGATGACTGTAGCAGGTGCTATAACTGTCTCCCAGAAGTCCATCTATTCACACCCTTCTGTCTGTCCTCTAGATGGCAAAGACAAACATAACTCATCCCATCCTGATTTGGGAATCTCACTCCATGGCACAAACCACGATACAAATAGGGCCCATAAATTCCTTCCAAATGTGAATAAATACATCCCTAACAAGTGTGTCATTCTTTCATGAGTCCTAAAGGTCCATGTACCCTAGAATTATTGTCCCATTTCTTTTCCAACTCACTTATCCATATTTTATTTTCCAAATTGCTCTATAGGCATCCTCCTCCAGATAGTGTCTCTCAACCAATACCTCTTTCTCAGTTTCTACTCATACCTTCCCTTCCAAAGTAATGATGTCTCCATCTCTATCCAGTTACTAATTTAAGTTCATTTTCCACCCCATTTGGGGGTGTCAATTTTCTCTCCCCAAAGAATCTTAGATTCTCTCACAAGGTTTTGCACAAGTCTCTTAACAAAGCATCTAAAGGAGTTGGTAAATATATAATAATCCTGCCTCTACAGCCTTCCCTGGAGGCACCTACTCCCTGTGAGAATATGAGAAATTCCACAAGTAAGAAAGTAGCTTCATATCCCTCCCTTCCAGGGCAGGACACATACACAAATAGAGAAACACTGGCCCTCCTATGCCAACAATAAACCTCTGTCAAGAAAGATGCCTGTTGTGCCCATGTTGAAGTTGGTCTCCTCTTCTGGGAGTCCCTATAGTCAGGTAAATTTGGTTGGGCCTTCTATGAATTTGCTACTTCTGGACCCTCCCCACATCCCATGGGAATATACAGAGCAGGACCAGGGAAGGCCCAATCAGCCTTTCTCCTGAGATAGCCTTGTATTTTCCATGTTGCTCTTTGAATGAACAACACTGTTCTTACTGTTGGGTCTACAGGAAGGGGAGAAACTACTCCTTGCCCTGAACAAGACTCCACTCTGATGAATCGGACAGGACAGTAACCAGAACTCAGACTGAGCCACACAAAGCAAAACTAGAAGTGCCTGGGTACAGTTCTAGATGTATCTAGGTACAGACCTAGGTACAGGTCTAGATATATTGTTCTGGATTGAGAGAAAGGCTGTTTGTCAATGAAGTCTCCCAGAAGATTGTTTTAAAGGAGAGGCACAATGCTAGCCTGAAAGGAAGGACAGTATTCTATACCAAAGAAAAATGTGAGAGTTAATTCAATTTAACAATGCATTTCTCATTATGTGCCTGGTCCTGGGTGATGCTTTGGGGAAGTGAACAAGATACACTCCTTACCTATGATCAGGAAAAAAAAAAATAAGGAAAATAAAGACACACAGATAACTGTGGTATTTTCTTTTTTTTTATTTCAGCTTTACTGAAGTATAATTGACATATAAAATTATAAGATATTTAAAGGGTACATTGTGTTGATTGGATAAGCATATACATTGTGAAATGGTTCACTATGCTTTCCCCACTGTGAAAGCATTAATGATGGTATTTTAATCTAAATTTTTCATGAAATGAAGTAAGTGTTCAAAGGGCACCATATTTCAATGGCTTCATCTTTACACATGGACAAGCTGGAGTCGGTCTTCAGTGTGAGGTCCCTGGAGAAGACCCCACCCAGGCCTACTGAATTCCAAATGCTAGAGGAGGAGCCCAGCAATGTGTGTTTCACAAGCCCTCCAGGTGAGCTGACACCAGTTCAAGTTTGAGCACCATTGTGCTGACTGCTATTCCTGGCTTCTCTCCACCCACCATCTTTCATTGTGACTTTGATTAGTGGGTTGAAGAGACAGCACTGAGCATGCCCAGCTCAGCCCCTTCCCAGTTCTTGGGTTTAATTTTTTTTTTTTTTAATCCAGAACGAATCAGCCCACTGGACACATGTATTCTACATTGCTCACAGAAGAAAAGCAGGTTTTCTCCTGTGGTGGGAGGCAGAAGGTACTCAGCACTGCTTATGATGAGGACTAAGTCTGCCTAATTTAGTGATGCAGGCTAGCAAGCCAATCAGGTTTCAGATCTAAAGCTGAAAGTTTATTCACCTATGTCTTGGGTATCAGTTGGTTCCAGACATAGGAGGGACAAATGCAGGGTTTTTTGTTTTTTTGTTTTTTGTTCTTTTGTTTTTTATTGAGCAGAATGCAGGTACTGAGTGGCTTGCTCAAGGTCACATTGCTAGTTAGTGGTAGAAACAAGACCAGAACCCAGGATACTTGGCTCTCAGCTGTGCACTTTCTGAGCAGGTGGACCAAAGCAGACAACTGTAGAGAAACTGCAAAGTTCAAGAATGCAGAAATAGCCAAGTAGAGGAAGAAACCCCAGGGCTTTTCAGCATGGGTAGTGGGTTTAAAGCCAGAGTGCTTTGTGCTCAGAGGAAAGCCCTGGCTCCAATCCACCTGTGTGTGTTCTGTTGCACGCCCACTCCCCTCCAGCCCACTGTCAAGGGTCAAGCTACACAGCCTGCTCAGTGGAGTCTGAATGAACACTGCTTCATTCTCCTAGTGCCATTCTCTTTGCCTACAATCTCTCCCTAGTACCCATGTGTGGCAAAATCCTATCTATCTTTGGAGAGGACTAACCCAAATATCATTCGTTTACAAAGATGTCTCTGATTTCACCAATCAACTCTCATTACTGTGCCAGCCACAAATCATCACCCTCCACTCTGAATTCCCAAGACACTTTATTTGTGTATTACTTATGATAGCTTTATACTTTGTGTTACAGGTACACTTTACCCTTTGTATTAGAATATAAGCTCTTGGAGTGGCTGGATGGATTTAGGGTAAGTGTCTGACTTCAGCTCAGGTCATGATCTCATGGCTTATGAGTTTGAGTCCCGTGTCAGACTCTCTGCTGTCAGCATAGACCCTGCTTCGGATCCTCTGTCCCCCTGCTTCTTCCCCTTCCCTACTTGTTCTCTCTCTCTATCTCAAAATAAATAAATAAACTTAAAAAAAAAGAATATAAACTCCTTAAAGGCAGGGGCCATATTTCATCTTTATTTTTGTATTTTTTCTAGTTTCCTTTATGTTATTAATTGAAGTATAATTAACATATAGTGTCATTATATTATTCTCAGGTGTACAATATAAGGATTCAGCAATTCCATAAATTTCTGAGTAATCATAAAGATAAGTGTACTCTTTTTTTAAATGTTTATTTAATTTTTGAGAGAAAGAGGCAGAGCATGAACGGGGGTAGGGGCAAAGACAGAGGGAGACACAGAATCTGAATTAGGCTCCAGGTTCTGTCAGTACAGAGCCCAATGCAGGGCTCAAACCCATGAACTGTGAGAATGTGAACTGAGCTGCAGTGGGGTACTTAACTGACTGAGCTACCCAAGCGCCCCAAGATATTTTTTATTACTTAAATTCCACATATGAGTGAAATCATATAGTATTTATCTTTCTCTGCTGGATTTGTTTCACTTAGCATTACACCGTCTAGGTCCATCCATGTTGTTGTAAATGGCAACATTTCATTTTTTCAATGGCTGAGTATTTTCTACCATATATATATTAATGGACAATTGGGTTATTTTCATATCCTGGCTATTGTATGTAATGTTACAATAAACATAAAGGTATATATATCTTTTCTTATTCATGTAAAGAAGAAGCTTTTGCACAGCAAAGAAAACCATACACAAAACAAAATGGCTACTTACTGAGTAGGAGTGGATATTTGCAAATGATATATCCAGTAGGGTTAATATCCAAAATATATAAAGAACTTATACAACTCAACATCAAAAAATCCATTTATAAAATGTACAAAGACCAACAGACACACGAAAAGATACTCATCATCACTAATCACCAGGGAAACACAAATTAAAACTGCAATGAGATATCACTTGCTTTGTCAGATTGGCTAAAAGAAAAAAGATAAGAAATAATAAGTGTTGGTGAGAATGTGGAGAAAAAAAAACTATCATGCAATGTTGGTGGGAATGTAAATTGGTGCAGTTTCTAGGGAAAGTAGTGTGCAGGTTCCTAAAAAAATTAAAAATAGAATTACCATATAGTCCAGTAATATCACTACTGAATATTTACTCAAAGAAAACAAAAACACTTTTCTAGTTTATTTTAATAATATATTTTTTTAAAGCCAGTAAGGCCAGTGAGCAGCTACAGACACAACTGTAAAGTAGACAAGTAAAAAGAGAGAGAGACAGAGACAGAGAGAGAGAGAGAAAGACACATCCTTCACTCCACAGTAAGTACAGAACTCTATTAGTATTCCCTCACCAACATCCCATGGGAGTCCGAGCTTTCCATGCACTCAAGATCTCCAAAATCGTTCAGGGACAAGACTGCATTTAGGTGTGATGATGTAACACTCAATATGTATTGGCACTGCTGAGTTCAAGGTCTATAGTTTTGGTGCTAACTTAAGTGGGGTTAGCGACTCGGCTGTGCTGGATCCCATAGCTGAAGTAGATAGCAAACCCAATCAGCATGGAGACACCAAATCGGGCCCAGGTGGCAGCTGTCATCTGCATCATAAGGCAAACATTCACAAAGATGCTCAGTAGTGGGAGGAGAGGCAGAGCAGGGACCTTAAAGGGAAGGCGACTGGAGCTCTGTGGCTGTCTCCAGATGACCCCAGTGATCCCAATGATGAGCACCAGGAGCACCACAACCACTGAAATCCACAGTGGGTCTCCAGAAAGCAGAACTGGCCACTGGGCCAGCACCAGGCAAAGAAGAGTGAGCAGCAGAACAAGCAGTGAGGAGCAAACATAGACAACCTGGCCAGAGAGTGGAGTGGGGGAGGAGCTGCCTGTGAAAAGTAGTTCCTGTAGAGTCAGCTGCTCTGCTGCAGGTCCATTCTCCTCCTGCACCACAGATTCATTTCCCTCATTCTTCACCTCAGGCTGATACCTGAGGATGAGGATACAAATAGCTACCAGGGAGTGAGTAAACAGGATCCCAATGGACATGAAGTCCACAAGATGAATGAGTTCAAAGAAGAATGCAATGACTGCTGCCATAATGCCCAAGACCACAGTGGCCACAATGGGGATATGTCTGCTGGTGTGGGTCCTGGCAAGGACATGGAACAGGAGGCCATCCTTTGCCATCACAGAGATCACCCAACGTGCAGAGAACATATCATTCAAGATTGTAGTGAAAAGAGTACAGAGAGCTCCAATAGCCACAACATAGCAGGCAGGGGCCCAGCCAATATATAGAAATGCCTCAGGCAAAGGGCTCCCGGGTTGGAGCTGGTAGTAAGGCACCATAAGTGTAAGTGCTGAAGTGACACAAAAATACATCAAAAAGCAGATCAACAGTGAAATCACAATGCCCATGAAGATGGAACGCTGGGGATTCTGGGCTTCCTCAGCTCTGGTAACAATATTGTCAAAACCTATAAATGCATAGAAACAGGTAGCTGCTCCACGGAGAATCCCTTCAAAGCCAAAAGGCACAAATCCTCCATAGCCAAGAGGGCCCAAGCTTGAGGTGTCATTGAGTCCAGCCTTTACGTAGTCCTCTTCTGTGAGCTTCCAGTTGTGCAGGTCCCCTTTAATGAAGCCAGAGATGATGACAAAGACAAGAATCAAAAGGCTCACCAATGTGATCATTTTGGTAAACAGTACTGACTCCCTAGCCCTCAGAGCCAGCACTCTGGTGAGCAACAACACCAGACCCATAGCAAAGAAGTCTGGATATTCTGCAAGTACTTGTTGAACATGCAAGATACTCTCATGCAGGGTCTGAGAGATCTGGTTCCCAATCAGGTAGTCAAAAGCTCTTGTCCATGCCCGAGCTACACTGGCTGCGCCAGCAACATAGGAGAGGATGAAGTTCCAGCCAGTGATGAAAGCCCAGAGTTCACCTATAGTGACATAGCTGTAGAGATATGCAGAGCCAGAATGGGGAACCCGGACAGCAAACTCTGCGTAGCACAGCCCAGCCAATGCACAAGATAGGCCAGCCACCAAAAAGCAGATCACAGTGGCTGGTCCTGCTTGATTGCTGGCCACTTCGCCAGCCAGGAAATACACACCTGCACCCAGAGTGTAGTCTATACCCAGGGCCACTAAATCCAAAGTGCTTAGCCATCTGAGAGGGGTAGGTTCAGTTTTCTTTTCCTCCAGCGTACATCTGCGTACCAGCATTTGACCAAATCTGCGAAGTGCCCGACACAGCATTCTGGCTGGAACTGAAGAGGATTGTAGGATCAGAGAGCTGTAGCAAGTCCAGGGGGTACAGAGTCTGGTATCATCTTCAGTGAGGCTGAGTTAAGCTTATGGTTTGGGGCTGCTGAGTTTAGCTTCTCAGGCTTCAAACCTGCTACGCTGTATTTCTTCTGGTATGTGCTGTCCCTCCACAATGCCTAAGTAAACAATAAATATTTACTGAACCCATTTCCAACCAACCAACCAAAGATCAAAAGTCCCATAGCACCTGTTGCAGCACAGATATTGCAGAGAGCGACACCAAAGGACATCATACACAAATCAACCCTGTTTCTCTCCCCCCACCACAAAAGAAGTGCCAAATACTTCCCAACGTTCTGTTGTTTTATACACCACATGACGCCAGCCCCTTTGGGTTCATCTAACTCATGCAGCTTCATGTACTGATTAAGCTATAAGAGGGGCGCCTGGGTGGCTTAATGAGTTAAGCATCTGACTTCTGATTTTGGCTTAGGTCATTATCTCACAGTTGTGAGATCGAGCCCTGCATCAGGCTCCATGCTGGACATGGAGTTGGCTTAAGATTCTCTCTCTCTCTCTCCCTCTGCCTCATTCACTCATGCTCTCTAAACAAACAAACAAACAAAGCTGTAAGACACAACAGAACATGAATTTATTGTGCATAATTACATGTGGGATGTTTGCACGGTGCTTGAGCATGAGTTATGACACATTAATTCACAAACTAGAGGGCCTCAATTAAAGACCCATTTTTAAATATCACCTGAGTTTAAAATACAATATGGTCCCCAGTCTTAAAACCCTTAGCCCCAACATAAGCTACCCAAGGTCAGATGGCACTTTGCCCCCTTTTCTCCTCATTCTGCATCATCCATTTAGTTGTACTGATGGCAAAGAATGTACAGTGCAACCCTTCACTTTACCCATCTAGGCCCACAGGGGGCGCTGTGAGAAGAGAGGAAGAGGGAGAAAGAGGCATGGCCTCCATAACTACCTGCAAGAATCAGAGGACAAGGCTGCCTGGTGAGGAAACACTGGAGATATAGGTGCAGCAGCCAATCAAGGGTCCATTACTAAGTAGGGAGAAGAGCCAGAAAGGTGGTTTTATGAATGCTGACATTAATTAAGCCTCACCCAAAGCAACAAGGCAAAATTTACTACAACTTTTATAAGTTGTAGTAAAGTTTTAAGTAAAGTTTTATAAGTTTTATAAACCATGGTCTACGAGACTATGATGGGTAGGGAGAAAAGAAGTAAGTCACCTAGCTCAGTAGCTCACAACCAAACAATTCCTCTGTCTCCTCCCTCTCTGGGTTCCAGGAAAGTGAGTTCACTTCTGCAGACATTCTCCTCATTGTCCACACTGCTCTATAACCACTTTGCCTCATCTGTGATGCCAGCTTCCAGCAGCTTGGAGACTCTGCCTGCTCTAGGAGCTTGTATTAAAACACTCACTTAAAACTCCCTATTAAGTTTTCACAAGGGGTTTTTAACTCACTCAAACCGTTGTCTGAATATGCCAAATATCTGGTTCCTCTTTTCCTTTTCTTTGTTGCTGCTATTCAAATGGCCCCTCCTCAAGCAGAACAAGGCTTCAGGTGAACAATTCACAGCAATGCCCCAGGAATGAGTAGTACAGAACAGAAAAAAACAAAGCCATGCAGCCCCCTCTCTCTTCCCTACTCAGGCTTTGGTTTTGAGAGAATTTTGGAAAATGTCAGAGGTTTCTAAAGATGGAAAGATCAAATCAAAATGGAAAAGTCTCTTCTACAGATTATCAAAAGGAACCCTTGACTTATGGGTCTGACCTTCTGTCTACAAATCCATCTAAACTCCTTCTGTGCTGCCCAACAGCCCCAACGTTATGATTTACCAACAAGCTCACAAGATAGATAAGGAGGATCAATTGTTCACTCATGGAACTTTCTACAGTATAAATGTGATTGACGTATCTCACACCTACCCCCAGGCTTCAACCCTTCAGTGATTCCCACTGCCCTTCCTTCATAATCCTTCCTTCCTTCATCAGCTGACTTGTGCTGATCCCTCCAGCCTTGTCCCTTGCCAAGTTCCTGCACAATTTCCCAGTTGCGAAATTCCACACTCACCCTGTTCCCTGCCTGTAATGCCCTCTTGTCCCCTTCACATAGCTAACCCCCACTTCTCTTTCAGTTCCCAGCTCAGATGTTGCTTCCCCAGGAAGCTTCCCCAGACCCTTATGCTGCCCTTCCTGTGTGCTCACATAATGCTAGGGTTACTCCATGTGCTATTTTTCCTAATATGTCAAAATTCCAGCTCAGCTGCCTAACTCCATTAGACTGTGAGTTAGGTACTCAATACATATCTTGTTGAACATGTACAAACTGAGAAGAGAAACCTGAAAGAACACAAAATCTATAATTGCTATCTACTTGACTTTGAGATACATACTTTGTAGCCAAGCAACCTTTATAAACCTGGCTCAGGTAAAAAATTTAAATGGTATTACCTTCCTTATAGAAGGCAAGCAAAATCAAAAGTGTGAAGGGAAAACCACCTGTGATAAAACCTTGACTGTATATCATTCATGGCAAGTATAAGCCACACATAGGTCATTTGCCTTTGATGACACTTGTTTAAAAATATCAGGCTACCTTGGGTTACAGGCAATGAACAACTCATGCCCAGGTAGAGAATCCCTACTTTTCTGAAGGCATTATGCTCAGGTCATATAATCTAGGTGGGATGTCCTAAGGCAGAGGTTCTGACTTCGGGAGACAGAGGGAGGCATAATGAAGACACCTGGGGACATTTTCAAATGTCATATCCTCTCACTCTGGAGATTCTTGTCCACTTCCCATGACTGCTCTCAACCACCCAGCTGAGAAGAACTGGTCCTCAATTTGAAAGCGAAGAGATTCTAAAAGCTTTCTTCACAAAAAGGCAGCACAGTTTAGTAGTTAGGAGTAAGTCTCTGAATGTAAACTGCTCAGGTGCAAATCACAACTCAACCTCATACCAGGTGACTCTGGACAAATTAGTTCACCTCCAGGGGCTTTAGTTTCCACATCAGTCAAATGGGAATAAAAGCAAATACTGCATAGGATAATTGTGAGGAGTAAATAAAATTATGAGTATAAAATACTTAGTTCAGTGCCTAGCAAACACTATGTACTTAATATAATCTACCAAATATTTAATATGAAAATCTGCTATAAAGTCTTCAAGCTTTGAAAATAAATTAGTCTTTGCATATGTCTATCTTCAAAATCATCCACTAAAACTCAAGCCTGTTAGCTAGCCATTGTGAGATAATGAATATGGTTTTATTCCATATATTTTTGCCTTGAAACTCTAAGGACACTAATTAGATACCCTCATACATGCTGTTGCTAATCACTTGGGGGTCCTAGGCTTACTGCGTTAGAGAAGGCATTGAAAAATGTAAGGCTTTAATATAATAATAATAATAATCTGTAATCACAGATGTCTCATCTTATTTCTGGAAGAGGCAATGCTGGGTACTAGAGAGGGAAGAGCAATGAACATTATGTTAGAGATTTTGGATATGAGCCCTGGATCTTCTGCTTGACTATAGAAACAGGGTAATTTGCTTAATCTCTCTAAGCCTCAGTTTCCTCATCCATGAGGAAACTTACTTTTAATGGATCAACCTGAGAATTTGATGAGAGGATACAAACTATCATGCACCATTGGTGGGAGTGTCACTGGGGCCACCACCCTGAAGCACAATCTTATTGGAGTTAAGAATGCACACACCCTTCCACCATACAATCCCTCTCTGAGGTAAACACTCCAAGGAACTCTCTCCTGAGTCCATAAGGAGGCTCATATGAGCATGTTCATCACAGGACTATTAGTGGCAGCAAGTAGTTGGAGCTACGCCAGCATCTGTTACTAGAGGGATATATAAATAAAATGTGTGGTATGTGCACAATGAGATGCTGCACAGAAGTCAGAAATAATAAAGTAGATTTACATTTAAAAACATGGGTACCTCTCAGAAACAATGACAGGTAGGAAAAGTAAAAGCAGGATGAGGTGTAAAGCACAATGCCATTTATGCACTTTTATAAAACAGACAAAAATGCTGTATAATTGTCAAAGATACACACTTATCTGTTAAAAATATCACATCATTCCTCTGCTCAAAACCTTCCATTGGTTTCCCTTTTATTCAGAGTAAAAGCCAATGTCTGCATTTACAAATGGCCTACAAAGTCCTACAGTATTGGTCACTGACCCAGCTACCTCTCAGCCTCTGTTTCTCTCTTCCCATTCATTTTTCTCTAGCCACTGGTCTCCTAACCTTCTGGCCTCCTAACATACCAGGCGAGACCCTACCTCAGGGCTTTTTTACTTGATGTCCCCTATAACTGCAGCACTTATAGCCCACATATCCACATGGCTGCTCACTTCACTGCATTTAGTGAAATAGGACATGTGTAGCATGACCTTCTTAATCACCCCATATAAAACTGCAATCTGCTCCTAATCACACATAACATACCTTATTCCCCTGCTCTTTTTTCTATAACACATATCACTGCCCAAAGTACTAAATGTCTTACTTATTTGTTCATGATTTGTCTCACTTCAAAAGAATGTAAGCTCCATGAAAACATGACTTTAAAAAAAAAATATTTTGCTCCTGGCTGTATTCCTCGCATCTGCAACTGTTGTTGAGTGGATGAATGTATCTAAATATACATGTAGAGCATATACTGGAAGATCATTTGTTAAATACAGGACAGTAATTCCCCCCCCACACACACACCCACTGTGAGGAGAGAAAATGAGAATAGAGATCAGGATGAAAGGGGAAAATAAAATGCTTTGTAAAGGTGCCTGACAGGAAGCAATGGTGCTAAAAGCCCATGACTGAAGGAGGGTTGTTTCCACTCTGTGCACTTCAGGTTCGACAAAGGAATTGCATAAGATGACACTGTGAGCAGGCTCTCAATAGAATTAAATTCAAGGGGAACCAGAATCCTGTAATCATCAGGACATGGGGAACACAGAGAAAGAATGCCTGCTAGAAAGAGGGTAGAGAATAAGGGAAGACGGGACACCCCTCTTACCAGTTCCCTCTGAACCCATTTCCCTTTTCCCAATTCTTCTTTCTCCATCAGCTCCTTCAACTGTCTCTTGGAGGCTCCTTTCTGGGCACTAAGGATGCTTGTACCATGTTTCTCCCTCTGGGGAGCCACCTACCTCCTAACAAAGACACAAGAGTGGTTCCTCTCATTTGTTGAATCACACACCCCTTGAGGTTGGTCACCTCAAAAAAATGTCCTACACTTTTCTGAAGTCCATCCATGGACTTTAAGGAGGAATGCCAGAAGAGGACCATCTGAATGACAGGGTTGGAGAGGGGCAATGTTTTTGATAATTTCTGTTTCCTTCAGCTGTGTTGTGCAGGGTTGTCCTTGTGCTCTTCCCACTTTCACTAAATATGAGCAAAAGTGGACTACAGACAAACTATGAAGATATCAGAGAAATAATCTAAAGAACAAAACATCTGGGAATAAATAATCATATTTTATGACACCAACAAGCAGAAAAAAAAATAAGCAAGCAAGCTTACAGAAGAGAAAGCAAACCCATTATTGGGAATCCTGAGAGAGACTATCACAAATCCAGTTTATAACAACACAGAGAATCACTGTTTTCAAAACCAATGTTCAGAAATGCCCTCTCTCTGTGCAGTAATCTGTGGTTATTCTAATGGTTTTTATTCAGTCCAGACTCTGACTCAGCTGTCAGAGCCCCATCCTAATTCTCTCCCAACCCTCAGGTCCATCACCTCCTTCCTAACTCAGTTTCTCACATCCTGCCTTACCCTTCCTGGGTTGAGCCTTTGGCCTAAGTGCCTGTCCTGCCAGGGATGTCCTCCTCACTCCTTTCTGTCCAGTCTTGATGCTCTAGCTTTTCTCAAACCTATTCTACAACCTCCCCCATCTCAACATCTAGGTGGCCTTTTCTAAGCCATCATGATTGAGCCCCATCTCCAACCTTCCTCCTTTTCCCACCAACACTTACAGGGCATCCTGCTGCTCATGTGAAACATTTCCCCTTTCTATCTGCTGGTGTCCTGGGTGTGTCACTTAAATTCCCAAAAACTTTGGGAGGGAAGGGCCAGGATCCATATACCTCCTTCTGAATTCCACACTCCCCTTCTAACTCTCACTACCCAGGATAAGGATCTTCTCATAATTGTAGCAAGGAAACTTAAGAGGCATTTGGGACAGAGAAAATGCATATAGAGATGTATTGAATGACTAATATATCTTGAGATTCCTAGAAGGTTTGTTTGTTTGTTTGCTTGGAAAGATAGAATGGGCCAAACAAAGGTGTAAGTTGTAAATAAACTAGAACAGGCACCATCATCTATTTCAAGTGCATTCCCTGAGGACATTTCCTAATGTGGGCTCTGTGTCTGTGAATCTTACTTTAATTAAGAAACAATCCCTCCCTAAGAAGGTGCTTACACAGGGAATGTGCTTAAAGAAATACATAGCAGGGGGCAGGGGACATGAATTCAGCTTGTATGAATTCCAAAATACCCCTGGCTCTCTCTTTCTACTTCTTCTCTGTGTTTATCTCAGTTTCTGAGCTCCTTAAAAACTCCAAAACAAAATATCCATCACAAATGGCCAAAAAGAACATCTGCTAAATCCAACAATATATACCCAGTAAATTGCAGGCTGTCTTACTTTCCCAGCCAGCCTCACCTGCTCTCCTTTGTCCTGGAGGGTCATTGTGTTCATTCCTCTGTCTGTAAGAAGGGTACTGCCTTCACTCTAGACCTTTCCTTTTCAAAAAAAAATATTTTTTTTTATGAAATTTATTGACAAATTGGTTTCCATACAACACCCAGTGCTCATCCCAAAAGGTGCCCTCCTCAATACCCATCACCCACCCGCCCCTCCCTCCCACCCCCCATCAACCCTCAGTTTGTTCTCAGTTTTTAACAGTCTCTTATGCTTTGGCTCTCTCCCACTCTAACGTCCTTTTTTTTTTTTTTTTTTCCTTCCCCTCCCCCATGGGTTCCTGTTAAGTTTCTCAGGATCCACATAAGAGTGAAACCATATGGTATCTGTCTTTCTCTGTATGGCTTATTTCACTTAGCATCACACTCTCCAGTTCCATCCACGTTGCTACAAAAGGCCATATTTCATTTTTTCTCATTGCCACGTAGTATTCCATTGTGTATATAAACCACAATTTCTTTATCCATTCATCAGTTGATGGACATTTAGGCTCTTTCCATCATTTGGCTATTGTTGAGAGTGCTGCTATGAACATTGGGGGACAAGTGCCCCTATGCATCAGTACTCCTGTATCCCTTGGGTAGATTCCTAGCAGTGCTATTGCTGGGTCATAGGGTAGGTCTATTTTTAATTTTCTGAGGAACCTCCACACTGCTTTCCAGAGCGGCTGCACCAATTTGCATTCCCACCAACAGTGCAAGAGGGTTCCCGTTTCTCCACATCCTCTCCAGCATCTATAGTCTCCTGATTTGTTCATTTTGGCCACTCTGACTGGCGTGAGGTGATACCTGAGTGTGGTTTTGATTTGTATTTCCCTGATAAGGAGCGACGCTGAACATCTTTTCATGTGCCTGTTGGCCATCTGGATGTCTTCTACTACGTGGCAATGAGAAAAAATGAAATATGGCCTTTTGTAGCAACGTGGATGGAACTGGAGAGTGTGATGCAAAGTCAAAAAAAAATTTTAAAGTCAGTAAGTCCCACTGTTTCCCATGCTTATGCATTAACACTTTTGCCAATTAGTATGTTGGCCTTGTGGCTTCTCCTGAATAGCCTCAAAGATAGTTTGGATATCAGTTGCTTTGCTAGAAGTTTGATAAAGACTTTAGAGGAAGGCTACAGAGGATGTTAAATAATTATTTTCAAGTACTCAAAGTTTCAGAGAAGTGGACTTTAAATGCAACATTCCTCTCCAGAGATTATATCAAACCCTTTGTATCCAAGCACAGCTCCTTCCTGATCTCAAAGTATGTAAATTCTCTTGTCCTACTTAGAATTTCCAGACAACAAAAACTCTGGAACCAATCAAACCAGTGGCTCCCAAATAAACAAGTATACAGCTTTTTGTATAGCTTAGCTTCCCCAGAGGTTCTGAACTTCTAACTCAGCAACCCTACAACTCTGATAGGGGGCAGTCATGAACAAGAGTAGGGGTTTGAGTTGAGGGTGAGAACTTTAAATAATAATGTAGTGCCTGTGCACACCAACACTTCTAAACTGGAAACAGTCCAGAATACATAAGAAAAGTAAACAGAGAAAAGCCACCACAAACACTGGGGCCATGTCTCTTACCCAATGGTAAAAGGGATTAGTTAACAAAATCAGATAAAAAAAAATGGAAGCAAAGCAAAGGCTAGGATGTGTTCAGAGTAGGTGGTGATTTTAAAATGGATGGTCCAAGACAGCCTCACCTTCACACTTTTGTGTAACCATCACCACCATCCATCTCCAAAACTTGTTAATCTTCCTCACCTGAAACTCTGTACCCACTAAACAGTAACTCCCTGTAGCTCCTGTACTTTCTGTCTCTGTGAGCTTTCTGTCTTCATGAATTTGACTACTCTGGATACCTCATGTAAGTAGAATCATACAATTTGCACTTTTGTGACCAGCTTATTTCACTTAACATTACATCTTCAAGGTTCATCCATTTTATAGCATATGTCAGAATGTCCCTCCTCTTCCAGGCTGCATAATATTCCATTGTCTGTATATCCCACATCTTGTTTATCCATCCATCCACTGATGGTCATGTGGATGTTTCACCTTTAGCTGTTGTGAATAATGGTGTTACGAATACGGGTATACAGATGTCTTTTTGAGTTCCTCCTTTAAATTCTGTGAGATATATACCCAGAAGTGTATGTGTAGTTTTTTTGTAACCCACAATACTTTTTTCCACAGTGGCTACACAATTTTACATTCCCACTAACAATGCACAAGCATCCCAATTTCTACATATGCTTCCCAACTCTTGTTATCCTCTGTTTTTTTTTTATATCAATCATCCTAATGGGTGTGAAGTGGTACTTGGCTATTTTTGAGGATAATAAGGAGGTCTGTGGGGCCAGGACAGAGTGAGTGAGGGGGAAGCAGTAAGGGATGAGGTCAGAGAAAAAGCAGGAAGCCAGATCCTTCTGTAGGGTCTGAGAGTCACTGTGAGAACTTTGGCTATTACTCTGGGTGAGATGGAAACCCTAGAAAAAATTATAGTTTCACAAGTTTTCTACAGATTGGTGTTTTTGAACTAAGTATTGGATACTCTAATAAGGAAAGCCCTCCTCCAGAGTTTGAAAACAAGTCATGGAGATAAGTTTTGCAGAGCTCTCAATAGATGCCTGGTGCCTCTGATAACACAATGAGGCCTGAACAAGCTGTGTTCTTGCCTCTGCCTCCCTCTCTAGATGCCAAAGCAGAGATGCCATACAGCCATCCATGGGGGAGGACAATGGCAGATTGCCTTCCCTGAAGACTTTCACTTTATGGATTATCTCTAGGCAGGACTCCACCACTGAAAACTAAGTCACTTTAGTACCTTTCACTATTTTAGATTATTCCCACTATAATTCAGGATAATGAAGAGTTGACATGGAGATAAAGGGTGCTTTCTTGGAACTGATGATATTAATGATTACAAAGACAAGGGTAGGTAGAGTCTCAGAAGGGGGATAAGAACCATATACATCAGGCACTCTGAAGCCTTGCAGAATTAAATAGGTGAATTCAATCCCAAGGCCCATATGCTTCAGAAAGGACTGTCAGAAATTTCTGAGATGCTCAGAGCTGGAGAAAGGGCCCCAAGGGAAGCCTGAAAACACATTTCTGAGAAGTAAAGAGTACTTCTCATAATCTCACTTCCCCTGGGTGACAGAGATAAAATCTCTACATCCATATGAGTATTCCAAGGAGTTCTACAGTTTCCCAACAACAAATAATCTGGGGAGAATCACTGCCCAACCACTTTTTATAAATGCTATAAGATACAGACTTCTGTGTGTGAGTAGGGATGGGGATGGATGGTGGAGAAGGAGAGAATTGTGGCGTTGTCCTTCTGGGAAAGGAAAAGAGACAGAAATCAATTTACATAATGACATTCTATATTTTCAAATGGGAGTTAGGGGAGGAAAGTATAATAAAATCTTGAAATCCAAATGACTAATTTCTTTCAGCAAGGAAACATACCATGTACTTCTAGCTTCTGTGTCCTGTGTTTCTTTCCATCTAAGAACCATCTTATTCATTGTCCACTCTCAAAATATTATGATTATCACCCACCCCCGGGGTAAAGAGACTTTACAGCTTGCCTCACCTCATAGTCCCATCTCATTTCCTTTCTTTGTGGATCTTGACAGAGGTCCTGGGTTACCTTTAAGCCTTCAAACATGTACAGTAAAAATGGGACTGTATGGGATATAGGAGAAGGATGTTCTTCCTCCTTTCAAGTAGAAAAATAATAGACCTTAATGGCAGTGTACATCTTACATCATTCATTCATTCATTCATTCACTCACACATTCATTCATTCAAAAATATTAAGCACCTTTTAAAGGCCAGTCCTAGGGAATCGGGACTGGAACAAAATAGGGAGGAAACACAAATAGGGAGGAACACAATAGGGAGGAAAAAGATGTGTTCCCTGCCTGCATGGCACTCATTATCATTAAGAATATTTGTACATAATATTCTTTCCCAAAATGTGTAACCTGAACCTAATGATAAAATGATCAGTCTACAAAAGAACTTTCCTCAGTAAGTTGACTTTCTATAAAACAACTGACCCATGCTGTTCAAAACTGTTAATATTAGGAATGACAGTCTGAGGAACTGTTGCAGATTAATGGAGAATAAAGAGACATGACAATGAAACGTAATGCAGAACCCTGAACTGCATCTGCATCAGGGAGAAATATTTTACTATAAAAAAATCAGACAATTAGTATACTTAGAATATGGACCATATTTTATACACACAAGCACACAAACACAAACACACACATTGGAGGGAGCAAGTAGTGGGAAAATATTAAAACACTTGGTCAATCCTGGTGAAAAATAAATGGGTATTAATTATTCTATTCTTGCAATTTTCATATTTGTAGTTTTCATATTTTTTCAAACCAAAAAGATAGGAGGAAAATAAGAATATCCCAGCAGTAAAGGTTATGGATTCTCCTCCCCTAAATACTCTTTATAAACAAACTTGCCATCATTTTGGTTGGATCATTCCACCCAGAATGATCTAGCCCCAAATCAGAAACTTTAGATCAAAGGAGTGGATGGAAAATAGAACTCTCTTGACTTTGCTTTATAACCAAAATTGTCAGCCAGCCAAAAAACCTTAAAAGTAACCACAACCATGGCTCATGTTAGTACAGTTATAAAAATTCCATATTCTTATTATCATTTTGTGGGATTAACACAAACTAATAAACCAGGGCCCTAGACTTCAATTCTAGAGATATTTGGGAACATGGGAAGAAACTGGAAGAAGAGAAAAATGGTATCTGGCAAGTATTAGTACCAGGTATATGTGCAAGATTTAGGGATGCGTTAAGAGGGGGGTGAAAGTGAACCAGAATTTTTTGAGCTGCAGGTAAGGCACATATGTTATTTCATTTATCCCCCATAACAGCCCAATGACATAAGCATAATTATTCCACTTTATAGACAGAGAGTTTAGATAACTGTCCCAAGCTCATATAGCCAGTAAAAAGGAGAGCTAGAAATTGAATTTGGTTCTTTATTGCTTCAAAGACCATGTTCTTTCTCCTGAGCACCCTACCTTCACAAAAGGCAAGACTCTAGGGAATTGCTATAAAAGGAGTATTTGAGCCATGTTCTTTTATTTGCTCCAAGGTCATCCTCTGCTAATGTCTTTCTTTTCCTCACAAATAGATATTGATGAGCCAGAACTGGAAGTAGTGGGACCATCAAAACTAAAATCTCCAAATAAACATTGTCCTGATAAAATCCAAACTTAATTTAATCTAGGGCCAAAATGTCTTCGGATTGTCCTTTTGGATGCCAAGAAAGATTGCAAAGAATTGCTATACCTACCCCAGTAGTTCCCAGATATGATTTAATAGCTAATTGTAATTCCTGCCCACAACGTTAGCCCATCTCCTTTTGCTTGGCTTTTAGTGGAATTATAGGATAATGGATCTCAACAGGAAATATAAGTCATCCTCATAGGAATACTTTCATCATATTATTCTTTCACCATTCTATTCTAAATCTTTTCTGGTAACTGCCTCATTCTTACGAAGGAAAAGAACAATCCTCAGTACAGTTAGGGAGTGCTAAAGAAGAAAATGAAACCTTTACTCTTATTGTGTAAAGGAAGATGGGGGTGGGGAGCAGACATTTTCTAAAATGGGACCCAAATGGTAAGGAGATGGTTGTAATATTCCTGACAGCTAAATACCTACAGATTTGGCCTTCCCAAACTTCAGCCATCACTGAGGCTTCCAGTTGCTGCTGGCCCACACCATTAGGAAACATCTGTCAAAAAGGACAGCTCCAACTGGGACAAAGGAGGGTAGGAAGGCAGATGGTGCCAGTTTAATGAGGATGGTTTAACAAAACATCTTTTTAAAAGTTTATTTATTTTGAGAGAGAGAGAAAGAGAGCGAGAGAGAATGCCAAGCAGGCTCTGCACTGTCAGTGAAGATCACAACGTGAGGTTTGAACTCAGGAACCGTGAGATCATGACCTAAGCTGAAACCAAAAGTCACACACTTAACCAACTGAGCCACCCAGGTGGCCCTAACAAAACATCTTTTCAAGCCTCCTAATTCATTTGGCCATTTGCTCCCCAGACTTGGCTGCCAATCACAAGCAGAATGGGAATGTTTTCCAGAGAACAGCCATCTCGTTTCTATTCTTAATTCAGAAGAACAAGTACCAGAAAAATTTCAGCTTTCATGCCACTCCAAAGTATGATTAACCCTATTCCAGATCTAAAATAGGAGGGTGATTCTAGTGAAAAGGACTTCAGTTATGTCTGATTGATCATTCTTGTTTGGTTGTCATTGACAACTAGAGACCTAACCTAGTAGAACATATAAAAATGGGCATCAGTGTTCCCCATTGTGACCCATGTCTGTGGCCAGCTCTGAGCTCACAGCACCTAGAACATTGTTAGTATTTATTAATCATCCATGGAAATAAGCACAAAGAAGAATGGACATCAGGCATCAACACAGATATCTTTGTGTATTTTATGATTTTGTCATTATTGTTTTAAACTTATTAATGAATATGGACTTGAAATAAGGAATAATCAGTATTCTGAACATGCTATTAGCATAGGAAGATCAACAGAGAAGATAAAGGATTGCCTTCCTATTTCAGTTTCAAAGGGAAACACCAAATATGTCCAGAAATAAAGGGTTGACAAAGAAGACTCAAAGGATCCTGACTTTATTAGAGAAATTCCATAAAAAGTTTAGAACAAATCTAAGAAATTCCAACTGAAATCATTGGTTTCAGATTTTGGGGGATAGCCAAACTAGCCTTCAATTCAATTCAGATGATACGAAGTTCCTTAGACTTTTAGCACCTTGTCCACAACAGACCTCTATCTAGTATGTTCCTACACTTTGCAAATACAGCATATCCAGGGTCAGCTTCCTGCCACACTCCCTGGTCCACCCTCCTGTCCATAAAATTGGTAATTCTAAACAGAGATCCTATCAGCTCTCACTCAGATTCACTAAGCAGCCATCAGAGAGTACTGCCCTTAAAGCAGGATAAAGACCTAAATTACATCCTTCCTGATCACTACACTGCATTAGATACCTGAAGTATGAGTATTCTCTACCCTCCTTCTGGAAAATGACACTTTTCTCAAGTCTTAAAAAGACACTCGTGCGCGTGCGCACGTGCACATGCATGCACACACACACACACACACTCTCTCTCTCTCTCTCTCTCTCCCAAAAGACTTGCAATTTTCTGTTCTCTATTAAGTTGAAACTTTTAACATGGTATTTATAAGTCTTTCTTTTCACTGTTGTTCTGTCACTTACTCCTACTATTAAACTTTTCTGTGGCTCTTTTCATGAACAGGACAAACCTTTGCCAACACTTGCACATGTTGCTGGCATTGACATTAGCCCTCATATAATCTGTCCCTCTCTGCCTAGAACACGTTCTTTTCAAACCCTGTCCAGCATGACTTTCCTTCTGGAAGCTTCTCTTGTCACACCTATAGATAGATATCTGGTCTTTCCAGTATTCTTTCCTTGCCTCCTACTCTCCCCTCATTAATGTCCAGTGGCATAACTCACAGGCCTAGAACTTTGCACAAGAACACTCAGGTAGAGAAGAGGGCAGAAGTAATAAGTGGGGGTGGGAGTGTTGTGAGGAGCAGAACTTCTGCTTGATAATGCTTTTAGCTTGCATTTCCTTCCCCAGCTAAAACCTGAGGTACAAAGAGTTACTTGGCTACAGCCAAGGAAGTACCCCACACTCTGTAGCCCACTTTGGTGATATCAGAGATCTGACACAAGAACTGAGGTCTAGGTCTCTTTCATCACAACAAAGTAAAAGTATAAACTAAGAAACCCACTCATCTGAGATAAAGTACAATATCTGTGAGATATATGATTTCCTCCAGTGTCATCTCCCTGAACATGTCACAACTGAACAGACAATCCAGAGTTTTATTACTTCCACTGTTTTACTTTATTTGTAAAATAAGTCACCTAAAGCTTTGTCATTAGGCAACGTGACATGATACTCAAACTGCAGTGGCTTCATTTAAAGGTAGCCTGAAGAAGGGAGGAGGGATACCAAAGTCAAAGGATTAAATGGTGTCTAGAATAGGACTTCTCTTGTTTCAGGAAGATAAGGAAGTATCCCTGAAATGCCCTTATAATATAAGCTTCCAGAAAAAATAATTTTCTGTATTTATCATAATTTTCCTGTACTATCTGTAAATAACTACACAGAATGGTTCTGTGTACTTTGGGTTGGGTCTAACATGAGCTATTGGAAGATCCCTCAAGTAAAAACCACAAAATTTTCTAAGTGTGAAAGACTGGATTCAAATCTATTAAAGATAAGATTTCAACTACATGTAAAAGAAAATAAAGGCAAATTCCAAATTATAAAGTTCAGGCACCACAGTGCTTCTTTGTGCAAAAGAACTCAAGCAAAATCAACAATTTTACCTCCCATAAATAATATACATCACCACCATTACCCCCAAATCATCACACAGTCAGTTACACACAGTGCACAATGGTGGCAAATACAAAATAGTCCTCTCTGGGAACATACAACTAAGGTCATTTCATCAATACGTACCCACCTGCCAAAATAGGTAAAAAAAAAATACATAAAGTAGAAATGAGGAAGGGTATTCCTAAATCAGAAATGAATAGTCAAGGCAAAGGCATGTCAACATCCCAGATATCTTCATAGTTGATGGAAAGTAAGAGTAGTAGTAAGAGTAGTAAGAGTAGTAAGGACCTAATTTTCCAGGTTGGTAAAACTAGTGAGTATCTTTCTGTATACTCCATGGGTCAACCTGAGAAAGTTGCATGGATGATGAAGCTTGCATGTATATCCCCACCTTGGCATTGTGTATAACTGTTTCCCAGCAAAACATGGTTCAAGCTACATCTTCAACTTGGGACATTACCCAATAAATACAGCGTATCTATGCCTTTCTTCCATGCCCCCCACCAAAAACACAAAACAAGCTCCACCCACACCTTGAATCAGTAAATTCAGTTTACCCAACTAGACAGATCCAGTTAAATATAATATATTATAAAAATATAATTATTATTATTATTCTCAACCATGGTCTGTAAAGGAAAGGAAAAGAGAGAAACATCATTGCAGTAATAATAAATATGTAAATTCTCCCCTAGGGAAGGAGAAGTAAAAGTCAGATAGCTACCCTGAAAAGTTGGAAAGAAAGCTGGACTAACCAAATTCAGCTTATAGTAAATAAAATAAATATCCAAACTTGTATCCTAGGGGTCTTTTGAGAACAACCTCACCAAATAGACCACTTACCAGGCATCCTCCCACCCATGATCTTACTTTGTACTATATTCTGTTTACATGTTACTTGGAAGAAGGCTTTGTCTCCCCTTCTAAAATAAAATCACTCTAGGGTAGGACCTGTTTCATGTCTCTCAATGAGACTAGAAACCCTAATTCTATAAGTAAATATTACTAACCAAGACTTGAAGACATGGCAGCCCCCAAACTGTCTGCTCCTTAGACCAAGAGGAAACACAGCCACCTTCTCCAGCTCTCCTACCTACATGACCACCCCGAGCCCTACACCTCTCAAATTCATTCCCAGTCTGGCAGAAGCTGAATTCCAAGTCAGTAAAAACCCATCCTGATGTAAACTTCATGCTTCACACCAACTGTGTGTAGACCAAATCCATCCACTGAAATGTTGACCAAAATCTATGTAAATGTGGACCAAAACATTTTTGCTTCCTTCTCACAATATCTATAGAGTTCTTGCTATACTCACACTCTACACTAGTATCATTACACCATTATTTGGGTAAACAATCAGGTAGCCAGCTTTTCTTTAGAGGCTGTATAGACTCCATATTATCTAGTATCATTCTGGTATGGTTGTGAACAAGGTGGTTTTTCCTAGTCCCTCTGGGATAATTTCAGAGAAGACAGGGAAATGCAAAACTTGTCACTCATGATTTGACACATTTACATCTTTATTTTAAGTCAGAATCCAGTTTGGAAATTCTTAACATTTCTATCATCACATCAAAACATGATGATCAACCCGACAAGTCAGAAAAGCATAAGCTTCTGCATCTAGAGACCTTCAGAAACTAGATGGGCTACCAGAAAGAATAAAAATGACATTTTTCAAACACGAATCAGAAAAGGCTGGGAAAAACCAGGAAAGATGTGCAATTAAGGGATTAGAAAGTGACGAGATACATTGATGTCAACAGTGAAAATCAATTTCCTCCCTATTTCCCCCTATGATTCTCAACTCCCTTTTCTTAACCCTGAATCCTGTCAACAATGAACACCTAATTAAAATCCTCAGGAGAAAGCAGGAGAAGGAAATCCTATCCACCTTGTTTTCCAAACTATAATATATGATGGCCTTTGTCTACAATGAACACTGATCCATGCTCATTTTTTTCCCAATAAAAAATTGTTTGCCCCCTCAAGTCCTTCCTTTCCTTGTAAGCACATATTCTAGAAATCCATCCAGTGCCCCATCCATCACTATACAGCGTCTCCACATTTAGAATTGCAGCTAGGGGCTGTCGGAGCTCATGACTCTTTCTGCCATGTACCTCCTCGCAATATACACCTTCAGTAATATACTACACATAAAGTATCTTAGGAAAGGCTGACTATGTCCCTGGTTATCTTCCTTCATATATTTAACTGTGTCCTTCTGTCCTCCCATGAAATTACTTGTCTGTCTCTTTCTTGTGTCCTCTCTCACCAGAGTGTGCTTGGTTCCTGTCATAGCCCTAGGTAGCTGTTCTATACCACTACCATCTGCCTTGGAAAGTTAATTGTTGTGTTTGTTTTGCTGTAGGAAAGAGAACAGATCATCTGAGTCATATTAAAGTTGTATTATGCCACAATTTCCTGAGTTCTTATCCAATTATAGATCAATATGACTTTTCCACCAAGATCCATCTGCCTCACCCCAGCTCAGGCAACATAATCTACACAAAGAGCATTGGGCACCAATTCTTAAGGAATATTCTCTATCCCTCTTCACTAGTTCTTTTTAATCCCCACTTTGCTTTGTGATTTCTGTGCTAATAAAAGAAAAAAGGGACAAGGATAAACCAAAAGATATAATCCAAAAATCATATTTATCAATTTGAAATATACTTGGTTAAAGATATTGGCCTTTCCACATGATTTTGCTTAAACTAAGGTTAAAATGAATCTGCCTTTGGAAGCATATAACACATATTAATTGATAATGGAGAATCATTCCCAAGAAACTCTAGAGGGCAAGAGAAAGACAACCTTGAAATCAACATTTGGCACATATAAGCAATAAAATAGGTGTCATGCATGGAGAAGCATTGTCTGGGCTCCTGGTGTTGAAGTACTGCCCACAGTGTACATGGTCTTGGGAGCAGAGAAGGGTGGTGAAGAGTTTAAGACTCTAAGGCCTTAAAGAGTTGCAAATATGTACTTCGATAAGAGCAAATGGCCTGTTGGAGACCCAGGAAGCCAGACCTATTTCAGGCTTCTCCACCAAGGCTTTATAAATTAATAAATTCATGTACATAAAATTGATAGATTCTAAGAGAAAGAACAGAGCCATCAAGTTTCAAGGTTTAGTTAGCACTGGCTCATTTACAATATACTTGGGAACTCAGACAAGTCTTCATACAGTGTTTTAAAGACCAGTAGGCAGCCACACCCCAGGGGATCTTGGTAATCTTTCCTCCTACAGCCTGACCTGGCTTATAATCAATCCTACCACAACTTTTTAAAATTAGATAAGAAAGGCACAGAGATACCTTCACAGCTGTAAAAAATAAATAACTTGCTCCTTTAGCATAAGGGAAGAATATCTTCAACTCCTCTCTGGTGATGGTGGACCACCTTATAAAACTGGATCTGATATTCTGCAAAGTCCACACCAACATCCTCCCTAAGAAGATATGATCTAGAGACTTTCAGAATCTCAAGTGAGAAAGTGTGGCAAAACATGAAGGAGGCAGCAGAGCCAGATGAAAGAATCTTCATTCAAAGAACATGTCTAAGCATACTATGTGCTGGACCCTGTGGGAAAGACAAAGATGAATAAAGCAAGCTCTGTACCATAGCAGGAAGGAAAGGCCAGGAAGGAGGGCAGGGCAAAGAGGTGGGAAGGACTAAGTAGGAGAAGTGCCAAAGAATAACCTCTCCTAACTCATATTTTCCTCAGGATAGCTGAGTGTAGGCCTCCAAATCACTCTGACCCCAGCAAACCTACCTCCTTTTCCCAAATTTGCAGGGCTTCTGGTCTATCTATACCCCCCAAAGCAAAGTCAGCCATGAAATATGCAACCCCCATAGCAGAACTCCAAGCCCAGCCTTTTTTCCTCTCTGGCTCTGTGTTAGTTTCCTTGTCAACTCTATAAAAATGAGAAATCACTTACCCATGAGCTTTTTATTTCTCAAAGGAGAAAGACCTGAGAAGAAAGTACAAGCCAAACCCAGGGACAGGGGAAGGCTTGGCTAAGCAGAGTCAGCACTTGAAGTGGAGCGTGGCAGGAGCCCTCTAGAGATAGGGCCCTTGGGGAGGCCGGGCATTTGGGGAGGCGGGGCACACCAGCAGGTTGAGAAATAGTGAAGGAGTTGGATTAGACAGAATTCAGAAGGAAAGCAGGAGGTGGGGAATGGAAGACTAGTGGGGCCATATCTGGGTGAGTTGGTGGAGTGAGGGCTTAACTGGGACTTTGTTGGAGACTTTGTGGCAGCAAGATATGAATTTACAAGTAAATAAATTCCCCAGAGTCCTGGGTATAGAGGTTGTACTGGTTGTCAGGAGGAGAATGTGGGGAGCTAAGTGGAGTCCAGCCTGTGGTAATTTGGAGGCCAGTCCCTGATCCAGCTAAAGAGCCTCCTCAGCAGCCCTTTAAACAATGACAGAAGCAACCCCCAACGGCCCACTGAAAAATCTCCTACTAGGTTCCTCTACCACCACCATCCACCCCTGCTCCCTCACCTATGTTTCCCATCACTCCAGGAATAAAACTAAAAGGGAACTGGCTTAAGCTTTACCAACAGGGATTTCCAGAGACACTCACTCAACGTTCTTAGCACATTGTAACTGAATAACGTATTCAGCTTGTGCTAGAGGAAATAAAGGAAAACATAGTCCTTGCCTAGAGAATTTCCTGTTTTGGGATCCTTTTCCATACCACCTGTCTTTCTGCTGAGCCTGGTCCCCTTTCAGGTGCTGCTGGGTGAGGGGTGCACCCATAAAACTGACAGGATGAAGTTGCTGCCATTGCTGCCCCTGGCTCCCTCCCTGTGTCACCTGGGGATCCCAGAGACCCCTACATGGATATGAAAATTGCCTCCCCTACTATGTCCTCCACAATGCTGCAATCAAAAGACCCTAAAGATCAGCCCTAAATGTTTCAAAGTGAATGCAGCCTGGCACAACTAGTGCAAAGGAAAGTGGGGGCCAAGGAGAAAGAGAAACAGAGGCAGGCAGGCAAGCCAGGCTGACAAGGTCTGGAGAAAGTGCTGGGAACAGAAAGGTTAGGGATCACATGGAGAAGAGGGAGGAGAGGGTAAGGACCGGGACTATGTCTGCGTTGAGAGCTAAATAAGCACCATGCAAAATATAAGCAAATAACGTATTAGTGACGGTCAATTAATTTGAGTCAACAATGTAGCCACCTCTGAGCATCACCATCAATGCCTTCAAGCAGCTTTTTGCTAAAGGACCTCCAAAATATGCATATGCAGCCTACAAAAGGGGAAACTGAGGCAGAGTTTAGAAACCTTCAGGCCAGTATACATGCTTGAATCTAGGTTTCAAGGGAACAGCAATGAAGCAAACAAACATGTGTGTGAAGACCTGAGACTTAGCATGGCAATCTGGGCCGTGCCTTCTTCCCCAGGCTTTTCTGGGACTCTGCAAAGACTAGCTCCCCAGCTCCTCTCAGGGTCAGGGGAGACCCTAAGAACATTAACACAAGCAATCTAAAGGGAATTGTTCTCTCTGCCTCAGTCCCTGCCAGCCACATTTGAAGGTCTCAGAGGTAAGATGTTTGGTTATATCCAGAACCCAAGGAGTCTCTTTAGGAGCAGGAGGGAGGGTGAGTGAAGAGGGAAACTTCCAGAAAAGTCTTGCAGAGAAGACAAGAGAGCAACACCCACCAGGGCTATCCCACTCTCATGGACACTTAGAAGTTTAATAAATTTCAGTGTGTCCAGGATTTACATGTAATTAAAACCAGGAACTGGGTAATTACACTTCTTCTCCAAGTTTACCCTCTTTCTCCCCCACAGACACACATCTTTTATGAAAGAGTGAACCAGATCCTGAGCTTCAGAAACTGCCTCCACTAAAGAGATGGGTTTAATTTCAGCAAAATAAATTCATCAGACACTCTGGAAGGGATTTCCTTAGAGCTACAGTAGGTAAATGCTAAAAACAGAGAAACACACACACACACACACACACACACACACACAACACCAACAGGAAAAGGTAAGTCTTCTCTTTGCTGTTATTTCTTTGCCTGTCGGATTGAAATCCAGATGATGTGCCTCACATAAGAGAATAAAAGATACTCTAAACATTAGGAGTTTAATTCCCCTCTAACCCTCAGCTCCAGGAAGGAGATGATTATTTCCTTCCTCAGCCATGGCACTCTCAAAAAGGATTACACAGGCTGTAGGTAAGAGATCCACATCAGAAGCCTAGTTTGCTGTCCTATCCCCCAAGGCCTCCCTCTCCTGTTTGATCTCAAATTTTCAGCACCTCTTAGTGTCCATTCTTTAGACTCCCCCTGTGAAACCACCTCAGGGGGAAGGAAACCATCCCAAAGGAGGAGAAGACAAGGCCCTGTTCTCTGGCATGTGAGAATAGAGACACAGCCTGGCTGTCCACATCTGCTTGCCTCTATTCCCCTTCTTGCGGGTTCCCCAATAGAACTGTTTATTCCAGGCAAGCAAAGCTCTCTCTTGCCTGGCTTAAGTTTTGCTCATTTTGCTTCAGAAACAACAGAGAAATGTTCTCTTCCTCTTTTCCTCCTCTATCCCATGCCCTGTTGGGTTTCTCTTTCTACATCCCACTCATAACAGCCCTCTTCCAGGTAGCTTTCCCTAATCAACTAACTGGATCTGATTCTGAATTTGCCTTGGTCCTTTGCACTTGTTCGTCTGAGCTGAGTGAGTGTCACCAGGTAATTTTGCATATTAGTTGCAGGGAGGGTGTCTATAAGGCCCCCAAGGGCAGGACCTTTGGATTGAGTATCTCAGGAAAATGCAGGCCTCACCCTCCAGTACCAGGCTGGGAATGCTCCTGGGAGCACTACTACCTGTTTTTCACAGACAGGAATATTAAACTGGGGCTCCAGCAAACACCAGGAATGACTCCTGTCACATCCTGCAAACTGCCCCTTCAGAATGACCTTTCAGAGCCATTTTGGAAGAGGACGCATCCTCCACTGTGTCTTCTCACACTCACCTTATATTTAACTAGAAATACTGGTTCCCAGCTGGGTCCTCACTTTATTCTACAGCCTCAGAAAAAAAACTTGGCAGTTTTAAAAAATCAGATCCACCCTAAAGGACAAACATGTGTCTCTGGTGAGGATGCTCAGGGCTGTGCTGCAGGCTGTGAAGCCAATCCCCACAGAGGATGCCAGGTGACCAGGCACCTGCAGCAGCAGTTGTAAGTGCTCCTGTGAAGAAGATGGTTGCATGGAATAGGTTCATTGTGCTTAAAACAAGAGAGACACAAAGTCATCCTAAAAATCACTCACTGACCACCTTCCCACCTCCCCACCTCCCCACAGGGTTGTTTCATCCCAGCCCAGCCTCTTTGGGGAGACAGGAGACCCCACACCCCTCCCTCTGCAGGACTGCTCTGAGCAGTGGAGGTCGAGGGGGGAGAACAGAAACAAGATGTGAATTAGAGAAAGACTGAGACAGAGAAGAATTGGCAAAGCCCAACTGAAATCAGAGGGAGAGAAACAGAGTGGAGCAGGGAGTAGAGAAATGGACAGAAGACAGAGGGAGACAGAGGAAGTGAAGTAATATGATGGAGGTGGGTGTGCAGAGACACAGGGAGAGGGAGGGTGCCTCTTGCTGCAGGAGGGAGAGAGGGGCAGGAAAAGAGGCTGTTGAGAAGCAGATGAGGGGAAATGGGGGAACAGATTTTGCTTGCCCCATTTCTGGCTATGCTGGCCATTCAGGTCCTGAATCTTCCCCTTTCTACTCCCCAGTTAGTCCAATGGGAGCCATCAGAAATTTTGGGAGTGCACTTAAGGTCCCCTTGAGCCAGGTGTCTTTGCATCTGGTGCATTCTATGGGAAGTGCAGTGAGGAGAGTCAGGAGGCCTGCTGGAGGTACTTTGCCAGAAGTGAGAGGTGTGTGCAAAATATAAAACCTGGGGGTTTTGCCTGTGCATGCTGGGCCAGAACTTCCCAATGTCTCCTTGCACCCCTCAGACAGGCCTACATGGGGCAACTAGTCCAGGGAGGAGATGTAGCATATCTTCAAACACAGGAAGGGGAACACAAATTATGTGTCACTCTTTTATCACTTCATGGCCTTCATATGTATATGTATATGTATGTTTCATATATATATATATGAAATTCTCTTGTATATAGGAAATAAAGTCACTGGCTCATTTTCCACCAGGTCTCCCAAAAGAAGAACCTAAATCAGTGGAATTCAATCCCTTTCAATATTCCTTCCTACTCCCAGCCCCACTCACTCACTATCAGC
This sequence comes from Lynx rufus, assembly GCF_022079265.1. Classification (NCBI taxonomy): domain Eukaryota; kingdom Metazoa; phylum Chordata; class Mammalia; order Carnivora; family Felidae; genus Lynx; species Lynx rufus. Next base: position 54,584,576 of record NW_025814889.1, read on the forward strand.
AACTCAGTATCTGCCCCCTGGAGTTTCCCCTGCCAAGCATTCCAAGCACCCCAGTGATCATGGGATCCCAGCCCAAATCCCAGTCATTCCACCTCCTCCTCAGTAATTTACCTGGCATTCCTCCTTCCTCCTCTTCCCCCTTGCCCACCCAATGACACTTTGACACTTGGCCTCCGGGGAGTCTCCCTAAAGACAGGCAGTCACTAGTGAGCACTGAACACTGAAAGGGAAGAGTCAGGGCAGCCTGGTGTGTGGGAAAGGATTCCAGAGCTAGCAGATAAGGAGTTTCGTCAGCATCTGTCAAATATTTCATCTCCCTCCAGCATCCCTGTCTCTCTTGCCTCCTGGCTCCTGCCAATCCATTTCTATGCTGAGGCTGAGGGACTGAGCTCAGGTGCAAATCTTTAGAAGCCTAGGCTCCTCGTGCCTCGTCCACTCCAGACTCATTTTCGCCAGGAATGTCACTATCCTTGCTTTTTTTCTTTGAAAACTTTCAAGGACACTTGGAAGTTGAGGTTGGAGATGGAATCCAAGAAGGGAGAGAAATTGCTCTGTCTGCTCAAATATCTTGATTTCAGCGCCTTGTCTCCACTGTACATCCCCAAAAGCCAAACTTAAAACTTCAGGCAATGGCAAATAGGGTTAAATATCAGGAAGACTTTTTCAGTGTTAATGAGGTCGCGAGTGCCTCCTGAAACCAGGGGAGATGGGGGGAAAGATGTGGTTGGATGACCAAACATCATTTCCTGATATATGCAATTTTTACCATTGAGATGAGTGACAAGCCTTTCTGGATTTGAAGGGAAACTTCTTGGCAAAGACCTGAGAAGCCTGGGCAGCCACAAGAGGGTGGCAGAGAATGACTCTCTCTGCAGAGCTAGCCCTGGGCCCCCGGTGCTGAGATAGGGCTGGGCTCCCAGGCTGGGGGAGCCCTGGGCTCCAGCAACAACACACAAATTTCTGATTTTGGAAATCCCTCCTGCAGTCCTCTCCTCTGGCATCCCTATTCTCATTGGCCCCTGAAATGCCATCACCTACTCAGCCCCCTTCCATTTTCTGGTCCCAGTACTGTGGGCTGTACCACTTTTCAGAGAACAGATGACATCCTGCCTCAGAGGTGATGCTTCACAGGGTTCCAGCTGATAACTAGAGCCAGAACTGGAACCCATGTTTTTTAAATTCCCAGTACAAGGGTCTTCCCATTTGTCCTGACTGCTGCTCATAAAAGAAAAGCATACTTTGTAGTCCCCAGTGGGAAGCCAGCTCAGAATGCTAGGTTTATAAAACTCATATCAAAACTATACCTTTTCCCATTTTATGTATGTTTACATACATGACTGGTGCACAAAGGACTGTTAACCACGGAGCACAGACACGTACACCACAAACACCATGCTGTGCACACACTCACCCTCAGCACACACACCCCTCTGTCCCTCAGAGTCCCACAGCCCCCGCACCTCCCTTCCTACTTCCTGAGCTGCAAGAGGAACTTCTCCTCATTCATCATTTGGTCTTTGTCTTGTGTTTCCAGAGGCTCCTCAAATCTTCACACAGGCAAGAACTTTCCTGGCTCTATTCTTGGTTCCTCGTATCATAGCCTCAGTTTCCCCTGGCACTACTTGGAGTCACAGGGAAAACAGGAAAAACTGGTGGTTTCTGATCTCTCTTCTATGAATCTGCCCTGTTGACCATGGCCCTCCTGCCAGGAAAGGTCTGACCCATCTGTGATTCACCAGGATTCACCCCGCATCCTCTCAATGTCCCTACACTCTGACCTACTTCTCCATCCAGAAGTGGGGGTGAGGGTGCTGGGCTCCAATTTTACAAACTCAGCCTGGGCTTATTGGGCACAAAGTGCAAAAAGAGGATTTGAGTTAGACTCAGTAAGAACTTCCCAGCACAAGGGGTCTGAAAGCCTCAGCTTGTGTGAAATTCAGTAAGAGAACACATATGGCTTTACCAGAAGTCTCAAAGAGACAAGGACTTGTTTTGGACCTGTCTTGGTGGTACTGGCCAGAAAGAACTTTTCACTGTGATTCTGGTCATCCCAGCCTCAGAAGGTGGTTCACAAAGACTTCTGGGGACTCTATGGCCTCAGGCAGAATAGGTGGAGCATAGAGCCAGGAACTGCAGCCTGGTTACATCATCCCAAATCTTGGGGGTGGGAGGGTGCAGAAAGTATGTCTGAACCCTCCACTGTCTGTCTACCTTCCCACCCTGTCCCCATCTCTTTATGGCCCTCCCTGGTCAGAGCAGGGCCTCTGAGCTCTTCTAATGTAAGCCATGAGCTAAAGCCTCAGGAACCAGTCTCCACCATGCCTCAGACCTGGGACCCTGATGCCATCCCCTTGTGCCTGGCAGGACAGAGACATCCACTGCTTAGGCTACCCAACCTCTCACACCCCAAGTACAGACAGCCTTTCTCTTCTGGCTTCCTGCTTCACCCCACCCCATACCACAGCCTGAAATCTGGCAGAAGTTTGCACAAATCAAAGACATCTTCAGCTATGAGTCTTCAGGCTTCACTGGGACAGCACACACACATACACACATGTACAAATGCACCTGCACACATGCAGATACACACACACAGATACTCACAATTATACATATGCACACAAACATACCCTCAAAATATTCACATATACACACTTATACGTCACATTGTCACATGTATGCAACACAGAGACACATATTCATGAACTTATACATTTACAGAAGGGCATGCACATCCAAACTTATACACTCTCATACACTCATCAAACACCCTTGTACACATGTACACTATATTCTTTTCTTCTAAAAATCCAGTGCCCAGTCCTCTAGATTCTAGAGATCTAGAATATCCAGGAGAAAACATGTAAACCCACAGGAAACATATTTTCAGTTTCTGGGCCCATACTGGAACTCCTTTGCTATATTCCCCTTCCTGCCACAGAGTCTGTAGGACTCTGGCCCACACCATGGAAATGGAATCTGCAGAGATAACTCATTCCTTCTCTCAACAGACACTTTTGAGCACCTATCTGACACTCCTCGCCTCACCTTCCACTCCCACAACTTCAGCTAAGGCAGTCACATAAAAGAAAAGAATAAAACCTTCTGCCCAGTGGTATTGTGAAATTATAAACCTTCTTCCCAGTGGTATGGCTCAGAGCCAAGGACCTGAGTTCAAATTCTACTTTTGCTTCTTAATATGCTCTGTTACCTTGGGCACTTGATACAAACTCTCTGATCTTCAGTTTCATCACCTGTAAGATTCAATTAATAACATTTCCCTAATAATTCTGGGAGGATTAAAAGACAGGTAAAACGTCCATCAGCAAAGTGTCCACCCACAGAAAGCAACCAGATTCCATCTCCCAACTTCCGTGGTGATTATCTCCCCCAACACACTTCCAGTCCTGCTGTCCTTGACACAGAAACCTGGTCTCTTTCAGCCACAAATCTTCAGTTGTGAAAACTTCTCGAAACTTGATCTCTGGGTTGCCTGACTCCATGGAACTCATTTGCCCCAACCCTGACTCCCACCCCTCTTGGCCCATTATTGCCCCTTTCCAGGTTAGATGTTCTTTAATAACCTTTAATGCTGCTGACCTCAGCCAAAATACTAACGATGAAATGCTGAGCCTGTGCATCGAAGGATTTGAAGTGCTAATCATCTCCAAGGGAGCCATCCCAGGGAAAATCTTCCACTATTCTTTAATCCCTTACCAGCACCCTGAGCCCACATGATTAACTAACCTTTCTTAGTATACCTATAAATCATGCATTCTTTCTTAGAAAAGAACAGAGCCTTCTGCACATCATGAAAAAGAATACAGAAACTTGCACCACACCACCCACCCTTGTGCACCAAGGAACTAGACCCCCTTGCACAATTTCCCAGAACTGAGATAACATCTGTATCTGATATTATCAAGTATGCATGTAATCAAGCAACATTAGGGACCACTGTACTCCCTTTGCTGATTAACTGCCCTAAGTTCCTTTAAAATCCCTGGGCCAGGCAGAGACCTGGGAGTTGCTCTTTGGACAAGAGTCTGCCTTCTCCTCAGGTAGATGGGCTCCTGAATAAAGCTCATATTCCTTTCCAAACAAACCTCCCCTCTTGAGTGTTGGCTTTTGGAGCAATGATGGGCAGCTGAACTTGGGTTTCAGTGACAAATTTTGTCGAGTCAGCTGGGAACCAGTGCCCCTCTGGTGTCCAACCCACCGTGGAGCAGTTGGCCTGTACCATGCCAGGGATCCCTCCTAGTCTATTGGGCTAATAATTCCTTGGAAGACCACAAGAGAATAGCTGTTCTGGGCTAGTTGGTCTCTGGGAAGGAATTTGAGGGATCTGTCCCTGCTGACATCCAGACTATTTAGGTCTTAGGGAAAAGGCCTGCTGATTCCAAACCTAAACTAGCTGCCAATTTTGTTTTTGCTTTGAATGGAAAGGAAAGGAAAATTTGGTGAAGCTGAGGATCTTTGGTATTTAACTTCTGTTCATTATTGGAGAGTGAAATGCAAGGACCAGTGAACTTCAAGGTAAAACTGCAAAAGCTGAGGCTTTGAATATGGAAGACAGGAGCCAGGACCTGGGTCCTAGCTCAACTTCCATTTATCCCCAGTTTTATTGTACTTGGTCTTCTTGAAGGGGTGTAAGGTTCAATTGGGACAGCATATCCATTATACCTCCACCTATATTTCTCTCATCTCCTCTCTTCCCCCACTGAGTCATTTCTTAAGAATGACAGGACTTCTTAATCTCTTCCCGAGAAGAGTACAAACACAGAAAAACACACACTACACAAATTAAGTCAGGTAATTTGCATACCTGGGAAAGGGAGAAATCTCTTCTTCCATCTCCATAGTCCATTTTCCTCAATGTACTGATGCTATATTATATAATAGCTGTATTTCCTCCTTCTCTGGACAAGAGATGCTGTGAAATGTCAGATGTAAAGTAAAGTTTGTCATAAAAAACCCTCATAAAAAAGTCTCCCAAGTACTGGCATTGGAGCGGGGTGGGGGTGGGGGGCAGTTCCTGCATTGTGTCTGCCTTCAAATCATGTGCAGATCATTCCCCCTTGAGGAGGTTTGCTTCAGGTTTTCTAAACATGTAAACAGAGACATTCAACTCCTCTTTCCAACCTTGCTTCTGTCAAAACCCATTGATTTCCATGAAATTAGTTTCACAAATGACCAGTTTCTCACAACATCAAATCTAAATTCCTTCACTGGTACAGTTTTTAATTTTCTTCTTTCTGGGATGGCCCAAATACAAAGTCTCACTTGGGGGTAAAGAAGTAAAATGTCTTCCCTTAGTACCTTCCATGAGGGGTTCTAGGAGAGAGGTGAGGTGGTTACATGGGTGGTGTGCATACAAGGGCTGCTGTGTATCAGGCTAGAAAGTAAAAGACAGGAAAGGATTGCATTGTGGCTGCTATTTCTCTTTCTCTGCAAACCTCTTATGACTGCAGCAGATTTATAGGGGCTCCAAACAGCCCAGTGTCTTAGCCATAACCTTCCCAGGAAGAAAACTCATCCAGGTTCCGTTGAGAGGTGATGAAAAGTAAATATCAGTGTTTGGTACAAATATATCAATGAGGGTGGGGGGTGGAAAGCAGGCAGTTCCTTATAGCTGGTTGAAGTCCTTCAGGATTTGTGTACATGCACTCACACACATGCACACAATACACTGCACACACACACACACACACACACACCCCATATCCAATAAGTCTAACAAATATGCACATGTTTCTAGACATAACAGAAAGAGGTAGCCTACTCCTTGGCACATATTTCCACACAAATTCAAACACATATGTCCATATAGTTTGCACATACACATGACTTTCAATGAAGTTCTTTATTCATTGAAAATTCATTGAATAAGGGTGGGGCACAGTGAAGGTGAATGAGAGAATTTGTGAATATAAGCTTCCATGTGTCACTAAGTGTCTCTCTGACTACATGCCACAAAACAAATAAATTGGGTTTTTTTTTCATTTTTCATTATTTGGAATTATCTACTGTCTTTCAACTACTCTATGCCATCAAGTTTCAATGATTATCAGTCCTTTACTGAGCCACTACTCCCTGCAGAAGACAGCTGAAAGGTTAGAGGCATGAACTTTGCTGAAACTGGGTACAAATCCTAGCTTCACTACTCACTTTACACAAGTGGCATAACCTCTCTGAGCCATAGTTTCAACTTTTGTAAAGTGACCAAAACAATACTCACCTCATAGAACATTTGTGTTAAATAGATGATTATGGGGGCGCCTGGGTGGCGCAGTCGGTTAAGCGTCCGACTTCAGCCAGGTCACGATCTCGCGGTCCGTGAGTTCGAGCCCCGCGTCAGGCTCTGGGCTGATGGCTCAGAGCCTGGAGCCTGCTTCCGATTCTGTGTCTCCCTCTCTCTCTGCCCCTCGCCCGTTCATGCTCTGTCTCTCTCTGTCCCAAAAATAAATAAACGTTGAAAAAAAAAATTTAAAAAAAAAAATAAAAAAAAAATAGATGATTATGTAAAGTGTTTGGAACAAAGTATAGGCATAGTAGTCAACAAATGTTATTATGCTATTATGTTTATCATCACTTTGTGGGAATTAGAGATATGAAGAGATAATACATAAAAGAGATGTTCTTTTCCCTTAGGAAGTTTTTATTTTATTTTTATTTTTTTTCAATATATGAAATTTATTGTCAAATTGGTTTCCATACAACACCCAGTGCTCATCCCAAAAGGTGCCCTTAGGAGGTTTTTAAATCTCATCAATGAGACAAGATAAATACATGAAGAGACGAAGGACATGGAAACTTAAAACTCTTATGTGAGCCCTAACATGCAATTTATTTCCTAAATCCAAGCCCTGGTTTATCATTTTTAGTAGATTTCAATGCTTTAATAAGATTTTTTTTTCCTTTGGTCCTTCATCATCCCCATGTTTCACCACTTTACATACACCACATATCCATCCCACCCTTGCATTTCACAAGTTGACAGGAGAATTCTTTGGGTAAAGGAGATTGTGAGAGTTCATTTTGTAAATTTTCCTGTTTCTTGGCAGAGGACCACCTGAGGATTCCAAACCCAAGTGAGACAGCCATGCCTATGGCCAGAGAGCCTGCACCCTCCTGTCTCCCCCTTCACCCTCCAGTCTCAGAAATTCTTCCTTACAATCTATCTGAATATGTTTTCCTTGAACAACAGTCTCTCTTATCACCCATTCTGACTGAGGATGAGGTACAAAAACCATCAAAGCCTGAGGAATATTCTAAAATTCCCCCTGATAACATTGTTCCAGTGCCTATCAGTTCAGGTCTCTGGAATTATAGGTCTCATATATTTTGTTATTAGCCCAATACAATCATCAAAATATTCCTTAAAAAGGTTTAATTTGGTCCCTACCAGGGTACAGCCTTTTATGTAGTCATCTTGTCTCTCCTTAAAACTTCTGAAAGAGGAAAGAACCCTAATTCTCCTGAAAGACAGTTAAAAGGTCCTATTTCAATCCTCCCAACTTCCATAGCCTCCTAAATTAGTATTATCACATTATCAACCATATGAATAAGAAACAGTATAACCTTGAGGTGGATCATGACTAAAATGATCTAATAACTCTTCAGGCCATCACATGAAGTAAGGGTAACAGAATTGACAGCTCTCCTAACCCCACAATGCTTGCCCCAGGAGAGCCCCCGAGGACCAGGCGGACTCCAACATGGGCACAGCAGGCATTTTCCTAAAGTGGCAGAGTGCCAAACCATGGCACAGTGTCTGGTGTGGGAGGCCTGGGGACAGGAGGGCAGCCAAAGCCCAGACTTCTCCCCCTTCCTCAAATTCAATTTTCCCAGCCTTGGCCCCTCCTCTTGTGCTCCCAATTCTAAAGTTCAGACCTTCCATAGTGCTCATCTGAGGCAACTATCATCCATCATCTAAGGTGAGTTCTTCTGAAACATGAAAGAACATACAAATACCTTGGGAGATTGTTGAAAATGCAGGTTCTGATTTAATAGGTCTGGGTTGGGGCCTAAGATTCTGCATTTCTAGCAAGCTCCCAGATGACACCATGCTGCTGGTTCATGGACCACACTTTGAAGACCAAGACCTATGTGACTTGTAACAACTGCCTCCCAGGGAGAGTCTATCTGTCCACATCCTTCTGTCTGTCTGTCCTCCACATGGTAATGAGAATCATATCTCATCCTTTTCTGATTCTGCAATCTCACTCCATGACACAATACACAACACAAACCTGGCTCATAAATTCCCTTCAAATGCAAATACAAACATCCCTCACAAGAGTCTCATTCTTGCATGACTCCTTTTTAAATGTCTGTGTACCCTAGAATTACTGTCCCTTTTATTTTCCAATTCACCTATGTTATTTTATTTCCCAAATTGCTCCATAGGCATCCTCCTCCATGAAGTGTCTCTTGACCAATATCTCATTCTCAGTTTCTACTCATACCTTCCCTTCCAAAGTAAAGATGGCTTCATCCTTATACAGCTACTAATACCTCCTATTTCAGTATATTTTTCTTCCCATTTTGGGTGTAAGTTTTCTCTCCCCAAATAATATTAGATGTTCTTATAAGGTTTTTGCACCAGTCTTTATTTTTTTAAACATAATTGTCGAATTCATGTATCAGTTCTAGCAGACTTTTGGTGGAGTCAATCGGGTTTGCCATGTATAAAATCATGTCATCTGCAAAAAGTGAAAGCTTGACTTCATCTTCGCCAATTTTGATGTCTTTGTTTCCTTTTGTTGTCTGATTGCTAATGCTAGAACTTCCAACACTATGTTAAACAACAGCGGTGAGAGTGGTCATCCCTGTCATGTTCCTGATCTCAGGGGGAAAGCTCTCAGTTTTTCCCCATTGAGGATGATGTTAGCTGTGGGCTTTTCATAAATGGCTTTCATTGTATTTAAGTATGTTCCTTCTGTCCAGACTTTCTTGAGGGTTTTTATTTAGAAAGGGTGCTGAATTTTGTCAAATGCTTTTTCTGCATTGACAGGATCCTATGGTTCTTTTCTTTTATTAATGTGATGTGATGTATTCCATTGATTGATTTGTGAATGTTGAACCAGCCCTGCAGCCCAGGAATGAATCCCACTTGATCATAGTGAATAATTATTTTTATATGCTGTTGAATTTGATTTGCTAGTATCTTGTTGAGAATTTTTGCATCCATATTCATCAGGGATATTGACCTGTAGTTCTCTTTTTTTTGCTGGGTCTCTGGTTTGGGAATCAAAGTAAAGCTAGATTCATAAAATGAGTCTGGGAGTTTTTCTTCCCTTTCTATTTTTTGGAACAGCTTGAGAAGGATAGGTATTATCTCCGCTTTAAATGTCTGGTAGAATTCCCCAAGGAAGCCATCTGGTCCTTGACTCTTATTTGTTGGGAGATTTTTGATAACTGATTCAATTTCTTCACTGGTTATGGGTCTGTTCAAGTTTTCTATTTCTTCCTGTTTGAGTTTTGGAAGTGTGTGCGTGTTTAGGAATTTGTCCATTTCTTCCAGGTTGCCCAGTTTGTTGGCATATAATTTTTCATAGTATCCCTTGATAATTGCTTGTATTTCTGAAGGATTGGTTGTAATAATTCCATTTTCATTCATGATTTTATCCATTTGGGTCATCTCCCTTTTCTTTTTGAGAAGCCTGGCTAGAGGTAAGAGACTCTTAAAAACTGAGAATAAACTGAGGGTTGATGGGAGGTGGGAGGGAGGGGAAAGTGGGTGATGGGCATTGAGGAGGGCACCTGTTGGGATGAGCACTGGGTGTTGTATGCAAACCAATTTGACAATAAATTTAATATTAAAAAAATAAATATAATTGTCAAATTGGTTTCCATACATCACCCAGTGCTCATCCCAGCAAGTGCCCTCCTCAATGCCCATCATTGCTTGTTCTGCTCTCTCCCCCAACCCCCATTAACCTTCAGTTTGTTCTCAGTATTTAAGAGCCTCTTATGGTTTGCCTCCTTCCTTCTCTGTAACTTTTTTCCCCCTTCCCCTCCCCCATGGTCTTCTGTTAACTTTCTCAAGATCCACATGTGAGTGAAAACATATGGTATCTGTCTTTCTTTGACTTATTTCACTTAGCATAATACCCTCCAGTTCCATCTGCATTGCTGCAAATGGCCAGATTTCATTCTTCCTCATTGTCAAGTATTATTCCTCAGTTGATGAGTGGATGAAGAAGATGTGGTTTATATGCACCAGTCTTTAAAAACAAAACAAAACAAAGAAACAAACAAAAAACATCTAAAGGAGTTGGTACCTGTATGGGTAATCCTGCCCATAGGAGGCTTCCTTGGAATCACCAATTCCTTGTTGGGAATATGAGAAATTTCACAAGTAAGAAAGTAGCTTACTATCCCTCGCTTGCCAAGCAGGACTCAAACATAAATACAATAGAAAAACACTGGCTCTTCTATGCCAACCATAAAACTTAGACTATTTTAACCAGAACTGCAGGTGTCATTTGGAAGCACTTGACTTTCAGTACACTAGGTGCATTGAGAGTGCTGGCTGTGCTGGTCTGGAGGAGAGGCTGCTGAGTTGGCTCAGAGTCAGTCTTGCCCAGTAAATGAGCTGTTGCCAGGTACAGAGGGGTGGAGTTTGGCATAAGGGGGTCCTGCCTCCACTGGGGGTCTCTGTGCTGCTCTCTAGGGTCCCACCATGTTGGTGTTGGTGGGAAAGTGGAGCCACCCCATTCCCTTGTTCAGGCAGCCCTTATAGAATAGCTAGGGCAATCAGCATGCCCTGTGACACAACTATCCAACGTTTTTCTTTGGCAAGTACCTGGGATTCAAAATTCAAAGTCTTAAAGGATCTGGCACCACGCAGATCCGCCCCCCTACCCCCCATCCCTTAGATTAGAGCCTCTCCACGCTGTGTCTGTTGTCCTTTTCCCAGAAAAATAGCCCCCTGCCTGCTTAGTGCGTGGAATCTATGGTGTAGCATATCTAAAAAAGCAGCAAAAAGGTTATATGCACTCTTGGCAAGCCCTCTGGGTGAAAGGCCTTTTGCTGATGCCTAAGGGGTCTTTTGTCCTAAGTACTCCAGGAAGGGGACTGTTCTCTCCCAGTGAGCCCCAGAGATCTCTACACCAAGACACCGCCATTTTTCTCTCCCCCAATTCACTTCTATGCACCTTGTACAAGCCACACTTTCCCACCGACTTTGGAAATCCTTCTTCCAGTCTACAGATCAATTTCCTAGGTGTTCAAAGTGATCGGACCTCAATATAGCTGTGTTTGAGAGATGAGGAAAGCCTAGGGTTTCCCTATTTCTCTGCCATCTTAACTCCTCCCTCAAACTTTAGGTGATTTAAGAAATTACCTGTTGTACCCATGCTGGAGCCAGTCTCCTCTTCAAGAATTCCCTTGAGTCAGATAGAGCAGGTTAGGCCTTCTATCAATTTTGGTACTTTGGCCCCCTCCCCACATACCATAGAAATAGCTGGTGTGGGACCAGGGGTGGTTCTGTGAGGCTGTATTTTCCCTTTTGCTCTTTCAGTAAACAACACTGTTCTTACTGTTGGGTCTACAGGAAGAGCAGAATGTACTTTTGCCCTGAGTAGCATTCTACTCTGATAGAAAAGACAGGACAGTCACCAGAACTCAGGCAGAGCCACACAAAGGCAAAACTAAAAGTGCCTGGGTACAGTTCTAGATGCTGGGTGCAGACCTAGAAACAGTTCTAAATATAGTATTGAATGGAGAGAAAAGTTGTTTGTCAAGGAAGTCTCCCAGAGGGAAGTTTTAAAGGAGTAGCACACTGCTAGCCTGAAAGGAAGGGAAATTTACTGAACCAAAGAAATGTGTAAGGCTCAATTATATTTAAAATAAATTTATTATGTATTCATTATGTGCCTGGCAGACAGCTGAGTGCCCTGGGGTGAACAACATATACTCATAACTTATGATCTGCAATCAGGGAATAAAATAAAGAAAATAAAGACACACAGATAACTGTATATGTATATATGTAAATATGTACATGTATATATATACATATACATATTTTTTAATTTCATTTTTATTGAAGTAAAATTGACATATAAAGTTGTAAGATGTTTAAAGTGTACATTGTGGTGATTTGATAGACATATACATTGTGAAATGATTCACTATGAGTTCCCCACTGTGAGAGGATTAATGATGGCATTTTAATCTGATTGTTTCATTAAATGAAGATAAGTGTTCAAACTGCATCTTTGAAAAAAAAAAAAAAAAAAAAAAAAGGACGTTAGAGTGGGAGAGAGCCAAAGCATAAGAGACTGTTAAAAACTGAGAACAAACTGAGGGTTGATGGGGGGTGGGAGGGAGGGGCGGGTGGGTGATGGGTATTGAGGAGGGCACATTTTGGGATGAGCACTGGGTGTTGTATGGAAACCAATTTGTCAATAAACTTCATATAAAAAAAAAATAAAACAAACTGCATCTTTGTTGTCACCACTTCGTCTTTACACGTGGAAGAGCTTCAGCTGGAGCTTTGGTTTTCCGTGTGTGGTCCCTGGAACAGCAGTGTCAACAACACCTGGGAATTTGTTAGCAGTACAAGTTCTGGGCCTCACCCAGGCCCTCTGAATTCCAAATGCTGGGCACAGGGCCCATCAATCTGTGTTTTCACAAACCTTACAGGTAAGGTGGCATTTCCTGAAGTGAGCACCACTGAGAAGAGTAATATTCCTGACTTCTTTTATTGTGAATTTGATTAGTGAGTAGAAGAGACAGCACTGAGCATACCTAGCTCAGCCCCTTCCAGTTTTAGTTGATTTTCTTTTCTTATCCAGGGCCAACCTGCCCAAAGAACACTTGCATTCCAACCTGAAACACAAGTGAATCTAATAAGAGAAAACTCTCTCCTGTGGTGGGAGTTGGGGGGTGCTCATCATTACTTGAGATGAGGAGTAAGTCTGTCTAATTTAGTGAGGCAGGATTAGCAAGACAATCAAGTTTCAGATCTAAAGCTGATGGCTTAATCGTCTGTCTCTAGGTCTTGATTATCAATTGCTTCTGAAGATGGGAGGAAGAAATGGAGTGTTATTTGTTGTACCTCTACAGTTCCAACACTTAGTTATAGTGAAAGTGGGCATGCTTCATATTCACAGTTAATGCAGAAGAGAGATCTCACTGGGAGAATCACAGGACAGAAGAACCAGAGGACATCCTAGAATTTTTTAGGTAAAGATAACTTTAGAAATGATCAGTTGTTAAGACCTGGTTCTTTGAAAGAATTAAAAAAATTGATATCCCCTAGCCATATTTATCAAAAAGAAAAAGGAAATGACCCAAATAAATAAAATTACAAATGAAAGAGGAAAGATCACAACCAACAATGCAGATATACAAACAATACTGAGAGAAAATTATGAGCAATAATATGCCAACAAATTGAGCAATCTGAGAGAAATGGATAAATACCTAGGAATATAAACTACCAAAACTGAAATAGGAAGAAATAGAAAATTTGAACAGACATGTAACCAGTAAAGAAATTGGATCAGTAATCAAAAAATCTTCCAAGAAACAAGAGTCCAAGACCAAATGGCTTCCCAGGGAAATTCTATCAAATATTTAAAGAAGAGTTAACACCTATTCTTTTGATGCTGTTTCAAAAAATGGGAAAAAAAATTTCTAATCCCATTCTATGAGGCCGGCACTATGTTGATTCCAAAACCAGACAAAGACCCCACCAAAAGGTGAATTACAGACCAATTTCCCTGATTAATATGGATGCAAAAATTCTTAACAAGATATTAGCAAATCAATTCCAATAATTCATTAAAAGCATTATTCACCACCATCAAGTGGGATTTATTCCTGAGCTGCAGGGATAGTTCAATATCTGCAAATCAATCAATGGATACACCACGTTAATAAAGAAAAGATAAGAACCATATGATTCTCTCAACAGATGCAGAAAAAGCATTTGGCAAAATACAGAATCTTTTCTTGATGAAAACCCTCAAGAAAGTAGGAGTAGAAGGAACATGCCTCAACATCATAAAGGACATATATGACAGACCCATAGCTAATACCCTCAGTGGGGAAAAACTGAGAGCTTTCCCCCTAGAGTCAGGAACATGACAGGGAGGTCCACTCTCACTACTGTTGTTAAACATAGTACTGGAAGTCCTAGCCTCAGCAATCAGATAACAAGAAGAAATAAAAGGCATATGAACTGGCAAAGTAGTCAAACTTTCACTCATTGCAGATGACATGATACTCTACATGGAAAATCCAAAAGACTCCACCAAAAAAAAAAAAAAAACTGTTCAAACTGATACGTGAATTCAGCAAAATTGCAGTATATAAAATCATGGCCCAAATTTAAGTGGAATTAAGCAACTAGGCTGTGCTGGATCCCATAAGCAAAGTAGATAGCAAACCCAATCAGCATCCAGATACCAACAGGGCCCAGGTGTCAGCTGTCAGCTGCATCATAAGGCAAACATTCACAAAGATGCTCAGTAGCGGGAGGAAAGGCACAGCAGGGACCTTAAAGTGAAGGCGACTGGAGCTCTGTGGCTGTCTCCAGATGACCCCAGTGAGCCCAGTGATGAACACCAGGAGCACCACAACCAGTGAAATCCACACTGGGTTTCCAGAAAGTAGAACTGGCCACTGGGCCAGCACCAGGCAAAGAAGAGTGAGCGGCAGAACAAGCAGTAATGAGCAAACACGGACAACCCAGCCAGAGAGTGGAGTGGGGGTGGAACTGCCTGGAAAAAGTAGTCGCTGTAGAGTCAGCCTCTCTGCTGAAGGTCCATTCTCCTCCTGCATCTCTGCTTCATTTGCCCCATTCTTCACCTCAGGCTGATACCTGAGGATGAGAACACAAAGAGCAACCAGAGAATGAGATATCAGGGACCCAATTGACCTGAGGTCCAAGAGATCTGTGAGTTTAAAGAGGAATATCATGATGGCTGCAATAATTCCAAAGATCACAGCGGCCATGATGGGGGTGTATGTGCCAGCATGGATCCAGGCAAGGACAGGGAACAGGAGGCCATCTGTTGCCATCTTGTATATCAACTGCTTAATGGGTAACATAAAGCCCAAGATGCGTGCAGAAAGACTACAGAAAAATCCAAAGGTAACAAAGTAGTAGCCAGGGGCCCAGCCAATATGGAGAAATGCTTCAGGCAAGGTGTTCCCAGGTTGAAGTTTGTAGTAAGGCAACATAAGTGTAAGTGCTGCAGAGACACTAAAGTACACGAAAAAGCAGATGAGCAGTGAAACCACAATGCTCATGGGGATGGAACGCTGGGGATTCTGGGCTTCCTCAGCTCTGGTAACAATATTGTCAAAACCAATAAATGCATAGAAACAGGTAGCTGCACCACGGAGAATCCCTTCAAAGCCAAAAGGCACAAATCCTCCATAGCCCAGGGGGCCCAAGCTTGAGGTGTCATTGAGTCCAGCCTTTACGTAGTCCTCTTCTGTGAGCTTCCAGTTGTGCAGGTCCCCTTTAATGAAGCCAGTGATGATGATAAAGCTAAGAATCAAAAGTTTCAACATTGTGACTGCTCTGCTAACCAGGAGAAAGTGATTAATCCTCAGAGTCGGCAGTTCCATGAGGAACAACACAAGGCCCACAACAAAGAAATCTAGATATTCTGTAAGGACACGGGAAACGTGTGGTGCAATGTTCTCATGCAGGGTCTGAGAGATCCTGTGCTCACGCAGGTAATCAAAAGCTAAGTTCCATGTCAGGGCCACCATGGCTGTATCAGCAACATAGGAGAAGATGAGGTTCCAGGCAGTGATGAAAGCCCAGATTTCGCCTATAGTGATAAAGCTGTAAAGATATGCAGAGCCAGAATGGGGAACCTGAGAACTAATCTCTGCATAGCACAGCCCAGCCAATACAGAAGATAGGCTGGCCACCAAAATGCAGATCACAAAAGATGGTCCTGCTTGATTGCTGGCCACCTCACCAGCCAGGACATACACACCTGCGCCCAATATGTGGTCTACACTCAGCACCACTAAATCCAGAGTGCTCAGGCTTATGGCAGTGTCGGTCTCAGGTCTCTGTTGCTCCTTAGGAAGTCTGCGAACCAGTTTTTGACCAAATCTGCGAAATGCCTGACACAACATCGTAGCTGGAATTGAAGAGGGTTCTAGGAGCAGAGAGCTGTAGCAAGCACAGGAAGCCTGGAGTCTGGGATTCAGTTTGATGAAGATGAGTTAAGTCGAGCTGGGTTGGGGCTTCCGAGTTCTGTTGCTCAGATTTCAAATCTGCTGCTTTGTATTTCATCTGCTTTATGCTGTCCCTCCATAAAGCCTAAGTAAACAATAAATATTTACTAGACAATGGTGTTCTACCAACCAACCCAAATTCAGAAGTCCCATGTCATCTGTTGCAGCCCAGAAACTGACACCAAAAGACATCATAAAAAAAAAAAAACCTGCTTTCCCCCCACAAAAAGTAACAAATATCTCCAACATTCTCCTTTTTTACACACTGGATGATATATTCCCATTTGGGTTCATCTAAGTCATGTAGCTTCATGTACTAATCAAGCTGTAAAATGCAGCAGAGCATGAATGTATTATGCAATAATTCATGCACCAGATGTTTGCACGGTGCTTGGGCATGAGTTATGCACATTAATTCACAGAATAAGGGCCTCATTGTATTACAGAACCATTTTTAAAATAATAATCTGAGTTTAAAATACTAATGTTGGTCCTCCACTCTTAAAACTCTTAACCCCCAAATCAGCTAGCCAGGTTTAGGTGTCACTTTGGTCCTCTTTCTCATCATTCGGCATCATCCATTAAGCTGCACTAATGGCAAAGAATGTACAGTTCAACCCTTCACATTAGCCATATAGGCTCACAGAGGCACTTTGAAAAGAGGAAGGAGAAGAAGAAAAGGGTGGGGCTTCATAACTCCCTGCAAGAACCAGATGAACAGGTTGTCTGGTGAAGAGACAGTGGAGAAACGGATACAGCAGCCAACTGAGGGTCCATTTCTAAGAAGGGAGCAGAGCCAGAAAAGCTGTTTTGTGAATTGTGATATTAAATAATCCTAACCCAAAACAATGAGACAAAAATTAACTACAGTTATATCTACAGTTAAGAGAGTATGATGGGTAGGGAGAAACAAAATAAGTCCCCTCGCTCAGTAGCTCACAATGAAAACAATTATTTCTGTCTCCTCCCTCCCTAGGTTTCAGGAGAGAAGGAGAGCTGACTTATGCAGACAGTCTCCTCTCTGGCCCCAAGATGCTCTGTAAACGCCCTGAGCCATCTCTGATGTCAGCTCCCAATGGCTTGGAGAATCTGTTCTGCTCTGTGAGCTTTATTAAAACACTCACTTGTAACTCCCTATTAATTTTTCACAAGGAGTTATTTTTAACTCACCCAAACCACTCTCTGAATATGCCTATATATATATATATATATATATATATATATATATATATATACACACGTATATATATACACATATATACATGTATATTTGTGTATATATATACGTGTATATATATATATATATATATATATATATATATATATGAATAAACCCTGCAAGTGCTTCTTCTTTTCCTCTACTCCCTGCTGCTATTCAAATGGTCCCCCCCCCCTTAAGGGGAGCAAGATTTTGGATGAACAATTCACAGAAATTCCCCAGAAATGAGTAGTGGAGAACAGAGAAAACAAAGCCATAAAGCCCCCACTCTCCTCCAACTCAGGCTCTGGTTTTGAGAGAATTTTGTAATGTTATGAGAGGTTTGTAAAGACAGAAAGATCAAGTCAAAATTGAAAAGTCTTCTCTATATGTTACCAAAAATATTCTCTATAGGTTACTCTATAGGTTGGGTTATGAGTCAGACCTTCTGTCTACAAATCCATCTAGACTCCTTATTTGCCACTCACCAGTTCCACTAACAAGCATGTGAAATAGATAAGGAGGGCTAAGAATTTGAGTCTTTCTACATTATGAATATGACTGACATGTCTCTCCACCCACACCCAGGCTTCAAACACTTCAGTGATTCCCACTGCCCTTCCTTCCTAGTCCTTCCTTCTTTCATCATCTGACCTGTGCTGATTCCTCCAGCTTTACCCCCTGCCCAGTTCCTGCTCCAGCTGTGAAATTCTATACTCACTCTGCTCCCTTGCCTCTAATGCCCTCTTGTCCCATCACTTAGCTACCCCCCCCCACACTTGTTTTTCAGTCCCTAACTCAGAGGTTACTTCACCAGGAACTTCCCCTGACCCTTATGCTGCCCTTCCTGTGTGCTCTCATGGCACCCAGATTACCCCATGTGCCATTTATCCTAATGTATCAGAATTCCATCAACTGCCTGTGTCCTCCATGAGACTGTTCAATAAGTATTTGTTGAACAAATGCACAAAATGATAAGAGAAATCAGAAACATTAGCCAGAATTCCTATATATTGACTTGAGATACATGCTTTGTAGCCAAGCAACCTTTATAAACCTGGTTCAGGTAAAGATACAAATGGAATTACTTTCTTTGTGGAAGGCAAGCAAAATGAAAAGTGTGGGGGGAAAGCCAGCTATGATAACACTTTGACCACACATCATTCATGACAGGTATAAGCCACACAAGGTGATAAAGAATTGTTTGCCTTTGAGGACACATGTTTTAACACTATCAGGATTCTTGTTTTAACACTATCAGAATTATAGGCAACCAACCACCCATGCCAGTTAGATAATCCTTACGTTTGTAAAGGCGTCATTCTCAGGACCTATAATCTAGGTGGGATGTCCTAAGGCAGAGGATCTTACTTAGGGGGACAGAGGGAGACATAATGAAGAGACCTGGGGACATTTTCAGACTTCATATCTTCTCCCTCTGGAGATTCTTGTCCAACTAGCCCTGTACTTCCCATGACTGCTTTAAACCACCTGAACGGACAAGAAATTATCTACAATTTCAATGTAAAGACATTGTAAAAGCTTCCTTAACAGGAAGGCGGCACAGTTTACTTAGGAGTAAGGCTCTGCAGGTAGACTCTTCAGGTTCAAATTGCAACTCAGCCTCATACCTGGTAACTCTGGACAAATTAGTTCATGTCTCAAAATTTAGTTTCCACTACAGTCGAATGGGAGTAAAAGAAAATACTTTATAGGGTTGTTGTAAGGAGTAAGTGAAATGATGAATGTAAAGTACTTAGCTCAGTTCCTAGTAAACAATATGTAGTTAATGTAATCTATCTAATACTTAATATTGAAATCTGATCCAACGTTCCCAAGCTTTGCAAATCAGTTACTCCTTACAATTTTGTAGCCTCAAAATCATCCACTAAAACTTGAGCCTGTTAGATAGTCTGCATGAGAAAATGAAATCAGTTTTGTTCCATATATTTTACCTTGAAACTCTAAGGAGTCTAATTAAACACCCTCATACATGTTGGTGCTAATTACTTGGGACTCCTAAGCTTACTGAGTTAGACCAGGCATTGAAAAATACAAGGCTTAAATATAATAATAATAATAATAATAATAATAATAATAATATCTTTGCCTATGGATGAACTCATCTTATATCTGGAAATTGTATCAAAAACTTTGGCTTTGAGCCCTGGCTCTTCCACTTGGTTACAAAAACTAGGGTAATTGGCTGAATCTCTCTAAGCCTCAGTTTCCTCATCCAAAAGGAACCTTACTTCACTTCCCTTACTGGATCAACATAATTTCATGAGAAGATACAAACTATCATGCAATGCTGGTAGAAGTAGGTAACTGGGGTCACCATCCTAAAGCACAGTCTTAGTGGGGTTAAGAATGCACACACTCCCACCCCACAATCCCTGAGGTAAACACCCCAAGGACTCTCTCCTGAGTCCATAAAGAGGCCCTATGAGCATGTTTATCACAGGAATGTTTGTGATAGCAGGCAACTGGAAACTATGCCAGTGTCTGTTACTGGAGGGATATATACATAAAATGTGTGTATGTGCACAATGAAATACTACACAGCAGTCACAAATAACAAAGTAGATTTATAGATACCAACTTGGGTAGATCCTAGAAACATTGTTAAATAGGAAAATATAAGCGGGGAGAGTGGTATAGCACAATGTCATTTATGTACATTTAAAAAACAGCCAAAAAACACTATATTTGTCAAGGATACACATATATCTGTTTAAAATGTCATGACATTCCTCTTCTCACACTCTTCCACCAGTTTCCATTTCAATTCAGAGTAGCAGCCAAAGTCTGCATTTCCAATGTACTACAAAGTCCTTCTGTTTCTCTCTCTTCCCACTCATTGGTCTCTAGCCACTGGCTTCCTAATCATTCTGGCCTCCTAACATACCAGGAAAGATCCTATCTCAGGGCCTTTATACTTTCTGTTCCCTATAGCCATACTACTTGTAGCGCAGATATCTACATGGTTGCTCCCTTCACTGCATTTGGTGAAATAGCACATGTGTAGCACATCTTGCTAATCACCCCATATAAAACTATAATCTGCTTCTAACCATACAAAACAGACCTCTCCCCCTGCCTTTTTAAAAACACGTCTCCAGAAGCAAGGGAAACAAAAACAAAAATGAACTACTGGGACCTCATCAAAATAAAAAGCTTCTGCACAGCAAAGGAAACAATCAGCAAAGCTAAAAAGCAATGGACAGAATGGGAGAAGATATTTGCAAATGACATATCAGATAAAGGGTTAGTATCCCAAATCTATAAAGAACTGATCAAACTCAACATCCAAAAACAAATAACCCAGTAAAGAAATGGGCAAAATACATGAATAGACACTTCTCCAAAGAAGACATCCAGATGACCAACCGACACATGAAAAAATGCTCAACATCACTCATCATCAGGAAAATACAAATAAAAACCACAATGAGATACCACCTCACACCTGTCAGAATGGCTAACATGAACAACTCAGGCAACAACAGATGTTGGCGAAGATGTGGAGAAAGAGGATCTCTTTTGCATTGTTGGTGGCAATGCAAGCTGGTGCATCCACTCTGGAAAACGGTATGGAGGTTCCTCAGAAAAACTAAAAATGGAACTACCCTAAGACCCAGCAATTGCACTACTAGGCATTTATCCATGGGATACAGGTGTGCTATTTGGAAGGGACACATGCACCCCCATGTTTATAGCATCACTATCAACAATAGCCAAAGTATGGAAAGAGCCCAAATGTCCATCAATGGATGAATGGATAAAGAAGATGTGGTACATATATATACAGTGGAGTATTACTCGGTAATCAAAAAGAATGAAATCTTGCCCTTTGCAACTACATGGATGGAACTGGAGGGTATATGCTCAGTGAAATTAGTCAGTCAGAGAAAGAAAAAAATCATATGACTTCACTCATATGAAGACTTTAAGAGACAAAACAGATGAACATAAGGGAAGGGAAATAAAAATAATATAAAAACAGGGAGGGGGACAAAACAGAAGAGACTCATAAATATGGAGAACAAACTGGGGGTTACTGGAGGGGTTGTGGGAGGGGGAATGGGCTAAATGGGTAAGGGGCACTAAGGAATCTACTCCTGAAATCATTGTTGCACTATATTCTAATTTAAAAAAAATAATAAAATTAAAAAAATAAAAATAAAATTTAAATTATTTATTTATTTTTGAGAGGGGGGCGAAGGGAGGGGCAGAGAGAGAGGGAGACACAGAATTTGAAGTAGGCCCCAGGCTCTGAGCTGTCAGCACAGAGCCCGATGTATGGCTTGAACTCACGAACTGTGAGATCATGACCTGAGCTGGAGCTGAAATTGGGCGTTTAACCCACTGAGCCATCCAGGCGCCCCTATCCCCTGCCCCTTTATTCCCCTAGTACTTATCACTATTTAAGGTAATATATTTTTAATTTACTTATTTGTTCATGATTTGTAAGCTGCATGAAAGGAGAATTTTTTTCTCTTGGCTGTATTCTCTGCACGTACAGCTGTGCCTGACACATAGCACTGTGTAGTTGTTGACTGGATGAATGTATCTAACTAAATGTATAAATCATGGATTGGAAGAGCATTTATTAAATACACTAAAGAAAGTCCCCCTTTCCATAAGGAGGAGAAATGAGAATAGAGATCAGGATGAATGGGGAAAGTAAAATGCATTGTAAAGGGGCCTGACATGAAGCTATGGTGCTAATAGTCCATCACTAGGGAAGGGATTGACTCCACTCTGTGCACTTCAGATTCAACAAAGGAATTTCATGAGATGATGTTATGAGAGGACTGGTTCAGGGACTGATAAACAACAGGCAATCAATACATTTAAATTGAAGGAGAACTGGAATCTGTAATCATCAGGACATGGAAAACACAGAAAAGGAATACCCACTAGAAAGAGGGTGGAGAACAAGGGAAGATGGGGAGCCCCTCCCACCAGTTCCCTCTGAACCCATTTCCCTTTTACCAACTCCTCTTTATCCTTCAGCTCCTTCAACTGTCTCTGGAGGCTCCTTACTGGGCACTAAGGATGCTTGTACGACGTTACCTCTGAGGAACCATCTCCAGCCACCTACCTCCCAACAAAAACACAACAGTTATTCCTCACATTTGTTGAGTCACTGACCCCTCTGAGGTTAGTCACCTCAAAAAAAAATGTCCTAGGGCTGCCTGGGTGGCTCAGTCAGTTAAGTGTCCAACTTTGGCTCAGGTCATGATCTCATGGTTTGTGAGTTTGAGCCCCACGTCAGACTCTGTGCTGACATCTCAGAGCATGGAGCCTGCTTTGATTCTCTGTCTCCTCCCTCTCTCTCTCTCTCTGTCCCCTCACTCTCTGTCTCTCTCTCTCTCAGAAATAAATAAATAAACATTAAAAAAAATGTCCCACTTTCTTCTGAAGTCTATCCATGGACCCTGAGCAGGAATCCCAGAGGACGGCCATCTAAATGGCAGGGACAGAAATGGGTAATGATTTTGATAATTTATGTTTCCCTCAACAGAGTTGTTCTGGGTGATCCTTGTGTTCTTCACACTTGTACTGAAGATGAGTGAAAGTGGCTACAAAGTATGAAGATATCAGAGAAGCAACCCAAAGAACAAAACCTCTAGGAATTAAATAATCACATTTTATGACACCAACATAAGTAGGAAGAACAAACAAATGAACAACCAAACTTATAGAAGGGAAAGCAAACCCATGATTAGGAATTCTGAGAGAGACTATCACAAATCCAGCTTATAAAAACACAGAAACATCATTCTCTAAGGCCATGTTCAGAAATACCCTTTCTCCCTGTAATAATCTGTGATTAATCCAATAGTTTATATTCACTCCAGACCCTCTGACTCAGCTGTCAGAATCCACCCTAATCCCCCCTACCCTCTGGCCCATCACCTCCTTCCTAACTCAGCTCCTCACATCCTGACTTACCTTTCCTGGGATAAGTCTTTGGCCTGGGTAAGTTACCCTGCCATGGATGCCCTCCTCACTCCTTTTTTCCCAGTCTTGACCCTCTACCTCTTTTCAACCCTATCCTACAAAGTTTCCTCCCATGTCTAGGAAGGCTTTCCTAAGCCATCTTGACTGATCCACATCTCTAGAACTTAACAGAATATCCTTATGCTCATTTGAAACATTTTCCCTGTCTGCTGATGTCCTGGGTATGTCACTTAAATTTCTTTAGAGTCTCACTTTCCAGAGGGCAGGGCTAACATCCATATGCCTTCTGAATTCCACGTTCCCATCTTAAACTCTCACTACCCAGGATTAAGATCTCCTAATAACTGTAGGAAACAACCAAGAAGGCATTTAGGACAGAAAAAGTGAATACGTAGATGCATTTGACCACTATACCTTCAGATTCCTAGAATATTTATTTGTTTGCTTATTGATTGATTGATTGAAAGTTACAAAGGGGCAAACAGAAGTGTAAACATGAGACTAGAACAGGTACCATCATCTATTTCAAATGCATTTCCTGAAGTCATTTCCTAATAAGAATCTTGGGTCTATGAATCTCAGTTTTATTAGGAAATAGTGTCTTCCAAAGGAAGTGCATGCTCAGGGGATGTGCTTAAGGAAAAACAGAGAGGGGCCAGGGAACATTAAGCCAGTTTGTATGAATTCCATAATAATGCTGGCTCTGCCTTCCCGCCCTCCTCCTCCCTACGTTTCTGTCAGCCTCTGAGCTCCTTCCAAACTCTAAAACAAAAGTTTCATCCCATGTCCACAAGAAGAACTCCAGTCAAATCCAACATTTCACCCAGAAAATTTTAGCCTGTCTGGCTTTCCCATCCAGCACTATCCACTCGCCTTTTTCCTGGAGGTCATTGTGTTCACTCCTCTGTCTCTAAGAAGGGTACTGCCCTCCTGATGGACCTTTCATTTTCAAAACATTTTTCCAAGGCATTAAGTTCCCCTGGTTTATGTGGTTGGGTGTTAATACTCCTGCCAATAAGCCTCGTGGCTCCTCCTGAATAGCCTCAAGGATAGTTTGGATAACAAATGCTTTTCTAGAAGTTTCATAAAGACTAGAGGGGAGGAAGATGGCGGCGTAGGAGGACGCTGGGCTCACCGCGCGTCCTGCTGATCACTTAGATTCCACCTACACCTGCCTAAATAACCCAGAAAACCGCCAGAAGACAAGAAGAACAGAGTCTCAGGAGCCAAGCACAGACGAGAGGCCCACGGAAGCAGGTAGGAAAGGGTGGAGAGGCGGTGCATGCTCCATGGACTGGCGGGAGGGAGCCGGGGTGGAGGGGCGGCCAACCGACCAAGCAGAGCCACCGAGTCTGGCTTGCAAAAGCGGAAGGGCTGGACAGAGTGTGTTCTGACAGCAGGCAAGACTTGACATCTGGAAGGTTATAAGCTAACAGCTCTGCTCAGAGAATGGGAGGGCTGGAGGACAACGGGAGGGAGAGTTGTTGAGCCCCAGATGACAGAGCTCAGCTTGGCGGGGAACAAAGGCGCTCGCCAGCGCCATGTCCCTCGCCCATCCCCCAGCCAAAATCCCAAAGGGAACCAGTTCCTGCCAGGGAACTTGCTTGCACCACGCAAACACCCAATGCTGTGCTTCTGTAGATCCATCCCTCCAGCGGGTCTGACTCCTGCCCGGTGCTGCAGGGCCACTCCCAAAGCGGATCTCCAAAGGAAATGCGAGCTGAGCCTGCCCCTCCCGCCCCTGTGCACCTTGCTGATCTGCCCCAGCTAATATGCCAGATCCCCAACACCACAAGCCTGGCAGTGTGCAAGTAGCCCAGATGGGTCACACCACCCCACAGTGAATCCCACCCCTAGGAGAGGGGAAGAGAAGGTACACACCAGTCTGACTGTGGCCCCAGCGGTGGCCTGGGGGCAGACATCAGGTCAGATTGCGGCCCCGCCCACCAACACAAGTTATTCCAGACAGCACAGGGGAAGTGCCCCGCAGTCACGTACCACTCCAGGGACTATCCAAAATGACGAAACGGAAGAATTCCCCTCAGAAAAATGTACAGGAAATAACAACAGCTAACGAACTGATCAAAAATGATTTAAACAATATAACAGAAAGTGAATTTAGAATAATAGTCATAAAATGAATCACTGGGCTTGAAAACAGTATAAAGGACAGCAGAGAATCTATTGCTACAGAGATCAAGGGACTAAGGAACAGCCAGGAGGAGCTAAAAAATGCGATCAATGAACTGCAAAATAAAATGGAGACAACCACGGCTCGGATTGAAGAGGCAGAGGAGAGAATAGGTGAACTAGAAGATAAAATTATGGAAAAAGAAGAAGCTGAGAAAAAGAGAGATAAAAAAATCCAGGAGTATGAGGGGAAAATTAGAGAACTAAGTGATACACTAAAGAGAAATAATATCGCATAATTGGTATTCCAGAGGAGGAAGAGAGAGGGAAAGGTGCTGAAGGTGTACTTGAAGAAATAATAGCTGAGAACTTCCCAGATCTGGGGAAGGAAAAAGGCATTGAAATCCAAGAGGCACAGAGAACTCCCTTCAGAGGGAACTTGAATCAATCTTCTGCACGACATATCATAGTGAAACTGGCAAAATACAAGGATAAAGAGAAAATTCTGAAAGCAGCTAGAGATAAATGAGCTATAACATATAAAGGGAGACCTAGAAGACTCGTGACTGATCTCTCTACTGAAACTTGGCAGGCCAGAAAAGAATGGCAGGAGATCTTCCATGTGATGCACAGAAAAAATATGCAGCCGA
This sequence comes from Lynx rufus, assembly GCF_022079265.1. Taxonomy (NCBI): domain Eukaryota; kingdom Metazoa; phylum Chordata; class Mammalia; order Carnivora; family Felidae; genus Lynx; species Lynx rufus. The sequence goes on from NW_025814889.1 coordinate 54,610,745, forward strand.
GAATCTTTATACAGCAAGTCTGTCATTTAGAATAGAAGGAGAGATAAAGGTCTTTTCCCAAACAAACAAAAACTGAAGGAATTTGTCACCACTAAACCAGCCCTACAAGAGATCCTAAGGGGAATTCTGTGAGACAAAGTACCAGAGACATTGCTACAAGCATGAAACCTACGGACATCACAATGACTCTAAACCCATATCTTTGTATAATAACACTGAATGTAAATGGACTAAATGTGCCAACCAAAAGACATAGGGTATCAGAATTGATAAAAAAAACAAGACCCATCTATTTGCTGTCTACAAGAGACTCATTTAGGAACTGAGGACACCTTCAGATTGAGAGTGAGGGGATGGAGAACTATTTATCATGCCACTGGAAGTCAAAAGAAAGCTGGAGTAGCCATACTTATATCAGACAAACTAGACGTTAAATTAAAGGCTGTAACAAGAGATGGAGAAGGACATTATATAATAATCACAGGGTCTATCCATCAGGAAGAGCTAACAATTATAAATATCTATGCGCCGAATACCGGAGCCCCCAAATATATAAAACAATTACTCACAAACGGAATCAACCTTATTGATAAGAATGTGGTAATTGCAGGGGACTTTAACAATCCACTTACAACAATGGATAGATCATCTAGACACATGATCAATAAAGAAACAAGCGCCCTGAATGATACACTGGATCAGATGGACTTGACAGATTTATTTAGAACTCAGCATCCCAAAGCAATAGAATATACTTTCTTCTCAAGTGCACATGGAACATTCTCCATGATAGATCACATGCTGGGTCACAAAACAGCCCTTCATAAGTATACAAGAATTGAAATCATACCATGCATACTTTCAGACCACAATGCTATGAAGCTTGAAATCGACCACAAGAAAAAGTCTGGAAAACTTCCAAAAGAATGGAGATTAAAGAATACCCTACTAAAGAATGAATGAGTCAACCAGGCAATTAGAGAAGAAATTAAAAAATATATGGAAACAAATGAAAATGAAAATACAACAATCCAAACGCTTTGGGATGCAGCGAAGGCAGTCCTGAGAGGAAAATACATTGCAATCCAGGCCTATCTCAAGAAACAAGAAAAATCCCAAATACAAAATCTAACAGGACACCTAAAGGAAATAGCAGCAGAACAGCAAAGGCAGCCTAAACCCAGCAGAAGAAGAGAAATAATAAAGATCAGAGCAGAAATAAACAATATAGAATCTAAAATAACTGTAGAGCAGATCAACGAAACCAAGAGTTGGTTTTTTGAAAAAATAAACAAAATTGACAAACCTCTAGCCAGGCTTCTCAAAAAGAAAAGGGAGATGACCCAAATAGATAAAATCATGAATGAAAATGGAATTATTACAACCAATCCCTCAGAGATACAAGCAATTATCAGGGAATACTATGAAAAATTATATGCCAACAAATTGGACAACCTGGAAGAAATGGACAAATTCCTGAACACCCACACTCTTCCAAAACTCAATCAGGAGGAAAGAGAAAGCTTGAACAGACCCATAACCAGCGAAGAAATTGAATCGATTATCAAAAATCTCCCAACAAATAAGAGTCCAGGACCAGATCGCTTCCCAGGGGAGTTCTACCAGACGTTTAAAGAAGAGATAATACCTATCCTTCTCAAGCTGTTCCAAAAAATAGAAAGGGAAGGAAAACTTCCAGACTCATTCTATGAAGCCAGTATAACTTTGATTCGTAAACCAGACAGAGACCCAGTAAAAAAAGAGAACTACAGGCCAATATCCCTGATGAATATGGATGCAAAAATTCTCAATAAGATACTAGCAAATCGAATTCAACAGCATATAAAAAGAATTATTCACCATGATCAAGTGGGATTCATTCCTGGGATGCAGGGCTGGTTCAACATTCGCAAATCAATCAGTGTGATACATCACATTAATAAAAGAAAAGATAAGAAACATATGATCCTGTCAATCGATGCAGAAAAGGCCTTTGACAAAATTCAGCACCCTTTCTTAATAAAAACCCTTGAGAAAGTCGGGATAGAAGGAACATACTTACACATCATAAAAGCCATTTATGAAAAGCCCACAGCTAACATCATCCTCAATGGGGAAAAACTGAGAGTTTCTTCCCTGAGATCAGGAACACGACAGGGATGTCCACTCTCACCGCTGTTGTTTAACATAGTGCTGGAAGTTCTAGCATCAGCAATCAGACAACAAAAGGAAATCAAAGGCATCAAAACTGGCAACAATGAAGTCAAGCTTTCACTTTTTGCAGATGACATGATATTATACATGGAAAATCCAATAGACTCCACCAGAAGTCTGCTAGAACTGATACATGAATTTAGCAAAGTTTCAGGATACAAAATCAATGTACAAAAATCAGTTGCATTCTTATACACTAACAATGAAGCAACAGAAAGACAAATAAAGGAACTGATCCCATTCACAATTGCACCAAGAAGCATAAAATATCTAGGAATAAATCTAACCAAAGATGTACAAGATCTGTATGCTGAAAACTATAGAAAGCTTATGAAGGAAATTGAATAAGACATAAAGAAATGGAAAAACGTTCCGTACTGATGGATTGGAAGAATAAATATTGTCAAAATGTCAATACTACCCAAAACTATCTACACCTTCAATGCAATCCCAATCTAAATTGCATGAGCATTCTTCTCGAAACTAGAACAAGCAATCCTAAAATACATATGGAACCACAAAAGGCCCCGAATAGCCAAAGGAATTTTTAAGAAGACCAAAGCAGGAGGCATCACAATCCCAGACTTTAGCCTCTACTACAAAGCTGTCATCATCAAGACAGCATGCTATTTGCACAAAAACAGACACATAGACCAATGGAATAGAATAAAAACCCCAGAATTAGACCCACAAACGTATGGCCAACTCATCTTTGACAAAGCAGGAAAGACTATCCAATGGAAAAAAGACAGCCTCTTTAACAAATGGTGCTGGGAGAACTGGACAGCAACATGCAGAAGATTGAAACTAGACCACTTTCTCACACCATTTACAAAAATAAACTCAAAATGGATAAAGGACCTGAATGTGATACAGGAAACCATCAAAACCCTAGAGGAGAAAGCAGGAAAAGACCTCTCTGACCTCAGCCATAGCAATCTCTTACTTGACACATCCCCAAAGGCAAGGGAATTAAAAGCAAAAGTGAATTACTGGGACCTTATGAAGATAAAAAGCTTCTGCACAGCAAAGGAGACAATCAACAAAACTAAAAGGCAACCAACGGAATGGGAAAAGATATTTGCAAATGACATATCGGACAAAGGGCTAGTATCTAAAATCTATAAAGAGCTCACCAAACTCCACACCCGAAAAACAAATAACCCAGTGAAGAAATGGGCAGAAAACATGAATAGACACTTCTCTAAAGAAGACATCCAGATGGCCAACAGGCGCATGAAAAGATGTTCAGCGTCGCTCCTTATCAGGGAAATACAAATCAAAACCACACTCAGGTATCACCTCACGCCAGTCAGAGTGGCCAAAATGAACAAATCAGGAGACTATAGATGCTGGAGAGGATGTGGAGAAACGGGAACCCTCTTGCACTGTTGGTGGGAATGCAAATTGGTGCAGCCGCTCTGGAAAGCAGTGTGGAGGTTCCTCAGAAAACTAAAAATAGACCTACCCTATGACCCAGCAATAGCACTGCTAGGAATTTATCCATGGAATACAGGAGTACTGATGCATAGGGGCACTTGTACCCCAATGTTTATATTTTTCTTGTTTCTTGAGATAGGCCTGGATTGCAATGTATTTTTCTCTCAGGACTGCCTTCACTGCATCCCAGTGTTTGGATCGTTGTTTTTTCATTTTCATTTGTTTCCATATATTTTTTAATTTCTTCTCTAATTGCCTGGTTGACTCATTCATTCTTTAGTAGGGTATTCTTTAACCTCCATTCTTTGGGAGGTTTTCCAGACTTTTTCTTGTGGTTGATTTCAAGCTTCATCGCATTGTGGTCTGAAAGTATGCATGGTATGATTTCAATTCTTGTATACTTATGAAGGGCTGTTTTGTGACCCAGCATGTGATCTATCTTGGAGAATGTTCCATGTGCACTTGAGAAGAAAGTACATTCTATTGCTTTGGGATGCAGAGTTCTAAGTATATCTGTGAACTCCATCTGATCCAATGTATCATTAAGGACCATTGTTTCTTTATTGATCCTGTGTCTAGTTGATCTATCTATTGTTGTAAGTGGATTGTTAAAGTCCCCTGCAATTACCACATTCTTATCAATAAGGTTGCTTATGGTTGTGATTAATTATTTTATATATTTGGGGGCTCCCATATTTGGTGCATAGACACTTATAATTGTTAGCTCTTCCTGATGGATAGACCCTGTAATATTATATAATGCCCTTCTTCATCTCTTGTTACAGCCTTTAATTTAAAGTCTAGTTTGTCTGATATAAGTATGGCTACTCCAGCTTTCTTTTGACTTCCAGTAGCATGATAGATATTTCTCCATCTCCTCACTTTCAATCTGAAGGTGTCCTCAGTTCTAAAATGAGTCTCTTGTAGACAGCAAATATATGGGTCCTGTTTTTTTTTTAATCCATTCTGATATCCTATGTCTTTTGTTTGGAGCATTAGTCCATTTATATTAAGCCATATTATAGAAAGATATGGGTTTAGAGTTATTGGGATGTCTGTAGGTTTCATGCTTGTAGTGATGTCTCTGCTACTTTGAGGTCCTTGCAACATTTCACTCACAGAATTCCCCTTAGGATCTCTTGTAGGGCTGGTTTAGTGGTGATGAATTCCTTCAGTTTTTGTTTGTTTGGGAAAACCTTTATCTCTCATTCTATTCTGAATGCCAGATTTGCTGGATAAAGGATTCTTAGCTGCATATTTTTCTTTTCATCACATTGAAGATTTCCTGCCATTCCTTTCTGGCCTGCCAAATTTCAGTGGATAGGTCTGCTACTATTCTTATGTGTCTACCTTTGTAAATTAGAGCCTGCTTATTCCTAGCTGCTTTCAGAATTTTCTCTTTATCCTCGTATTTTTCCGGTTTCACTATGATATGTTGTGCAGATTGATTCAAGTTATGTCTGAAGGGGGTTCTCTGTGCCTCTTGGATTTCAATACTTTTTTCCTTTCCAAGATCAGGGTAGTTCTCAGCTATGATTTGTTCAAGTACACCTTCAGCCCCTTTCTCTCTCTCTTCCTCTTCTGGAATTCCTATGATATGGTTATTGTTCCGTTTGATTGCATCACTTAGTTCTCTATTTCTCCCCTCATACTCCTGGATTTTTTTTATTTCTCTTTTTCTCAGCTTCCTCTTTTTCCATAATTTTATCTTCTAATTCACCTATTCTCTCCTCTTACTCTTCAATCCATGCTATGGCTGCCTCCATTTTATTTTGCACCTTATTTATAGCATTTTTGGCTCCTCATGACTATTTCTTAGTCCCTTAATCTCTGTATAATAGATTATATGCTGTCCTCTATGCTTTTTTCAAGCCTAGCGATTAATTTTATGAGTATCATTCTAAATTCTTGTTCTGTTATATTGGTTAAATAGTTTTTGATCAATTTGTTAGCTGTCACTACTTCCTGGAGTTTCTTTTGGGGAGAATTCTTCCATTTTGTCATTTTGGGTAGTCCCTGTGGTAGCTCCAAACTGCAGGACACTTCACCTCTGCTGTCTGGATTTACTTGTGTTGGTGAGTGGGGCCACAGTCAGACCTGATATCTGCCCCCAGCCCCCCTCTGGGGCACAGTCAGACTGGTGTGTACCTTATCGTCCCCTCTCCCAGGGGCAAGAATCACTGTGGAGTCGTGTGGCCCCTGTCTGGGCTACTTGCACACTGGGAAATTCTTAACATTTTTATCATACCAAAACATGATGATAAGCTTGACAAATCAGAAAATCCTGAGCCTGTGTTTCTAGAGGTCTTCAGAAACTAGATGAGCCACAGCAAGAATCAGAATGAAATTTTCCAAATAAGACTCAGAACGAGAAGGGGGGGGGACATCAGGAAGGGTGTGCAATTAAGGGATTAGAATATGATGCAATACATTGATGTCAACAGTGAATCTCAATTTCCTCTATAATTCACTGTATGACTCTCTACTCTTCTTTTCTCAACCCTGAATCCTGTCAAAGCAGAACACCTAATAAAGTCTTCAGGAGAAAGTGTTAGAAGGAAATCCATATTCCTGCCCACCTTACCTTCCAAACTACAACTGTAACATAGAATGGCCTTTGTCTACAGTGAGCACTGATCTACATTCATTTTTATGAAGAAGCTTTGCTAAACAGATATATTTTGCCTCCAATCCCTTGCTTTCCTTGTTATAAGAGAATCTAGAAACCATCCAGTGTCCCATCTGTCACTATGCTCTGTCTTTACTTTTATTTTTTATTATTTTAATTATTTTTTAACATTTATTTATTTTTGAGAGACAGAGCATTAGTGAGGGAGGAGCAGAGAGAGAGGGAGACACAGAATCCAAAGCAGGCTGAGCTGTCAGCACAGAGCCCAATGAGGGGCTCAAACTCATGAACTGTGGGATCATGACATGAGCTGAAGTCTGATGCTTACCTGACTGAGCCATCCAAGTGCCCCTGTCTCTACTTTTAGTCTAGCATTTAGGACTGGTCAGAGCCCATGGGTCCTTTTTCTATGTACTTCCTCCCTATATATACCCTCAGGAATATACTGCACAGAAGGGGGCTTAGGAAAGGCTATCTCTCTGTTTATCTTCCTTAAGATCTTTAAATATGTCCTTCTGTCCTCCCATGGAAGGACTCAGCTGTCTCTTTCTCTCTGTCCTCTCACCACACTGTGCTTGGTTTCCTTCATAGTGCCACTCCACACTGCCACCATCTCTTTTGGGAAACTTAATTGTTTTGTTTTGTTCTATTGTAGGGAAGACACCAGGTCATCTGAGTCATATGAAAGTTGTATCATGACTCAAAGTACTGATTTCATATCCAATATGACTTTTCCACCAAGACCCATCAGCCTCACCTCAGCTCAGGCAACATAATCTACAACAAAGAGCATCAGCCACCAGTTTTTAAGGGATAATCTTAATCCCTGTTCCATAGTTCCTTCTAATCTCTAGTCTGCTTTGTGATTTATGTGTGATGAAAGAAAAAAAAGGACAAGGATAAACTAAAAGCTATAATCCAAAATTCATATTTATCAATTTGGAATATATTTGGTGAGGAATATTGGCCTTTCCATATGATTTTGCTTAAACTGAGGTTAAAATGAATCCACCTTTTGGAAGCACTTACCACGTATCAATTGATAATGGAGAGAAGTTACCCAAGAAATGCTAGAGGGTAGGGGTGCCTGGGTGGCTCAGTCGGGTAAGCATCTGACTCTTGATTTAGGCTCAATTCACAGTCCTAGGGTCCTGTTTTTGAGCTTCACATTGGGCTCTAAGCATGGAGCCTCCCTGAGTTTCTTTCTCTCTACCCACCTTTGTCCCTCTCCCTCACTCTTGCTCTCTCTAAAATAAAAATAAAATAAAAATGATAGAGGGTAAGAGAAAGACAATGTAGAAATATTTGCCACATATAATCAATAAAACAGGTGCCATGCATGGATAAGCATTGTATGGGTCTCTGTTTTTCACAGTGTACATGGTGGTGGGGAGGTGGGGAGGGTGAAGAATAATTTAAGACTCCAAGGGCCTTAAATTGAAGAGTTGCAAATACGTTTTGTGATTAGAACAAACTGCCTCTTGGAGACACAGTAAGCCAGACCTATTTCAGACTTCTCCAATTCTTAATCAATAACTATGCCTATCATGGACATAAAACTGATAGATTCCAAGAGAAAGAAGAGAGACTTCAAGTTTTAAGGTTTATTTAGCCCTGGCTCATTTACAATATACTTGGGAACTAAGAAAAGCCTTTATACATAATTTTGAAGTTCACTAGGCTGCTACACCCAGGGGAACTTGGTAATCTAGCCTCCCACAGCCTGACCTGGTTTATAATCAATCCCCACCACAACTTTTTTCAATTAGATAAGAGAGGCAAAGGGATACCTTCAACAACTAAAAAAATAGATATTTAGCTCCTTAAACATTGAAGAAGAAGACCCTTAAATACTCCTTCTTGATGGTGGACCACCTTATCAAACTGTACCTACTATTCTGCAAAGTCCACAGAAAATATGACAGAGAGACATTCAGAATCTCCAGTGAGAAAAGGTGGCAAAACATGAAGGAGGCAGCAGAGCCAGGTGGAAGAATCTTCATTCAAGGAACATGTCTAAGCATACTATGTGCTGGACCCCGTGGGAAAGATAAAGATGAAGAAAACAGGCTCTGCACCAGGTCAGAAAGGAAAGGCCAGGAAGCAGGGCAGGGCTTAGAGGTGGGAAGGACACTGGAGGTGAAAGGACAAGGAATAAACTCCCCTAACTCATATTTTCCTCAGCAGAGCTGAGAAACTTTCTGGTCTAGAGGAGAAGAGAATGTAGGCCTCCAAACCACTGTGACCCCAGAAAACCTGTCTGCCCTTCCCAAACTCACAAGGCCCCTGGTCAACATCCCTGAATCTACAGTCTAGCCATGAAATACCCTCTGCTCAAACCCACAGGGCTTGGACAGCCAGTGACACTCCAAGCCCAGCCTTCTTTCTCTCTGGCTCTTTTTCAGTTTTCTGCCAACTCTATAAACTTGAGAGATTACTTACCCATGGGCTTTTAATCCTTCAGAGAGGAAACTGTAAGCAAATTCAGGAAGGGCTTGCTAAGTAGAGTCAGGACTCAGAGTGGAGCTCAGCTGGGCCCATAGGGTGTTGGTGCTCTAAGGAGGCGGGGCCCTGGGGAGGTGGGGGAGGGAAAGGGAGGTTTCCCTGGGTGAAGGAGGTGCCTTATCTGGAATCCTGGAAGAAAGATGGAGGTGGGCAATAGAAGACTAGTGAGGACCTGCATAGGTGAGGAGGTGGGCTGAGGGCTTAATCTTGTTAGAGATTTGTAGCAGCAAGATGTGAATTTTTAAAGTAAGCAAGCTTCCCAGGGTCCTGGGTATGGAGGAGGTCCTATTTGGCAGGAGGAGGATGTGAGGAGCCAGGTGGAGCCCAGCATGTTGATATTTGGAGGGCAGTCCCAGATCCAGCTAAAGAGCTCACTCAGAAGTTCTGTAAACAAGGATAGAAGCACCACCACTCCCAGCTGCCTTTCCCAGAATTTCCTACTAGGTTCCTCTACCACCCCATGCATACACTCCACTTATCCTGGTTTCCCATCATTCAAGAAATAAAATTAAAAGGGAACTGGCTTCAGCTTCACCACAAGGGATTTCCCAATACAGTCATTCAGAGTTCATAGCACATTTTAACTGAATACACATTGGGCATTGTTCTGGAGGAAGTAAGGAAAAAGATATAGTCCCTGCCTACAGAGCTTCCTGCTCTAGACAGTTCATAAGATAGGCTTCCAAGACCCTGAAAACAGTCACCAGAGAAAGGTGCCTCCTCCTTTCCAGAACATTAATCTTTAAATATAGGCAAGACTTCTCAGAGATGGAGAAGGTGAGACCTACTTAGAGACCAAGGGCTAAATGCACAAGTGATGGACCCAAGAGGTCTTGTGCCTCAGGGAAAAGGGGCACCACTTCCTGTAGTTGATTGTGCTGAGATCCTCTAAACCTTAAATTAGGGTTCTTAATGACTGGGGTGGAAGATCAGGGAGGGGAGAGAAGGGCAGTGGCAGGCCCCTAAAGGGATAGAGTTTTACTAGCTATACTAAGACAGTACATTGAAATTGAAACAGAAAGAATTGCTTCAGATGTCAGGTAAAACCCCCAAGTGAAGAAAATCTAAAAACCACATTGACCCTTCCCTAACACATCTCCAGTAGGCATGGACCAAGGGCACTAATTGAGCACCTCCTTTGTTCCAGGTGCTATGCTGGGTAGTAGATGAGTGGCCCAGCCAGGACTACAGGGCAAAAATTCCTAGAGGCAAAGGAGACGGGCAGGAGTTGGAAGGATTGCTGTAATGATAGAACAGTAGGGGAGGGGCATTTGGATATTTGATTTGTGTCTGCTCCAACAATCATAGGATATCTTTTTGTCTTAAGCTGGGATTTACCGAGATGTACATCTGCTCAATGAGAAAAGGGCAGGTTCAGGGGGAGGGTCTCACTTTCCTAGTCCCAAGATCAATCTTTTCCCTTCTACCTGTGCTATTCACTACCTGCTGAGTGGGAGGCTGGGAGAAATGTCAGGACCTCCAGACCATCAGCAGTTAATGAAAAATAAATGTCCCAGGAGCCCTCCTTCCCTCCCTCCCACAGGCCAGCAGGGGTGCTCAGCCTGGGTCTGTACCCATGCACCAGCTCCGATGGCCAAGCCCCTAGGAGAACTTCCTGCCATTTATCACTGCTGCCCAAGAGTCTGCCACCTCCACTGGTGCCTCTCCTGTAGCGCCCAGGCCAGGCCTACACAGGGGACACAATGGCTCTGAACTCATGGCCCAGGCTGCGCCCTTGTTTCTGCCGCCATCATCCCTGCAGCCTTGGCCTTGTAGCCCTGACCTTGATGGTCACCACATCCTGGGTCGCATCTATCTGGGAGAAGAAGACAAAAAGAAAGGGGCCCTTCATGTGTGCCCTGCCTGCAAAGGAGTTCCAGATAGCTACAACCTCCAGAGGCAGGAGGCCATCCACAGCGGAAGCCAAGGCTGGCAGGGTCCCCTCAGCTGCTATGGAGATGCCCACTGTGGTGCCCCCGAGCCAAGTGAGTGTCTCCAGCTAAGCAGAGCCAGTGGGGAGTGGGAGACTCAGGTGAGGGCAGCAGAGACACCATACATATTTGTAGGGTGGCAGGTGATAACGAACACTTCAGGAAAGCACATCTGGGAGAAGGACCCCTGTGATGTGTGTGGCAAGGCTTCAGAGGTGTCTCCCACTGGAGCGGGAGTCTAGACAAACTGTGGGACTCAGAATAAGAACCCCACCTGCACCCAGTGTGACAGCAGCACTGCGAGTGCATGGACCGCGGGAGTTACCATGTGTGCACATGGACAGGACAGCGCAGTGCACAAGCCCGGCAACTGCTCCCACTGTGGGAGAGCGTCTCCCCCAGGATCACCTCAACAGTCATGTCACACAAGTTCCCTCCACAGACAGCCCTTCAAATGTGACCCATGTGAGGTAGCTTTTGATCTGAGGGATCCATTGCAGATGCACACAGTGCAACATGAGGAGACTGTGCCATTTATGTGTGTGGCAAGGTGCTGAGTGAGGCTTATATTTCAGACCACAGAAAGGGGCACTGCTAGGACCCTCACCATGTCTGTGAGCCCTGTGCAGAGGTACCTGTGAGGTCTAGGCACCAGAGGCAGTTACAGCGGACTTGGCAGTGGCAAAACTGCCCTCCCCCCAACTCCATGCCCCAGCTGTGGGCACCCCCTCTGGCCTACAGAGTGCCCATGAACTCTCAGCCACTTCTCTCCCAGCCCTATGAGCTCCACCTTGATGGCAGGGAGAGTGGAAGGTGGAGGAAGCTCTCTCAGTAACCTTTCCTCCTCCCCTCTCTCTTCCCACCACTTCCTCTCTCTTCCCCCACCAACCAAGGAGCCTTCAGAAAGGAGGAAGAGATCTTCCTTAGGGTAATTTGCTAGATTTTCACAATTTGTTTCTCCTGCTCTTCTCTCCTCCCTATCAGGCCTGACCCTACACACACCTGTTGCCCTGGTTGTTTTGAAGTCCCCAGGACAGTGGGCAGGGATGGCCATTGCCCTCACCCCCTCTCTCCCCTGTACCCTCCCCCTGCCCTGCCCTTCAGGGATGGGTGAATTTCTCCTTGATGGTCCTTCCTTTCCCCCTTCTGTCCCCAATACTGTCTGCTGCCTCTCCCTACGGAGTAGGTGCTTTCTTTTTTCAGGGGGAGGGAGGAGGGGGGAGGGGGAGGAGGAGGAGGAGGAGGAGGAGGAGGAGGAAAGATTCTGTCCCAGAGACCAGAAAACATGAGACTGGAGAAGGGGCCGAAGCAAGAAAGGCAACTGTAGTAAGTTCATAAGGTGGGTTGTTTGGAGTCGGCCCTAAACCTCCTTCACTTAAAATCTGTCACAAGCCAATGGGAGCACAAGATGGAGCCACTAGGGTAAGAGACAAGAGATGGAATTTCAGGTTGCAGGGTAAACGGAAGGACCCAGGGACTACAGGTGCTTCCTGGAAGTGGGGGAAAGCAGCCACCATGTCCCCATCCCTTTTCCACCCCAGCTCCAGCCCTGGCCTTTTCTCTCATCTGCCTCCCCTAGGACAGAAGCTGTGGCTCTGCCATGTCATTGTGTTCCTGTGTCCACTGTATGTTCCCCACCCATCTCTCCCTCCTTTTGTGCAGACACATTACAATAAATTTAAAATTAAAAAAAAAAAAAAAGGAAATGCAAAGAATTGGCCCAGTGCTGGGGGAGGACTGTAGAGGATGCAGAATTGGGGCCATAAGTCTCTCCTGGAAGAGGGGACACAATGTGGGGACCTGGAAGGTGGAGCCCACCCAGCTGATTTCACATGAAGTATCTGAACCTTGAGGGGTGGGGTGGGAGGAGGGAAGAGGTGAGGAGGCAGGGGTGTGAGCCAGAGACAGGGGAAGAGGCTGGAAGAGACAGAGATAAGAGAAGCAAGGAAGAAAGATGAAATGGAAGGCAAGAGAGGGAACAGGGATGGGAGTCTGAGGGAGGAAAGCCAGGATGTAGACAGTAAGAAGTAAGAGCTGATGGCAGATTCAGTCCTGGAGTATCTCAGACCATAAAATATTTGGAGTCAGAGAGACAGACAGATAGACAGACAGATCTGACTGAAAAAAATGAAGGTGAAGGAGGCAAAGTAGGAAGAAAGAAGACAATGGCAAGGAGGATGAGGGAGGGAGCAAGACAAAGAAAAAGAGGCAGGTGTGGAGCAGGAGGAGGGAGCCAGGCAGGGAGGGGACACATATTTACTTTATGATCCTCTTCCATCTCACCTGATCCCTCCTGAGCCCAGTCCCCTCTCAAGTGCTGCTAGTGGTGGATGTCCCATACTCTGTGATCCACCACCTGGGGATCCCAGAGAGCCCTACATGGATATGAAAACTGCTTCCCCTATCTTCTCCCCCAAAATGCTTTCATCAAAAGGCTCCTGAAGCTCAGACCTCTTTTTCAGGGTTAATGGAGCCTGTCACAACCAGTGCAAAGGACAGTGGGGGTCCAGGAGAAAGAAACAAAGGCAGAAGGCAAGTAAGGCTGACAAGTTCTGGAGAAAGTGTTGGGGACAGACTGGTTAGGGATCACATGGAGAAGAGCGACGAGAGGGTAAGGATGAGGACTATGTCTGCATTGAGAGCTAAATAATCACCATGCAAATGCAGTAAAACGTTGGATTGTGAGTAATTTATTCTGAGAGTGTTCTGCAAGAGGAGCAAACATTTCTAATAAATTTTAACTTGATAAAAGAGCAATGTCTTGCAATGAATATTATGTGACACCAAACGTCACACCAAACATGATCACAACTGAGCCAAGGTTCTCCTCTCTCTCTCTCTCTCTCTCTCTCTCTTTCTCTCTCACACTGTCACTGTGGGATTGTGGGTGATCATCTCTCATGCTCAGATGCTCAGTATCAAGTGTTTGGCAGAAATGAGTGATTTTTCAGAACTTTGAAAGTGCCCACAACTGGCAGTAGTGTATTTTTTTTGTCACTTCAAAGCACCTATGGACAGTCTTTTGCTTTTTCCATACAAGAGTAAGGTTCAGAATGCTTTGCTTCATTCTAGATAATTAGATAGGTTCCTTGTTAAAGTTGTACAAAAAGAAAAAGATTCCATTGAGCAAATCGGTAGCAGTGATTCTGTTAGTGATAGTGAAAGTTGTCCTCCTCTCTCCTGTCTCCCTCATACCAGCCATGAAGTTTTTCAAAGATTAGTGCAGGTTAATTTATTTTTCTTTATATTTTGTATTTTCTTTATCATTTTGTATTATATTACAGTATTGTAATCATTTTATATGAATATTTTTGGGTTGTGCAACAAATAATCTAAGTTTCCATTATTTCTAGTGAGAAAATTCACTTTCATATACAAGTGCTTTGTATTACAAGCATGCTTCCAGAATGAATTATGCTCACAAACCTAGGTTTTACTGTATAAGCAAAATAACATACTACTGACTGCCCATTAATTTGGGGTCAACAATGTAGACACCATCTGAGCAGTTATGATCAATGCGTTCAAGCAGCTCTTCACTAAAGAGCCCCCACAAATATACATATGCAACCCACAAAAGGAGAAACTGAGGCAGAGAATACAGACCTTGAGGCCAGTGTACATGCTTGAATCTAGGCTTTAAGCAACAAGAAATGAAGCAACCAGCCAAGTGTGTGAAGACACAAGACAGCCTGGAAAGCTGTACTCTGCCTTTTCCCCCAGTCTTTCCTGGGGCTCTGCAAAGACTAGCTCCCCAGCTCCTCTCAGGGCCAGGGAAGACCCTAAGAACATTAACTCAAGCAATCTAATGGGGAATTACTCTCTCCCCTGCTTCCTTGCCAGCCACATTTAAAGGTTCCAGAGGCCAGATGTCTGGTTATAGCCAGAGCCCTAAGCGTCTTCTTAGCAGCAGGAAGGAGGGTGGAGAGGGAGCCTTCAAGAAAAGTCCTGTAGAGAAGACCAGGGAGCAAAAACCACCAAGTCCATCTCATCCCATAGACACTTATAAGTTTAATAAAATTCAGTACTGGCTGTCAGTACTCCTGGAACCATTAGTACATGGTTTTAACAGACAGAAAAATTAAACCTGTGCTCCAGCAGCCACAAGGAATGTCTCCTTCTGTCATATGCTCTAAGAATCTCCTTCACAATGAGATGTCACAGCCATTTTGGAGGATGACACATCTTCCACTATGTCTTCCCACATTCACCTTGATTTTAACTGGAAATACAGTGTTATAGCTAGGTCCTTGCCTTATTCTCCAGCCTCAGAGAAACCTAGGCGGTTTTAAAAATTCAGATCCACCCTAAAGGACAAAAATGTGGTGCAAATGCTCAGAGATGTACTGCAGGTTGTACAGGTGACCCCCAAAGAGGAATGCCAAAAATCCCCCAGGCACCTGCAGCAGCAGTTGTAAGCCCTACTGTGAAGAAGATGTCATGGGGCAGATTAAATTCATTGTACTTAAATAAAAGACAGAAACAAGGAGAGGTAGCTGACCTAATGGAAGTTCTTTGCATAAGAGCACAGGGTGTGCAGAAGAGAAAGCCTTGGAACTTTGCCTCTGCATCCTGGCCAGAACTGTACAGTGGATCCTTCAAACCTCAGACATGCACATGTGGGACAACCAGTCCAGAGATGGGATGAGGTAGGTCTTTAAACACAGGAAGAGGAACAGAAAACATATGTGTCCCTCTTTTATCCTCTCATCAACCTGTGACCCATCTTGTACATAGGAAGCTCTCAATAAAGTCACTGGCTCTTATTATCGAAGTCTCCCAAAGTAAACACATAAATCAGTGAAACTCAATCCCTTTCAACATTCCTTCTCACCAACCCCCTGCTCTCTCACCCCCAGAACCTCAGTATCTGCCCCTAGGACAATTTTTCCTGCCAAGCCTTCCAAGCATCCCAGTGATCATTAGATCCCAGCTCAAATCCAAGTCATTCCAACCCCTCTTTCTCCATCACTTACCTGGTATCCCTGTATCCTTCTCTCCCCTCTTGCCGACCCAAAGCAACTTGCCCCCTTAAGTGTCTCCCCCCAAACAGGCAGTCACTAATGAGCACTGAGCACTGGAAGGGAAGGACCAAGGGCAGCCTGGTGGGTGGGAGGGGACTCCAAAAGTAGCATATAAGGAGTCCTGTCAGCATCTGTCAATTATACCATCTCTCTCCATCATCCCTGTGGCTTGCCTCCTGGTTCCTGCCAGTCCATCTACCTGCTGAGGCTGAGGGACCAAGCGCAGGTGCAAATTGGCAGAAGCCTAGGCTCATAATGCCTTGTCTTCTCTGGACCTATTTCCTCAAGGAATTTCACTACCCCTGCCATCCTTCTTTGAAACCTCCCAATGACCCTGGGAAGCTGAGGTTGTAGATGGAATCCAAGGAGGAAGAGAAAGTGCTCTCTCTCTTCAATATCTTGATCTCAGCACATGTATTTACTACACTTCAACAAACTATAGTTAAAACTTCAGGCAATGGCAAAGAGTGTGAAATCTCAGGAAGACTTTCCCAGCCTTAAAGAGATCCTGAGTGCCTCCAGAGCAGATGGGGGAAAGCTGCTCTTGAACAACCAATGATTCCTCTTTGTGATGTGTGCAATTTCCACCAGGGGGCACGCAGAAGCTTCTAGCAGCGACCTGAGAAGCATACTGTGGCCACAAGAGGGCGGCAGAGAACGGCTTTCCCTGCAGAGCCAGCCCAGGGTCCTGGGTGCTGAGATAGGGCTGGGCTGTCCAGGCTGGGGGAATCTTTGACTCCAGCAAGAACCCATGAGTTTCCAAATTCAGGAAACCCATCCTGCAGCCCTTTTCACTGCCATCCCTTATTCCCTTTAGCCCCTGAAATACCATCAAACACTCCAGCCCCCTTCTCTTTTCTGGCTTTTCTGGCCTTATGGCTTTTCCTTTAAGGTTGTACAGCAGGTGCTATCCCAGCTCACAGAGGTGATGCTTCACAGGGTTTCAGCTGATAGCTAGAGCTGGATGTGGAAATGTGGAGCCCACATTTTCTTGATTCCCAGTCTAGGGGTCTTCCCATTGGTGCTGACTGCAGCTCCTGACAGAAAAGCATACTTCATAGGCCCCAGGGGGAAGCCAGTTCACAGCACTTGGTTTAAAAAATGCATGAAGTGCCTCAGTCAGTTAAGGATCCAACTCTTGATTTCAGCTCATCATTCCAGTCATGATCTCAAGGTTTGTGAGATCAAGCCCAGAGCTGGGCTTTGCATTGATAGAGCAGAGCCTGCTTGGAGTTCTCTCTCCCTCCCTCTCTGTCCTTTCCTCTCTCTCTCTGTCTCTCTCTCTCTCTCTCTCTCACTCACTCACTTTCAAAAATAAATAAATAAACTTTAAAAGAAATTATGTCATAACTACATCCTTCCCCATGTGATATATGTTTACATACATGACTGGTGCACACAGGACTGTTAACCACAGAGCACAGACATGTACACCACAAACACCGTGCTGTGCATGCCCTCACCCTCAGCACACACACCCCTCTGCCCCTCAGAGTCCCACAGCCCCGGCCCCTCTCTTTGCTGTAAGAGGAACTTCTCTTCATTCATCATTTGCTCTTTGTCCTGTATTTCCAGAGCTTCTCAAAGCTGCAGCATGGAAGCACTTTTCAGTTCTAATCTCATCCCTGTTTGGCATGGCAGAGCTTGGAGTCACAGGGGAAACAGAGGGAAAATCAGTGGTTTCTGAACTCGCTTCTCTGAATCTTCCCTGTTGATCATGGCCCTCCTGCCCAGGAAAGGCCTGTCCCATCTGTCATCCACCAGATTTAGCCCACATCCTCTCAGTGTCCCTATACTCTGGACCCATTTCCCTATCCAGAAGAAACTACTTGGGGATGGGGGTTCCAGAGTTCAGTTTCACAAACACAGCCTTGGCTTATGGGGCACAAAGTGCAACAAGGGGATTTGGGTCAGACTCAGTAACAATTTCCCAGCACAAGGGATCTGAAGCCTCAGCTTGTGTGAAATTTGGTAAGAATGCATACATGGCCTTCCCAGAGGCCTTCAAGAGACAAGGACTTGTTTTGGACATGTCTGGGTAGTACTGACTAGAGAGAAGTTTATAGTGTGATTCTGGCCATCCCAGCCTCAGAAGGTAGCACATAAAGACTTCTAAAGCTCTAAGGCAGAATTGGTGGAGCCCAGGGTTAGGAACTACAGCCTGGTTACATAATTTCTTTTTTTTTTTTTTTTTTTTTTTTTTTTTTTTTATTTATTTATTTATTTTTTTTTTAAGTTTATTGCCAAATTGGTTTCCATACAACACCCAGTGCTCATCCCAAAAGGTGCCCTCCTCAATACCCATCACCCACCCGCCCCTCCCTCCCACCCCCCATCAACCCTCAGTTTGTTCTCAGTTTTTAACAGTGTGTGATGCTAAGTGAAATAAGCCATACAGAGAAAGACAGATACCATATGGTTTCACTCTTATGTGGATCCTGAGAAACTCAACAGGAACCCATGGGGGAGGGGAAGGGAGAAAAAAAAAAAAAAAGACGTTAGAGTGGTTACATAATTTCTAAATACTCGTAGGGGTGTGGAGAGAGTAAGCCTGAACCCTCCACTGTAGGGGCACCCTCCCACCCTTGCTCCACCTCTTTATGGCCCTCCCTGGTCAGAGTAGGGTCTCTGGGCTCTTTCAGTTCAAACCCTGAGTGAAGGCCTGAGAACCCAGTCTCTACCCAGCCTCAGACCCAGGACCCTGATGCCATCCCCCTGTGTGGCAGGGCAGAAACACCCACTGCTCAGGCTACCCAACCCCCACATGCCAAGCACAAACACCCCTTCCTCTTCTGACCTCCCCACCGCAACCCCATACCACAGCCTGAAACTTGATGCAAATTTACACAAATCAAATCAGAGACATCTTCACCTTTAGGTGAAGTCTTCAGGATGCCCTGGAAAAGCACACACACATACACATGCACACATGCAGATACACACACACAGATGCTCACACTCATACACACAGACACATGCTCAAAATACACACATATGTCACAAATATTCTCACATGTATGCAACACAAAGACACATACTAACTCATATATTTACACACAGGCATACACACCCAAACTTACACACTCCTATGCACTCATCAAACATACTTGTGCCAATATACACTCTACACTATTCCTGTCTTCTAAGGATCCAGTGCTCAGTCCTAGAGAGGATCTCTCTCTATGTGTCCATTTTCATCCTGCTCCCTCGCTGTATCAGGCTGAGAATCTGCTTCAGAAAACAAGCAGCACTGTCTACTCCAGTGAAGTTCTTCCTCTCCTTTCACTTGAATCTTTCTTGCTAATGTAAGTCATCATCCTATCCCCAGGAAACTGTGGGGCTCTCTCCTAACCTTCCCTTCCCCCACTTCTTCAGGGTCTCCATGGTATGTCCCAAATATCTAGGTTCCAGATTCCAGGATTCTGAAGAGTCTTCTAGAGTCTGAGATCAACCCAAGGGCTGCAGAGTGTGAGGATCTGCATGGACTTCAAGGGGAAGGCAGTGGTTCCTGTGATGAGAATAGACAAACAACACTTTGGAGCTCACTACACACAGCAGGTGTATAATAAGTGTGAAATGGCCCAATGAGAAGCTGGGCTTAGTGAGGTGAGGGAGGGTAGAGGGGAAGGAATGAGGCTGGACTTATCTGAAGTGTCTGCTCCCCATTCTTTTCCCTTCCCCTCTGGGTCACATGGAGAGAATATGCTCTAAGACAGGCCCTGAGCCTGGAGTCCTCCCCAGTCTGAAGGGGGTGTCCTCCCCTCCATCCACCTCCACTGAGCCCTGCTCAGGACACCGGAACACCCACCCAAAGAGCCCAGCCACTGTACCTCTACCCCACCAGCCACACATATCCTGTCTTCAGCCAGGGGTCCCAAATCTCTGACCCCTCACCTTGCATGCAAGGCTGACTGCCTCCCTTCTGGCAGAATCTTAGGTGACCTCATGAAGCAGCCTGGGCCCCTCCAGTCAATCTACTAGTCTTTAAGCTTTAGGCAGCACCCACCCTTAGCCTACATGATTGATTAACCTTTCCTTGTATAACTATAGATCATGCATCCTTTCCTAGAAAAGAACAGAGCCCTTCTGCACATCATGAAACAGAAATGATGCACAGCACCCATGCACAAAGGAGCCAGACCCCTGTGGGCAACCTCAACGCACCGAGATAACACCTATAGCTGGTACCATCGAGTCTGCACATAATCAAGAAATATTAGGGACCACTGTACTCCCTTTACTGATTAAAGGACATACGCTCCTTAAAAAATCTTCAGGCCAGGCAGAAATCTCAGAGTTGTCTACCTTCTGCCCAGGTGGATGGACTCCTGAATAAAGCTTGTATTCCTTTCCAATTAAAACTACTCACTTGTGGGGAACCTGGGTGGCTCAGTTATTTAAGCATCTGACTCTTGATTTCAGCTCAGGTCATTATCTCATGGTTTGTGATATTGAGCCCTGAGTAGGTCTGTGGGCTGACAGTGCAGAACCTGCTTAGGATTCTTTATCTCCCTCCCTCTCTCTGTCCTCCTCCACTTGCATACTCTTTCTCCCTCTCTCTCTCAAAATAAATATATAAACATTAGAAAAAAAAGTCTCTCTTAAGTATGGGTTTTTAGAGCAACAGGCAGCTGAACTTGGGTTTCAGTAACAAATTTTGGTGAGCCAACCAGGAACAAATGCCCCTGTGGTGTTCAGTTTGCCGGGAACCCCAAGGTGGAGTTGTTGGCTTCTACCAAGCCAGGGCCTCATCTTTAGTATATTGGGCTAATATTTTGGAAGACCACACGAGTTTAGGTGCTCTGGGCTAGTTGGTGTCTGGGAGGGAATCTAAGGGATCTGTCCCTGCAGCTTCCCAGACTATTTTTTGTCTTGGAGAAACTTTCTGCTGATTCCAGACCTATGCTAGCGCCAATTATTATTTTTGTTTGGAGTAGAAAGGAAAGGAGCATTTGGGGAAGATGAGCAGTTCTGGACCAGATATGTCTCAACAGTGCACACTAATGCAAGTTTTTCATTCATGAAGCACTGTGTCTTCTTGTTTTCTTATCCATGTGTTTCCCACTATAAAGGCCCAATTTGGGGAGAAATTGATAGGGAATTGCATAAGTGTCAATTTACTTGGAATTTGGAGCAACTCCGTTTTGGTGTGTGTGGAGAGGTTGTGTTGTGTTAAATTTGTGTATAAGGGGAAGTTCCATCTCTATCCCAACATGTAGACAACTGGGCCAAAATTGGAATAAGTGGAAGGAATATTGCCAGTGACCTATGACTAAGAAAAAGATGATTTCCATTGTGACACCACCTTGCCATGTATGTTAAGCTCAAATTAAAGATGGCCATGAAATAGCTCTCTTGGATCTCTTCCTTCCATTGGGTGGCCACCAATAGGGGGTTTTGATTTGGCTCCCTCAGCTTGTCTAAGGAGCCCTGTGGTTCAGTCAGTGGAACTCTGCCTTTGGGGCAAAAGCCAGAAACTAGGAAGCCATTTCATTCATTTAGTCAAGTCCCAACTTTTGGGGAAAAGGAATGCCAACAGAGGCATTCTGCACTTCATGTAGTCATCGTTTTGTTTCTTCTGTGTTCTTTTTGAACTTTTGTCCAGGAAGATGGGAATACTCCTTTTATTCACAAATTAGGACATATTTTGAATAAATAGTGTAGAGGACTTGGGGCACCTGGGTGGCTCAGTCAGTCAAGCCTCCAGCTCTTGAATTTGCCTCAGGTCATGATCTCATGGTCATGAGATTGATCCCCACATCACCTCTGCACTGAGTGTGGATCCTGCTTGAGATTCTCTCTCCCTCTCTTTCTGCTCCTCCCCCTGCCTCTCAAAATAAGCAGGTAAACATTTTGAAAAAATAGTGCATTGGAGTTAAAAGCACTCAGACAAAAACCTTGTTTTGAAGGAGGGAGAGACAGGAGACCAAAAGAATAAAGGAATTTTAGATTTGCATTTCCCTCTGGCCTTTCAGGATGCATCCTTGGTCCTCTGCTTCCTCATTCCCCCCTTCCTCCCCTTCCTTCTCCCCCTCCTCCTCCACTTCCTCCTCATATTTTGGCACCACCGTTGGCCTGTTGTACATAAATTACTCCATCCTAGCTGCCTGGGACCCAATAGCGTTCTGTTCTTCCTATCTTCACTATCACAGAGAAAAAAGCACCCCAACATGTTGAGCCCCTTCCTTATAAGACTTAAACTAATTCCCTCCCAAATCAACATAAAGAAGTCTACAGAATCTCCTGGACTTAAACCACCAATCCAGATTTCCCCATAGGTACCCCCAGGTAAAAATTGACAATGGGGAACAAATTAATTGACTTTTGGTGGCGACACGTGCAACACATTCTGTATTAAAGCTGATTTAAGTTTATTGGATTAATTAAAATAGACACATCTTTAGAGTTATCAGAATTAAATATAAAACTTTTATTCTACTGAGGTTTAATAAAGGTCAAATGAGCTCCTGTTATTTCTGTTGCACTTTGCTAGCTGAAAGGTGACTTAAAATGATGGTTAATTGTGTCTGTCTCATAGTTTTCATGGGTAATTGGTAAGAACAACTAGGCTGATTAAATAAAAAGGTTTATAGCTTGGGGTGCCTACGTGGCTCAGTCAGTTAAGCATCTGATTCCTGATTTTGGCTCAGGTCATGATCTTACAGTTTGTGCGATCCAGTCCTGCATCTGGCTCTGCACTGATAATGCGGAGCCTACTTGGGATTCTCTCTCCTTCACTCTTTTCCCCTCCCCTGCTCGTGCGTTTTCTCTCTCTCCCTCTCTTTCTCAATAAACAAATGAGCAAACAAAGAAACTTTAAAAAAGGGCTTATAGTTTTCAAAATCTTTGGTAAACTGAAACTTTAAAGTTGTGCTAAATTAAATGATAAATTGGGTTGAATCCATTGGACATTTAAATTTAAGTCTTTTCCAGAAAGGATAGAACACTACAAGATTGGTTACTGAACATGGTTTACCTGCTTTGGCTTCTTATTGCGGAGAAACTGAAGCTACTTGGGTCTGTTGGTAAACGTGCTTTGTGCTTTACTAAAAGATTACACTATGGAGAAGCACATGTTTCTAGAAATTATGAAATGTGTTCATAAATTTCCAGCCTAAAGAATTCTTGTGAAACAGACAGTTCACAATTGGCTACTGCTTAATATTCTCTGGAGATTAAGGTTTCTAAGTGTTAAAATTCTGCTAAATGTCATCAAGACTGATATAAATGATAAGGAAATCAGTTCAGTATGTAGGAAATTTGACGTGTAAGGAAAGTATAAGAAATGAGAATACATGTTTGTTGAGGTAAAACAAAGTAATCTTGTCTTAAAATGAGACTGTTATGTAGAAACAAAAAGCTTAGGGCAAAATCTGAATGAGAAAAACATTTGTAGAACGTTTGTGAAGGAAAGGCTTTGGAAAAGAATTTTATGTGTGGTCAGGACTGACTCAGACTGGAAGAAAAAAAAGTTACAGAGGGGGAGTGAAATGTATTTTGAAATTACACTGGTATAAAATTGAAATCTGCTTTACTCTGTTAAAAGATAAAGTTTTCAGTTTGTTCTCCATATTTATGAGTCTCTTCTGTTTTGTCACCCTCCCTGTCTACTCCTGAAATTATTGTTGCACTATATGCTAACTAATTTGGATGTAAATTTTTATAAATAAATAAATAAATAAATAAATAAATAAATAAATAAATAAAATAAAATAAAAGACAAAGTTTTCTTGGATTGTTGGTCTGCTTTTGCTAAAGAATTGTAAACATTTTTTTCATGTGTTGGTTGGCCATCTGGAGGTCTTCTCTGGAGAAGTGTCTATTCATGTATTTTGCCTATTTCTTCACTGGATTATTTGTTTTTGGGGTGTTGAGTTTGATAAGTTCTTTATAGATTTTGGACACTAAACCTTTATCTGATATGTCATTTGCAAATATCTTCCCCCATTCTGTCGGTTGCCTTTTAGTTTTGCTGATTGTTTCCTTCACTGTGCAGAAGCTTTTTATGCTAAGTGAAATTAGTCAGTCAGAGAAAGACAAAAATCATATGACTTCACTCATATGAGGACTTTAAGAGACAAAACAGATGAACATAAGGGAAGGGAAACAAAAATAATATAAAAATAGGCAGGGGGCAAAACAGAAGAGACTCATAAATATGGAGAACAAACTGAGGGTTACTGGAGGTGTTGTAAGAGACAGGATAGGCTAAATGGGTAAGGGGCACTAAGAAATCTACTCCTGAAATCATTATTGCACTATATGCTAACTAATTTGGATGTAAAATTATAAAAAGAAAAAAAAAGAATTGTAAACAAAGTTGTTGTTTTTTCTTTTCTTTGTTTTCTCAGAAAACCAAGCTTTCTATGTTTTGTTTTATTGGATCTTTTATTACTTAAGAGATCTAAGTCTTTTCAGTACTAAAGGAGCTAAGATTTGCTAACAACTATAGACTTCTGTAGACTCTCTTACTGCCAGTTTGGTTAAATACATAATTAAATACTAAGTTTTGTAATGATTTGTAATCCTATTTAGATATGTGCTTTGAACTTTCTGAGGTTTTGAACAAACTTCCCAAGATTTGCATTCTAAATGAAACCTTTTCCACTAATTAGGCTTGTTCATTTTTTTATGTTAAATTATATGGGAAGCATCATACAACAAAATGATGATAAACCTTCTTAGGTTGTACTCTATGGGCATATGCTAGAACTGCTCTAGAAAATGTATCGAACTTCTGAAGTTATAATATGCCCTGGTATAGAGTCATCACTTGACATTCAAGTAATTAAAATGTTGTGTGTCACAGAAATGACAAGATTTGACAAGAATGTCACTTCCTGGAAGATGCAGGAAACTTCTGTATATTTGAGGGACCTCAAGAAGAGGAATTCATCCAAAACTACAGGTATTGTAGGCAAGTCTGATGGTAGGTATGTGTCTTGGCTTCTGTCCTGGAGAGGCTATTGAAAGTTCAATCTAGAGATCCCTTATGAAAAGTTCAAGCAAAGCACGTTTGAAAGAATCTATAAGGTCAATCACTATTCTTGCTGTAACTTATTAGGCCAATTTTGTTAAAATTGGGTTGTTTTTCAAGAGAATTAGTCTTTATTTGGCTATCTTTCAAAATGAGAATGATTTACATCAAGACAGAATGGTATTGGCACAAAAACAGACACATAGACGAATGGAATAGAATAGAAACCCCAGAACTAGACCCACAAAGTATGGCCAACTAATCTTTGACAAAGCAGGAAAGAATATCCAATGGAAAAAAGACAGTCTCTTTAACAAATGGTGCTGGGAGAACTGGACAGCAACATGAAGAAGAATGAAACTAGACCACTTTCTTACATCATTCACAAAAATAAACTCAAAATGGATAAAGGACCTGAATGTGAGACAGGAAACCATCAAAACTCTAGAGGAGAAAGCAGGAAAAGACCTCTCTGACCTCAGCTGCAGCAATTTCTTACTTGATACATCCCCAAAGGCGAGGGAATTAAAAGCAAAAATGAACTATTGGGACCTCGTGAAGATAAAAAGCTTCTGCACAGCAAAGGAGACAATCAACAAAACTAAAAGACAACCAACGGAATGGGAAAAGATATTTGCAAATGACATATCGGACAAAGGGGTAGTATCCAAAATCTATAAAGAGCTCACCAAATTTAAATTTAAAAAATATGATTATAATATTAAAAGCAAAACACGCACACAAATCAAATAAATGATGATAGATGCTAGGTGTGTTTTGGTCTGGGTGTTGAAATGGGCTTCCTTCACATAAGTGGATTCATGCAATATTTTCCTTTTGTGGCCAGCTTATTTCACTTAGCATAATATATTGAAGGTTCATTAATTGTAATATGTGTCATAATGTCCTTCCTCTGTAAGGCTGAATAATATTCCATTGTGTATATATCCCACACCTTGCTTATGCATCCATCCACTGATAGGCATGTGGGTTATTTCACCTTTTGGCAGTTTTGAGTAATGCTATTATGAACATGGGTTTGAAAATATCTTTTTGAGTCCCTGCCTTCAATTCTTTGGGCTGTATACCTAGAAGTGGGATTGCTGGATCATATGGTAATTGTGTAGGTAATTTTTTGAGAAATCATCATACTGCCAGCAGTGCAAAAGTGTCCCACTTTCTCTACTTCCTCGCCAACACTTGTTATCCTCTGACTTTTTTTTAATAGCGGTCACCTTAATGGGTGTGAAGTGATACTAAGAGGTTATTTTGAAGAATAAAAAGGAGGCCTGTGGGCCAGGACAGAGTGAGTGAGGGGGTAGCAGTAGGGGATGAGGCCATAGAGAAAGCAGGAAGCCTGATCCTTCAGGTAGGGTCTGAGAGTTACTGTGAGGACTTTGGCTGTTTGACTCTGGGTGAGATGGAAACCCTAGAAAAAGTGATAGATTCATAGGTTTCCCACTGATTTTCCTGTTCTGTGAACTAAGTACTGTGTTCTCAGACTAAGGAAAGGCCTCCTCCAGAGTTTGAAAACAAGGTGTGGAGACAAGTTTTGCAGAGTTCTTAATAGATGTCTTGGGCTTCTGACAACACCATGAGGGCTGAATAAGCTGTGTTCTTGCCTCTGCCTCTCTCTACATGCCAAATCAGAGATACCATATAGCCACCTATGGAAGAGTAATATGACAGACTGTTTTCACTGAAGCTGTTCACTTTCTAGAGTATCTCTAGGCAGGAGTCCATCACTTAAATATCAAACAAAAGTCATTTTAGTGTCATTCACTCTTTTAGTTTTTTTTTTCCCACCTTACTGTAGATAATCAAGAGCTGACATGCACATAAAGGGAGTTTGTTTTCTAGATCTAGGTGAAATAAAGGACTGCAAAGACAGGGGTAGGTGGACTCTCAGAAAGGGGACAGGAACCATGTGCATCAGGCACTCACAAAGCCTTGCAGAATTAAATAGAGGAATCTAGTCCCAAGCCCCAGATGCCTCAGGAAGGACAGTCAGAAATGTCTGAGATGCTCAGAGCTGAAGAGAGATGGCCCACAAAGAAAGCCTGAAACCACATTTCTGAGAGGCATAGAGTACCCATCATAATTTCACTTCCCCTCAGGACAGGAATGAAAGCTCTACATCAAAATGAGAAGTCCGAGGAGTTATACACATCCTCAATAACAAATAGGCTGGAGAGAATGGCCAAAAACCACTGTTTATAAATGTTAGAAAATACACCTTGCATGTGTGGGAAGCAGGGGAGATGTAGGGTAGAGAAGGAGAGAATTATGGGTTATCCCTGATGGGAAAGGAGGAAGGGCAGAAACCTATATTCACTATGACAGTCTTAGGATTCAAATGGAGGTTAGTGAAGGGAAGTATAGTAAAATATGGAAACCTAAATAACTAATTTTTCTCAGCAAGGAAACAGGCCATGCACTCCTAGATTTTGTGTGCTGTGTTACTCTCTAGCTGAGGATCACCTTATTCATCTTCCACTCTCAACATAGTATCATCACCACCCACCCCCAGGGTAGAGACTCCACAGCTTGCCTTACATCATAGTCTCATCTCATTTCCTCTTTCTGTGAGATCATTACAGAGGTCCCAGGTTACCTTAAACTCTTCAAACTTATGATAAAACAGGACTAGGATATAGGAGAAGTCTGCTCTTCCTTCTTTCCTCAAGTATAAAAAATAATAGACCTAAATGGCAGTGAAAGTCTTGGGTCATTCATTCGTTCATTCATTCATTCAAAAATATTAGGCACCTTCCAATTGCCCATACTAGCGTTTGATATTACAAGCACAATGTGGAGGAAAAATACATGTTCCCTTCCTATATGGCACTCATTGTCTTTAACATGTTCTTATGTAATATTCGTGCCCTGAATGTGTAACCTGAATCTGATGATAAAAATGATCAGTCTACAACTTTCTACAGAAAGTTCACTTTCTATAAAAGAACTCACCTGTACTGTTGAAAACTGTCCATATAAGGAATGACAGGCTGAGGGACTGTTGCAGATTAAAGGAAAATAAAGAGACGTGACAATGAAATGCAATGCAAAACCCTGGATTGAACCTGAATCAGGGAGAAACATTCTACCTAAAAATGCACAGTTAGTAAACTGAATAAGGATCATATTTTACACACACACACACACACACACACACACACACACACCATTAGAGTAGGCAAACAAATATGTCAAAGTGTTAACAGTTGCTCAATCTTGGTAAAAGATAAATGGGTGTTAATTATACTATTCTTGCAACATTCTGTAGGTTTGATATTTTCAATCTAAAAAGGTAGGAGGAATAAAAGAATGTCTGAGCAGTAAGTGTTATGGATTCTCCTTCTCTGAATGTCCTTTACAAACAAGCTTGTCATCACCTTTGGTTGGAGCCAATTCCTACCCAGAATGTTCTAGCCACAAATCAGGACCTTTATATCAGAATAGTGGGTAATATAGAACTCCCTTGTCTTTGATTTACAACCAAAATTGTCAGAAAGAAAAATGCCTGGAAAGAAATCACAATCTTGGCTCATGTTAGTATGGTTGTAAAAATTCCATAATCTTATTGTCATTTCGTGGAATTAACACAAACTAATAAACCAAAGCCCTAGACTTGAACTCTGGAGGCACTGGGAAACATGTGCAGAGGCTGAAGGCAGAGAAAAATGGTATCTGGCAAATAGGGTTATGATGTATATGTGCAAGGTTTAGAGATATATGGAGACAGGGTAAGAAAAGAACCAGATTTGTTGAGCTGTGAGTAATGTACACATTTATCCCAATAACAGCCCAATGGCATAGGTATTATTATTCTACTTTAAAGACTGAGAGACTGAGAGAACTGTACCCAGCTCATATAGCCAGTATTTGAACTTGGAATTTGAACTTGGCTTTTTGTTACTTCAAAGGCAGTACCCTACCTCCACAAAGAATCAAGACTCTAGGGCATGGCTATTAAGGGAATATTTGACCCAGTTCTTATTTTTGTGCCCAGGTTACCCTATGCCAATGTCTTCCTTCTCCTCTCAAATACATACTTATGGGACAGAGTTAGAATTACCGGGACCATTAAATCTGAAAGCTACATCTAAACCTTGTCTTGCTGAAATCCAAACCTAATCTAGGACCAAAATGTCTCCAGACTATTCTTTTAGATGCCAAGAGAAATGCCAAAGCATCCCTTAGCCTACTCCAATAGTTCCCAGATATGATTTTACAGCTAATTGTAATTCCTGCCTGAAACTTCAGCCCATGCCCATTTGTTTAGGGTTTAGTGGAAATAGAGGATAATAGATCCCTAAATGGCAAATATAAGTCCCCCTCCTGAGACTTCTTTCATAATCCTATTTCTTTATCATTCTATTCCAAATATTTTCTGGTCACTGCCTCATACTTAAGAACAAAAAGATCTATTAGTAGTGCAGTTAGAGAGTGTTAGAGAAAATAATGAAACCTTGATTCTCATTATGTAAAGGAAGATGGGGTGGGGAGCAGACATTTTCTAAAATGGGATCCCAATGGCAGAAAGATGGTTACAATTTTCCTGATAACCTAAATAACTATAGGTTTGACCTTCCCAAACCTCAGCCAACATCTGTGGCTTCCAGATGCTACCAGCTTCCACCATTAGGAAAAAATATGTCGTAAAGAACAGCCCCAACTGGGACAAAGGAGGGTAGGAAGCAGGTGTCAGTTTAATGAGAATAGTTTAACAAAACATTTTTTTAAGCTTCCTAATTCACCTGGCCATTTGTTCTCCAGTCTTGGCTTCCAATCAAAAATAGACTGGGAATGGTTTCCAGAGAATGGCAATCTTCTGTTTATCCTTAATCCAGAAGAACAAGTACCAGAAAAATTACAGCTAGCCCAGTCACTCCAAAATATGATTAACCCCATTCCAGAGCTAAAATAGCAGGGTGATTCTAGTGAAAAGGATTTTAGTTATGTCAGATTGATTATTCTGGCTTGGTTGTTGACAACCA
Source organism: Lynx rufus (assembly GCF_022079265.1). Lineage (NCBI taxonomy): Eukaryota > Metazoa > Chordata > Mammalia > Carnivora > Felidae > Lynx > Lynx rufus. The sequence goes on from NW_025814889.1 coordinate 54,640,465, forward strand.
GAGACCTGACATAGTATAATATATATTACCCATTTTGCCCCTTATTTGTGACCAACTCTGAGCTCCCAGCACAGAGTATGTTAGTATTTATTAGTCACCAATGGAAAGAATCACAAAGACCAATGGACATCAGGTATCGGTAAGACCTCCTTGTCTATTTTTTGATATCCTCATTATTTTTTTAAATTATTAATGAATAACTTAAGATAAGGAATAATCAGTATTCTGAACATGCTGTAAGTATAGGAAGATCAACATAAAAGATAAAGGATTGCCTCTATATGTTAGTTTCAATAGGAAGAAAACCCCAAATATGTCCAGAAATAAAGGAATTAACAAACTAGCCTCTAAGAATCCTGACTTTATTCAGGGAAATTGCATAAAAATTTGTAATAAATCTAAGAAATTCCAAGTGAACTCATTAGTTTCATATATTTGGGGATCACCAACCTTACCCTAAATTCAATTCAGCTGACATGAAGTCACTTAGACATTTAGCACCTTGTCCACACTAGACACTACCTAGTAGGTTTCTATGGTTTTCAAATACTGCATATCTAGGGCCAGCCTCATGCCATACTCCCTGATACCCCCTCTCAGTCCATAAATTTGGTAACTCTGAACAATGAGATCCTCACAGCTGTCATTCAGATTCACCCAGCAGCCATCAGAGAGTGCTGTCTTTGAAGCAGGATAAAGCCCTAATTCACATTCTTCCTGATCACTCCATTCAGCAGGTAACTTAAGTGTGACTATTCTCTACCCTCCTGGAAAAAATAACACTTTATTTAAGTTTTAAACACACACACACACACACACACACACACACACACACACCTGAGTTTCCTGCTCTCTATCAAATCCAAACTTCTAAGATTGTATTTCCAGGGCTTTATTTTCACTGTTCTTATAGCACTTACTCCTACTACTAAACTTTTCTGTGGCTCCTGCTTGAACGGGACAAATCTTTCCCCACACATGCACATCTTGTTGGCATTGGCAGCAGCCCTCATAGATTGTTCTTCTTTTCCTAGAACACACTGTTTCCAAACCCTGTTCAATATGACCCTCCTTCTGGAAGCTTCTTTGTCCACACCTATAAATAGATATATGATCTCTCCAGTGTGCTCTCTTTGACCCCTGTTCTCCTCTCACTAATCTCCAGTGGTAAACTCACTGGCCTAGAACTTTGCATTGGAAGAAAACCCAGTTAGTATAAGTAGTAGGTGGCGAGGTGGAGCTGAGGAGCAGAGTTTCTGCCTGATGATGCCCTCAGCTTGCCTTTCCTTCCCCAGCTGAATCCTGAGGTACAAAGAATTAACTGGCCACAGCCAAGGAAGTACCTCAGGATCTACAGCCCAGTTTAGTGGTGTCAGAGATCTGACACAAAAACTAAGGCCCAAGTTTCCTTCACAACAAAGTTAAAGCACAAAGAAAGTAACCAAAGTCAACTGATCATGGTTTGCACCAGTGTCATCCCCTGAGGTGAGACAACTGGACAGACAACACAGAATCTTATTACTTCCACCATTTTAATTTATTTGGAAAACAAGTCACCTGGTGCTTTGACATTAGGCAAAATGACACAATACGCAAACTGCAATAACTACATTTAAGGCTAACCTGCCTAAGAGAGGAGTGGGAATATAGTCAAATCATTGACTGGTGTGTAGAATAGGACTCCACTTCATTCAGGAGGATAGGGAAGTATCCATGAAATGCCCTTATAGTGTAAGCTCCCAGAGAAAAAAAATGTCCTGTATTTGTTACCATTTTTCTTGCACTGTCTATAAATAATTACACAGTTGGGTTCTATGTACTTGGGTAGGGCCTAAAGTGAGAAATTGGATGGTTTCCCAAGCTGAAACCACAAAATATTTCTAAGTGAGAAAGTCTGGGTTCAATTTATTAAAGATCAGATTTCAACTAAGAATAAATAAATACACAAATTCCAAATTAGAAAATCCATGCACCACACTGGTTCTTTGTGCAAAAGAACTCAAGGAAATGCAACATTCCCCCCATAATTATCAACACAATCAACATTGCCCCCAAATCACCATGCACTCAGTTACACACAGTGCAAGATAATGATGGAAAAAAGAGAATTCACTCTCTGGGAATGTACAATAGAGGCTTTTTGTGAACAACTCATAACTTTCCAAAATACGTAAAAGATACATAAACTGAACTAGGAAGGGTATTTAAAGCAAAAAGCAACAGTCAACACAAGGGCATGTCAAGATCACAGAGGGCTTCCTACTTGATGGAAGGTAAGAGTAGGAAGGACCACATTTTCCACTGGCGGCAAGAAAGTGAGTACTTGATGAGGTCCCGATAGTTTATTTTTCTTTTTATTTCCCTTGCCTCTGTAGACAGGTCAAGTAAGAAGTTGCTGCAGCCAAGGTCAAAGAGGTTGCTGCTTGTTTTCTCATCTATGGTTTTGATGGTTTCTTATTTCACATTTAGGTCTTTGATCCATTTTGAATTTATTGTTGTTTATGGTGTAAGAAAGTGGTCCAGTTTCATTTTTCTGCATGCTGCTATCCAGTTGTCCCAGCACCATTTGCTAAAGAGACTATCTTTTTTACATTGAATACTCTTTTCTGCTTTGTTGAAGATAGTTGGTTTTACATACACACACACACACACACACACACACACACACACACATTTCTGGGTTCTATATTCTAGTCTATAGATCTACGTGTCTGTTTTTGTGCCAATACTACACTGCTTTCATGATTATAGCTTTGTAATACAGCTTAAAGTCTGAAATTGTGGTGCCTCCAGCTTTGGTTTTCTTTTTCAATATTACTTTAGCTATTTGGGGTCTTTTGAGGTTCCATAAAAAATTTAGGATTGTTTCTTGTAGCTCTAAATGTCTACTGACTGATGAATGGATAAAGATGTGTGTGTGTGTATGTATATGTATTTGTGTATATGTATACATATGTATACACATACATATGTGTACATATGTATACATATACACAAATATATGTACATATATACATATACATGTATATATATACACACACACGCACACACACACACATGCACACACAATAGAATACTACTTGGCGATGAAAACAAATGAAATCTTGTCATTTGCAACAATGTGGATGAAACCAGAGTGTAATAAGCAAAATAAGTCAGTCAGAGAAAGATATCATAAGATCTAACTCATGTGGAATTTGAGAAACACAACAGATAAACATAGGGGAAGGGAAGAAAAATTAAGATAAAAACAGGGAGGCAAACCATAAGAGAATCTTAAATACAGAGAACAAACTGAGGGTTGCTGGAGGGAAGGTGGGTGGGGGAAGGTTAGATGGGTAATGGGCATTAATGAGGAAACTTTTTGCAGTGAGCACTGGGTGTCATATGTAAGAGTTGAATCACTGCGTTTTACTTCTGAAACCAAGACTACACTGTATGTCAACTAACTTGAATTTAAATTTTAAAAAAGTGAGTATATTTTGTGCACCATGGGTGAGCCTGAGAAGCCTCATGGAAGAAGTGGAAATTACCCCACGCTGGCAATATGTGTAACTGTTTCCCAGGAAAATATCAGTTCAAGCTACATCTTCACTGTGGCCAGGATCCAAAGCTTAGAGCCTCTTTCAGGCTTTCCTTCCATGGTCCCCCACCAAAAACACAAAACAAATTCCAAAACACCTTAAACCAGTAAATTCAGCTTGCCAAACTAAAGAGATCCAGGTAAATATTTGTTACAGATATTAATACAGATCTAGATGTAAATGTAATAACAATAACAACAACAATAATAATAATTCTCAGTCTTGGTCTGTGCTGAAGAGGAAAAGAGAGAGAAACCATTTCAGTAGTAATAAATGTGTAAATTTTTCCCTGGAGAAACATAGCTTTCCTGAAAGGTTGGCAAGAAATCTGAAGTAACCAAATTCGGTTCATAATAAAGAAAATAAGTATCAATCTTATCTCCCAAGAGTCTTCAAAGAAAAACTTCACCAAACAGATCACTTACCAGTCATCCTCCATCTATAACATTACTTTGCTCTGTACTCATTTTGCATGTTACCTGGAAGAAGATTTTGTATTCCTTTCTAAAATAAAAAATCCTTAAGGTAGAACCTACTTCATTATCGCTCAATAATGCTGCAAACCCTAATTCTGCAAGTAAACATTACTATGTGCAACCAAAATTTGAACTAGAAAGCATGGCAGTCTCCAAACTGTCTGCTCATTAGACCAAGAAGAAACACAGCCACCTCTCCAACACACCTACCTACTTTACTACCGCTAGCACTACCCCTCTCAAACCCCCTCCCAGTCTGGCAGAGGCAGAATTCCAACTCAGTGAAAACCCATCATGATGAAAAATAACATGCTCCAGGCCAACTGTATGTAGACAAAATCCAACCAGCCAGATGTAGACCAAATCTATGTAGTCATAGAACAAAACATTTTGCTTCCTTCCCATAATACCTATGGATTTTCTGACACATGCAGACATCATACTAGTATCATTGCACCATTATTTATATAAATAATCAGATAGCCAGAGCTTCTCTAGAGGCTGTATAGACTCCATATTTTCTAGTATCATTCTTGTATGGTTGTGAACAAAGCAGCTTTTCTTAGTCCCTCTGGGATAACTGTAGAGAAGACAGAGTGAAATGAAATGTTTCTCATTCATGATTTTGACACATTTACAGATGTAGTTTCAGTCATAATCCAGTTTTGGAAATTCTTAACATTTCTATCACTCTAAAACATATGAAGAACTTGACAAATCAGGAAAGCCTGAGCTTCTGCTTCTAGAGGTCTTCAGAAACTAGAAGGGCTACCAGGAAGAATCAGAATTGGAATTTCCAAGCAAGAATCAGAAAGAGAGCTGGAAAAATATGAGAAGGGAGTGTAATTAAGGGAATAGAAAATTATGTGATACATTGATTTCAACAGTGAAATACTATTTTTCCTCTACTTCTCCCTACTACTCTCTACTCCCTTTTCTCAACCTCGAATCCTGTCAACAGAGAACACCTAATAAAAGTACTCAGGTGAAAGCAGTAGAAGAAAATCCAAATGCCTCTCTACCTTATTTTCCAAATTACAGCTGTGACATATGATTCCTTTTGTCTACAATGAGCACTGATCCACATTCATTTTTTTTTCAAGGAACCTTTGGTTTCCCCCCAAAGCCTTCCTTTCCTTGTAAGCAAGAATCTAGAAATCTGTCCAGTGGTCCCCACTATAACTACAGTCCATCTCCACTTTCAGACTAGCAGTTGTGAGTGGTCAGAGGCCGTGGCTTATTCTTCTTTGTACCTCCTCTCATCATGCACCCTCAGTAATACAATGCACACAAGGTGTCTTAGGAAAGATCGATTATCTCTGGTTATATTCCTTCATATCTTCAAACGTGTCCTTCTGCTCTCCCATGTAAGGATTAAGCTATTTCTTTATGTCCTCCCTCAACAGATTTTGCTTGGTTCTTCTCACAGCCCTAGGTGGCTGCTCCACATTGTCACCATCTCTCTTGGAAAGTTAATTGTTTTGTTTGTTGTAGGGAAGACACCAGATCATCTGAGTCACATGAAAGTTGTATCATGCCTCTAAGTCCTGAGTTGTTATCCAAATATGGATTTACATCACTTCTCCACAAAGACCCATCTATCTCACCCCAGCTCAGGAAACACAATCTACAACAAAGAGCCTCCACCAACACTTTTCAAGGGACAATGTTTATCCTTCTTGCCTACTTTTTTTTCTGATTTCTAGTATGCTTTGTAATTTCAGTGATAATAAAAGAAAAAATGGATGAGGATAAATCAAAAGAATATGATTCAAAAATCATATTTTCAATTCAGAAGATACTTGGTGAAGGAAATTGGTCTTTGCGTATGATTTTGCTTAAACTAGGGTTAAAGAGAATCTGCCTTTGGAAGCATATAACATGTATCAGTTGATAATGGAGAGAAGTTGTCCAAGAACTGCTAGAGGGAAAGAGAAATACAACATAGAAATAAACATTTGCCACACATAATCAGTAAAATGGGTGTCATGCATGCAGAAGTGTTTTCTTGGCTCTAGTGTTAGGAAACAGCCCATAGTGTACTTGGTGGTTGGGGGGTGTTGAGCACCCCCATTTTATCTATCAACAAATATGCCTATCATATACATAAAATTGACAGATTCAAAGAGAAAGAACAGAGCCATCAAATTTCAAGGTTTATTCAAGATTGACTCATAATATATTTGAGACTTCATAAAAGCCTTCATAAAGTGTTTTAAAGATCACTAGGCAGCTACACCCCAAGGGAACATAGTAATCTTTCCTCTTACAACCTGAACTAGCCTATAATCAATGCCTACCACAACTTTTTAAAATTAGATAAGAAAGCCAGGGAGATACCTCCAGCAGCTGTAAAAATAGACATCTAGCTCCTTAAGCTTGGAGCTTGGTGATGGGGAACCATCTTATCACACTGGACCTGTTCTTCTGCAAAGTCCACACCAATGCTCTCCCTAAGAAGATATGATATAGAGACTTTCAGAATATCAAGTGAGAAAGTGTGAAGAAACATGAAGGTGGCAGGAAAGTCAGGTAAAGAATCTTCCTTCATTCAAAGAACATGTCTAAGTAGACTATGTGCTGTGCCCTGTGGGAAACACAAAGGTGAAGAAACCAAGATCTGCACCAGGTCAGTAAAAAACGCCAGGAGGGAGGGCAGGGCAAAGAGGTAGGAAGGACTCTGGAGGAGAAGCACCAAGGAATAACCTCCCCTAACTCATATTTTCCTCAGCAGAGCTGAGAATCTCAGTGGTCAGGAGGTGAACAGAGTGTAGGGCTCTAAATCACTCTAACCCCTCAAACCTAGTTGTCTTCCCAAATGCACAAGGCCTCTGGTCTGCACCCTGCAATCCACAGTCTAGCCATGGGGGCTAGAAACCCCACAAGGCTTCCATAGCCAGGTGCATTCCAAGCCCAGCCCCCCTCTCTGGCTCTGTTTCCATTTTCTTGCCAGCTCTATAAAAGGATAAATCACTTACCCATGGACTTGTTCTGCCTCAGAGGGGAAAGACCTGAGAAGAAAGTGCAAGTTAAACCTAGGGAGAGAGAGCTCACCAAACTCCACACCCGAAAAACAAATAACCCAGTGAAGAAATGGGCAGAAAACATGAATAGACACTTCTCTAAAGAAGACATCCAGATGGCCAACAGGCACATGAAAAGATGCTCAACGTCACGCCTCATCAGGGAAATACAAATCAAAACCACACTCAGATATCACCTCACGCCAGTCAGAGTGGCCAAAATGAACAAATCAGGAGACTATAGATGCTGGCGAGGATGTGGAGAAACGGGAACCCTCTTGCACTGTTGGTGGGAATGCAAATTGGTGTAGCCACTCTGGAAATCAGTGTGGAGGTTCCTCAGAAAATTAAAAATAGACCTACCCTATGACCCAGCAATAGCACTGCTAGGAATTTACCCAAGGGATACAGGAGTACTGATGCATAGGGGCACTTGTCCCCCAATGTTCATAGCAGCACTCTCAACAATAGCCAAATGATGGAAAGAGCCTAAATGTCCATCAACTGATGAATGGATAAAGAAATTGTGGTTTATATACACAATGGAGTACTACATGGCAATGTGAAAGAACGAAATATGGCCCTTTGTAGCAACGTGGATGGAACTGGAGAGTGTGATGCTAAGTGAAATAAGCCATACAGAGAAAGACAGATACCATATGGTTTCACTCTTATGTGGATCTTGAGAAATTTAACAGAAACCCATGGGGGAGGGGAAGGAAAAGAAAAAAAAAGAGGTTAGAGTGGGAGAGAGCCAAAGCATAAGAGACTGTTAAAAACTGAGAACAAACTGAGGGTTGATGGGGGGGTGGGAGGGAGGGGAGGGTGGGTGATGGGTATTGAGGAGGGCACCTTTTGGGATGAGCACTGGGTGTTGTATGGAAACCAATTTGACAATAAATTTCATATATTGAAAAAAAAAAAAAACAAAACAGGGAGAGGTAAGGAGCTTGGCAAGCCAGAATCAGGACTTAGATTGGATCTTAGCAGGGGCCTTGGAAGGCAAGCCCTCTAGGAGGTGGGGCCAATGGGGAGGCGGGGTACATGAAAAGGCTGGGAAAGGGTGCACTAGATAGATTAGCTGCAGTCCTGGTGGTAAGCTGGGAGTAGCCAATGGGAGACTAGTGGGGCCATATCTAAGTGCGTTGGTGGAGTGAGGACTTAAATGGGGGGCCTTCGTTGGAGACTTTGTTTGCAAAAGATGTGAATTTAGAAGTAAATAAACTCTCTAGGGTTCTGGGTATGGAGAAAGTCCTGATTGGCAGGAGGAGGTGGGGGGGGGAGCCAGGTGGCGCCCAGCCTGTGGTGATTCAGAAGCCAGTCCCAGATCCAGCTAAAGAGCCCATTCAGCAATTCTTTGAACAAAGATAGGAGCACCGCACCGCCCCCCTCCCCCAGCTGCCTCTTCCAGAATTTCCTACTAGGTTCCTCTATCACCACCATCCATCTCTGTCTCCTCACCCATGTTTTCTATCTCTCAAAGAATAAAATTAAAAGAGAGCTGGCTTAAGCTTCACCCTGAGGGATTTCCTGAGACAGTCATTCAGAGTTCATAGCACATTCTAAACTGAATATGCATTAAGCATTGTGCTGGAGGAAATAAATGAAAAGATATAGTCCCTGCCTACGGAGCTTCCTGCTCTAGACAGTCATAACATCAGACTTCCAAGACCCTGAAATGGTGATCAAAGGAAGGTGCCTCCTTCATCCTATAATGTTAATCCTCAGAGGCAGACTTGTCAGAGATAGAGAAGGGGGGGCTAGAGACTGAGGGTTGAATGCACCAATGATGGGTCGAAGAATCCCTCAAAGGAAAAGAGGTGCCACTGCCTCTCTACTTGATAGTGCTGAGGTTCCATTAAACCCTAAATTAGGTTCCTTAAACACTGGGGTGGAGGTGGAGGGATGGGAGAGAAGGGTAGCAGATTTTGTCTCTACATGACAAAATCTATACTACTATACTAAGACAGATTACTGAAATTAGAGCAGAAAGAATTATTCCAGATCTCAGGAAGAACCCCCAACTGAGGAAAACCTACAAATCACATTGACCCTGCCCTAACACATCTTCAGTAGGCATGGACCAAGGGCACTAATTGAGAACTTCTTTCTTTTGTTCCAGGTACTAAGCTGGGTAGTGGATGTGTGGCCCAGCCGGGACTACAGAGCTAAAATTCCTAGAGGCAAAGGAGACAGTCAGGGGTTTGAAGGATGGCTTCCATAACAGAACAGTAGGAGGAGAGCATCTGGATGTTTGATTTGTGTCTGTCCAACAGTTCTAGGCTGCCTTCCCCTTCCTCTGGCTGGGATTTTCCCAGATGTGCATCTGCTTGATGGAAAGAAGTGTGTAGGGGGAGGGTCTTCCTGTCCTTGCATCTGGTCCCAATGACGATATGTTCCCCTTTCACCCTATGCTACTCACTGCCTACTGGATAGACAGTGGGTAGCTGGGGAGAAATTGCAGGACCCCCAAAATAATCGCTAGGTAAAGAAAAGAATGGGTACAGTGTTGGGGAATACAAAGGACACAGAATGGGGCCATAATTCTCTCGTGGACAAAGGGGTACGTCATGGGGTGACTTGGTAGTTGTGGCCCATCCAGGTGATTTCACGTGAAGTATCTGAACCTTGATGGGTTGGAGGAGGGAAGAGGCGAGGAGGCAGGGGTGTGAGCCAGAGATAGGGGAAGAGGTTGAAAGACATAGAGATAAGAGAAGCAAGGAAGAGAGATAAAAGGTGGGGCAAGAAAGGCAACAGGGATGTGGGGAGACACCAAAAGGAGACAGACAGGAGATAGGCATGGAGAAACTAAAAGGCACACAAGGTGAAACTCATAAAAGTGTGATGGCAAGAGACACGTGAGAGAGTGAGAGATGGAAGCAGGGAGGGAGACAGCCAAAAGGAAGAGCTGAGGGTAGACTCAGTTCTGAAAATCTCAGACCAAAATATGTCTGGAGTCAGAGAAACAGGAAGGTCTATAGACAGGCAGATCTGCCTGACAAAGATGAAGTTTAAAGAAGCAAAATAGGAAGGAAGGACACAAGGTTTCCGGGAGGAGGGGGGAGGGAGCAAGAGAAAGAGAGAGAAGGAGGCAGGTGTGGAGCAGGAGGAAGGACCCAGGCCAGGGAGAAGACATATATTTGCTTTATGATCCTCTTCAGTCTCACCTGGTACCCGTAGCCTCTCAGGTGCTGCTGGGTGGTAGATGTGTCCAGGAAGCTGATAGGATGAAGCGGCTGCCATCACTGCCCCTGACTCCCTCCCATTGCCAACCTGGGGATCCGAAAATCCCTACATGGATATGAAAACTGCCACCCCTGCTCTCCCCCAAAATGCTGCAATCAAAAAACCCCTGAGGCTGACCCCTAAACTTATCAGAGTTAATGTAGCTTGAGAAACCAGTGCAAGGGGGAGTGGGGGCAAAGGAGAAAGAGAAACAGAGGCAGCAGGCAGACAAGGATGAAAAACTCTGGAGAAGGTGCTGGGGACAGGACGGTTAGGGATCACATGGAGAAGAGTGAGAAGAGGGTAAGGTCTGGGATGATGTCTGCATTGAGAGCTAAATAAGCACCATGCAAAGTATAAGCAAATAACACATTAGTGACTGTCCATTAATTTGGGGTCAACAATGTAGATACCTTCTGAGCAGTCATGATGTAGGCCTTGAAGCAGCTCTTCACTAAAGAGCTCCCACAAATATACAAATGAAACCCACAAAAGGAGAAACTGAGGCAGAGAACCGTGACTTTGAGGCCAGTGTACATGCTTGAATCTAGGTTTCAATGGACCTGAGATGAAGCAACTAGCCATGGCAAGCTCGATTCTGCCTTTTTTCCCCAGGCTTTCCTGGGGCACTGCAAAGACTGACTCCTCCAGGTCCTCTCAGGAGCCAGTGGAGACACTAAGAACATTAACTCAAGCAATCTAAAGGAGAGTCGTCCTCCCCACCCCCTTCCTTGACCACCATATTTGAATGTCCCAAAGGCCAGATGTCTGGTTATAGCCAGAGCTCAAGGAGTCTCCTTAGCAGCAAGAAAGAGAGCAGAGAGGGAACCTTGCAGAAAATCCTGAAGAAAAGATAAGGGAGCAAAACCCACCAGGTCCATCCCACCCCACAGACACTTAGAAGTTTAATAAAGTTCAGAATGTCCAGGGCTTCTGTGTAATTAAAACCAGGAGCTGGGTAATTACACTTCTTCTCCAAGTTCTACCCTTTACCCTCCCTCTTCCCCATGGACACACATCTGATGAAACACACTGAACCAGAGGACTTGAGAAACTGCCTCCACTAAAGCGATGGACTTAATTTTAGGAAAAGGAATTTAGAATACATTTGGAAAGGATTTCCTTAGAGGTAGGAAATGCTAGTTAAATGCTAGAACCAGAGAAACACATACACACACATGTACAACCAAAAGGAAAAGGAAAGCCTTCTCTTAGCTGCTATTTCTCTGTCTATGGGATGGACCTCCAGATGATGTGTCCCACATCAGGAAACAAAATATAGTCTCTCTAAACTTTAGGAAGTTAATTCCTCCCTAACCTTTAGTTAGGCAAACATTCTGAAGAATTACACAGTCTATATAAGAACCCCAAATCCAGAAGCCTAGTTTGCTGTCCTATCCCCCAAACCTCCCTCTCCTGTTGGATCTCAACCTGTCTGCACCTCTCAGTGTCCATTCTTTGGACTCACCCTGTGAACCCAGCCTAGGGGGAAGGAAAGCATCCCAAGGGAGGAAAAGACATATCTGGGATGTAAGAAGAGAGACACACAAAACAAGAAACCCTGGGAGAGCATGCATGCATGCATGCATACATGCATAAATAAATAAATAAATAAATAAATAAATAAGAAGAAATGAAACATGTAAGATAATATACTGTAAACAGATCCTTCCAGTGTTGAGGGACATATGGAAGGGAGGATTAACATGGACCTGGAGAATACAAAGCAAGATCAAAGACAAGGAAATGCCAGATTCGGAAGCTTGGGGTGCAAAGGGCTTGGGAGACAGGAGGTTGATGTGCTCAGCAGGTCTGGAGAGAATAAGCTGAAAAGATAACAAAGATGTAGATGATTTAAAATGCCTAGTACATTTAGATTTACAAATATTTATAGATGTACACATAAATCTTTAGATAAATCTCATTTTATCCTCAGTACCATGCTACAGAAGCAGGTATTAGTGCTGCGATTTTACAGATAATGAAACTAAGGCACAGAGAGGTTAAGTAACTTGCCTCAAGTCACAGAGCTGGGAAGGGGCATAGCAAAGAATAAAATGACTGCACTGTGGTGCCCCTTCCTGCAGGTTCTGCCCTGGGAAGCACCCAGGCTTGGAGCCTATTGTCTGAGGGAGAAGTTACTCCACAGAGGGCAAAAGACCTGCCTCCTGGGGCCCTTCTCAGCATCCTCTGCCCAGAAGAGCTTGGGCAAGTTTAGACCTCATCTGGGAAGTGGGGAAGTCATACCTTACCCTCTGAAGATGAAAAGCTAAACCAGATTATTTATTGAAGATCTTTGAGCTTTAAAATAGAATTTAATCCATGGAAGTGGTGGGTGAGGGGAATAGCCAGGATAAAGGTTTCAAAGCCTTCAGTGTTTCCATTACCCCTCCACACCCCATCTCGGTCTCCCTCTCCCTTTTTATGTCTCCTGACCCCAGAGGCTTCTTCCCGACCTGTCTAGGCCCTGGTAGATGTATTCCCCGCCACCGCCCCCACCCCTGCCATGGCTCACTAGCCTATGCAGCCCAGGCTCAGTCAGCCTCACAGCATATAAGGACATATCAGAGATGTCAGCCTAACTTCCCAGCATCTTGTCCACCCAGCCCAGAGTCACTGTGGTACAGTGTACATTACTGCCCAATATTACCACTATCAATTCCCACCCCTGGAAGGTGGGCTTCCCAGGTCATCCCAGCCCAAGCTCTCTGCCCCTCTTTCCAGCAGACCCTGCCTCCTCCATCCCTTGCCTCCCTCCCTAACACACTTTCCCCAACACACACACACACACACACACACACACACACACACACACACACATTTCCTCCTCATCTGGCTCACATTCACATTCTCAAGATCATACACTTACTGAGAGCTCAGACTTATCTGAACCTCTCCTCTCCATTTTCTTGCTCCTTAATAACTAAATGAGTATCATTCTCCTTGTCTCCTAGGAAACTTTCTAGACTTGTCTTCTTCCATCTTCCCCCCTTGGTCATTGCCAGTCTCCCATCATCTGAGTCATGGGCCTGGTCCAGTTGCCCTTGACCAACTCAGCTCACAAACATTTTCACCCAGAGCATGTGCTACGGAGCACCCAGAGCTCTCTGCCTTGGCTCTTAGCCTCATCTTACCAGCTGCCAGGAGCTCCCACACGGTAGGGCCCCTGCTCCTCCCTCTGGGTCTCCCCTCACTGCCCAGCACACACAGAGGGTAGAGTGTGTGACTCACTGATTCTTCTCCCTAGAAGAAAGGAGGGAACTGAGGAAGAAACCCAAGCAGGGACATCATCTGAGCCTACACTGCCCTTTGAGGTTTAGTGTCAGGGAAGCAGGAAGTTGGAGAGAATCCATCTCTAGTGGGGCAGTGCTTTCATTTAGAGATCCCAGGATACCTGTGTGTGTACATGTGTGTGTGCATGTGTGTGTATGTGCTCGCACACTTCTAAAATGCATGAAGCATGGAATAAATTCATTGTATTTATTTATTTTTTTTTATTTTTTTTTCAACGTTTTTATTTATTTTTGGGCAGAGAGAGACAGAGCATGAACGGGGGAGGGGCAGAGAGAGAGAGGGAGACACAGAATCAGAAACAGGCTCCAGGCTCTGAGCCATCAGGCCAGAGCCTGACGCGGGGCTCGAACTCACGGACGGCGAGATCGTGACCTGGCTGAAGTCGGACGCTTAACCGACTGCGCCACCCAGGCGCCCCAAATTCATTGTATTTAAAAACAAGAGACAGGCATGGTCACCCTAAAAAGCACTTACTGACTGCCTCCCCACCTCCCACAGGGCTGTTTCATCCCAGCCCAGCCTCTCTGGGGAGACAGGTACCTTGCTTGTTTCCTTCTTTCCCCTCATGTGCTTCTCAACAGACTGTCTCTCTCCTTGCCTCTCTCTCCCTCCTGCAGTGAGAGGCGCCTTCCCTTTCCCTGTGTCTCTGCACGCCTGCCTCCATCATATTCCTTCTCCTCCACTCTCTCCCTCTGTCTTCTGTCCATTTCTCTACTCCCTGTTGCACTCTCAGTTTCTCTCCCTCTGATCTCAGTCGGGGCTCTGCCTTTTCTTCTGCATCTCACTCTTTCTCTAACTTTCATCTTGTTTCTGTTCTCTCCCCCTCCCCCTCCACTGCTCAGAGCAGTCCTTCAGGAGGGTTGTGGCATCTCCTTCAGAACCAGAGGATTCTGCCGTTTTGTATGAAGCTCTGAATTGTTGTGTTCCCGCCACACACACACACACACACGCACACACACACACACACACACACACACACACACACACACACCAGCAGAGCCTTTGACTCAGAGTCTGTATCCCACCCTCTGCAACCTCTACCTGCCTGTTCTCACTGCCTCCCCCTCTGGTCCCCACCTCTTCCTTTTCATTCTCTGTCTCCCTCTCCCTCACTCTCTGTGTGCACTTTCCTGACTACCTCCTCAGCCCTGGTCCCATGTCCATGGGCCTGTCTTTGGCTCTGGGTCCATGATTTTCAGAGCCCTGACGTTGGGTCAAACTCCTGTTTCTGAGTCCATGTCTGCCTCTGTTATCTCTGGCCTCTGAGCATCTCTCTGACTGTCTTGGATCTTTTGCTTTGCTCTCTGGGTGCTGCTCTCTTTCCCCTCTCCTGTCTCTGGATCTGGCTCCCTGTCTGTCCATTCCACTGCCTATTGTCTTCCTCTGTTGACTGCATGTCTATGTCTCTTAGACTCTTCATGGTGTTCATACCAGCTCTGCCTTATTGGGCCCTCTCTGTCAGGCGTGGCTTGAATCTACTGTATTTTCTTCCTGCTCCTATCCTTGTCCCTATCTGTCCTCTTCTCTGCTTCCCAGTGCTGCCCTGCAGTTCCTGGAGTAGGCTGGTGGGGAGGGAGTAAAGGCGACTGGGAAGGCAGACTTTCATGTGGAAGATGGATGACTGGACTATCAGGATGTACCTTGGGCTCTCACTTCAGCACTCTCATCTAACATTCTCCAGGACTTTAGATTCGGATCACCTCCCCTGCCTCTTGTGCTGGACAGCCAGGCCCTGAGACTTGGCCCCTCCCCTTCCCAGTTCATCCACTGGGAGCCATTGGAAATTCTGGGAGGGCATTCAAAGTCCCATTAGGCCAGGTATCTATGTATCTGGAGCATTCTATGAGAAGAGGAGTGAGGAGTGGCAGGAGGCCCACTGAAGGTGCTTCGTTGGAGGGGGTTAGGGTTGTGCAGAACAGAAAGCTTGGGAGCTTTGCCTCTGGATCTTGGGAGAAACTAACCAGTGGATCCTTCCATCCCTGAGATAGATGCATTTGGTACAATGAATCCAGACCATATGTGGCTGGTCTTCAAATAGGAGGGGAACAAAAAGTGTGCGTCCTTCTATTATCCCCTCATGGCACCTGTAACCCTTCTTTGTACATAGAAAGTTCTCAATAAAGTCATTGGCTTGTATTTCACCAAGTATCCTAAAGTAAGCACCTAAATCAGTAGAACTCAATCCCTTTCAATATTGTTCCCACCCCACCCCCCACTCACTCACTCCCAGCAAGTCAGTATCTGCAGCCAGGACAGTTTCCCCTGCCAAGCTTTCCAAGTACCCCAGTGATCATGGAACTCCAGCTCAAATCCCAGTCATTCCAACCCATTCTCCTCCATCACTTACTTCATGTCCCTTCCTCCTCTTCAACCCTCTTATCCACCCGATGCAACTTGCCCCCTGGGTGTCTCCCCAAAGACAGATACTCACTAATTAGCACTGAGCACTATAAGGGAAGGGTTAAGGGCAGCCTGGTGGGTGGAACAGAATTCCAGAGCTAGCAGATAAGGAGGTCTGTCAGCATCTGTCAAATATTCCATCTCTCTCCAGCATCCCTGGCTCCTGACAATCCATCTCTCTGCTGAGTCTGATGGACAGAGCTTAGGTGCAATTTTGGCAAAGACCAGTCTGTTCCGGACCCATTTTCTCCAGGATCATCACTACTCCTGATACCTTTCTTTGAAATCTCTGAAGACTTTGGAATCTGAAGTTTATATGAAACCCAAGGATGGAGAGAAATTGCTCTTTAAGCTCAATATCCTGATACCATACCCTTGTCTCCACTGCACATCCCTAAAGCAGAACTTAAAATTTCAGATGGCAAAGGAGGGAAATCTCAGGAAGACTATCCTAGCCTTAAGGAGGTCCTGAGTGCCTCCCAAAACCAGGGAAAATGGCAGGCAGGCAGAAGATGCTCTTAGACAAAGATCTCTCCTTGTGATATAAGCCATTTCCACCAGGGAGTAGTTACTCAGCCCTGACTCCTTGAGGGGAACCTTCTCAGAGGCAACCTGTGAAGAACTCAGGGCCACAAGAGGGTGGCAGAGAATGGCTCTCCCTGCAGAGCCAGTCCTGGGCCCTAGGATCTGGGTAAGGGCTGGGCTGTCCAGGTGAGGGGAGTCTGGCTCCAGCAATAACTTAGGAGTTTCTGAATTCTGGAACCCCCTTCTGCAGCCTTTTCCACTGACATCCCTTATCCTCTTTGGCCCCTGAAATGCCATCACCCACTCTAGACTCCTTCCCTTTTCTGGTCCCAGCACTGGGGCTGCTGGCACACAAGGTCAGATGACATTCCAGCTCACAAAGGTGACGCTTCACAGGATCCCAGCTGATAACTAGAGCCAGAACTTGAACACACATTTTCTTGCTTCCCAGAACAGGGGTCTTCCCATTTGTGCTGACTGCTGCTCATAACAGAAAAGCACACTTCATAGGCCCCAGTGGCAAGCCAGCGCACAACCCATGGTTTAAGAATCAAGGTCAAGGGGCGCCTGAGTGGCTCAGTCGGCTGAGCCTCCGACTTCAGCTCAAGTCATGATCTCACAGTTTGTGAGTTCGAGCCCTGCTTTGGGCTCGCTGCTATCAGTGCAGAGAAAGCTTCAGATCTTCTGTGCCCCTCTCTGTCTGCCCCTTCCCCACTCATGCTCTCTCTGTCTCTCTCAAAAATAAGTAAAACATTAAAAAATCAATGCCAATCAAAAAGAATGAAATCTTGCCATTTGCAACTACGTGGATGGAACTGGAGGGTATTATGCTAAGTGAAATTAGTCAGAGAAAGACACAAATCATGACTTCACTCATATGAAGACTTTAAGAGACAAAACAGATGAACATAGAGAAGGGAAACAAAAATAATATAAAAACATGGAGGGGGACAAAACAGAAGAGACTCATAAGTATGGAGAACAAACTGAGGGTTACTGGAGGGGTTGTGGGAGGGGGGATGGGCTAAATGGGTAAGGGGCATTGGGAATCTACTCCTGAAATCATTGTTTCACTATATGCTAACTAATTTGGATGTAAATTAAAAAAATAAAATAAAAATAAAATAAAATAAAATAAATACATTAAAAAAGTAAAAAATCAATGTCAAAGCTACACCCTTCTCCATGTGATACATGTTTATGTACACAGGTGCACACAGGACTTTAACCATGGAGCACAGGCATATACACCACAACACCATGCTATGTACACTCTCACCGTCAGCACACACACCCCTCTTCCCATCAGAATCTCACAGCCCCTGCCCTTCTCTTCCTACTTCCTGAACTGCAAGAAGAACTTCTCCTCATTTATCATTTGCTCTTTGTCCTGTGTTTCCAGAGTGTCCTCAAAGATGCAGACAGGGAAGCACTTTCCCAGTCTAACCTAGTCCCTCCTACCACAGCCTCTTCTCATGTTTCCCCCACTGCACAGCTTGAAGTGCAAGGAAGACAGAGGGAAAATTAGTGGTCCCTGAGCTTTCTTCCCCACGTAATATATGTTTACATACATGACTGGTGCACACAGGACTGTTAACCACAGAGCACAGACACGTACACCACAAACACTGTGCTGTGCACACCCTCACCCTCAACACACACACCCCTCTGCCCCTCAGAGTCCCACAGCCCCTGACTCTCTTCCTACTTCCTGAGCTGCAAGAGGAACTTCTCTTCATTCATCATTTTCTCTTTGTCCTGTGTTTCCAGAGCTCCTCAAAGCCGCACTCAGGGAAGTACTTTCCAGTTCTAATCTCATCCCTGTTTGGCATGGCAGACCTTGGAGTCACAGGGGAAACAGAGGGAAAACCGTTGGTTTCTGAACTGAACTCGCTTCTCTGAATCTGCCCTGTTTATCATGGCCCTCCTTCCCAGGAAATGTCTGACCCATCTGTGATCCACCAGTTTTAGCCCACATCCTCTCAGTGTCCCTACACTCTGTACCCATGTCCCTATCCAGAAGAAACTACTTCCATGCTTGGAGGAGGGGGTGCTGGGATCCATTTCACAAACTCATTCTGGGCTTATCTGGAATGCAGTACAAGAAGATTCGAGTTAGACTCAGTAAGAACTTCCCAGAACAAATGGTTGAAAGATAGCTTGTGTGAAACTCAGAAAGAATGCATACATGGCCTTCTCAGAGTACTCAAGAGACAAGAACTTGGTTTGGACCTGTCTGGGTAGTACTGACTAGAGATAGAGGTTTTCAGTGTGATTCTGGTCATCCCAGCCTCAGGAGGTAGCACAAACTCATACATTTACAAGCAGGCATGCACACCCAAACTTATACACTCTCATGTACTCATCAAATATACCTATTGCACAGAACTTGAACTGCCCACTGTAGATTTCCTCACAGGTGCCCTAAATAAAAATTGCCAGTTGGGAACAAATTGATTAACTTTTAGTGGAGACAGGTACAACATATTCCATATTAAAGCTAATTGAAGTTTGTTGGTTTAATTGAAATAGATACATATGTAGCATTATCTGCACTAATATAATAATTTTAGGCAGAGGGGCCAAGATGGTGGAACAGCACAGAAGTTTTTTTGCATCTCTTGTCCCTTAAATACAGCCAGATCAACACTAAACCATCCTGCACACCTAGAAAATGGATTGAGGATTAACACAACAATCTTCACAACCTGAACCAGAGAACTCAGCAGTGTGCAGCACAGAGAGGAGAACTGGGGGGAGAGAGAAGCCATGGAAGGTAGGGAGCTATTTTTGCTTGCAGAAAGAGGATGAAGATGGCAGTAGAGTATGAAAGCAGATGGAGAGAAAAGAAAGAGTACACAAGGGACTGAACAAAAAAGGGAAAAAGGAGAAAGGAGAGGGCTTAAATTCCATTAAGACTCTATAAACAGGGAGCACAGAGTCTGAAACTCTGCAGATCGATACCTGGTGGAGCTCTGATGGGAAGGGTGAATCCCCAAGAGTGGAGAGTGATGTCTGAGGGGTCCATGGGCCACATGGGGAGAGGCAGTTCCCCTGCTGGGAGGACGTTTAGTAGAGGCTGTGAGGCCATCCCACAGGCAAAGTTCCCAGCAGACCCCAGAAAACAGCCACATTGGCTGGTGTTAGAATGAGGACGTTAAGGGGGGAAGCCTGGTGCCAGATGTGTGTTGTAATTTTCCATAATCCCTGAAATGCTGCTGCTACACAATCATGTGAACTTTTTCCAGGGCGGGCTGGCCCCCCTGCCACAGTCTCTGGGCACTGGCAGAAGCTCAGTCCTGAGAACGTTCCTGGGTGTGGCTGGCACCTGGCCATTGCTCGGTGAGACTCTCCCCCAGAAGGTCTGAGATGGTCAAAGCTGCAGTCTCTCAGAAGTGAGGGGTTAGGAAACACAGCTGCATCTGAGATAAAGCTCAGGAGGAGGATGCTCCCTGACAACCTGATTGCTTGGTCATAGACAGTGTAAAAGCAGGGAGTGGATGGAAGCCAGAGACAAAGGAGGGGTGTGTGATTGCTGGTCAGGGAGAGCACAGAGTTCTGACACTAGAGAATGCGTAGCTGGGTGACACTATTTTCACCTTTCTTGTGCATGAGCATACACACCTACACATGCCACTACAATCCACCACAGTAACCTAAGCAGCGCCATCTAGTGGAGAACAGAGTCCTTACACTAAGCCCTGCACAAATGAGCCAACCTCACTCTTCAGGAACACCACAAGTCTCTCTGCCTCCATAGTTTATGGACTATAAAATTCTTCGTAGTTTGACTTCTAGGGGAAAGCGATGTAATTTCAATCATATTTCAGTCTCTTTGCTGGTCCATCTATTCAATTTTCTTTTCTTTTCTTTTCTTATTCTCAAATATGGAAAGAGAAAAAATTTATTTTTATTTTCCATTTTATTAGAAGTATTTTCTTTAATTTTTTCTACTATACTTTTTTATTTTTTTGCAAAATTTTCAAATACTATTTTACTTCAATCATTTCATTGTATTCTATTTCATTGTATTCATTTTTTATAATTTTCATTTTTTTCTTTCATTTTTTCCCTTTTCTTTGGTTTGTTTGTTTTTTATCTTTCCCTTTTTTCTCTAATCTAGCAAGCTCCTTTCAACAACCAGAGCAAAACACACCTAGGATCTACCATCATTTATTTGATTTTTTTGTGTTGTTTTAATTTTTTTAATTTTTTTTTTTACCTTATTTCTTTTCTTCCTTCAAAATGATGAAACAAAGGAATTCACCCCAAAAGAAAGAGCAGGAAGAAATGGCAGCCAGGGAATTAACCAACACAGATACAAGCAAGATGTCTGAAACAGAATTTAGAATCATGATCATAAGAATACTAGCTGGGGTGAAAACAGATTAGAATCCTTTTCTGCAGAGATAAAAGCTAGTTAGGATGAAATAAAAATGCTATAACTGAACTGTGATCTCGAATGGAGGCCACGGTGGCAAGGATGGATAAAGTAAAGCAGCAAATCAGTGATATAGAGGACAAATTTATGGAGAACCATGAAGCAGGAAAAAGAAGAAGGAGACTAAAGCAAAAGAGCATGATTTAAGAATTAGAGAAATCAGCGTATCATTAAAAAGGAACAACATTAGACATAGGGGTCCCAGAAGATGAAGAGAGAGAAAAAGGGGTAGAAGGGTTATGTGAGCAAATTATAGTGGAAAACTTTCCTAACCAGGGGGAAGACACAGAAATCAAAATCCAGGAAGAACAGAGGACTCTTATTACATTCAACAAAAACCGACCATCAACAAGGGATATCAAAATTTGTCAAATTCAAATCACAAAATACTCAGACAAGGAAAGAAAGGCATCATTAAAGCAGCAAGGGAAAAAAAGTCCTTAACATACAAGGGAAGATAGATCAGGTTTGCAGCAGACCTATCCACAGAAACTTAGCAGGCCAGAAAGGAGTGGTAGGATATATTCAATGTGCTGAATTAGAAAAACATGCAGCCAAGAATTCTTTATCCAGCAAGACTGTCATTCAAAATAGGAGAGATAAAAATTTGCGTTGGGTAGTATAGACATTTTAACAATATTTGTTCTTCCAAATCCATGAGCATGGAATGCTTTTCCATTTCTTTGTTTCCTCTATGGTTTCTTTCATAAGTGTTCTGTAGTTTTCAGAGTACATATATTTTACCACTTTAGTTAGGTTTGTTCCTAGGTATCTTATGGTCAACTAATCTTTGACAAAGCAGGAAAGGATATCCAATGCAAAAAGACAGTACTTTCAACAAATGGTGTTGGGAAAACTAGATGGTTACATGCAGAAGAATGAACCTAGATGACATTCTTACACCATATGCAAAAATAAATTCAAAATGGATGAAAGACCTAAATGTAAGACAGGAACACATCAAAATCCTAGAGTGGAATACAGGTAACAACCTCTTTGACCTCAACTGCAGCAACTTCTTACTAGACACATTGCTGAAGGCAAACATGAACTATTGGGACTTCGTCAAGATAAAAAGCTTCTGCACAGCAAAGAAAACAATCAACAACACTGAAAAGCAGCCTATGGAATGGGAGATGTTTTCATTTCTGATTAAGCATTAGTATCTAACATCTATAAAGAAGTTATCAAACTCAACACTCAAAAAACAAATAATCCAGTGAAGAAATGGACAGAGGACATGAATAGACACTTTTCCAAAGAAAACAACCAGATGGCTAACAGACACATGAAAAGATGCTCAACATAACTCATCATCAGGGAAATACAAGTCAAAACCACAATGAGATACCACTTCACACCTGTCAGAATGGCTAAAATTAACAACATAGAGAAAAACAGCTGTTGGTGAGGATGCAGAGAAAGAGGAAACTTCTTGCACTGTTGGTGGGAATGCAAACTGGTACAGCCATTCTTAACAATATGGAGGTTCCCCAAAAAATGAAAATAGAACTACCCGATCACCCAGCAATTAAACTATTAGGTATTTACCTGAAGGATACAAAAATACATATTTGCAGGGATACATGTACCCCGACATTTATAGCAGCATTATCAATAGCCAGACTATGGAGAGAGCCCAAATGTACATTGATTAATGAATGGATAAAGAAGATGTGAGAATACACACACACACACACACACACACACACACACACACAGTGGAATATTACTGAAACATCAAAAAGAATAAAATCTTGCTTTTTGCAATGACATGGATGGAGCTAGAATGAATTATGCTAAGTGAAATAAGTCAATCAGAGAAACAAAAATATATTATTTTACTCATATGTGGAATTTAAGAGACAAAACAGATGAACATATGGGAAGGTGGGGAGAGAAGGTGGGGGAATCAAACCACAGGAGATTCCTGATGATAGAGAACAAACTGAGAGTTGTTGGAGGGAGGTGGGTGGAGGATGGGCTAGATAGATGATGGGTAATAAAGAGGCCAGCTGTGATGAGCACTAGGTGTTGTATGTAAGTGATGAATCACTGAATTCTATCCTAAAACCAATATTGCACAGTATGTTAACTAAAATTTAAATTATAAAAAAGGCAAAGTTTTCTTGGATTGTTGCTCTGCTCTTAATAAGAAATTCTATAGAAGATTTTTTTTTGTTTCCTTTGTCTGCCAGAAAACCGATGTTTCTATGTTTTGCATTTATCTGGTCTTTGATTACTTAAGAGAACTAAAACTTCTCAATAGTAAAGGAGCTAAGTTATGCTAACAACTATAATACTTTATGGAGAACCTCTTATTGCCAGCTTCATTAAATAGATAATTAAATATTAAGTTTTATAATGATCTGTAATCCTATTTAGGTGTGTGCTTTAGAACTTTCTGAGGTTGAACAAATTTCCTAAGATTCGAATTCTCAATTAAATCTTTTTGACTAATCAGGCTGATTCATTTGGTGTGTTAATTACATGGGAAGCATTATCAAACAATGATAATAAACCTTCTTCAGTTGTGTTGTGTGGGTACATACTGTAACTGTTCTAGAAAATATAGGAAATTCCTGAAGTTTTATTTTTTAATGTTTATTTATTTTTGAGAGAGAGAGAGAGTGCAAACAAGGCAGGGGGTGGGGGAGGGGACAAAAAGAGAGGGAGACACAGAATCTGAAGAAGGCTCCAGGCTCTGAGCTGTCAGTACAGAGCCTAATGCAGGGCTTGAATCCATGAACTGTGAGATCATGACCTGAGCTGAAGACAGACGCTCAACAGACTAAGCCACACAGGTGCCCAGAAATTACTGAAATTTTAATATGTTCAGGTATAGGGTCATCACTTGATATTCTAATTAGGAAATGTGTTCACAGAAATACTAGATTTCCTCATCAACTGCATTATAGTGAACTCTCATCAGATCTTGAACCATATTCATTTTTGAGTGTTTCCTCATTTATATTTATTGTTCTGATGCTCTTGCAAAATGTGTTTTGTCTTCAAGGAAATTCATGTAAAGGATTTTTGACAGATATAGGGTTTTGATATCTTTAAAATCACAAAACTAAACTGGTAAGACTTTCTGGAACTAATGGAAAATCTCATTCAAACAGAACAATACTTAGTAACATGAGACTGTATGAATTGAGGAAGATGATTAGTTTTTGTGATTCTTGTTGGAAACTGCTGGTTCTGTACATCGGCTCTATCAGATCTAAAGAGACTTTCTTTTAAGATATCTAAGACATGATAAAATACTGTTTTGTGAGAAAATTGAACAATTTTAGCTTTTCTCTCTACCTGAAACACTCTAGAGCTCAGGTACTCCTGGTATTTTTTTCTTTCATGGCAATTGCAGTTGTCTGCATAAATTCAACAAGAATCTGTTCTCCTTATAACGGGACACCACTGGAAACATTAGTTACTTCACAAGGGCTTTGACATAATGTCATGTTTGAGAGAGACATGCTTAGACTCAGATATGACCAGACAGGTTTAATGAACTAAGGTTGACTTTATGAATCCAATAAAGACCTTTGGAAGTGTTGGCCTGATGGCTTCCTTACAGAGCTCCCAGCAGCCTTACCAGGTGAGTACAGAAAGTAAAGAACATCGTTTCCTGGCAGGTTCATGACACCTCAAGATATTTGGGGGATCTCTAGAAGAATTCACCCAAATCTACAGGTATTAGAGGCAGGTATTATGTCAAGTATTGGGCTTGTCTTCAAGCCTGGAGAGGCTCTTAAAAGTTCAATCTACAGATTCCTTATGAAAAGTTCCAGTGAATCATGTTTGAAAGAATCTATAAGGTCAATAACTATTCTTGCTGAGTTTATGTAAATAATTAGGTAAACTTTGTTAAAATGGGACTTGTTTTTCAAATAAAGTAGTCTTAACTTGGCTCTCTTTGGAAATGAGGGTGATTTTAGAGAGAAAAATTATGTTTCAATAATACACTTTTATGAGTGTTAAATTCTAGTTCTGATTAATTAGATTAACATTCTTTGAATGTTTGTTGTCTGCCTAAGCTAGACAACTTGAGGGAAACTTCAAATACTTGCCACAATAGTTCATGTATAGACAATCTTCATGCTTGTCACTCTATGGGGACAATAACACCCCATGGGCATTTGATTACTTGAAGAACTGAACAATAGGATAGACTCCCAAAAAATTGGGTAATTCGGCTATCACCTTGACCAGATCTATGTGACTGGGATAACCAAACTGCTCCTTAAAATCTGAAGTGTACCTCACTCCTTGGGGTAACTGTGAACTTGCAGAAGTAATGGATGGCCCCACTTTCCTTATGACTGGATAGAGGATGCACTTGGAAACACTCATATTCCCAGACAAAACTTCTCCCACTTCCAATGAGTCCTCATAATTATTATATTGTTAAGGCTAGACATAAGGCAAAGAGGGCTGCGTGATCCTTTAATCTAACCAAATTTTTTGTAAGTCTCTGTCATGTGCACCTCAGCCCCATCTACTAGGGAAGATTGATCAGCAAGAATTTCAGCTACTTTTTCAGTGTCTATCAGGATCTTCCTGATGCCTGGCCAACCATGCCTCTTGCTGTGTCCAAAGCCCACTTTCTCACAGATGCTTCCCTTAAATATCATCTTCCTCTCTCTTCAAAGTTAGAGTCATAGATAAAGAAGGCTGAGAGGAATAAGAGAAGTGAAATGCCCCAGAAAGAAAGCAAGAAGAACTGGCCATACAGGGAGTGAAGAGGAGTTACAAGGATGGGAGGGAGTGGGGGAGAAGTTGCAAGGGGAGAATCAAAAGACTGAAGAAGCAAGAGTAGAGGGAGTGAAATGTATAGGACTTTGTCCCCAACTCTACCAAGGAGGCCAGGGCCTTTGTGAGGAGGGAAACATTTGCTCTTGAGCTACCAACCAAACTATTTTTTAACAACAGGAATCAAGGCTCAGTAAAGGTGTGAAAGTTCCAGGTGCCAGTCTCACATTCCTGTTATCCACTTCCAAGCCTTTCCTAAGATGACCACTGCTCTGCAGGACACAGAAATTAAAACTACCAATTGTGCCAGGAGGAGGGGGCCAGGAAAGTAGTCAAGGGAAGACCCTGAAATGAAAGAACTAGGTGAAGGCTGCCAGGAGGTTAGCAGACTGCATGCTCTTCACAGCCTTCGTTGTCTTCAACCTTGGAGCAGGGATCCAGGTATGGCTTGGGAGGGTGTCTCCAAAGTAACTCAGGAGATATCTTTCCCCTCACTCAAAGCCTGAAAATCTTGACTAGGTCCACTATGAAGTACAGAGCTTAGAACCCACTGAGACAGAGGTGGGAGATGAAAGGGAGTCTCTATGACAGCAATTTGCCTCTCTCTATGTGTACTTCTGTCTCCATCTCTCCCAGCTTCTCACATACTGGTGCATCATTTCAGAGGCTTCCACTTTGATTTGTCGCCATGTGTCTAGCAAGATAAAATCTCTTAACGCCTGTTGTGCTTGCCAACTCCTAGGCTGGAAAAAAGAGGAAAGAATCCATCCTGAGGCAAGGGGAGGGCCCTGACTTCTTCTCTGCCTAAGGCAGGGGGAAAGTTGGGAAGTTGGACTAAAGAAGAAACCAGTCTTAAGGCTGGGTTGACAAAAATGCTTCCTGGTGGGAAGGCTGTTCTTATTCTGTTATTAATTTTATTATATTTTTCTTCAGGTTAGAAATTGAATTAACTTATAATCATAGAAGGGTAAATATATGACAGTGACTATAAAGGCCTTTCCAGATCTCCCTATTTAAAGAATATTTCCTATTATTCTTTATCACAATACCAAGATTATTTCCTTTGGATGTTTATTATACTCTGTAATTACTTGAACTATGTTTTTTTTTGCTTATTCTCTATTTCCCAAGAGAAAAAAAAACTATATTTGAATGACAACAAGAATGAATGATGAATAAATATGGTATATGTGAACAAATCTACTGGTTGGATAAAAATTTCCTTATAATATGATCCATACCTGAAAATATCATGTCCAGACCTATATTAATAGTATCCTTAATCAGTATTCATAATGATCCTATTCTACATCTCTATCCATGGCTTCTTTCTCTACAGCTGTACACCATGCATGAAAGTTATTTAACAATTTTTTAGCTCTGTGTTAAGCCTTATGGAGGAATATAAAAATATACAGGATGCAGTTTACCCACTCCAGAAGCTTACAGTTGAATGAAGGAGAAAGGGAAGATACAGTAACACAACTGAGGACAATAAGCTATGGTAAGACTGACATAAAGGAGTAGAGGAAGTCAAAGGAAATAAATTTCTTCTTATGTGGATTATCCAGGAAGGCATGGGTAGGAGGTAATATTTAAAGTGGACTGTGATCATTGTGCAGAATTTTAGTAGTCAGAGGTTAAGAGGAAGGAATACCAAGGAAAATACATAGCTACTGAGAAGGATTTCGTGACTTTTGGCATCATTTGATATTGAACTTCTCTTGATCAATAGAGAGTGAAGTACAGAGACCAGTAAAATTCAAGAAAAAGCTGCAAAAGCTGGAGACTTTGAATACAGAAAACAGGACCCAGGACCTGATTCCAAACTTCTTTTGCACCTGGTCACACTGAAGGGATGTAGGTTTCAAAAGAGACAAGATATCCATTATGCCTCCATCTATATGTCTCCCATCTCTTTTCTCCCCCCACTGTGTTCTTTATTAACAATGAAATTATTTCTTAATATAATCACTGAAAGATCACAAAGCACAGAAAAACATATTCTACACAAATTAAGTCAGGTAATTTGCATACCTTGGGAAAGGAAGAAATCTCTCCTCCTTTCATCTCCATAGTCAATTTTCCTCCACTTTCTGACATTATATGTCAATAAATATTTGTATTTTCTCCTTCTCTGGACAAGAGATGCTGTGAAATGTCTGATGTAAAGTAAAGTTTATCATAAAATTCCTCATAAAAAAAGTCCAGCAATGGCATTGGAAGGTGGGGGAGGGGGTTCCTGTGCTGTGTCTACCTTCAAACCACATGCAGGTCATACCACCTCCTGCTTCCAGGAGCTTTGCTGCAGGTTTTCTAAAGATGTAAACAGAGACATTCAACTCCTCTTACCTTGCATCTGTCAAATTCATTGCTTTCTATGAAATTAGTTTAACAAAGTACCAGTTTCTCATAATGTCAACTCTAGTATCCTTAGTTAGCATATTTTTAATTCTCCTCTTTCTGGGATGACTCAAATAGTCTCACGTGGAAGTAAAGAAGTAAATAAAGTGGCTTCTTTTATTATCTTCTGTCAGGGGGTTGGAGGAGAGGAGATGGTTACCTGGGTGGTGTACATACAAGAGTGGCTGTGTATTAGGCTAGAAAGTAAAAGACAGGAAGGGATTGCCTTGTGGCTGCTACTTCTCTTTCTCTACAAACCTCTTCTGATTGTAGAAGATTTATAGTCTTCTAAGATTAATCTATATAAAGATTTATATAGGAGCTCCAAAGAAGCCCAGCATCTTCACCATAAACTTCACAGAAGAAAACTCATTGAGTCCCCCCTTGAAAGGAGATGAAAAGTGAAAATCAGGATTTGGTACAAACTCACAGACCAGGGCCAGGAAAGGAAGGAGGTCAGTTCTTTATAGCTAGTTGAAGTCCTTCAGGATTTGTGTACATGCACACACACACACACACACACACACGCACACACACACACATGCATGCACATAGGTATGCACACACCATACCCAAATACTCTAACAAATATGGTCATGTTTATAGTCCTACCAAGAAAAGTGTACCCCTCCTCCTTGTGTACACCACTCTCTGGTGCTTATTTCCACACAAATTCAATAACATATGTCCACATATCTGGCACATACACATGACTCTCAATGAGGTGCTTTATGAATATAATATATTGAGCCTCTCCCCCTTTCCAGACTACAGGGTGGGGCACAGTGAAGGTTAATGAGAAAATGTATGAGTATAAGCTTGCATTTGTCACTAAATGTGTCTCTGACTACATGCCACAAAACAAATATAAATTTTTTTCATTATTCACTATTTTGCATTATCCACTGTCTTTCAATTATCTCTATACCACCAAGTTTCAGTGATCATCTATCCCTTACTGAGCTGCTACTTCATGAAGAGTATAGCTCAGGGGTTAGTGGCATGAGCTTTGCTCAACCTTGGTACAAATGTTAGCTTCACTACTCACTTTGCACAAATTACTTCACTGTTCTTTGTACCTTTCTGAGGCTTAGTTTCAAATTTTGTAAGGTAAGCATAACAATACTCAAATCATACACTTTTGTATTAAATAGGTGATCATGTGAAGTGTTTGGGAAAAAAGTATAGGCTATAGTACTCAGCAAATGATAGCTATATTTTTATCATCACTTTGTTGGCATTGGAGATACAAAGAAGTAATACATAAAAGAGATGTTTTCTCTTCAGAGGTTTTTAAATCTCATCAATGACACAAGATAAATACATGGAGAGAGGAAGAACATGGAAACCCATAGCTGTTTATTTGAGTCCAAACATGCAACTTTTTCTCCTAAATCAAAGCCCTGTTGACACTTTGTAGGAGATTTGGATGCTCTAATAAGATTTTTATTCTGTAATTCATCACTCCCATGCCTCATAGCCTAACATACACCACACGTCTATCCCAGCTTTTCACTTAACAAGTTGAGTGGAGAACTCTTGGGATAAAAAATATTTTGAGAGTGTATTTTCTATATTTCCCTGTTTCTGGGCAGGAGACCACCTGAGGCATTCCAAACCCTAGTGAAACAGCCAAGCACACAGTGAGAGTGCCTGCACCTTCCCATCCCTCCCTCCTATGGAAGACCCCATACTTAAATATAATAGAAAACACTGGCCTTTCTATGCCAACCATAAAGCCCTGAGTGCTTCAAGAAAGATGCATACTTTCCCAGGCTGGACCCAGTCTCATCTTCAAAGATCCCCTGCAATCAGGTAGAGCAGGTTGGACCTTCTATCAGTTTCACTACTTCTGGCCCCTCCCCACATCCAATGGGAATAGATGGAACAGGACCATGGGAGGACATGTCAGGCATTCTCCTTCCCTGGGACATATTTTCCCTGTTGCTCTTTGAATGCACAACTGTTATTACTGTTGGGTCTACAGGAAGGGGAGAAACTACTCCTTGCCCTGAACATGACTCCACTCTGATAGAACAGACAGGACAGTCACTAGGACTCAGGCCTAGCTACACAAAGGCAAAACTAGAAGTGCCTGAGTACAGTTCTAGGTGGGGTATGGATCTAGATAAACTTAGGTATAGTTCTGGATGGAGAGAAATGCTTTTGTCAATGAAGTCTCCCAGAAAATAGTTTTCAAGGACTAGCACAGTGCTAGCCTGAAAGGAAGAAAAATTTTCTGTACCAGAGAAATGTGTAAGGCCCAATTCAATTTAACATGAATTTATTATATACTCATTATGTTCCTGAAGCCCACCTGGATGCTCTGGGTGAGTAAACAAGATACACTCCTTGGGCCTCATGGGTGGCTCAGTCAGCTAAGCTTCTGACTCTTAATTTTGGCTCAGGTCTTGGTCTCAGAGTTCATGGGATCAAGCCTCTCTTTGGCTCTGCAATGACAGCACTGAGACTGCTTGGGATTCTCTCTCTCTCTCTCTCTCTCTCTCTCTCTCTCTTTCTCTCTCTCTCTGCTCCTTCCCCGCTCACTCTCACTCTCTCAAAATAAATAAAATAATAGAAAAAAAAGATACACTCCTTACCTGTGATCTACAATCAGGAACAAAATAAAGAAAATAAAGACATTCAGATAACTGTGGTACTTTATTTTTTCATTCCAGCTTTACTAAGGTATAATTGACATAAAATTATAAAATATTTAACATGTACATTGTGGTGATTTGATAGACATATGCATTGTGAAATGATTCACTATGATTTCCTCACTGTGAAAGGATTAAAGATGGTATTTTAATCTAAATGTTAGATTAAGTGAAGATAAGTGTTCAAAGGTACCTTTGCTTTCCTCACTTCATCTTTACATGTGGAGGAGCTTCAGCTGGAGCTTTGGTTTTCAAAGAGTGATCCCTAGAACCTCAGCATCAGCATCTCCTGAGAATTTGTTAGAAGTACAAGTTTTGGGCTCCATCCAGACCTAGTGAATTCCAAATGCTAGGGGTGAGGCCCAGCAATCTTTGTTTTCACAAGCCCTCCATGTATGGGACACCTGCTGAAGGCTGAGTACTACTGAGCAGAGAACTATTCCTGGACTCACTCCACCTCTGCCTCCCTCACCATGACTTTCATTAGTGAGTTGAAGAGACAGACAGCACTGGGAATATCCAGCTCAGCCTCTTCCAGTTTTTTGTTGATTTTCTTTTTTTATTTAGTGCTAAGTTGCCCAAAGGACAACTCCCTTGCTCAAACAAGAGAAAATCTAATAAAAGCAGACTCTCTCATGTGGTAGGAAGCAGGTGGTGCTCAGCACTACTAGGGATGAGGTTCTTTGAAAGAATTAACAAAATTGACAAACCACTAGCCACTTTGATCAAAAAGAAAAAGGAAAGGACCCAAATAAATAAAATAAAAAATGAAAGAGGAGAGATCACAACCAACACAGCAGATATAACAACAATAATAAGAGACTATTATGAGCAATTATACTCCAATAAAATGGGCAATCTGGAAGAAATGGACAAATTACTAGAAACATATACACTATCAAAACCGAAACAGAAAGAAATAGAAAATTTGAACAGACCCATACCCAGTAAGGAAATCGAATTAGTAATAAAAATCTCCCCCCAAAAAAACATCCAGGGCCAGATAGCTTTCCAGGGAAATTCTACTAAACATTTAAGGAAGAGTTCAAACTTATTCTCTTGAAGGTGTTCCAAAAATAGAAATAGAAGGAAAAATTCCAAACTCATTCTATGAAGCCAGCATGACCTTGATTCCAAAACCAGACAGAGACCCCACTAAAAAGGAGAACTATAGACCAATTTCCCTAGTGAACATGGATGCAAAAATCCTCAACAAGATATTAGCCAACCGGATCCAACAATACTATATATATATATATATATACACACACACACACATATATATATATACACACACACATATATATATATATATATATATATATATATATATACACACACACACACATATATATATGTATATATGTATATATTCACCACAACCAAGTGGGATTTATACGTGGGATGCAGGGCTGGTTCAATATCTGCAAAACAATCAATGAGCTTCATCACATCAAAAAAAGAAAGGAAAAGAACCATATGATCCTCTCAATAGATGCAGAGAAAGCATTTGACAAAATACAGCATTTTTCTTGATAAAAACCTTCAAGAAAGTAGGAATAGAAGAATCATACCTCGAGATCATAAAAGTCATATATGAATGACCCAATGCTAATATCATACTCAATGGGGAAAAACTGAGAGGTTTCCTCCTAAGGTCAGGAACAAGACAGGGACCTGTCACCACTCTCACCACTGTCATTCAACATAGTATTGTAAGTCTTAGCCTCTCCAATCAGACAACACAAAGAAATAAAAGACATCCAAATTGGCCAGGAGTTCAAACTTTCACTCTTCACAGATAACATGATACTCTATATGGAAAACCCAAAATATTCCACCAAAAAAGTGTTAAAACTGATTCATGAATTCAGTAAAGTTGCAGGATATAAAATTAATGCACAGAAATCGGTTGCATTCCTATACACCAACAATGAAGCAACAGAAAAAGAAATCAAGGAATTGATCCCATTTACAATTGCACAAAACCCATAAAATAGTTAGGAATATATCTAACCAAAGAAGTGAAAAATCTATATGCTGAAAACTATAGAAAGCTTATGAAAGAAATGGAAGAAGACATAAAAAAATAGAAAAAGACTCCAAGCTCCTGAATAGGAAGAACAAATATTGTTAAAATGTCAATACTACCCAAAGCAATCTACATATTCAATTCAATCCTTATCAAAATAACACCAGAATTCTTCACAGAGCTAGAACAAATAATCCTAAAATTTGTATGGAACAAGAAAAGACCCTGACTAGCCAAAGCAATCTTGAAAAAGAAAACCAAAGCAGGAGGCATCACAATCCCAGACTTCAAGCTATACTACAAAGCTGTAATCATCAAGACAGTATGGTACTGGCACAAGAACACACTCAGCTCAATGGAACAGAATAGAGAACCCAGAAATGGACCCACAAATGTATGGCCAACTAATCCTTGCAAAGCAGGAAAGAATATCCTATGGAATAAAAATAGTCTCCTTAGCAAGTGGTGCTGGGAAAACTGGACAAAGACATGAAGAAGAATGAACCTGGACCACTTTCTTACACCATACACAATGATAAACTCAAAATGGATGAAAGACCTCAATGTAAGACATGAAGCCATCAAAATCCTCGAGGAGAAAGAAAGCAAAAACCTCTTTAATCTTGGCCGCAGCAACTTCTTACTCAACACATCTCCAAAGGCAAGGGAAACAAAAGCAAAAATGAACAACTAGGACCTCATCAAAATAAAAAGCTTCTGCACAGTGAAAGAAACAATCAGCAAAACTAAAAGGCAACCAACGGAATGGGAGAAGATTTGTGAATAACATATGAGATAAAAGGTTAGTATCCAAAATCTATAAAGAATTTATCCAACTCAACACGCAAAAAACAAATAATCCAGTGAAGAAATGGGCAAAAGACATGAATAGACACTTCTCCAAAGAAGACATTCAGATGGCCAACCGACATGAAAAAATGCTCAACTTCACTCATCATCAGGAAATGCAAATCAAAACCACAATGAGATACCACCTGACACCTGTCAGAATGGCTAACATTAACAACTCAGGCGATGACGGATGTTGGTGAGGATGCGGAGAAAGAAGATCTCTTTTGCATTGTTGGTGGCAATACAAGCTGATGAAGCCACTCAGGAAAACAGTATGGAGGTTCTTCAAAAAAACTAAAAATAGAACTACCCTAGGACCCAGCAATTGCACTACTAGTTATTTATCCATGGGATCCAGGTGTGCTATTTCGAAGGAACACATGCACCCCAATGTTTATAGCAGCACTATCAACAATAGCCAAAGTATGGAAGGAGCCCAAATGTCCATCGATGGATGAATGGATAAAGAAGATGTGGTGTATATATACAATGGATTATTACTCGGCAATCAAAAAGAATGAAATCTTGCCATTTGCAGCTACATGGATGGAACTGGAGGGTATTATGCTAAGTTAAATTAGTCGGAGAAAGACAAATATTATATGACTTCTCATATGACGACTTTAAGAGACAAAACAGATGAATATAAGGGAAGGGAAACAAAAATAATATAAAAACATGGAGGGGGACAAAACATAAGAGACTCATAAAAATGGAGAACAATCAGAGGGTTACTGGAGGGTTTGTGGGAGGTGGGATGGGCTACATGGGTAAGGGGCACTATGGAATCTACTCCTGAAATTATTGTTGCAGTATATGCTAACTAACTGGGATGTAAATTAAAAAAATAATAATAATTAAAAAAAACGAAATAAAATATAGCCTCATTAATGTCAGAGGCAATTTTCATCTTTTTTATTTCAGTTTTTTCTAGGTATTTTATTTCTAATATACAGGGTTATTATATGCTCCATGTCTACTATATAATGATTCAACAATTCCACACATTTCTCAGTGTAATCAAGACAAGTGTGCTCTTGGGGAGCCTGGGTGGCTCAGTCGGTTAAGCATCCGACTTCGGCTCAGGTCATGATCTCACAGTCTGTGGGTTCGAGCCCCGCATCGGGCTCTGTGCTGACAGCTCAGAGCCTGGAGCCTGCTTCCAATTCTGTGTCTCCCTCTCTCTCTGCCCCTCCCCTGCTCATCCTCTGTCTCTCTCTGTCGCAAAAATAAATAAAAACATTAAAAAATTTTTAAAAAAGACAAGTGTGCTCTTAATTCCTTTTATCTATTTCACCTATTCCCCTGCTTACCTCCCCTTTGGCAACCACCAGTATTTTTTTTCCCTGTATTTAGGAGTCTGGAGTGGATTTTTTTTTTTTTATGTGTTGTTTTCCTTAAAGATTGTTTTATTTCTTAAATTCCACATAGGGTGAAAACATATGGTATTTGTTTCTCTGACTGACTTATTTTATTTAGCATTATACTTTGTAGGTTCATCCATGTTATTAAAAATGGCAAGATTCCATTCCTTTTAGGGGCCAAGTAATATTCCACTGTGTGTATTGGGTGAGTAATATTCCATTGTGTGTGTGTGTGTGTGTGTGTGTGTGTGTGTGTGTGTATCTCACACCTTCTTGATCCATTCATATATCAATAGACACTTGTATACTTTGGTTGCATTCATTTCCTGGTTTTGGTATATAATGCTGCAATAAACATAGGGTTGCTTATATATCTTTTCAAATTCATGTAACTAAAAAGCTTTGCAACAGAAATGGAAACCATAAACAAAACAAAAGGCAACCTACTGAATGGGAGAAGATATTTCCAAATGATATATCCAAAAAAAAGTTTAATATAAAATACATAAATATATAACTCAACACCAAAAAGCCAAACAATCCAAGTAAGAAATCCAAATTAAAAAAATAATTCAGCATAGGACATGAATTGAATTTTTCCAAAGAAGAAATAGACGGCCAAAGACATAAGAAAAGGTACTAGCATCACTAATCATCAGGAAAATGTAAATTAAAAGCACTGTGAGGGGGCGCCTGGGTGGCTCAGTCGGTTAAGCGTCCGACTTCAGCTCAGGTCACGATCTCGTGGTCCGCGAGTTCGAGCGCCGCATCGGGCTCTGGGCTGATGGCTCAGAGCCTGGAGATTCTGTGTCTCCCTCTCTCTCTGCCCCTCCCCCGTTCATGCTGTGTCTCTCTCTGTCTCAAAAATAAATAAACGTTAAAAAAATTTTTTTAATAAAAAATTAAAAAAAAGCACTGTGAGATATATCTTTACACCTGTAAGAATGGATAAAATAAAAAATACAAAATAACTAGTGTTGTTGAGGAAATTGAGAAAAAGGAACCCTCACACATTGTTGGTGGGAATGTAAATTGGTACAGCTACTATGGAAAGCAGTATGGAGCTTCCTCAAAAAATTAAAATACATATCATACAATCCAGTAATTATACTACTGGATGTATTTTAAAGTAATCCCTATACCCAATGAGGAGCTCAATCTCACCACTGTGAGATCAAAAGTTGCATGCTCTACTGACTGAGCCAACCAGGTGCCCCTCCCCCAGCTACTGAATATTTAACCAAATAAAATGAAAATAATTTTAAAATTTTTAATATTTATTTATTTGAGAGAGAGAGAGAGAGAGAGAGAGCATGCACAAGTAAGGTATGTTCAGAGAGAGAGGGAGACACAGAATCTGAAGCAGGCTCCAGGCTCTGAGCTGTCAGCACAGACCTGATGTGGGGCTCAAACTCACGGACTGTGAGATTATGACCTGAATCAAAGTCGGATGCTTAACTGACTGAGCGACCCAGGCACCCCTAGTTTTTTTAATATTTTTTTAAAAGCCAATAAACAACTATAGACATAATTAACAAATATACAAGTAAGAAATAATAAAGAAGAAAGAGCAAAGCCACATCCTTCATTCCTCAATAAATACAGAGCTCTATTAGTGTTCCCCCACATCAGCATCCCATGGGAGACCTAACTTTCTATGTGCTCAAAAATACTCTCCACTATTATGCAAAGGGACCAGACTGCATTCAGGTGTTATTTAATCAAGCAGAATATGTACTGGCACTGCTGAGTTCAAGGTCTACAGTTTTGGCCCTAACTTAGGTGGGGTTAATAGACCAGGCTGTGCTGGATCCCATAGCTGAAGTAGATAGCAAACCCAATCAGCATCCAGACACCAAATCAGGCCCAGATGGCAGCTGTCATCTGCATCATAAGGTAAACATTCATGAAGATGCTCAGTAATGGGAGGAGAGGCAGAACAGGGACCTTAAAGTGAAGGGAACTGGAGCTCTGAGGCTGTCTCCAGATGACCCCAGTAAGCCCAGTGATGAGCACCAGGAGCAGCACAAACACTGAAATCCACACTGGGTCTCCAGAAAGCAGAATTGGTCACTGGGCCAGCACCAAGCCAAGAAGAATTAGCAGCAGAGCAAGCAGTGAGGAGCAAACACAGACAACCCAGCCAGAGAGTGGAGTGGGGGTGGGGCTGCCTGGAAAAAGTAGTCCTTGTAGAGTTAGCCTCTCTGCTGCCGGTCCATTCTCCTCCTGAACCATTGGTTCATTTCCTCCACTCTGCTGATATCGAAGGATGAGAACACAAAGAGCAACCAGGGAGTAAGCTAGCAGAGACTCAAGTGACCTGAGGTCCACAAGATCAGTGAGTTCCAAGAAGAATGCCATGTTTGCTGCAATAATACTAAATATCACAGAAGCCATGATGCGGGAGTATGAGCCAGTACACACTCTAGCAAGGACAGGGAACAGGAGGCCATCTTTTGCCATCATGTGTATCAACTGACGAATGGGGAACATAAAGCTCAAAAGGCTGGCAGAAAGACTACAGAAAAATCCAAAAGCTACAACATAGTACGCAGGTGCCCAGCCAATAAGGAAAAATGCCTCAGGCAAGGTGCTTCCACGTTGAAGCTGATAGTAAGGCACCATAAGCGTAAGTGCTGAGGAGACAGCAAAATATAGCACAAAGCAGATGAACAGTGAAATCATAATGCCCATGGGGATGGAACACTGGGAATTCTGCTCTTTCTTGACTGTTGTAAGAACGATGCTGAAACCTATAAATGCATAGAAACAGGTAGCTGTTCCATGGAGAATCCCCTCAAAGCCAAATGGCACAAATCCTCCAGAGCCCAGAGGGCCCAAGCTTGAGGTGTCATTGAGTCCAGCTTTTACATAGTCGTCTTCTTTGAGCTTCCAGTTTTGCAGGTCTCCCTCAATGAAGCCAGAGATGATGACAAAACCAAGAACCAAAAGTTTCACCAATGTAATCACTTTGGCAACCAGGAAAAATGTATGAAATGGCAGTCTGCAATTTGATGAGCAACAACATTAGGCCCACAACAATGAAGCCTAGATATTCTGCAAGTACTTGGGGAACATGAGGTGAGATGTTCTCATTAAGAGTCTGAGCGATCTCGCGGTCCGTGAGTTCGAGCCCCTCGTCGGGCTCTGGGCTGATGGCTCAGAGCCTGGAGCCTGTTTCCGATTCTGTGTCTCCCTCTCTCTCTGCCCCTCCCCCATTCATGCTCTGTCTCTCTCTGTCCCAAAAATAAATAAACGTTGAAAAAAAAAAAAAAGAGTCTGAGCAATCTGGTTCCCAAACAGGTTGGCAAAAACTAAGGTCCAGGCACAGGCCACAATGGCTGTATCAGCAACAAAGGAGAGGATGAGGTTCCAGCCACTGAGGAAAGCCCAGAGTTCACCTATAGTGACAAAGCTGTAGAGATATGCAGAGCCAGAATGGGGAACCTGGGTACGGGCACTAATCTCTGCATAGCACAGCCCAGCCAACACAGAAGATAGGCCAGCCACCAAAAAGCAGATCACAATGGATGGCCCTGCTTGACTGCTAGCCACCTCACCAGCCAGGACATACACACACCTATACCCACTGTGCGGCCCACACCGAGGGCAACTAAATCCAGAGTGCTCAGGTGGATGTTAACTTGAATCCCATGCTCTGTTGGCGTATTTTTGCATACAAGCTTTTGAAAAAATCTGCGAAGTATCTGATACAGCATTCTAGCTGGAATTGAAGAAGATTGTAGGATCAGACAGCTGTTATCAAGCCCATGTAGTCTGGGATCAGTCTGGGATCATGTTTGGTGAGGCTGAATTAAGCTAAGTCGAGTTGGGGCTGCCACAGTCCATTGGTCAGGCCTCAAAGATCCTGTTTTGTATTTCTTCTGGTGTCTGTCATCCCTGCATAATGCCTAAATAAACAACAAATTCATACTGAACAATTGTGTTCAACCAGGCAACAAAAGCTCAGAAGTCCAACATCACTTGTTGAGCACAAATACAGAAACTGACACAAAAGACATCATAGAAAAGTCAACCCTGCTTTCTCCCCTGAAAAACTGCAAAATACTTCCCAACATTTCCATTTTTACACACCATATGACATAATCTCACATGGGTTCAACTAACTCATGTAGCTTCATGTACTAATTAAGCTGTAAGACACAACAGGGTTTGAATTTATTGTGTAATCATTCACACCATGGATGTTTGTGTGGTACTTGAACATGAGTTATGACACATTAATTCACAGATGAGAGGGCCTCATTGCAGTTATAGAACCATATTTTAAATACCATCTGAATTTAAAATACAAATATTGGTCCCCCAATCTTAAAACCCTTAGCCCCCAAATCAGCTAGCCAATGTCACACGTCACTATGGCCCCCTTTCTCCTCATTCTGTATCATTCATTTAGCTGTACCGATGGCAAAGGATATACACTCCAACCCTTTTCTTTACCCACTTAGGCCCACATGGGGTGCTGTGAGAAGACATGAAGGGGGAGAAAGGGGCAGGGCCTTCATAAACACCAGTATGAAAGAGAGAAACATGCTGTCTGGTGATAAAACACTGGCGAAATGGATGAAGCAGCCAACCAAGGGTCCATTAAAGGGAGAAGAGACAGAAAGGCCATTTTGTGAATCCTGACATTCAATAAACCTCACCCAAAACAACCAAACAAAAATTCACCACATGTTTTATGTCCACAGTTAAGAGAGTATGAGGGGTAGAGAGAAAAGAAATAAGTCACCTAGCTCATAGCTCACAACCAAAACAATTCCCTCTGTCTCCTCCCTCTCTGGCTTCTAGGAGAGAAGGTGAGCTCATTTCTGCAGATGGTCTCCTCAGTGGCCTCACTGTGCTCTATAAACACCCTGCACCATCTGTGATGTCAGTTTTCAGCAGCCTTGGAATCTGCCCTGCTCTGTGAACTTGTGTTAAAACACTAATTGTAACTCCTTAGTAATTTTTCACAAGGAGTTATTTTTAACTCCCACAAACCATTGTCTGATTATACTAAATATATTTTCTTAATTAATGTACACCACATGTGGTTCTTCTTTTCGCCTCCTCCCCTGCTGCTATTCAAATGGCCCCTCCTCAAGGAGAATAAGTTTTGGATGAACAGTTCACAGCAATGCCCCAGAAAAGTAGTGGAAAACAGAGAACACAAAGTCATGCAGCCCTCACTTTCCCCTCTACTCAGGCTTTGATTTTGAGAGAATTTTTAGCAAATGTTGTCAGAGGTTTGTAAAGACAGAATAATCAAGTCAAAATTGAAAAATATTTTTTATACATTATCAGAAGGTACGCTTGGTATTGGTTGGACTTCCATCTACAAATCCATCTAGATTCCTTATTTGCCATTTACCAGTTCCAATGTTATGATGTACCAACAAACACATCTGACCAATAAGGAAGGTCAATTAACCCATGGAACTTTTTGCACTATGAATGTGATTGATGTGCCTTCACCCACCCCCAGGCTTCCAAACCTCCTGTGGTTCACCAATGCCCTTCCTTCATAGTCTTACCTGTTACTGATTCCTCCAACCTCATCTCCTGCCCAGTTCCTGCATTCAGCCATGAAATTCTACACTGACCCCATTCCCTTGCCTCTAATGCCCCCTTGTTTTCTTCCTATAGCTAACCCCCACTTCTCTTTCAGTTCTCAGCTCAGAATTTGCTTCCCTAGGAAGTCTCCCTTGACACTTATGCTGCCCTTACCCTTACCCTTACGAGTCTCCTAGCACCTGGCTTACCCCATGTGCCATTTATTCTAATATATCAACATTTTAGGTCAGCTGCCAGTCTCCTCCATTAGACTGTGAGTTAGGTGCACAAAAAATATTTGTTGAACAAATGTATAAACAGAGAAGAGAAATCTGAAAGAGCACATAATCAAATATTCTTATCTACTTGATTTTGAGTATGTACTTTGTAGCCAAGCAATCTTTATAAACCCAGCTAATGTAAATATATAAATGGTATCATCTTCCCTGTAGAAGGCAAGCAAAATGTAAAGTGTGGAAGAAAAACCAACTGTGATAAAACTTTGACCACAGATAATTCCTGGCAAGTATGATTCACACAGGGTGATAAAGAATTCTTTCCTTTTGAGGACACTTGTCTTGAAACTATCAGGTTGCCTTGGGTTATATGCAATGAACCACCCATGCCCAGTTAGAGAATCCCCACTTTTTTGAAGGCATCATACTCAGGCCTTAAAATCTAGGTAGGATGTCCTAAGGCAGAGGTCTGACTTCATGGGACACAGGGAGGTATAATGAAGACAACTGGGGGACACTTTGAAACTTCATAACCTCTCCTTCTGGAATTCTTTTCCAACTAGCAATGTACTTCCCATGACTGCTCTAAACCACACCAAATGACAAGAAATTATCATCAATTTCAAAGCAAAGATATTGTAAAGCTTCCTTCACAGGAAGGCAGCACAGTTTAGTAGTCAAGAGTAAGGCTCTGCAGGTAGATGGTTCAGGTTCAAGTCAAAACTCAACCTCATAGTTGGGTGACTGTGGACAAATTAGCTCACCTCTCAGTGTGTTAGTTTTCACAACAGTCAAATGGGAGTAAAAGTAAATACCTCATAGAGTTGTTGTCAGGATTTAGTGAAATGATGCCTGTAAAGTACTTTGCTCAGTAAATAGCATATAATATGTACTTAATATATTCTACCTAATACTTAATATTTAAATCTGATCCACAGTCCCCAAACTTTGAAAATTAGTCTTTATAAATGTCTAGCCTCAAAATCACCCACTAAAACTCAAGCCTGTTAGCTAGTCCTCATGAAACAATAAAAACAGTTTTATTCCATAATTCACTTTGAAACTCTAAGAACTCTAATTAGACACCCTCTTACATACTGGTGCTAAACCTAGGCTTATTGAGTTAGACCAGGCATCCAAATATCCAAGGCTCAAATATAATAATAATAATAATAATAATAATACATAATGAGGCAGATGCCTCATCTTATTTCTGGAAGAGTCAGTGCTGCGTACTACAGTGGTAAAGCGTTGAACATTATATGAGAGATTTTGGATATAAGCGCTGGCTCTTGTGCTTGACTACATAAACTAGGGTAATTTGCTTAATATCTCTAAGCCTCAGTTTCCTCATCCATAAGGAACCTTACTTTACTTCCCTTATTGGATCAGTATGATAATTCCACGAAAAGATACAAACTGTAATGTACTGCTCTTGGGAAATTAACTGGGTCCACCATCCTGAAGCACAATCTTAGTGGAATTAAGAATGCACACATAGCCAGCACTGTAGTTGTTGAGTGGATGGATGTATCTAAATACACATGTAGAGCATAGACTGGAAGATCATTTATTAAATACAGGAAAGTAAGTACCCTCCCCACCCCCCACTGTGAGGAGGGGAAATGAGAATAGAGATAGGAATGAAAGGGGAAAATAAAACACATTTTGTAAAGGGGTCTGACAGGAAACAATGGGGCTAATAGTTCATGACTGAGGGAGCTGTTGACTCCACTCTGCACTACAGGTTTAACAAAGAAATTGCATGAGAAAATGTGAGAGTACAGGGTTTAGGGCATGATAAATGGCAGGCAGTCAATAGATTTTAATTGAAGGGTAACTGGATCCTATAATCATCAGGACATGGAGAATACAGAGAAAGACTACCCGCTAGAAAGAGGGTGGAAAACAAGGGAAGATGGGACACCCCTCCCACCAGTTC
This sequence comes from Lynx rufus, assembly GCF_022079265.1. Classification (NCBI taxonomy): domain Eukaryota; kingdom Metazoa; phylum Chordata; class Mammalia; order Carnivora; family Felidae; genus Lynx; species Lynx rufus. Next base: position 54,683,233 of record NW_025814889.1, read on the forward strand.
CCTCTGAACCCATTTCCCTTTCCCAATTCCTCTTTCTCCTTCAGCTCCTTGTCTCTGAAGGCTTCTTACTGGGCACTAAGGATGCTTGTACCTCTTTACTCCCTCTGAGGAACCATATCCAGACAACCACCTCCCCACAAAGACATGACAGCGGTTCTTCACATTTGTTGAATCACAGAGCCCTCTGATGTTGGTCACCTCAAAATAATATTCTACACTCTTCTGAAGTCCATCCATGGGCCCTGAGCAGGAATCCCAGAGGACCATCTGAACGGCAGGTTTAGAGATGGCTAATGCTTTTGATCATTTCTTTTTCCCTCAACTTTGTTGTGCAAGGTCGTCCTTGTGTTCTTCCCACCTTTACTGAAGATGAGGGAAAGTGGGATAAAGACAAAGTATGATGATCCAGAGAAGCACCCCACAGGAAAAAAAAAAACATCTGGGAATTAAATAATCATGTCTATTTTACTTCAACAGATGCAGGCAGACAAACAAATGAACAACCGAACTTATAGAAGACAAAACAAACCCATGGATTGGGAATCCTGAGAGAGCCTACCACAAACCCAACTTATTACAACACAGAGAAACATTACCCTCAAACTCCATGTTTAGAAATGCCCTTTCCCTGTGCAATAATCCGCAATTAGTCCAACAGTTTATATTCAGTCCAGACTCTCTGACCCAATTGTCAGAGTCCTGCTGTAATTCTCCCCCTACCCTCAGGCTCATCACCTCCTTACATCCTGACTTAATCTTCGTGGGATGAGACTTGGTACTGGGAAAGTTGCCTGTCCTGCCATGGAGGCCATCCTCACTCTTTTCTGTCCATATTGACCCTCCAGCTCTTCTCAACCCTATTCTACAGCCTTCCTCTGCATCTGCAAAGCCTTGCCTAAGCCATCTTGACTGATGCCCATCTCCAACTTTCCTCCTCTTCCCACCAGTACTTACAGCCCATCCTGATGCACAGCTGAAACTGATTTTCCCTTTCTGTCTGATGGTGCCTTGTGTGAGTCACTGAAATTCCTTACAGTCTAAAAGCTAAAAGCTTCTCCTAAAAGCTTCTAGGAGGCAGGGCCAGGATCCATATCCCTTCTCCTTCTGGATGCCACAGTCTCATCTCCAACTCTCACTACCCAGGAAAAATATCTGCTCATAAGTGTGCCAAACGACTATAAGAGACATTTAGGACAGAGGAAATGAATATATAGATGTATTTATTTACTACTATACCTTAAAATTCCAGGAAGTAGGACTTTTCTTTTTCAAAGAAAGAAAGGTCCAAACCAAGGTGTAGACAGGACACTAGAACATGCACCATCATCTATTTCAAGAGAATTTCCTGAGGAAATTTCCCAATGAGGGACCTGGGTCTGTGAATCTAAGTTCAATTAGGAAGCATTCTCTCCCAAAGGAGGTGCTTAGCAAAAGGAGATGCTGAAAGAAATGCAGAGAAGATCCAGGGAAAAGGAAGTCAGCTTTTATGGATTCTGTAATGCCCTCAGCTCCCCTTTCTTTCCTTACTCCTGCCCATATTACTCTCAGTCTCTGAGCTCCTTCTAAACTCCAAAACAAAAGTTCTATCCCAAATAACTAAGAAGAAGAATTTCTGTCAATTCCAACAGTACACTACTTAAGTTGCAAGGGTGTCTTCCTTTCTCAACCAGCACCACTCACTCCCCTTTGTCCTGGGGGGTCATTGTGTTCACTCCTCTGTCTCTAAGAAGGGTATTGCCTTCACTCTGGACGTTTCCTTTTCAAAAAATTTTTCCAGGTAAGCAAATTATACTGGTTCTCAGGGTTGGGTGTTAAATCTTCTGCCAATCAGGAAGTTGGCCTTGTGGCTCCTCCTGAATACCTTCAAAGAGAGTTTGGATACCAGTTGCTTTGCTAGAAGTTTGAAAAAGACTTGAGAGTAGTGCACTGAGGCTGTTAAATAATTAAATCAAGTTCTAAAAAGTTCAGAGAAATGGACATTAAATGCAACATCTCCAGAGTTTATATCAATCCCTTTGTATCCAAGTACAACTCCTTCCTGATCCCAAAGTATATAAATTCTCTCAGCCTCCTTAAAAGTTTTCCAGACAATAAAATCTCCAGCCAACTGAGCCAGTGGCTCCCAAACAAACCAGTATAAGCCTTTTTGGATAGCTGAGCTTCCCCAGAGTTACAAAGTCCTAAATCAAGCAGCCCTGCATCTCTGGTAGAGGGCAGTCAGGAATGCAAGAGTAGAAGCTTTGTGTTCAGGGCAAGAGCTTTAAATAATAATGTGTGGTGCATGTGCACAACCAATACTTCCAAAGCAGAAACAGTTCAGAATATATATGAAAAGCTAAACAGAATAAAATCCACCATGAACACTGGGGCTGAGTCTCATATCCCAGGGTAAAAGACTCTTGGTTAACAAAACCAATGAAAACCATTGGTTAACAAAACCAATGAAAAATGGAATCTTCCCATTTTCTCTCTCTCTTTGTACTTTATCTAGAAGTCTGTGTCCAATCATAGTCTTTCATTTATTTATTCAAATATAGTGGTCCCCAATTATTTAGCACTGCAAATAAAGCAAAGAAAAACACAAACATCCCTCCACTCAAGTTTGTTACATTCCTTCAGTAGGAAGCAAACAATAAATAAGTCATACAGAGAAAGATGGATACCATATGTTTCCACTCTTATGTGGATCCTGAGAAACTTAACAGAAGACCATAGAAAGAGGGAGGAAAAAAAAAAGATAGAGAGGGAGGAGGCCAAACCATAAGAGACTCTTAAAAACTGAGAATAAACTGAGGGTTGATAGGGGGTGGGAGGGAGGGGAAAGTGGGTGATGGGCATTGAGGAGGGCACCTGTTGGGATGAGCACTGGTGTTGTATGGAAACCAATTTGACAAGAAATTTCATATTAAAAATAAATAAATAAATAAATAAATAAATAAATAAATAAATAAATAAATATTATAAATATAAATATATATTGTGTAAGATTTTCAATCAATGCAGCAGAGGAAAGAAAAGCAAGAAAAGGTTAGGATGTTCTCTAGTGGGTTTTATTATTTTAAAATGGGTGACCCAAGACAGCCTCACCTTCACACTGTTGTGTAACTGTCACCACCATCCATCTCCAGAACTTGTTCATCTTCCTCAGCTGAAACTCTGCCCCCATAAGCAGTAACTCTCAGTTCTTCCCTCCCTGCAGCCCCTGGCACCCAGCATTCTACATTCTGTCTCTATAAATTTGACTATACTATGTGCCTTGTAAAAGTGGTATCATACAATATTATCCTTTTGTCACTGGCCTATTTCACTGAGCATAAAGTCTTCAAGGTTATAGCCCATGTTATAGCATATGTCAGAATGTCCTTCTTTTTTAAGGCTGAATTGTGTTCCATTGCCTGTATATTCCACATCTTATTTATTCATCCATCCACTGATGGGCATGTGGGCTCTTTCACCTTTTAGCTGTTGTGAGTAACAATGTCTTTTTGAGTCCCTGCTTTTAATTCCTTGGAATATATGCCAAGAATTTGGGTTGCTGGATCATACAGTAACTGTATACATAATTGAGAAATCATCATATTGTTTTCCACAGCAGCTACACCATTTTACATTCCCACAGGCAATGTATAAGTGTCCCACTTTCTCTACATATTCACCAAAACTGTGAGCCTCTGTTTTTGTTTTGTTTTGTTTTTAATAGCAGCCATCCTAATGGGTGTGAAGTGGTACTTGGCTACTTTTGAGGAATAACAAGCCCTGTGGTGCCAGGACAGAGTGAGTGAGAGGAAAGCAGTCAGGGATAAGGACAAAGAGAAAGCAGGAAGCCAGATCCTTCATGGAAGATCTGAGTCACTGTGAGGAATTCGACTGTTACTCTAGGTGTGATGGAAACCCTAGGAAAACGTGAGTTTCACATGTTGCCTACTGATTTTCATGTTCTGTGAACTACATATTGGATTCTCAACGTAAGGAAAGGACTTCTCCAGGATTTGAACAAAGGCATGGAGACAGTTCGCAGAGCTGTCAACAGATCTGCAGTTTCTGATAACACAATGAGGCCTGAACTATCTGCATTCTTGCATCTCCCACCCTCTCTAGACACCAAAGCAGAGATGCCATACGGCCACCCATGGGAAAGTAACATGATGGACTGCTTTCACTGAAGCTGTTCACTTATGTATTATCTCTAGACAGGACTCCATCACTTAAAAATCAAACAAAAATCATTTTAGTACAATTCACTATTGTAGGTTATTCCCACCATTATCATGGATAATCAAGAGCTGACATGGAGATAAAGAGGGCTTTTTCTGCAACCTGGTGAAATTAAGAACCCCAAAGACAGGCGTAGAGAGACTCTCAGAAAGGGGGCAGGAACCATGTAAATTAGGTACTCACAAGCCTTGCAGAATTAAATAGATGAATCCAGTCCCAAACCCCAGATGCCTCAGGAAGGACTGTCAAAAAATGTCTGAAATGATCAGAGCTGGAAAGAGAGAAAGGGCCCCAAAGGGAAGCCTGAAATCACATTTATGAGAGGCATAGAGTACTTTCATAACCTCACTTCCTCTGGGCAAAAAGGATGAAAGCTTTTACATCAAGATGAGAAGTCCAAGGAGTTATTCAATTTCTCAACAATAAACAATCTGAAGAGAATGACTGCCCAACCATTTATAAATGTTAAAAAATACACACTTGTATGTGTGGGAAGCAGGGGAGATAGAGGGTAGAGAAGGAGAAAACATTTTTGCTTCCTTCCCACAACATCTTTGGAGTCACTACTTCATGCACATACCACTCTAGTATCATTGCACCATTATTTGGGTAAACAAGCAGATAGCCAGAGCTTCTCTAGAAGCTGTATAGACACCACATAATCTAGTATCATTCCAGGATGGTTGTGAACAAGGCAAATTTCTTAGTCCCTCTGGGATAACTGCAGAGAAGATAGAGTTAAATGCAATGCTCCTCATTCGTGATTTGACACATTTACAGGTTTAGTTTCAGTCATAATCCAGTTTTGGAAACTCTTAACATTTCTATCACACCTATCAAGATGATGAGCTTGATGAATCAGAAAAGCCTGAGCTTCTGCTTCTAGAGGTCTTCAAAAACTAGATAGGCTACCAGGGAGAATCAAAGTGAGATTTCCCAAACAGAAATCAGAAAGAGAGCTGGGAAAAGTGAGAAAATGATGTGATACACTGATGTCAACAGTGAAAATAAATGTGTTCTCTACTTACTTTTATGATTATCTACTCCATTTTCTCAACCCTGAATCCTATAAACACAGAACACCTAATAAAAGTCCTCAGGAATCTCACTGTGGTTTTGATTTTTATTTCCCTGATGATGAGTGATGTTGAGCACCTTACACCATTCATCCTGTCAGGATGGCTACAATCAACCACACAAGAAACAGTATGTGTTGGCAAGACTGCAGAGAAAAGGGAACCCTCTTGCCCTCTTGCACTATTGGTGGGAATGCTAACTGGTGCAGCCACTTTGGAGAACACTATGGAGGTTCCTCAGAAAACTGAAAAAAGAAGTGCCCTATGATCTAGAAGTTTCACTATTAGGTATTAACCCAAAGGATATGAAAATACATATTCAAAGGGGTACATGTCTCCCTATGTATATAGCAGCATTATCAACAATAGCTTATCTATGGAGAGAACCCAAATGTCCACTGACTGTTGAATGAGTAATGAAGATATTGTGTGTGTGTGTGTGTGTGTGTGTGTGTGTGTGTGTGTGTAATGGAATATTACTCAGCCATCAAAAAGAATGACATCTTGCTATTTGTAATGAAGTGGATGGAGCTAGAATGTATTATGCTAAGTGAAATAAGTCAGAGAAAGACAAATACCATATTATTTCACTCATATGTGGAATATAAGAAAAAACAGATGAACATATGGGGTGGAAGAGGAGAGAGGAAAACATCACAAGAGACTCTTAATGATAGAGAACAAACTGAGGGTTGATGGAGGGAGGTAGTTGGGAGATGGGCTAGATGGGTGATGGGTATTAAGGAGGGCACTTGCTGTGATGAGCACTGGGTGTTATATGTAAGGGAAAAATCACTGAATTCTACTCCTGAAACCAATATTGTACTGTATGTTAACTAAATAAGATTATTTGAATATAAAAATAATACAAAAAATCCTGAGGAATAAACAGTAGAAGGAAACACATCTGCCTATCCACCTTATTTTCCAAACTAAAGCTGTAATGTACTTACAATGAACACTTTGTCTTTGTTTACAATGAGCACTAATCTACACTCATTTTTTTCCAAGAAGTCTTATAAACAGCTTTTTTTTTTTTCAACCAAATCCTTCCTTTCCTTGTAAGCACAGAATCTAAAAAACCATCCAGTGGTCCTATATATCACTCTACTCTGTATCCACTTTTAGATTAGCAGTTTTGTGTGGTCAGAGCCCATGGTTTATTCTACCATGTACACACTAAGTAATATGCTACACACAAGGGGGTTCAGAAAGGCCGGCTATCTCTCTGGTTATCTTCATTCATATCTTTAAATGCAACCTTCTGTCCTTCCATGTAAGTACTTTGATGTCTCTTTCTGTCTGTATTCTCTCACCAGACTTGGCTTGGTTCCTGTCATTGCCCTAGGTAGCTGCTCACATACTCACCATTTCCCTTGGAAAGTCAATTTTGTTTTGTTTTGTTTTGTTTTGTTTTGTTGTAGGAAAGACACCAGACCATCTGAGTCATATGAAAGATGTATAATGCCTCAAAGTCCTGAGTTTTTATCCAAATATCGATCAATATGACTTCTGAACAAATATCCGTCTACCTTACCCCAGCTCTGGCAACATAATCTACAACAACTAGCCTCTATAACCACTTATTAAGGGAAACTCTTTATCCCTCTTCCCTAGTTCTTTCTGGTCTCCAGTTGGCCTTGTGGTTTGTATAATACAAGAAAAAAAAAAAGGACAAGCATAAAGCAAAAGAATGTACCATAAAAATCACTTTTATAAATTTGGAATATACTTTGTGATGGAAACTGGTTTTTCCAGATGATTTTTCTTTAAGGTTAAAATGTAACTGCCTTCTGGAAGCACATAACATGTATCAAATTATGACCGAGAGACATTGCAAAAGAACTGCTGGAAGGCAAGAGAAAGACAACTAGAAATAAACATTTGCCACATATAATCAATAAAACAGATGTCATGCATGGATAAGTGCTGTCTGGGCTTCTGGTGTTGGGGTACATCCCACAGTGTACACGGTAGTTGGGAGGGGAGAAGGGTGGAGAACATTTTAAGACTGCAGAGGCCTTTAAAATTAAAGAGTTTCAAATATGCTTGAGATAACAACAAACTGCCTGTTGGAGACCCAGTGTCTTAAAGACCACTAGGCAGCCACACCCCAGGGGAACTTGGTAATCTCTTCCTCCTACAGCCTGACCTGAGCTATAATCAATCCCCACCACAACTGTTGTAAATTAGATAAGAGAGGCAGGGAGATACCTTCAGCAGCTGTAAAAAATAGATATCTAATTCCTTAAGCAAGGAGGAAGAAGACGCTCAAATTCTCTCTGATGGTGGATAGACCACCTTATGAAACTGGCCCTGCTATTCGGCAGAGTTCACAGCAATTTCCTCCCTAAGAAGATATGACAGACACTTTCAGACTCTGCAGTGAGAAAGTGTGGCAACACATGAAGGCGGCAGCTGAGCCAGGTGGAAGATTCTTCATTCATTCAAAAAACATGTCTAAGCACACTATGCGCTGGGCCCTGTGAGAAAGACAAAGATGAATAAAGCAAGCTCTGCACGAGGTCAGAAAGGAAAGGCCAGGGAGGAGGGCAAAGCAAAGAAAGAGGTGGGAAGGACTAAGGAGGAGTAGGGCCAGGGAATAACCCAGAAATCCTACCTGCTCTTCCCAAAATTGCAAGGCCTTTGGCCTGCACCCGCCAGTCCAAAGTCTAGCTCTGGAGCCATGAAATACCCTCTGCTCAAACTGCCCAGAGCTTTGACAGCTAGCGGCACTCCAAGCCCAGTTTCTTCCACTCTGATTCTGTCTCAGTTTTCTTGCCAATTCTATAAACACAAGAAATCACTCACCCATGGCCTTTTTCTTCCTCAGAGGATAACACCTGAGAAGAAAGCTTAAGCAAAACCAGGGAAAGAAAAGGAGCTTGGCCAAGCAGAGTCAGGACTTGGAGTGGGAGCTCAGGGGGCCCTCGGGGAGGCGGGCCCTCAGGGGGGCGGGGCCCTCCAAAGGTAGGTGAGAGGAATGGTGGAACAGGGTAAAGGATGTGCATTAGTTGGAATCCTGGAGGCCCTGCATGGGTGAGGAGGTGGACTGAGGACTTAAATGGGACGTTATTTGACTCTTTGTTGCCAGAAAGTTGTGAAATTAGAGTAAGCTTTCCAGGGTCCTGGGTATGGAGGAAGTTCTGCTTGGCAGGAGGAGAGTGTGGGGAGCCAGATGGAGCCCCACCTGTGGTGCTTTGGGGCAAGTCCCAGATCCAGCTAAAGAGCCCACTCAGCAGTCCTTTAAACAAGGATAGAAACATCCCCCACCCCAGCAACTCTGAGTCTCAGAATCTCCTACTGGATTCCTCTACCACCATCCATCCCCATCTCCTCACCTATGTTTCCCATCACTCTGGAACTAAAACTACAAGGGAACTGGCTTAAGCTTCACCACAAGGAATTTTCTGAGACAATCATTCAGAGTTCATAGTGCATTGTAACTGAATATGCATTGAGCATTGTGCTGGAGTAAATAAAGCCACAGACTCCCTGCCTAAACAGCTTCCTGCTCTAATCATTCAAATAGTAGGTCTTCCAAGATCCTGAAACAGTGACAAAAGGAAGGTGCCTCTTCAACGTTTATTTATTTTTGGGACAGAGAGAGACAGAGCATGAATGGGGGAGGGGCAGAGAGAGAGGGAGACACAGAATCGGAAACAGGCTCCAGGCTCTGAGCCATCAGCCCAGAGCCTGACGCGGGGCTCGAACTCACGGACCGCAAGATCGTGACCTGGCTGAAGTCGGACGCTTAACCGACTGCGCCACCCAGGCGCCCCAGGAAGGTGCCTCTTCCTTCCCAGAACATTAATCTTCAAACAGAGGCAAGACTTTTCAGAGATAGAGAACATGGGGCCTACTTAGAGACCCAGAACTGAATGGAGGATTATCAAGAAGCATTTGATCTAAAGGAAAAAGGGCACCACTGCCTCTACTTAATAATACTGAGATTCCTCTAAACTCTAAATTAGTTGCCATAATGATGTGATGGAGATAGAAGGAGGGGAGAAAAGGGTAGTGGCAGGATTCTCTAGGGACAGAGTCTATACTAACTATACTAAAGCAGATAATTGAAACTGGAGCAGAAAGAATTTCTCCAGATTTCGGGAAGAACCTCCAACTGAAGAAAACCTACAAATCACATTGACCCTGCACTAACACATCTCTAGTAGGCATGAACCAAGGGAACTAATTCAGTACTTCTTTTGTAGATGGTGCTATGCTGGGTAGTGGGTGAGAGGCCAGCCAATACTAAGGAGCCAAAACTCCTAGAGGCAAAGGAGGCAGGCAGGAATTGGAAGAATTCCTGGGGATAAGCATCTGTGTGTTTGGTTGGTGTCTGTTCCAACAATTCTAGACTGTCTTCCCCTGCCTCAAGCTGGGATTTTCCTAAAGCTGTATCTCCTTGAGGGCAAGAAGGGCTTGCATCTGGTCCCAAGATTCAATTCCTTTCCTTTCTTGCTGTGCTATTCACTGCCTCATGTGTAGAGAGTGGGAGGCTGGCGAAATACCTGGGCCTCCAGATAATCAACAAGTAAGTATAAGAACTATCTCAGGTTTGCAGGGAATGCAGAGGATGCAGAATTGGGGCCCTAGGTCTCTCCTGAAGGAGGGGTACAGAATGAGGGGCCTGGCAGTTGGAGCCCATCCAAGTGATTTCACATGAAATATCAGAACCATGAGAGGTGGGAGGAGAGAAGGGAGAGGAGTGAGGGGTGTGAGCCAGAGACAGGATAAGAGACTAACAGACAGACATGAGAGAGGCAAGGAAGATGGAAGGGAGGGCAAGAGAGGGGACAGGGATGGGGAAACTGCAAAAGAAGGCAGATAGGAGGAGATGTAGGTGAAGAAACTGAAAGGCACACAGGGTAAAACTCACAAAGATATGACGGGAAGAGAGACCCTCAGAGACTGAGGGATGGAAGAAGGAAGGGAGAGAGCCAGAAGGAAGAGCTGAAGGCAGACTCAGTCCCAGAAAAATCTCAGACAAAAAAAAAATATTTGGAGTCAGAAATACAGAGAGATAGACAGATCTGCTTGACAGAGATAAAGGTGAAGGAGGCAAAGTAGGAAGGAAGAAGACAGGGCTGCATTGAAGATGGGGGAGTAAGACAAAGAGAAAGAAGGAGGCAGGTGTGGAGCAGGAGGAGGGAACCAGACCAGGGAGGGGGACATATATTTGCTTTATGACCCTCTTCCATCTCACCTGGTCCCTGCTGAGTCTGGTCCCCTCTCAGGTGCTGCTGGGGGTGGATGTGCCCAGAAAGCTGACAGGATGAAGCTGCTGCCATCACTGCCCAGGCTCCCTCCCAGTGCCAACCTGGGGATACCAGAGACTCTGACATGTATATGCCTCCCCTTCCGTCTCCCCCAAAATGCTGCAATCAAAAGACCCCTGAATCTCAGCCCTAAATTTTGCAGTTAAGGAAGCCTGGCAGAACCAGTGCAAGGGGGATTGGGGGTCAAGGAGAAAGAGAAACAGAGCCAGGCAGGAAGTCAGGCTGACAAGCTCTGGAGAAAGTGCTGGGGACAGACTGGTTAGGGATCATATGGAGAATAGGGAAGAGAGGGTAAGGACTGGGCCTGTGTCTGCATTGAGAGCTAAATAAGCACGATGCAAGGTATAAGCAAAATAACCTACTAGTGACTGTCCATTAATTTGGGGCAACAATGTAGACACCTTCTGAGCAGTCATCATCAATGACTTCAAGCAGCTCTCCACTAAAGGGCCCCCACAAATACACATATGAAACATGAAAAAGGAAAAACTGAGGCAAAGAACAGAGACCTTGAGGCCAGTGTACATGCTTGAATCTAGGTTTCAAAGGGCCAGTGATGAAGCAACCAGACACATTTGTGAAGACCCAAGACTTAGCATGGCAAGTTGGACCCTGCCGTTTTCCCCAGGCTTTATTGGGTCTCTGCAAAGACTACCCTCCCCAGCTCTTCTCAGAGCCAGGGGAGACCCTAAGAACATTAACTCAAGCAATTTAAAGGGGAGTTGTTCTCTCTGGCCCACTTCCCTGACAGTCACATTTGCAGGTCCCAGAGGCCAGAAGTCTGGTTATAACTAGAGCCCAAGGATTCTCTTTAGCAGCAGGAGGGAGGGTGGAGAGGGAAATTTCCACAGAATCCTTTGGAGAAGACAAGACAGCAAAACCCACCAGTTCCATCCCACTCCCGTGGACACATAGAAGCTTAATAAAGTTTAGAATGTCCAGGGCTACTAAGTAATTAAAGCCAGGATCTGGGTAATTACATTTCTTCTCTAAGCTCTACCCTTGACCTCCCTCCTCCCCCATGGACACACATCTTTTATGAAACACATTGAGTCAGAAACTTTAAAAAACTGCCTCCACTAGAGAGATGGCCTTAATTTCAGCAAAGAAATTTAGAATACATTATAAAAGGATTTCCTTAGACCTCAGGTAGGTAAATGCTAGAACCAGAAACACACACACACACAAACACACACACACACACACACCACATAGGAAAAGGAAAGCCCTCTCATGACTATTTTTTTTGCCTGTGGGTTTCACCTCCTCATGATCTGTCCCACATTAGGGAAGAAAATATAGTCTCTCTAAACATTAGGAAATCAATTCCCTTCTAACCCTTAGATCCAGGAGGGAGATGGTTGTTTCCCTCCCCCAGTCATGACAAACATTCTGAAGAAAGGTGACAGAGTCTCTAGGTAAGAGCCCAGTATGCAGAAGCCTACTTTGCTGTTCTATCCCCCAAGGCCTCCCTCAACTTCGGATCTCCACCAATCTGCACCTGTCAATGAACATTCTTTGGACTCCCCCTGTAAACCCAGCCCAGGGGGAAAGAAAGCATTCCAAGGGAGGATTAGCAGGGCCCTTTACTCTAAGATGTGAGAAGACAGACACACAAGACAAGAAACCTGGCAGAGAAAAAAAAAACATATAAATTAATAGAGTGTAGCCATATCCTTCCAGGGCTGAGGGAAAGAAGATGGAAACAGAGATTGAGAATACAAAGCAAGATCAGAGGGAAAGAAATACCAGATTTAAAGGCTGGGAGTGCTGAGGGCTTGGGAGCCAGGAGGCTGTTGTGCTCAGCAGATATGGAGACAATAAGCTGAGAAGATATCAAAGATGAGCATGAGGGTGGTTTAAAATGCCTAACGTGGGGCGCCTGGGGTGGCTCAGTCAGTTCTTGGTTTCGGCTCAGGTCATGATCTCACAGTTCGTGGGTTTGAACCCCACATTGGGCTCTGCGTTGATGCTTCGGAGCCTGCTAAACAAAGATTCTTTCTCTCTCCCTCTCTCTCTCTCTTTCTTTCTCTCTCTCTCTGCCCCTCCCCTGCTTGCACTCTCTCTCTCTCAAAATAAATAAAACTTTAAAAAGAGAAAAAATAAAATAAAACGCCTAATGCATTTAGATATATACATCTTTACAACTGTACAGAGTTCTGTGGTATAAATTTCATTTTATTTTCAATAATAGGACACAGAGTAGGTCTCTTTTACAGATAATAAAACCATGGCACAGAGAGGTTAAGTAACTTGCTTCAAGTCACAGAGCTGGTAAGGGGAGGAGCAAAGAATCAAAGGACTGCACTGTGGTGTCCCCTCCTGCAGGTTCTGCCTTGGGAAGCACCCAGGCTTGGGGCCTGTTGTGTGAGGGAGAAGTGACCCCCAGAGAGCAAAAGACCTGCCTCCTGGGGCCCTTCTCAGCATGTTCTGCCCAGGAGAGCTTGGCCAAGTTGAGGTCTCATCTGGGAAGTGGGGAAGTCATACCTTACACTCTGAATATGAAAGGCTAAACCAGATCATTTACTGAAGTTCCTTTAGCTTTAAAATACAGAATTCAGTCCATGGAAGGGGTGGGTGAGGGGATAGTCAGGATAAAGGTCTGAAAGCCTTCAGTCTTCCCAATACCCCTCCACACAATCCTGTGTCCCTCTCTATCTCCTGATCCCCAGGGGTCTCTTCCCCACTTGTCTTGGCCCTGGCAGTACCTCCAGCCATGGCTCACTAACCTGTGCAGTCCAGGCTCAGTCATCCTCACAGCCTCTGAGGATACATCATGCTGATTTCCAATCCAAGTATTTATTCCAGGCCAACAAAGCTGTCTCCTACCTGCCTTATCGTTTGCTCATCCAGTTTCAGAATCAAGAGAGAAGTTCTCTTCTTTTCCTCCTCCACCCCATGTCCTGTTGGGTTTGTCCTACAGCCCACTCATAACTCCTTTCCTCCAGGCAGCCTTCCCTGATGAACTAACTTGACTTGATTCTGAATTTCCCCTTGTCCTTTGCACTTGATGTGTGTTGAGTGAGTATCATTGGGTAACTTTGCATATTAGTTGGCAGGGAGGAGACTGTAAGCTCCCCAAGGGCAAGACCACTTGTCCCAGTATTTCAGGCAAATGCAGGTTTCATGCCTCCAGTACCAGGCTGGGAAAACTCCCACGAGTACAAATACCTGTTTTTCACAAATGGACAGGAACAGTAATCTGGGCTCTAGTGGCCACCAGAAATGTCTCCTTCTGTCACATGCTGCAAAAGTATCTCCTTCACAATGACCTTTCAGAACCATTTTGGAGGAGGGCACATCCTCCACCATGTCTGCCCACATTCACCTTGTATTTAACTGGAAATACTGCTTCCCGGCTAGGTCCTCAACTTATTCTCCAGCCTCAGAGAAAACTTGGCTGTTTTTAAAAATCAGATCCACCCTGAAGGACAAGCATGTGCCTCTGGTGAGGATGGTCAGAGCTGTGCTGCAGGCTGTGAAGGCGATCCCCACAGAGGATGCCAGGTGACCAGGCACCTGCAGCAGCAGTTGTAAGCGCTCCTGTGAAGAAGATGGTTGTGTGGAACAGGTTCCTTGTACTTAAAACATGAGAGAGAGAAAGTCACCCTAAAAAGCACTCACTGGCCACCTCCCCACCTCCCCAAAGGGTTGTTCCATCCCAGCCCAGCCTCTCTGGGGAGACAAGCACCCTGCTTGCTCCCCACTTTCCCCTCATCTGCTTCTCAACAGACTGTCTCTCTCCCTGCCCCTCTCTCCCTCCTGCAGTGAGAGGCTCCCTCCTTCTCCCTGTGTCTCTGCACACCTGCTTCCATCATATTCCTTCTCTTGCTCTGTCTCCCTCTGTCTTCTGTCCATTTCTCTACTCCCTGTTCCACTCTCAGTTTCTCTCCCTCTGATCTCAGTCATGGCTCTGTCATTTCTTCTCCATCTTAGTCTTTCTCTAACTCACATCTTGTTTCTGTTCTCCCCCCTTCCCCTCTACTGCCCAGAGCAGTCCTGCAGAGGGAGGGGAGTGGGGTCTCCTTCAGCACCAGAGGACTAGGTCATTTTGTATGGAGCTCTGAATTGTTGTGTTCCTGCCACACACACACACACACACACACACACACACACACACACACCAGCTGAGCCCTTATCCTTTGCAACCTCTACCTGCCCCTTCTCACTGCCTCCCCCTCTGGTCTCCACCTCCTCTTTTCCCTTCTCTGTCTCCCTCTCCCTCCCTTTCTGTGCGCACTTCCCTGGCTTCCTCCTCAGTTCTGGACCTGGGTGCATGGATCTGTCTTTGGATCTGGGTCCATGGCTGTTGGACCCCCTAAGCCTGAGTTGAACTCATGTGTCTCAGGTATCTGTCTCTACTATCTCTGACCTCTGGGTATCTCTGTCATGGATCTATCACTCTATTCTCTGGATGCTCCTCTCTTTCCTCTCTCTTGTCTCTCAGTCTGTCTTCCACTCTCTCTTCTACTATGGACTGTCTCTATTCACTCTATCTGCATCTCTTGGACTGCACAGTGCTCATACAGGCTCTGTCTTCTTGTTCCCACTCTGCTGGTCTTTGCTTGAACTTACTGGGCCTTTCTGTCCCTATCAGTGTATTGGTGCTCCCAAACCCCATTTCTGCCTCCAAGTTCTGCCCTATCGTTCCTGGGGTGGGGTGGCGCTAGGGGCACAGAGGGGACATGGCAGGCAGCACTTTGTGTGGAAGATGGACAGCTGGCCCACTACAATATAGTGCCGGCTCCAAATGCATCCCTTGCTCCTCACAGAAGATTCTCCAGGACTCCAGATGCTGGTGGCCTCCTTGCCTGCTATACTCACCTGTCAGACCCTGAGGCTTGGCCCTCTCCATCCCCAGTCTGTCCATTAGGAGTTGCTGGAAATTCTGGGAAGTCACTTGAGGTCCCCCTTGGTCAGGTATCTACTTGTCTGGAATATTCTGTCAAAAGAGGTTTCAAGAGATGTGAGAGGACCCACTAGAGGTGCTTTGCTGGAGGGGCACATGAGTGTGCAGAACAGAAAGCCTGGGAGCTTTGCCTCTGCATCCTGGGCTAGACTGCCCAGGGGCTCCTTGTACCCCTCAGACAGGCCCACATGGGCAACCAGCTCAGGGAGGAGATGCAGCAGGTCTTCAAATACAGGATGGGGAACCAAAAATATGTGTGTCTCTCTTCTATCTCCTCATGGCACCTGTAACCCTCCTTGATCATCCCAGTGATCATGGGACCCCAGCTCAAATCCCAGTCATTCCAGCACCTCCTCCTCAGTCATTTACCTGGTGCCCCTTCCTCCACCTCCCCCCCTGTCCACCCAATGGCACTTGGTCCTCGGGGTGTCTTCCCAAAGACAGGCAGTCACTAATGAGCACTAGAAGACGAGGGTCAAGGGCAGTGTGGTGGGTGGGAGGGGATTCCAGAGCAAGCAGATAAGGAGTCCTGTCAGCATCTGTCAAATATGCCATATCCCTCCCTGCCAATCCATCTCCCTGCTGAGGCTGAGGGACTAAGTTTAGCCACAAACTCACAAAAGCCTAGATGCACAAAGCATGCTCAGCTCCAGACCCATTTTCTCCAGCAATCTCACTACCCGTGCCAGACAGGGTTTGAAAATTCCTGGGGGCGCCTGGGTGGCGCAGTCGGTTAAGCGTCCGACTTCAGCCAGGTCACGATCTCGCGGTCCGGGAGTTCGAGCCCCGCGTCAGGCTCCGGGCTGATGGCTCGGAGCCTGGAGCCTGTTTCCGATTCTATGTCTCCCTCTCTCTCTGCCCCTCCCCCGTTCATGCTCTGTCTCTCTCTGTCCCAAAAATAAATAAACATTGAAAAAAAAAAATTTAAAAAAAAAAAAAAAAAAAAAAAAAAAGAAAATTCCTGAAGATTCTGGGAAGCTGAGGTTGTAGATGGAACTCAAGGAGAAAGAGAAATTGCTCCCTCTGCTCAATATCTTGATCTCAGCTGCTTGTCTCCACCACACATTACCAAAAGCATAACTTAAAACCTCAGGCAATGGCAAAGAGGGTTAAATCTCAGGAAGACTTTCCAAGCCCTAAAGAGATCGTGAGTGCTCCAGAACCCAGGGGATATGGGGGGGAAATATGAGGTTGGATGACCTTATTGGGATGCAGTGTTGTGCATCCTGATACAAGCAATTTCCATCTGGGGGTCTAGGGAGATAGCTCTGTGAACTTGACGGAATTTTCCCAGCTTCGACCTGCAAAGAGCATGGCAGCCACAAGAGGGCAGCAGAGAACAGCTCTCCCTGCAGAGCCAGCCCTGGGTGCTGAGATAGGGCTGGACTGCCCAGGCTGGGGGAGTCTTTGGCTCCAGCAATAACCCATGAATTTCCAAATTTAGGAAACTCTTCCTGCCGCCCTTTCCACTGGCATTCGTTATTCACTTTGGCCCCTGGAATTCCATCACCCATCCATCCCCCTTCCATTTTCTGGGGGCACAGTAGAGACACATGGGTTTTCCTTTAAGATTGTACAGCAGGTGACATCGCAGCTTACCGAGGTGATGCTTCACAGGATCCCAACTGATAACTAAAGCCAGAACTGGAACCCACGCTTTCTTGCTTGCCAATACAGAGGTCTTCCCATTTTGTGCTGACTGCTGCTCCTAACAGAGAAGCATACTTTATAGGCCCCAGTGGGAAGCCTGCTCACCTCACTTGTGAGCATGTCAAAGCTGTACCCTTCCTCATGTGATATGTTTATACACATGACAATGCACACAGGACTGTTATCCACGGAGCACAGACACGTACACCACAAACACTGTGCTGTTCACACCCTCAACTTCAGCACACACACCCCTCTGCCCCTCAGAGTCCCACGGCCCCTGCCTCTCTCTTCCTATTTCATGAGCTGCAAGAGGAACTTCTCTTCATAATTTGCTCTTTCCTGTATTAACAAAGCTTCCTCAAAACTGCCTGACAGCGAAGCACTTTCCCATATTGAATCTTAGTCCCTCCCACCATAGCCCTGTACACATGGAGAGGAAGGCCATCCAGAGTCCACACCTCTCTCTTCCCAGGGATCCTCTCTCTCAGGCCCTTCACTGCTCCTTGCCCCTTTCATCCCTCTTCTGACCTACTGACTCCTCCTCCAGATCCTTCTTGCTGCCACTGGCCCTTTTTTAACCTCAAAAGCTGGGTCTCCTAGGGAGGTGAGCACTGAAAGGAGAGAAGTAAGGATAGAAGGGACAAGGAAAAACCTAACTTCAGACCAGGAGAGGGCTCCGTTCTGTTGCCTTTACCTTCAGCTGGGAACTTCTGGTTTCAGTATGATGACCCCAGTGTTCTGACTAGCCTTACTTCCTCCCCTCCTGGTAGCTAAAGAGCTATAAAATAGGATAGTAACTAGATTGAATACATTGATTAATTGGAATAGAGACAGTTTGGGGGAGGGGAGCAAATGTGCAAACTTGTGAACTGATGGGATAAATGCATGAAAAAAGGCATGCCACCCCCCTACCTACCCCCTTCCATGTAGCCCACACACACATGAATTCCCTGCCATTCCCCAATCCAGGACTCCTTCTATATAACAAGATGAGAAAAATATGCCAACCTTCCAAAAACCTCATTCCAACTTTCATCCCATAGGGGAAACCTGAAAAGACAGAAATCTCCTTTTTTTTTCCTCACCCCATGTGCCTCCTTGTTCACTGTGCAGTTTCCCACTAGACCCTCTGGTTGCAGCCCCCACACACTTTCCCCAGAATGGAAGAGGCACCAGATATAGCCTCCTCCTGCAAGGGACTGAAACAAATGCCGGTCATGTTAGGGGCCTCTCAAGGTACCCATTATGCTATGAATTCTCAAGTCAAAACCATCTGATGTTTTCAAATGGATGCGAGGCAGCAGGGGAAAAAACTGTAAGACAGCCAATTGGGAGGGAGCAGGAGGAGCCAGTCCTTGTCCTTGTGCTCCCAGAGTCAAGTTCCACTAGGCTGGAGTCCTGTACAGAGCATACCTCTTAACTTAATTAGTAAGGTGGGTGGCAGCAAATGAAGCAAGGGAGAAATGGTACCTCAGAGGGAGGGTGCCTGGACACAGCCCCCCACCTTGAGTCCATAGAGCCAGGGATCCTGGCCAAGATGTCTAAGCAGTGGCAGCAGAAACAGAGGGGGGTAGTCAGGAGAATTTGGTGATTCTCAGCCCCCAGTAAAGGGTGCTGTACTTGGTGGGGGCGGGGGGAGTAGAGGAGGATGTATCATCATGGGAGCTTATGAGGGACTGGATTTTGGTACCTGGAGAGAAAAAGGCTTCAAAGGGACTCTGGGTGAGACCAGAAGGACTCAGGCTGACTGAGACAAACACTGCATCCCCTCTTCCCTCCCCAATATACCCACTCTACAGAAGACAATAACAAGGGCCATGATGGAACTCAGCTTCCCCTCCCCCCACCACCTGTGAATCCTGAAGTCCAAGCAGAGAGAGTTCTCCAGGGTGTGAACCACTCTGTCCCATGGTCTTCATCTCCACAGACCCAGTGGGGCAGGAGAGAGGAGGATGGAGGAGAACCTGAGGTAGAACTGCCCTCCCTCAGAACCTTCCTCATAGGGTCCTTCCTCTGGCCTCCTTCCCATATGCAGTTCTTCTGGGTATATGGTGGTTCTCTCCACTTCCAGTGCTCCAGGCAGGACTTCAGTTAGACCAGAGAAGTGACTTCCCAGGTCTATGGTTAAGATTAATATCTTAACCATAGCCACACACAGGCTGGAGTAGGGAAGGCTAAGGAACCTGGGTTTTTCTGAATAGGCCCAAAGAGCTGAGCATGATGAGACTGTTGGAGAAGTGAATAAAGTACGCCAAATATTGCCGATGGGGCTAAAACAGACTCTGGTCTCTAGCTTAGAGACCTCTCTTCCAGGTTCTTTTTCCCTTGCTGCGCACGCGAAAACCCCCACAGATACGGAAGCTGATGACTATAAATTACCCTCCCCACTTGCATTTGGCGCTCAGATCTTTGGAGAAATGGTCTCCTCTGAGCTTGCTGGTGTTAAATAAATCTCCTATCCACCAAGATCTCTGAGTGCTGCTTGGTTTTTCCGCCAGCATTCCAGACTTGTTCCATAACATATTTGGTTCCCTGACCAGGAAACCCAATCAAACTGGCCCATTGTTGCCACCGGTTTGGAAAAAACAGTGAGGCAGTGACAGAGCAAGTGATCGCAGGGGAGAAGGTGCACTCTGCCTGAATTTCAGCAGTCTCCTACTCGGTCATCTTGGGCCCGCCCCGCTCCATTGTTCCCGCCGGACTCAAAGAGACCTGGTAGGTGAGGACCTGGACCCGACGTTGGAACTGGTAAGGCTGAGGCCCCAAAGAAGGCCCACCCAAAAGGGTGGAAGGGGGACATGATCAATCCCCGGAAGCCTTAATGGTCTCACAGGTAGAAATTTTATGGGAGGGAATGTAATAGACTCTGGGGTGTTTGTGTGTGTGTGTGTGTGTGTGTGTGTGTGTGTGTGTGTGTGTGAATGTGCGGCTCGGCCAGGCTTGCCAGTCAAGTTTGAGTTTGTGGCTCCATGGATGGGCACCCTTAAGGTACCCAAAAGTCTATGGAGTCTGAATGGGCTGTACTGTGTCGTGGTGAGTGTATAAGGCCTAGGGTGGTATCAGATCAGATTCCGATGGCAAGTCACAAAGCTGAGTCGGCTATGGCCAAACCTCACCTAAAGTTTCCCTCAGGAACGCAACCAGAGGAGTATCTGATTGGTCCTCTCATCTGAGGGGATACCCTCCTTTTGTCTGTCTTTGTAACACCAAACAGGAGAAAGAAATTAATAATGGGATCAAAACAGAGTAAGCCTACGATTTTAGAGGTCATGCTCAAAAATTTTAAAAAGGGATTTTCAGGCAGTTACAGGGTGAAAATGACACCCATGAAGTTAAGGACTTTTTGTGAACTAGAATAGCCCATATTCAATGTAGGATGGCCCCCAGAAGGGACATTAGATGCTTAAATAGTGCAGCAGGTTTGGCTAATAGTCACTGGGAACCCAGGCCACCCTGATCAGTTTCCATACATTGACCCCTGGCTTGGCTTGAAATTGCCCAAACTCCCCCGCCTGGGATGCGATTCATCATTAGCAAACAGCCAGACAAAGGTTTTAGCCACTTTATCCGGAGGCTCACCCAGGGAGCCAAAGAAGTGACCCACTCTTTCTCTAATATTTAAAGGAGCTGTGGAAAAAGATATTGTCTTTCCACCTCCTTATGACTCATCAAGCTCCCTCCCTCCCTCTCTTCCTGAGCTTGAAAGTCTTCCCCCATCTGTCTCACCACCACCACCACCACGGCCACTACCACCGCTGCTGCTGCTGCAGTCACTGCTACCCATCTCCCTGCCCCTCTTGGACCTGGAGAACACTCCCCCACAGGGGTCAGCAGCCAGACTGTGCCCCAGACCCAGACCTAACATTCTCCAAATTCCTTCAAGGGAGACGAGAGAGCCTGAAAGACAGAATGAGGATGGAATAGTTCAGCCCAGACGTTCCATGATGTGTTATCAACCTTTCTCTACAACCAACCTCCTCAGTTGGAAACACAACACTCCACCATACTCTGAAAAGCCAAAGCAATGGTCGACTTGATGGAGTCCCTCTTCCAGACCCACCAACCAACTTGGAAAGATTGTCAACAGTTACTCCGTACTCTGTTTAATACAGAAAAAAGAAGAAGAAGAATGAGAGAAACACAACAATACCTAAAAAGTCATGCACCTCCAGGGATTAATGATTCTGCTGTCTGGGCTCAAGCTGCCACAGCTGAAGAACACCTAACATGGGAATTCACTACAGAAGAAGGACAAGCCCACATCCGATGATACCAGGAAGCCCTTCTTTGGGGAATCCAAGCTAGAGCCAAAAAGCCCATGAACATGACTAAAATATTGTCAGTCACACAGCGCCCTGGAGAGTCTCCTGGAGACTACTATGAAAGATTATGTGAAGCATACCATGTACACACCCCATTTGAGCCCAAGGCACCAGAAAGTCAACAAATGGTAAATACCTCTTTTGTGGCACAGATGCCCCAGATATCAGAAGAAAACTCCAGAAGTTGGCAGGCTTTGCCTGGATGAATATCACTCAGCTGATAGAGGTCGCCAGTAAAGTTTTCATTAACAGAGAAGTCGCAGCCAAAAGAGAAGCGGAGAGAAGA
Source organism: Lynx rufus (assembly GCF_022079265.1). NCBI lineage: Eukaryota > Metazoa > Chordata > Mammalia > Carnivora > Felidae > Lynx > Lynx rufus. The sequence goes on from NW_025814889.1 coordinate 54,704,976, forward strand.
CTAAAAAAGAAGGCCACCCTTCTCACAGCAGCACTAAAAGAAACAGATGCTGCAAAGATGGGAAGACCCCAACCACCAAAAGGGGGGAAGGCCAGAGCTCCCTTAGCAAAGGACCAATGTGCATACTGAAAAGAGAAGGGACACTGTAAGAATGAATGTTGGAATCAGAAGGGGCCCTCAAAACGCAGCCGATATTGGGAGGAACCTTGAGGCGAGAACCTCATTGGTCTTTCTGGGATAGAATCAGACTGAGGGGGACTAGACTCTTTCTCTCTTGGCCCCCATGAGCCCATGGTCGAAATGAAGATAGGGAGACAGACAATAACTTTCATGGTTGACACAGGAGCTGAATAGTCCATTGTTACTTCCCCGGTGGCGGCCTTAAGCCAAAAGACGGCAACCAAAAGTGGCTACCGGGACACGGGCGATACAACAGCCCTTCTGTCAAGCTTGACAATGTGAACTTGGGGGTCACAAGGTCCAGCATGAGTTTCTCTACTTACCTGACTGCCCAATTCCTCTCCTGGACCAGGATCTGCTCTCCAAACTTGGAGCCCAGATAACTTTTGAACCCACTGGACACACTAGCCTCCAATTAAACCCAAGACAGAAGGAAACCTTGGTCTTGGCGATTACCCCGCCAAGGGAAGAAGAATGGAGACAAATCTGTGCCAGGGCCTTACCCTGTAGCCCCTCAGAATTTAGGCTTACATTCCCCTCTGTATGGGCTGATGATAACCCACCTGGACTAGCTCGGAGTTAGGCCCCCATCATTGTTGACCTGATCCCTGGAGCCCAACCTCAGAGACAAAGGCAGTACCCCCTTCCTCTCAAGGCTAGAATGAGTATACAAGAGCACCTGACCAAGCTCAGAGAAGCAGGTATTCTAATTGAGTGCCAATCGGCTTGGAATACCCCTCTCTTTCCAGTCAAGAAGCCAGGAGGAGGATACTGACAATACAGGACTTGAGGGGCCATTAACAAAGTGACTGTTTCCTTACACCCAGTGGTTCTGAACCTGTATAATCTCCTCAGCCAAATTCCTGGGTCAGCCAGATGGTTTACATGCCTTGACCTAAAGGACGCTTTCTGCTGCCTCCACCTGGCTCCTCAAAGTCAACCATTGTGTGCCTTTGAATGGACTGAGCCCGTTAAAGAGTGCCAGATGCAGCTGACCTGGACACGACCTCCCCAAGGTTTCAAGAACTCTCCCACTCTTTTTTGGGAAGCACTAGCTGCAGACCTCACTGACTTTCTGAGGGAAACCACAGGGTGTGTCCTCCTCCAATACGTAGATGCCTGCCTCCTTGCCAGCAACACCCAAGAAGATTGTATAAAAGGTACCAAGGCCCTCCGCAGCTCCTGTCCTTTCTGGGGTACCAGGCCTCTTGGAAAAAGGCACAGATTTATCAGCACCAGGTCCGATACTTAGACTTGCTCCTCACATAAGGAACAAGAGAACTAGGACCGGAAAGGAAGAAAGTTGTCACCACACTGCCACAGCCCCAAACAAAATGAGGCTTGCATGAAGCCTCCACAGGATTCTGTCATTTGGATTCCCAGATTCTCAGCCATAGCAAGGCCCCTCTATGACCAGTTGGGAGGGCCAGACCGGGAGCCCCTCGCATGGACTGAGGAGGCAAGGGCCACTTTCACAGAAATAAAATTTGCTCTGGGATGAGCCCCAACCCTGGGTTTGCCTGACACACAAAGGCCCTTTAACCTCTTCATACATGAAAAGGACAAAATAGACCTTGGAGTGCTTACTTAGAGCATGGGGCCTTGGCAATGGCCAGTAGCCTACCTGTCAAAAAAAACTTGAACCTTTGACTGCAGGATGACCACCGTGCCTCAGAGCGCTGGCAGCCACAGTCTTGCTCATCAAGGAGGCAGACAAATTCACACTGGGACAAACACTTAATGTTAAGGTCCCACACACAGTCATGTCCCTCATGAGCACCCAAGGATATTGTTGCCTCTCCAATTCTCGGCTGACACAATACAAAGGCCTTCTCTATGAAAACCCAAGTGTCACTCTCAAAACAGTAAGAACACTAAACCCAGTCACCTTACTTCCCATGGAGGAGGGAGAACCTGACCATGACTGTTCTGAAGTAGTGGATGAAGTCTATACCAGCTGCCCAGAACTCCAAGACCAGGCTATAAGACCTCTCTGACCAAGCCTGGAGATCACCCTGTTCAGAGATGGGAGCAGCTATTTACAAGAGGGCAGCTGAAGAGCAAGATATGCGGCAACGACAACCACTGAAGTTCTGGAAGCCAAGGCCTTGCCGGAAGGATGGTCAGCACAATGAGCTGAACTGTACACCTTAACCTGAGCCCTCATCCTTAGCAAAGGTAAATGAGTTAACACCTACAATGATTCCTGGTATGCCTTCACTACTGTGCATGTACACGGGGCCATCTATAAAGAAAGAGGCCTCCTTACTGCTGCAGGGAAAACTATCAAAAACAAGGAAGAAATACTAAAGCTTCTTGAGGCCATATGGCTGCCAGACAAGGTAGCTATCCTACACTGTAAAGGACATCAGAAAGGAAATGACCCCATAACTCAAGGAAATCACAGAGCTGCTGCCTGTGGTGACCCAGGCAAAGCTCCTACCTACACTATGACTCTTGCCTCCCAGAGGGAAGCCTCCCCGCCCCTGTACACAAATGAAGAAAGAAGTTGGGCCTCAAAAGAAGGGGGCACACTAAGTAAAGAGGGATGGTGGGTCATGCCAAATGGACATATCTTTGTCCCGTCGTCTATGGGAAAACACCTAGTGAATGAATATCAACAACTCACACACCTAGGAAAAACTTCCCTAGAGGACTTCCTCAAAAAGAACTACTATATTATCCAGCTGCCGGCATTATGCCGAGCTGTCAGTGAACAATGTGTAACATGTGCCAAAAACAATGCTTGGTCTGTCCCACAGCCCCCGCCTGGCACACAAAGGATGGGGGCCACCCTTTAGAAGACTTAGAGGTGGACTTTACCAACATACAACCAAATAAAGGGTTAAGGTACCTTCTTGTAATAATCTGCACATATTCGGGATGGGTCAAAGCATTCCCGACCAGAATGGAATGAAGTCGCAAGGTGGCCAAAGCTCTTCTATGGGAGATTGTGCCTTGGTTTGGTCTACCTTTAAACCATACACAGTGATAATGGACCTGCATTTGTGGCAGACATTATAGAAACCCTGACAAAGTCCCTCAACATTACCTGGAAACTGCACACTGCTTACTGACCCCAGAGCTCAGGGAAAGTAGAGCGGATGAATCACACCCTCAAGGAAACCCTGGCTAAGTTCCACCAACAGGCTAATTTCTCATGGCCAGATTTACTACCACTGGTCCTCATGCATCCCCGATGCATGTCTGGGACACTAGGATTCTCCCCTTTTGTGTTATTATATGGGCACCCTCCCCATGCTTAGGAAAACTCACAGTAAACCTACACCAGATTGGAGACAAGGGAATAAGGGAACAGCTCCAGACATTGGGGGCAGTCCTAAACAAGTTACAGAGATACATCATAGAGAGGGTCCCAATTTCCTTAGGGACCCTCTTTAACCCCTTTCAGCCAGGAGACTCTCTGTGGGTCAAAGACTGGAAGAAGGAACCTCTTAAACTATGGTGGCCTGGGCCTCATACTGTTATTCTAACAACTCCTACAGCCCTTAAAGTTTCAGGTATCACCCCATGGGTCCATCACTACAGAGTTAAGAAGGCCAACTCAGAAGAACCCACAACCTGGCAAAGTGATCCAGATCCAGTCAACCCGCTTAAACTGACCCTCAAAAGGGAAACTGACCCCTGAGAACTCCAGCCCTGCTCCAGCTACACCCCAGAAGCTGGCTGGCCTGCGCATGGCAGAAGCTTGAGGAATCAACACATGAACCTAGCCCAGGGGTTTGGATGCAACTCTGCCAGCCCTTGCCCCTTACTGGTGTCATTGCCCTTATCTTACTTCTTACTGTTGGGCTGATAGAGACTGCACCAACAAGCTGGACATGGGACAAAAGATGCATGCTAAGTCTCACATACCTCCTCTGGGTGGGAGGATTGTTAAGTATTGCCTGTATATTATGATAACATCTCTCACCCTCACAACTGCTGCTTACCCACTTTGTCCCCAGGATTGTTATATGGCAATAAAGGGGTCAAGGGCGTTCAGTGCCTTCACCTCCCTCCACAAAGATTGCTACAAGGGAAAAACACCCCCTCTCTGTCAGTCACCCAGTGTCCCAAGAACTAAGTATTGGGCTGTGGAGATAACACAAAATGTCAGGAACCCATGTCACAACAAGGGCCTCCAGAGAGGGAAGCGAGCTTGCTACACTTACCTTCCTCAAAGGGGATCTCGGATGGGGGAGGGGTGCAAGACAGGGCCCTTAAAAAAGTTATAAAGAATACCCAGGACAGGGTAATACAGGCCATAAAGGTGACCACTACCCTGGCAGCCTACCAGGGTTTGAACTTTTCAACCCTCAATCAAATACCTACCAATTCCCCACTCCAGCATTGGGCCAACACTACTCTACAAGTCCTCCATAAAATAGATAATCACACCCAAACCTGCTGGATGTGCTTGCCCCTCAGCCAGAGGGCTTATTTAGCCACTCCTATGCCTTTGACCTGGGAAGCTCCTGAAAATCTCAAATCCAACACCTCTGTCTTAATTGGACCCCTGGCCACTGGGATCTGTCTCACAAATGCCAACAATCTAATCTGTACAGTCCCTGAAGGTATGAATGGTACCTCTCTATGCAGAAGAAATATGACCTTAAAGAGGAATGCAACACTGTGTTCAGCCCCTACGGTGTTCTATCTGTGTTCTTTTTTTTTTTTTAATTTTTTTTTCAACGTTTATTTATTTTTGGGACAGAGAGAGACAGAGCATGAATGGGGGAGGGGCAGAGAGAGAGGGAGACACAGAATCGGAAACAGGCTCCAGGCTCCGAGCCATCAGCCCAGAGCCTGACGCGGGGCTCGAACTCACGGACCGCGAGATCGTGACCTGGCTGAAGTCGGACGCTTAACCGACTGCGCCACCCAGGCGCCCCTTCTATCTGTGTTCTAATTCAGCCTATGGATGCTTAGAGACCAAATGGACTCAGATATGTTATTCCATACTCCTAACCCCAGAGATATCTGTATACACTGAAGATCAGCTTCTAACAGCCTTTAGACCCAAGTTCCGGGCTAAATGGGCAGTACTGCTACCCATTCTGATAGGAGCAGGAATTGAGACAGGAATAGGAGCCAGAATAGGGGGCATAGGTTCATCTGCAGGACTATACCATAGACTATCTCAAGAGCTAAATGAAGACATGGAACGGGTGGCAGATTCTCTGGTAAGCTTACAAAGCCAAATAAACTCTCTGGAGGCAGTGACCCTCCAAAATAGGTGAGCCCTCTACCTCCTCACTTCAGAAAAAGGAGGGACTTGCATATCTGGGGGAGGAATGTTGCTATTTTGTAAACCAGTCAGGAATACTTACAACTAAGGTTAAGAGCTCAAGGAAAGAATTCAAGGTAGACAACAGGAAAGTATTAATCAATGGAAAGGATGGGATCTCACAGATTGGGAGTCCTGGCTTCCTGCCTGGCGGGGCTCCTCCTCTCCATAATTTTACTTGTATCCATTGTCCCCTGTATACTGAATGCCATGGTATGTTTTATTGAAAATATTGTTGCTTACCAAACTACAGCACATATCTTAGCCTTCCAAGAGTACCAACCTGTAAAACTGAAAGGTGATGCCTACTAAAGTTTTTTTGAAAGGCATCAAAGGTGGGGGGGGGATGTTGGAGAAGTGAATAAAGTATGCCAAAGATGGCCAATGGGGCTAAAACAAACTTTGGTCTCTAACTTAGAGACCCCTCCTCTGGGTTCTTCCTTTGTTTGCTGCGGGTGCGAAAACCCCCACAGATATGGAAGCTGACGACTATAAATTACCCTCCCCGTTTGCATTTGGCACTCAGATTTTTGGAGAAACGGTCCCTTCTGGAGAAACACCGGTGTTAAATAAATCTCCAATCCACCAAGATCTCTGAGTGCCACTTGGTTATTCTGCCAGCATTCCAGCCTGGTTCCATAACAAGATCAGGAGGACTGGTGAAGGTGGGGAGCAGCTCACTGGAGGGGGCCTTGAAAAAGTTGGGCAACTCTCAGAAGCAGTGGCATCCAAATACACTTTGGGATTTATTAGGAAGTTCTTCCCAGGTCAGATGTCAACTCTGCCTGCCTTAGTTTCAGATTGTTTCTCTTTTAGGATTCTTTTGGGGAAGGAGAATTTGAATAGAAGGTTTGAGACTTGAGGACAGTTTCAATTATCTCTCTCCATCTAGATGGGTCTTGCTACTTGACTTTCCACCCAGGTTTCCACTCTCAGGTTAGTTAGGAATTCAAAGGCTCCCTGAGGAAACTTCCTATATCAATTAGCAATTCTGAGACCTGCTCTCTTCCTAAGGCATGCCCAGGTGGGCGTCCCCCTCCCCCTTTCCCCTCTCCACTTGAGGATCCCTACCTGCAGTTCTCATCATAGCCACAAGGTGGAAGTCAGTGCACAGATGGATCCAGAGCTAGGTCCTGTGCCTCAGCAGTGACAGGACCATCCTCCCCCCAGATCTCCCCCACCCATCCTCCTCACCAGGCAGGATGCCAACCCCAAGGTTCTCAGGAAAGAAAGAGCTTGCTGAAAGAACTCAGGCTTTGGGGACAGGTGGTTGTGTGAGGAGGGAATGGAGGAAGGAAAGGGAGGGTGGAAGAAAAGCCTGAGAGAGAAAACAGATCTGCAGAGATCCAACCAGGAAGCAGGTAGTCAGGTGCAGTGTGAAGCCCAAGTTGAGAAATCATAGTTGGACTGCCTGCCGCTCCCCACACCTGACCCAGCATCTCAGGGGCTCCAGGGCAGCAGCTCTGGAGGTCTGTTAACTGGGTCAGAGGCAACAAGGAAAAAGGAGGATTTAGACCTGGGGGTGAGGCCTAAACCCCAATAAAATACTAGGATACACACAGGGAAGGGTCTGCACTGCCACCTTCCTCCTTGGGATGAGACCCAGTTGGACACCATTATCTCTGCCATTCCCAGAACACAGAGAACAGGGAGGAGCTCAGGCAATTCTCCTGTGTAGTCCTGGCCCTCCTGGTAAATGGAGGGGGACCTGGGTGGAAGACAAAACCAGCCCTGCCTGTGGGGAGGCACAAGTCCATGCCAGGAGAGGAAATCAGAGGGAGGAGCAGGGACAAGGCTCAGGAAAGAGAAGACAGAAGAACAAGAGAAAGCCTGTGAGTACCTAGTAGTGGCTTAGAAAGGAAAAAGGTGGGATCCAGAACCACGAGAATTAATCATGGAAGACTTCCCACAGGAGGAAAGTATGGGGCAATTTTGTAAAGGACTGAAAGACTAATCTGCAGGAAGAGGAAGAGAGAAGAAGGTTCGAACTGGGGACAGGCTATGAGGCTAGAGCAGGGCAGGGAGGACTAAACACTGCAATGGCTGCCCAGATGGAGCTAAAAGACCAGATCCTGGGAGTCTGGAGGGAATGCGGGAAGGAGAAGAAGTAGGTGTTAGTGCATGGGAGGCCTAGAAGCCCAGCTGGAAGGCTGGAACAGAGTCACTAGAGGAGGAGGAAGGGGGACAGCATCCCAGTCTAGCTGAAGTCCTTCTCCCCCTCTTCCCATCCCATAAAGCCAAGAGAATGGGAACAGATTCCAGGGTCCTCCAAATGGGGCACAAGCAGGACTCCTAGATCAGGAGTCAGGGGCAGGTTTCCAGAGGCAGCCATCATGTAGCAAGGGACACTGAGTGTTCCCTCCTGCAGGCCTTCTGGCTCCTGTCTGTAAAGTGAGAGTGTTACAAGCAGTGATCTTTGAACTTCCTTCTTTGAATCCGCCCTGATCATGGCCCTCCTGCCCAGGGAAAGTCTGACCCATTTATGATGCACCAGCTTTACCCCCCATCCTCTCAGTGTGCCTACATTCTAGACCTACTTCCTTATCCAGAGGAAACTACTTCCATGGTTGCAGGTGAGGGTGCTAGGTTCCAATTTCACAAACTTGGCCTGGGCTTGTCCAGCACAAAGTGCAACAAGGGGATTTGAGTTAGACTCAGTAAGAACTTCCCAGCACAAGGGGTCTGAAAGGCTCAGCTTGTATGAAATTCAGTAAGGATGAATATGGCCTTTCCAGAGGCCTCCAAGAGACAAGGACTTGTTTTGTACCTGTCCAGGTAGTACTGACAAGAGAGGGAAGTTTTCAGTGTGAATCTGATCATCCTATCCTCAGAAGGTGACACACAAAGACTTCTGGGGACTTTATGGCCTCAGGCAGAAAGGGTGGAGCCTAGAGTTAGGAACTGCAGCCTGCTTACATCATTCCCAAATCCTGGGGGTGGAGGTGGGGGAGAGAGTAGGCCTGAACCCTCCATTGTCTGGCCAACCTTCCACCCTGACTCCATATGTTTCTGGCCCTCCCTGGTCAGAGCAGGGCCTCTGAGCTCTTCCAAGCGCTGAGTGAAGGCCTCAGGACCCAGTCTCCACCCAGGCTCAGACCCAGGGCCCTGATGCCATCCCCCTGTGGCTGACAGGACAGAGACATCCACTGCTTAGGCTACCCAACTCCCCATACCCCAAGCACAGACAGCCTTTCTCTTCTGGTCTCCCACCCAACCCATCCCATACCACAGCCTGAAACCTGCTTGAAATTTGCACAAATCACATCAAGACATCTTCAGCTGTGAGCTTCAGGCTCCCTTGGGACAGCACCCAAACATATACGCATGCACACATACACCTGCACACATGCAGATACACACACATATACTCACACTCATACATACACACAGACACATACCCTCAAAATACACACATATACACACCAATATATCACAAACATTCTCATATGCAGGCAATACAAAGACACATACTCACAAACTCATACACTTACAGATAGGCATGCACACACAAACTTACACTCTCATACACTCATCAAACACACTTGTGCACACATATACACCACTCGATTCCTTTCTTCTAAGGGTCCAGAGCCCAGCCCTCTAGATTCCAGATATGTAGAATGTCTGGGAGAAAGCATGGGTCAGTCACGTAGGGTAGAGGGGACTGAAGGGGTGGAAGGAGAAGCAGGGATCACACCCCTCCCCCTGCTGCTTAAGTGGCCTCCTCAGCTCCCATCCAGAGTCAGGCCTCATCATGAGTGGGAAGTGGCTCTGGAGGTCTTACCCTCACCTTCCTGGGACCTTCCAAGGACCCACAAACACCCTTGCTTTCCCTGCCACAGCCTGTACTCCCTACATTCCTCCCAGGAATGCTTCTGAACTGCTGTCTGTCTTCCCCTTCTCCCAGTGGGACGCTCCTCTAGGCCTCCTTCCTGATAACCCAGAACCCTGACCATCTCTGAGTTTCCATCAGGCATTGCCCCATCCTGATTCCTCCACTTCCCTGCCCTGCCCACCCCTATCCCTCTGACCCCCTGCACTGCCCACCTCCCACTCTGTCCCCTCCCACCTTCACTACCTTCCACCCCACCCAGCTTGCCTCCCTCCCCTCCTGGCTCCACTCCCCAGACAACCCCACCTCCCATGGGCTCCACTCTCCCATTACCTCCATCTCTCCACCTTGCTTCATCCTACCATTTTGCCCCATTTCAAGTCATTTCTACACCTGCCTTTGCACCTTTCACACCCTTCAGAATCTAGGGAGTAGAGCAGGGCTCAGAGCCCAATGAAAGGAAGCATGTTTGCCCCTTCTCTCTCTTCATACCCTCCACCTGCTCTCCTCCCTCTCTTCCTGTGGGCAGACCTGTCTTTCCATCAGGAAAGTGATGGGCAGGAGTGCACAGAGGAAGAGGGTGACCAAGGGAAACCTGACGGGCAATTCAGTCCCACCTGGGGGAAGCCCCTCCCACCGGGGCGAGCCCCGCCTCTTCCTGAGTAGCCTAGGGGAGCGGGCAGGCCAGCTCTTGGCTCCATCATGACCCAGGTCTGAAGGGACCCTTGGCAGCCCTGGGACTTCAGGAAGTCCTGTTTACCTGGTCACCCCAAAACCACTCCATTTCAGGAGAGGACAGAGGCAAATGGGAACTATTCCCCATAACATTGCCCCACCATCTTCATCTCCACTCCTGCTGGAGAGAGACCCTCCTCTGCTACTAGCCTGGCTTGAGGAGAAAGAGGAACTTGCACAGCCTCTGGGGCTTTTCTTCTCCCAGATCACTGATGTGTGATAGCCACAAAGATGCTGCATAATTACTCAGTTTGTGTGGGGACGGGACTCCCGCCTCCACATGGAAGCCAAAGATTCCACCAGAGCCTTACCTTGTTTCCTGCCTGTTTGCTCCACATCATCTCCCTTTCCCCAGCCGCACCTTGGTGAACCCCAACACTCCTGGGGAGAGGATCACCCTCTATGTGTCCCTTTTCATCCTGCTCCCTCGCTGTATCAGGCCCAGGATTTCTGATTCAGAAAACAAGCAGCTTTGTCTGCTCCTGGGAAGTTCTTCCTCTCCTCTCACTTGAATCTTTCTTGCCGCTGTAAGTAATCATACTGCCCCAAGAAATTGTGGATATATCTCCCCACCTTCCCCTTCTCCCCACTTCTTCAGGGCCTTAATGGTATGTCCCAAAACCTAGGTTCTATATCTCAGCCTTCAGAACAGGCTTCTGGGCTCTGAGATCAACCCAGGGGCTGAAGAGTGTGATGAACTGCCTGGGCTGCAAGGAGAAGGCAGTGGTTCATGGGGTGAGAATAGCCCAAGAACCCTTTGGAGCTTGGTGCACACAGCAGGTGTGTAATAAGTGTGACATGGCCCATCGATAGGCTGGGCTTAGGGAGGTGAGGGAGGGTAGAGGGGAAGGAATGAGGCTGGACTGGTCTGAAGTGTCTGCTCCCCATTCTCTTCCCTTCCTCTCTGGGTCACCTGGAGAGAATATGCTCTAAGACAGGCCCTGAGCCTGGAGTCCTCCCTTAGCTGAGAGGGGAGATGTGTCCTCCCCTCCACCCACCTCCATCCAGCCCAGTTCAGGACACCAGGACACCCATCCTCAAGAGCACAGCCTCTGCACTCCAACCCCACCAGCCACACACATCCTCTCTTCAGCCAGGGCTCCTAGATCTCTGACTCCTCACCTTGCACATCAGGCTGAATACCCCCATTCTGGGAGAATCTCAGGTGACCTCTTTAAGCTACTTGGGTCCCTCCAGTCAGGCTACTAGTCTTTAAGCATTAGTCAGCATCCTTAGCCACATGATTGATTAACTAACTTTCTTTGTATATCTACAGATCATGTATTTTTTTCTAGAAGAGGGTACTGGCATTGGAAGGTGGAGAAGGAGTTTCCTGTGCTGTGTCTGTCTTCAAACCACATTCAGGTTGGCCTGCCTCCTGCTTCCAGGAGCTTCCTGCTTCCAGGAGCTTTGCTTCTGGTTTTCTAAGGATGTAAACAAAGACATTTAAGTCTTCTTACCATCCTTGCTTCTGTCAAAGTTCATTGCTTTCTATTAAGTTGGTTTCACAAATAACCATTGTTTTTAAATCTCAACTCGAGACTCCTTCACTGGTATAATTTTCAATTCTTCTTCTTCCAGGATGGTTCAAATATAGAGTTACACTTGGAAGCAAAGAAGTAAATAATGATGTCTTCTCTTAGTACCTTCCATGATGGGTTCTAGGAGAGAAGGTGATTACATGAGTGGTGTGCATACAAGGGTGGCTGTGTATTAGGCTAGAAAGTAAAAGACAAGAGATGATTGCCTTACGGCTGCTGCTTTTCTTTCTCTGCAAACCTCTTCTGATTGTAGCAGATTTACAGAGGCTTCAAGTATCCCAGCGTGTTAGGCATGATATTCCGGAAAGAAAACTCAATTAGGACCCCTTGCGAAGTAATGAAAATAAATATCAGGGTTTGGTACAAACACACCAAGTAGGGCCAAGGGTGGAAGGCAGCTAGTTACTTATATCTTGTTGAACTCTTTCAGAATTTGTGAACACACGCACACACGCATACACATACACACACACACACACACGCACACGCACACGCACATGCACACACACACACCATAACCAAAAAGTCAACTAAATATGCTCATCTTTATAGACCTACCAAGATAAATGTACCCCAATCTTTGGGGCATATTTCCACTCAAACTTAATATAGTAGGCACACACACATAACTCTCAATAAGATGCTTTATGAATATAGTTATTTAGCCTTTTGCCTCTCTAAGTTCCTGACTGCAGGGTGGGACACAGTGATGGTAAATGAGAGAATATGAGTATGAGCTTCCATGTGTCATTAAGTGTGTCTGAGTACATTCTACAAAACAAATAGAAATAGTATTTTAATTATTTACTGTTTCAAATTATCCATTGCCTTTTAATTACCTCTATGTCATCAAGTTACAATGATCATCTGTCCCTTACTGAGCAGTTGCTCCATGCAGACTATAGCTCAGGGGTTAGCAGCAGGGACTTTGCTCAAACTTGGTACAAATCTAGCTTCACTTTTAATTTTGCACAAATGGCTTAACCTCTTTGAGCCTTTGTTTCAACTTTTATAAAATGAGCACAATACTCACCTCACACAATTTTTGTATTAAATAGGTATTTATGTAAAGAGTTGGAAGAAAGTATACAGCATAGTACTCAGCGGTGGCAGCTCTTATGTTCATTATCATTTGTGTGCTTTAGAAATATAAAGAAGTAAAACATAAAAGTGACATTCTTTTTCCTTAAGAGGTTTTTAAATCTCATCAATGACACAAGATAAATACATGGAGAGAGGAAGACCATGGAAGCCTATAGCTCTTATTTAAGGCCTAAAATGCAACTTTTTTCTCCTATATCCAAGCTCCGTTTACGATTTTTAGCAGATTTCAATCTTCTAAGAAGATTGTTTTTATTCTGTCATTCATCACTCCTATGTGTTACCACTTGCATACACCATACGTCCATACCAACCTTTCACTTAACAAGTCGACTGGAGAACCCTTGGGATAAAAAAGATTTTGAGAGTTAATTGTGAACATTTTCTATTTCTGGGCAGGAGCCTATCTGAGGCATTCCATACCCAAGTGAGACAGCCATGCACACTGCAAGACAGCCTGCACCCTACCATCTTCCTAGGTCACGCTCTAATTTCAGAAAAATCTTCCTTCTATTCACTCTCAATCTGTTTTCCTTTAATTTGGCCTGTGTTTATCACTCATTCTGATTAGAGATGAGATACATTAATCCTCAAAACCTTAAGAAAATTCTCAAATTCCCATCTGGTAACATTATACCATTGTCTACCAGTTCAGGTCTCTGGCATTATAGGTCTCATATACTTTGTTATTGATCCATTATGAATCATCAAAAGATCCCTTAAAAAGCATTATTTGGGCTCAACATCACTCATCATCAAGGAAATACAAATCAAAATCACAATGAGACACCAATTTACACCAGTCAGAATGGCTAAAATTAACAACTCAGGGGATGACAGAAGTTGGCGAGGATGCAGAGAAAGAGGAACACTTTTGCACTGCTTGTGGGAATGGAAATTGGTGCAGCCACTCTGGAAAATAGTATGGAGGCTCCTAAAAAATTAAAAATAAAAACTACCCTATAACCCAGCAATTGCACTACTAGGTATTTATCCAAAGGATATAGGTGTGCTGTTTTGAAGGGGCACATGCACCCCAATGTTTATAGAAGCACTATTAACAATAGCCAAAGTATGGAAAGAGCCCAAATGTCCAACAACAGATGGATAAAGAAGATGTAGTGTGTGTGTGTGTATATATATATATATATATATATATATATATATATATACACACACACAATGAAGTATTACTCAGTAATCAAAAAGAATGAAATCTTGCCATTTGCAACAACATGGTTGGGACTAGAGTGTATTATGCTAAGTGAAATTAGTCAGAGAAAGACAAATATCATATGATTTCACTCATTTTTGTAACTTAAGATATAAAACATAATCATAAGGGAAGGGAAGCAAAAATAATATAAAAACAGGGAGGGGGACAACATAAGAGACACTTAAACACAGAAACCAAACTGAGGGTTGCTGGAGGGGTAGTGTGTGTGGGATGGGCTAAATGGACAAGAGGCATGAGGGAAAACACTTGTTGGGATGAGCACTGGGTGTTATATGTAGGGGATGAATCATTGGATTCTACTCCTGAAATCATTATTGCACTGTATGCTAACTAACTTGGATGTAAATTTTTAAAGATAAATTAATTTTTAAAAAGTATTATTTGGGTCTCTACCAGGTTATACTCTATTATGCAGTCATCTTGTCTCTCCTTAAAGCTTTAAAAAATGAAAATATCCTAATTTTCAGGACAGATAGTTAAGAACTCCTATTTCAATTACCCCAACCTCCATAGTCTCCTCAATTAGTATCATCAAGTTATCACTCATTTGATTACGAGACAGTATAACCCTGAGGCAGGGCATGACCTAATATGACCTCCCCAGTCCCTTTCAGGCCATCATATGAAGTAGAGGTAGCAGAATGGGGAGCAGTCCCGGCTCCCACAATGCTTGCCCCAGGGGAGCTCCTGAGGACCAGGCTGACTCTAGTGTGGCCATGGCAGGCATTTTCACAAAGTGGACAGAACGCCAAACCCTGGCACAGTGACTATTGTGGGAGGCCTGGGGACAGGAGGGCAGCCAGGGCCCATACTTCTTCCTCTTCTCCAAATTCAATTTTCCCAGCTTAGATCCCTTCTCTTGTGTTCCCAATTCCAAAATTTTCAGACCTCCTTAGTGCTCATCTGAGGCCACACACCTATCATAGATCATCTGAGGCCAGTGATTCTCAAACTGAAAGAGCATACAGATCACTTGGGAGCCTGTTAAAAACACTATTTCTGATTCAGTAGGTCTGGGTTGGGCCTCAGATTCTGCATTTCTAACAAACTCGCAGGTGATACACATGCTGCTGGTCCATGGGCCATTCTTTGAAGAGAAGGATCTAGATGACTGTAGCAGTTACTACAAATGTCTCCCAGGAGGAGTCTATCTGTCCATCTCCTTCTGTCTGTCTCTCTTCCAGATGAGGAGTCCCTCCAGATGAAGGGACTCATAAATTCCCTTCAAATGTGATAACACACATCTGCCACAAGAGTCTTAATCTTTCCTGACTCTTAAAGGTCCATGTAGCCTAGAATTATTGTCCAATTTCTGTTCCAACTCACCTGTCCCTCTTTTATTTCCCAAATTGCTTC
Source organism: Lynx rufus (assembly GCF_022079265.1). Lineage (NCBI taxonomy): Eukaryota > Metazoa > Chordata > Mammalia > Carnivora > Felidae > Lynx > Lynx rufus. Next base: position 54,720,248 of record NW_025814889.1, read on the forward strand.
ACAGAAATCCTCCTCCAGGAAGTCTCTCTTGACCAATACCTCATTCTCAGTTTTTACTCATACCTTCCCTTCCAAAGTAATGATGCTTCAATCATTTTTCAGTTACTAATTCCTCCAATTTCAGTGCAGTTTTCTCACCATTTGGGCTATAAATCCTCTCTCTCCAATGAATCTTAGATTCTCTCACAAGGTTTTTTTCATCAGTCCCTCAAAGAGCATCCAAAGGAGTTGGTAGGTATATGGGTAATCCTGCCTCTAGCAGGCTTCCCTGGACTGAATTACTCCCTTTTGGGAAGATGATAAATTCCACGAGTAAGAAATTAGCTTTCTATACCTCCCTCCTAAGGCAGGCCATATAGGTAAATATGGCAGAAAAACAGGGGCCTTTGTATGTCAAGCAAAAACTCTGTTTCAAAAAAGATGCTTGTTTTGTGCACACTGGATATCTTCAGGTATTGCTTGGAGACAGGTAGCTTAGGTTGGGCCTTCTATCAATTTCAGTATCTAGGTTTCCCCACCAAATCCCATGGGAATAGATGGAGCAGGACTAGGGGAGGACATTTTAGGCATTCTCCTACCCCAGGGCTGTCTTTACCCTGTTGCTCTTTGAATGAATAACACTGCACTTACTTTTGGGTCAACAGGAAGGAGAGAACCTACTCTTTGTCCTGAACAAGACTCTACTCTGATGGAACAGACAGAAAAGTCACCAGAACTTAGGGAGAGCCACATACAGGCAAAACTAGAAGTGCCTGAGCACAGGTCTAGATGTTAAGTACTGATCCAGATACATTTCTAGATATAGTCCTGGAGAGAAAGGCTGTTTCTCAAAGAAGTCTCCCAGAAGATAGTTTTAAAGGAGTAGTAGCACATTGCTAGCCTGAAAGGAAGAAGAAATTTCTATACCATGGAAATGTGTAAGGTTCAATTCAATTTAACATGAATTTATTAAATCCTCATTATATACTTGGTGCCCAGCTGGATTCTCTGGGGGAATGAACAAAATATACTCCTAATGTATAATCTATGATAAGGGAATAAAATAAAGAAAATTAAGATACAGGGGTATTTTTTCTGTGGTATTGTATTTTTTATTTCCACATTATTAAGGTATAATTGACATATAAAATTATAAGATATTTAAAGTGTAAATTGAGATGATTTGATATACATATACACTGTGAAATGATTTACCAAGATTCCCCCACTATGAAAGGATTAACAATGATATTTTAATGTAAATGTTTCATTAAATAAAGGTAAGGTTTCAAAGTGCACCTCTATTTCCCTTGTTTCAACTTTACATGTGAAGATGCTTCAGCTGGAACTTTGGTTTTCAAAGCGATGTCTTTGGACCAGCAGTATCAGCATCACCTGGAAACTTGTTAGAAGTACAAGTTCTGGGCCCTACCCAGACCTGTTGAAATACAAACACCAGGGGCAGAGCCCAGCAATCTCTTGTCACAAGCCCTCCAGGTGAGGTGGCACCTGCTGAAATTTGAACACCACTAAGTATTCCTGGTCTTTCTCCAACCCCCTTCTCTCACTATGACTTTGGTGAGTTGAAGAGACAGCAGTGAACATGCCCATCTCAGCCCTTTCCAACCTTTTGTTGGTTTTCCTTTTTATTCAGCCCCAACCTGTCTAAAGGACACGTGCATTCCAACCTGCTCATACATGAGAAAATCTAATAAAATCAGATTAGAAAATCTAATAAAATCCCTCCTGTGATGGGAGGCAGGCAGTGTTCAACACTACTCGTGATGAGGAGTAAGTCTGTCTAGTGATTCAGGATTTGTAAGCCAATTAGGCTAAGATCTAAAGCTGATGGTTTAATCATCTGTCTCTATGTCTTGATAATCCATTAGTTCCAAACATAGGAATAGAAAAGGGGATATTATTTATTGGACCTCTACAGCTCCAACAATGAGCTGTACTTAAAAGTGGCCAAAGTGAAGGTTCAGAGTGCATGCAATAGAGACCTATTTGGGAGAACAACAGGACACAGCCCCAGAGGAAATCCTAGAATTTTTTAAATGAGTGGAACTTTAGAAATGATCAGTTCTGACTCTCATGTTCAGATAAATAAGCAGAGCACTGAGGGAACTGAGAAGTTTGATCAAGGTCACATTACTAGTTAGTGGTAGAAACAAGACCAAGGACACTTGGCTCTCAGCCATGCACTTTCTGAGCAGGTGGACCCAAGAAGACAACAGTAGATAAATTTTCAAGTCCAATAATTCAGCTATCACTAAGTAGAAGAACAAACCCCAGGGATTTTCAGCAGGGTGGGGAGTTCAAATCCAAAGTCCTTTCTGCTCAGAGGAATGCTCTGGCTCCAATCCACTTATGTATGTTCTGTCGCCCCTCTAACAGCAAAGGGTCAAGCTACACAGCCTGCTCAGTTTGCTCTGAACACTGTTTTCTTTTCTTGTGCTTTTCCTTGTGTCCATCTCTCTGCCTACAATCTCTCCCTTCTACCCATATGTGCAAAATCCTATCTGTTCTTGGAGAGAGCCAACTCAAATGCCATTCCTCTACCAATTCTTCTCTGATTTCACCAATCAACTCTTACCCCTGTGCCAACCCCATGTGATCATCCTCCCCTCTTAATTCCCAGGACAGTTTATTTTTATATTACTTAATGATACCATACTCTATTTTGTGTTACAGCTACGCTGTGCCTCTCATATTATAATACAAGCAGCTTAAGGGCAGGGGTCACATTTCATCTCTTTTCTTTTGTCATTTTCCAGTTTCTTTTATTTTTTATTTGAAATATTAATTAACATATAGTGTTGTTATAGAACTCTCAGGTGTAGAATATAATGATTCAAAAATTCTATACCTTTCTCAGTTTGCATCAAGATAAGGACACACTTAATTCCTTTTATCTATTTCACCCATGCCACCCACCTCTGCTCTGGTGTTTGTTATTGGTATTTAAGAGTTTGGGTGTGGTGTTTTGCCTTTTTTTTTTTTTTTTTGCTTTGTTTGGTTGTTTTATTTCTTAAATCCCACATATGTTGAAAACATATGGTATTTGTCTTTCTGGGACTAACTTATTTTACTTAGCATTATACCTTCTATGTCTATTCTTTTTGCTACAAATGGGATATCTTCATTATTTTTTTTGTTACTTAGTAATATTCCTGTGTGTGTGTGTGTGTGTGTGTGTGTGTGTGTGTGTGTGTGACATTTTCTTTATCCATTAGTCTATCAATGGATACTTGGGTTGCTACCCTATCCTACTGTAATTGTACTACAATAAACATAAATGTACAAATATCTTTTCAAATTCATGTAACTAAAGCTTTTGCACAGCAAAGGAAACCATCATCAAAACAAAACAGCAACCTAATGAATGATAGAAAATATTTACAAAAATATATCTCAAAAGGGATTAATATCTAAAATACATAACGAATTTACACAACTGCGCACAAGGAAAACAAATAATCCAATTTAAAAATGGGCAGAGGACTTAAATACATATTTTCCCAACGTCTATTGGTAGACATACAGATGGTCAGTAGACACATGAAAAGATGCTCACCATTGCTAAACATCAGGAAAATGGATGTTAAAACCATAATGAGATATCACTTTATACCTGTAAGAATAGGCAAAATCAAAAAGATAAGAAATAACAAGCGTTGGCAAGGATGTGGAGAAAAAGGAACCTTCATACACTGTTGGTGGAATGTAAATAGGTGTAGCCACTGTGGAAAACAGTATGCTTGTTCCGCAACTAATTCAAAATAGAACTGCCATATGATCCAGTGTTTTCCTTGCTACATATTTACCTTAACAAAAACACTTTCTCTAGTTTCTTTTAGTAATAATTGCTTTTTAATGTGTGTTTACTTTCCAGAGAGAAGGGAGTGAGGGGCAAAGAGAGGGGGAGATAGAGAATCCTAAGCAGGCCCCTCACTGTCATCACAGAGACTGACATAGGGCTCAATCCCACAAATTGTGAGATCATGATCTGAGCCAAAATCAAAAGTCAGAAGCTTAACTGACTGAGCCACCCAAGGGTCCCAATTAAAATTGTTTTAAGTGCAGCAAGCAGCTATAGACACAACTGAAAAATAGATTAAAAAAGTAGACAAGTTAAAAAAGCAAAAAAACAAAAACAAAAACAAAATCCTTCACTCCACAACAAATGCAAAGCTCTATTAACTTTCCCCCACCAATATGCTATGGGAGGCCTAGCTTTCCATGTATTCAAGACTACTCTCCATTGTTGTGCAGGGGGACCAGACTGCATTCAGGTGTGATGATGTCAAGCCAACTGTGTACACACACTGCTGAGTTCAAGGTCTACAGTTTTGGCCCTAACTTAAGTAAAGTTAAGCGACCCGGCTGTGTTGGATTCCATAGCTGAAGTAGATAGCAAACCCAATCAGCATCCAGACAGCAAATCGGGCCCAGGTGGCAGCTGTCATCTGCATCATAAGGTAAATATTCATGAAGATGCTCAGTAGTGGGAGGAGAGGCAGAGCAGGGACCTTAAAGTAAAGGGGACTGGAGCTCTGAGGCTGTCTCCAGATGACCCCAGTGAGCCCAGTGATGAGCACCAGGAGCACCACAACCACTGAAATCCACAGTGGGTCTCCAGAAAGCAGAACTGGCCACCGGGCCAGCACCAGGCAAAGAAGAGTGAGCAGCAGAGCAAGCAGTGAGGAGCAAACACGGACAATCCGGCCAGAGAGTGGAGTAGGTGTGGAGCTGCATGGAAAAAATAGTCCCTGTAGAGTCAGCTGCTCTGCTGAAGGTCTATTGTCCTCCTGCACCTCTGCTTTATTTCCCTCATTCTGCATCTCAGGCTGATATCGGAGGATGAGAACACTAACTGCCACCAGGGAGTAAGTCAGCAGGGTCACAATTGACCTGAGGTCCACAAGATCAGTGAGTCCAAAAAAGAATGTCATGATTGCTGCAATAATGCCAAAGATCACAGTGGCCACAATGCGGGTGTATGTGCCAGTATGGATCCTGGCAAGGACAGGGAACAGGAGGCCATCCTTCACCATCACATGTATTACCTGACGTATGGGGAACATAAAGCCCAAGAGGCTGGCAGAAAGACTACAGAGGAATCCAAAAGCTATAACATAGTAGGCAGGGGCCCAGCCAATAAGAAGAAATGCCTCAGGCAAGGTGCTCCCAGGTTGAATCTTGTAGTAAGGCACCATAAGCGTAAGTGCCGCAGAGACTCCAAAATACATCAAAGAGCTGATGAATAGTGAAATCACAATCCCCATGGGAATGGAACGCTGGTGATTCTGGACTTCTTCAACTCTGGTAACAATATTGTCAAAACCAATAAATGCATAGAAACAGGTAGCTGCTCCACGGAGAATCCCCTCAAAGCTGAAAGGCATAAATCTTCCAGACCCCAGAGTCCCCAAGCTTGAGGTGTCATTGAATCGAGCCTTTACATAGTCTGCTTCTGTGAGCTTCCAGTTGTGCAGGTCCCCCTTAATGAAGCCAGAGGTGATGAAAAAAACAAGAACCAAAATTTTCAGCAGTGTGAACACTTTGGTAACAAGGAAAATCTCACTATTCCTCAAAGTCAGCAATCCAATGAATAACAACACAAGGCCCACAACAAAAAAGTCAAGATATTCTACAAAAACATGGGGAACATGGGGTGAGATGCTCTCACGCAGGGTCTGAGAGATCTCATTCCCAGGGAGGTTGTCAAAAACTAAGGTCCAGGCACAGGACACGATGGCTGTACCAGCAACAAAAAACAGAATGAGGTTCCAGCCAGTGATGAAAGCCCAGAGTTCACCTACAGTGACATAACTGTAGAGATATGCAGAGCCAGAATAGGGAACCCGGGAACCAAACTCTGCAAAACACAGCCCGGCCAACACAGAAGATAGACCGGCCATCAAAAAGCAGATCATAGTGGATGGTCCTGCTTGATTGCTGGCCACCTCACAAGCCAGGACATACACACCTACACCCACTGTGTGACCCAAACCCAGGGCCACTAAATCCAGAGTGCTCAGGCTTCTGGTAGGGGCAGCTTCAGCCATTTCTTGCTGCAGGATACGTCTGCGTATCAGCTTTTGACCAAATCTGTGAAATGCCTGACATAGCATTGTGGCTGGAGTTGAAGAGGATTCTAGGGTCAGCCCTGTAGCAAGCCCAGAAATCCAAGAGTCTCAGATTAGATTCCGTGAGGCTAGTTAAGCCTAGTTGGGTTGGGATGCTCACTTCTGTTGCTCAGGCTTCAAATCTGCTGCTTCATACTTCATTAGGTATGTGTTATCCCTCCATAATGCCTAGTAAACAATAAGTATTTAATGAACAATAATGCTAAAACAATAAACCAAAGTTCAGAAGTTTCATTTCACTTGTTGCAGCCCAAATGTCACAGAAACTGATACCAAAGGACATCATAGAAAAATCAACTTTGCTTTCCCCCCCAAAAAAGTGCAAAATACCTCCCAACATGCTTTTTTTAAATGAACTACATGATATAATCCAATTGGTTTCCACTAGTATGTAGTTCCATGTACTAATTAAACTGTAAGACACAAAGCAAGGTATGAATTTGTTGTGCAATAATTTACACATGAGACATTGGTGTAGTGCTTAAGCATTAGTTAAGACACATTAATTCACAGACTAGAGGGCTTTGTTACAATTACAGAATCATTTTTTTTAAATGTTTATTTATTGTGTGGCCTGGATGGCTCAGTCAGTTAAGTGTCTGACTCTTGAATTTGTCTCAGGTCATGATCTCATGGTTGTGAGATCAGACCCTGCAAAACTAGAAAAGCCATTTTATGAATCCTGACATTCAAGAAACCTCACCCAAAGCAACCAGACAAAAATTAACTACAACTTTCATGCCCACAGTTATGAGAGTGCAGTGGGCAGCAAGAAAAGAAATAAGTCTCCTAGCTCAGTAGCTCACAACCAAGACAATTCCTTCTGTCTTCTCCCTCTCTGGATTCCAGGAGAGAAGGTGAGCTCACTTCTGCTCACCGTGTGCTATGTAAACACCCTGCACCAGCCATCTGCGATGTCAGCTACCAGCTGCTGGGAGACCCTGCCCTGCTCTGTGAGCTTGTATTAAAACACTCACTTGTAAATCCCTATTAATTTTGCACAAGGAATTTTTGTTTGCTTGTTTGTTTTTGTTTTTCAAGTTGTCTCCATGTCCAGTGTCTGTGTGAGGCCCAACATGGGCTTGCAAAACGTTTAGATTAAGATCTGAGCCAAGATTAAGAGACAGACTCTCAACCAACTGAGCCACCCAGGTGCCCCTACAGGAGTTATTTTTAACTGGCTCAAACTATTTTCTGAATATGTCAACAAGCCCTGCATGTGGTTCCTCCTTCCTCCTCCTCCCTGGCTGCTATTCAAATAGGCCCCTCTTCAAGGGGAGCAAGGTTTTGGGTGAACAATTCACAGCAATGCCCCAGAAATGCGTAGTGGAGAACATAGAAAACAAAGTTTGCAGCTCCACTCTCCTCTCAACTCAGGCTTTGGTTTTGAGAGAATTTTAGAAAAGGTTGACAGATGTTTTTAAAGAAGGAAGGAACAAGTCATATTTGAAAAGTGTTCCTTTTAGATGCTTAAAAGGAACCTTGGGTTATGAGTCAGACCTTCTGTCTACAAATCCATCTAGACTCTTTATTTTCCACCCACCAGTTCCAATGTTGTGATTTACCAACAAGCATATGAGATAGATAAGATAGATAAGGAGTAAATTCTTCACTCATGGAACCTTTCTACACTATAAATGTGACTGGTGTGTCCCCCACCCACCCCCAGGCTTTAAACCCTTCAGTGGTTCCCACTGTCCTTCCTTCATAATCCTTCCTTCATCATCTGATCTGTGCTGATTCTTCCAGCCTCATCCCCTGCCCAGTTCCTGCTCCAGCTGTGAAATTCTATACTCACCCTATCCCCCTGCCTCTAATGGTTTCTAGGCCCCTTCACATAGCTAACCCCCACTTTTCTTTCAGTTCTTGGCTCAAAAGTTGCTGTCTCAGAAAGCCTCCCCTGACACTTATGCCGCCCTTTTTATGTGCTCTCATAGCACCTGGATTATCCCACATGCCATTTATCTTAATGTAGGAAAATTCCAGTCAACTGCCTGTCTCCTCCATCAGACTGTGACTTAGGTGCTTAATAAGTATTTGTTGAACAAATGTACAGAGAAGAGAAACCCAAAAGAGCACATAATGCAGAATTCCTGTCTACTTGACTTTGAAATACATACTTTGTAGTCAAGCAACCTTTATAAATCTGGCTCAGGTAAACATATAAATGGTACTTTATTCCTTGAAGATGACAATCAAAACAAAAGCTGTGGAGAGAAAACCACCGGTGATGAGCCACACATTGATGATAATGAATGCTTGGCTTTGAGGACACTGTTTTAAAAATAAAAGGCAGCTGGGGGTTACAGGCAACCAACCACCCACGCCCAATTAGAGATTACCTACTTTTTTGAAGGCATCACACTCAGGCCCTATAATATAGATGGGATGTCCTAATACAGAGGTTCTCAGTTTGGGGGACACAGGGAGGCATAATGAAGACACCCGGGGACATTTTCAAACTTCAGATCCTTTCTAGACACTCTTGCCCAACTAATACTGTACTTCCCATGACTGGTCTAAACCACCCCAGCTGACAAGACATTGTCCTAAATTTCAACAAGAGATTTTAAAAGCTTTCTTCACAAGAAGGTGGCACAGTTTAGTAGTTCGGGGTAAAGCTCTGCAGGAGTAAAGCTCTGCTCAGGTTCAACTTGCAACTCAACCTCACACCTGATAACTCTGGGCAAATTAGTTCACCTATCAAGGACTTAGTTTCTACAACAGTCAAATGGGAGTAAAAGTAACTACTTCATAGGGTACTTGTGAGGAGTAAGAGAAATGATGCCTATAAAGTACTTAGCTCAGTGCCTACCATACAATATGTACATAATAATAATAATATAATATAATATAATATAATATAATATAATATAATATATCTAATATTTAATGTTGGATTCTTATCTAAAGTCCCCAAACATTGAAAAACAATTAGCCTTTCTAAATAACTGGCATCAACATCATCCATTGAAACTCAAGCCTGTTTGATAGCCATCATGAACTAAGGAAAACTTTTTTTTTCCGTTTAATTTTCCTTGAAATGCTAAGGACTCTAATTAGACACTCTCATACATGCTGGTGCTAAACTATATGGTGTCCTAGACTTACTAAGTTAGACCAGATATAAAAATATGTGAGGCTCAAATATAATAATAATAATAATAATAATAATAATAATAGTAATAGTAATAATAAAATCTTTCCCTGTGGTTGCCTCATCTTATTTCCAGAAGAGGCAGTGGTCAGCACTGTATTGGTAAGAACAATGAATATTATGTCAGAAATTTTGGATTTGAGTGCTGGCTCTTCTACTTCACTATACAAACTAGCATAATTTGCTTAAGCTTCAGTTTCCTCATCCACAAGAAAAATTAACTTCACTTCCTTTGCTGGATCAACATGAAAATTGGATGAGAAAATATAAATCATGATGCACTCCTTAGGGCAGTGTAACTGGGGCCACTATCCTGAAGCATAGCCTTGGTGGAATTAAGATGCACACACCCTCCTACCCCACAATCCTTCTCCGAGGTAAACACTCCAAGGAAACTCTCCTGAATCCATAAGGAGGCCCATACGAGCATGTTCATCACAGTACTATGGTGGTAGCAAGAAGTTGGAGCTATGCCAATATCTGTTACTAGTGGAATATACAAGTAAAATGTGCCATATGCACACAATGAAATACTACACAACAGTCAGGAATAATAAAGTAGATTTACAAGCAGCAACATGGGTAAATCTCAGAAACAATGTTAGGTAATGTAATTGAAGCATATGAGGTGTATAGCACAATGTCATTTATCTACATTTAAAAACAGGCAAAAATGCCATATATTTGTCAAGGATATCTGTTAAAAATGTTACAACATTCCTCTAATCACAGTCTCCCACAGGTTTCTATTTCCATTCAGATTAGAAGCCAAAGTCTGCATTTACAATAGACTACAAAGTCCAAGAGTATTTGTCACTGATGTTGGTAACTCTCAGCCTCTGCTTCTCTCTCTTTTCAGTTATTTTTTTCTAACCTCTGGCCTCTAACCATTCTGGCCTCCTAACATACCAGGTAAGACCTTACATCAGGGCTTTTGTATTGGCTGTCCCCTATAACTGTACCACTTGGGACCCAGATATCCACATGGATGCTTCCTTACTGCATTTGATGACATAGCATACGTATAGCTCAGCTTTCATCAATTACTCCATAAAAAATTCAATCCCCCCAACTACCCACAACATATCTTATTCCTCTGTCCTTCTCCCCCTCCCAGCACTTATCACCATTTAAGGTAGTATATGTTTTAGTTATTTGGCCATGATGTTTCACTCTAAAAGAATATAAGCCCCATGAAACACATTTTTTTTTGCTTCTGACTATATTCCATGCATCTACAACTGTACCTGACACATAGTCAATATTGTGTATTTGTTGAGTGGATGAATGTATCTAAATGCACATGTAGAGCATGGACCAGAACAGTATTTATTAAATACACTAAAGCAAGTACCTCCACTAAAGGTGGGAAATGATAATAGAGATCCAGATGAAAGGGGAGATAGCATGCATTGATACAGGGCCTTACAGAAAGCAATGGTGCAAACAGCCATGACTGAGGAAGGGTGGACTCCACTCTGTGCACTTCAGGTTCAACAAAGGAATTGCATGAGGTGATGTTGTGAGAGGAACTGGTTCAGAACCTGATAAATGGCAGGCACTCAACAGATTTACACTGAAGGAGGATCAAAATCTGTAATTATCAGGTATAGAGAATACAGAGAAGGAATGCCGGCTAGAAAGAGGTTGGAAAACAAGGAAAGATGGGGCACCCCTCCCACCAGTTCCCTCTGAACCCATTTCCCTTTTCCCAAATCCTCTTTCTCCTTCATCTCCTTCCTCTGTCTCTGGAGGCTCATTACTGAGCACTAAGGATGTTTGTACCATGTTTGTCTCTCTGGGGAACCATCCACAGTCACCTACCTCCCAAGAAAGACACAACAGTGGTTCTTAACATTTGTTGAATCACAGAGCCCTCTGATGTTGGTCACCTTGAAATAATGTCCTACACTCTCCTGAAGTCCATCAGTGGACCATGAGCCAGAATCCCAGAGGAGGACCACCTGAATGGTAGGGTGGGAGAGGGGTAAGGCTTTTGATAATTTCTGTTCCCCTCAACTTTGTTGTGCAGGGTGGTCCTTGTGCTTTTTAACTTTTACTGAAGATGAGGGACAGTGGGCTACAGACAAAATATGAAGATGCCAGAGAATCAACCCAAAGAACATCTGGGAATTAAATAATCATATTTTATGACTCCAACAGAAACAGGCAGAACAAACAGATGAACAAGCAAACTTACAGAAGAGAAGGCAAATCCATGACTGGGAATCCTGAAAGAGCCTACCACAAATCGAGTTTATAACAACACAGAGAAACATCATCCTCAAATGCCATGTCCAAAAATGCCCTTTCTCTGTGAAATAATCTGCAATTATTCCAATAGTTTATATTCAGTCCAGACCCTCTGACCCAGCTGTCAGAGCCCCACCCTAATTCTCCCCCTTCCTTCAGACCCCTTTCCTAACTCAGCTTCTCGCATCCTGACTTACCCTTCCTGGGATGAGCCTCTGGCCTGAGTAAGTACCTGCCCTGCCAAGGATACCCTCCTCACTCCTTTCTGTCCAGTCTTGACCTTCTGGCTCTTCCCAACTCTATTTTACAACCTTTCCACCCACAGTTGAGACGCCTTTCCTAAGCCATCCTGACTGGTCCCCATCTCCAAACCCTTCCTATCTGCCTGCCAGAACTTAGTGCCCATCCTGACACTTAGCTGAAACTAATTTTCCCTTTCTGTTAGCTGGTATCCTGGGTTTGTCATTTAAATTCCTTTAATGTCTAAAAGCTTCCAGAAGGGACAGGATCCATACATTTCCTCCTTCTGAATTCCACACTCCCACCTCCAATTCTCACTACTCAGACAAGGATCTGCTCATATTTGTACCAAGCAACCAAAAGAGACATTTAAGACATAGAAAACGAATATATAGTTATGTTGATTGACTATTACATCTTAAGACGCCAAGAAGTAGGATTTTTTTTTTTGGGAAAGAGAAAAGATATCCTCATTATTTTTCCCTGAATGCCCTTTATAAAGAAGCTTGACATTACACTTGATTGGAGCTGAATCCCACCCTGAATGATCCAGCCCCAAATCAGGAACTTTAGATCAGAGGAGTGGGTGGGAAGATAGAACTCTCTTGGTTTTGATTTATAACCAAAATTGTCAGCAGTAAAAATGCCTGGAGCACCAAAAATGGCTCATGTTACCACAGTTTTAAAAATTCCATATCCTTACTGCCATTTTGTGGGATGAAAACAAACTACTGCCATTTTGTGGGATGAAAATAAACCAGGGCCCTAGACTTCAAATCTAGAGTCATTGGGAAACACGTACAGATTCAGGAAGCAGAGAAAAATGGTATTTGGAAAATAGGAGTACCAGGTGTATGTGCAAGATTTAGGGAAACATTGAGGGGGACCAAAGAGACCCAGTTTTTGTTGAGCTGCAAGTAATGCACATATGCTATTTTATTTAATCCTCATAACAACCCAATGAAATAATAATTATTATTCCACCTTATAGACTGAGAGGTTGGACAACAGTCCCAGGCTCATATAGCCAGTATGTAGAAAAGCTTGAATTTGAATTTGGTTCTTTGTTACTTCAAAGACCATAATTTTTCTCTTGCAGCACCCTACCTCCATAAAGAGTCAAGACTGACATGGTTAGTAAAGGAGTATTTGAGCCAGTTCTTATCTTTGTGCCCAGGTCACCCTATGCTGATGTATCCACTTTCTTCCCAAGTAGATACTGATGGGCCAGAGTTAGAAGCACTGGGATCATTAAACCTGAAAGCTCCATCTAAACCATGTCCTGCTAAAATCAAACCTAATCTAGGGTAAAAATGTCTTCAGGCCATCCTTATAGATGCCAAGAAAGATTCTGAAGCATCCCTATACCTAATTCAGTAGTTTCCTAGAGATGATTTTACAGCTAGTTGTAATTCCTGCCCACAACATTAGCCCATTCCCTTTTGCTTGGCTTTTAGTGGAAATATAGGTAATATATCTCTAGAGGCCAAATATAAGTCACTTTCCTGAGATTTCTTCAATCATCCTATTATTTGATCATTCTATTCCAAATATTTTCTAGTTACAGCCTCATTCTTAATAAGAAATAAACCACCTTCAGTGCACTTAGGGAGTGCTAGAGAAGAAAATGAAACCTTGGTTCTCATTGTGCAAAGGAAGATGGGGGTGGCGAGTGGACATTTTCTAAAATGGGAGCCCAATGGCAGAAAGATGGTTGCAATTTCCCTGACAACCTAACACCACCAGTCTTGGCCTTCCCAAACCTCAGCTATCATTGATGGCCAGCATACACCAGCATACACCATTGGGAAACATCTGTAAAACAGGACTGTCCCAAATGGGATAAAGGAGGGTAGGAAGACAGATGGTTCCAGTTTAAAGGAGATGGTTTAACAAAACATCTTTTTATTCTTTCTAATTCACTTGGCCATTTGCTCCACGATTTGGCTGCCAAAGGGGAGCAAAATGTAAATATTTGTCAGATAATGGCAATCTCCTCTTCATCCTTAAACCAGAAGAACCAATACTAGAAAAATGTCAGTTTTCCAGTAACTCTAAAATGTGATTAACTCAATTCCAGACCTGAAACGTCAGGGTGGTGCTGGAAAAAAATGACTTCAGCGATATCAGATTGATTATTATGTCTTGGTTATTGTTGACAACCAGAGACCTGACCTAGTATAATATGAAAATGGGCATTAGTGTTCCCTAATGTAACCCATGTCTGTGACCAGCTCTGAGCTCACAGCACCTAGAGGAATGTTGAACATGAGTACAAAGGCATCAGGCATTGGTACAGACTCTTTGTATATTTTTGGATCTCCTCACTATTTTTCAAAGTTATTATGGGCATGAGATAAGGAATAATGGGTATTATGTACATGGTATTAGCATAGGAAGATCAACAAAGAAGATAAAGGTTTGTCTTTCTATTTTAATTTCAGAAGGAGGAAAATCCAAATATGTCCAGAAACAGGGTAACGACAGAGCAGCCTCCAAGGATCCTAGGTTTAATCATGGATATTGAATAAAAATTAATAACGAATGTAAGATTTTTAACTGAAATCATTGGTTTCATATATTTGGGGATCACTAACCTAGCCCTCAATTCAATTAAGCTGACAGGAAATCACTTAGATACTTGGCACTTTGTCTACACTAGATCCCTACCTAGTAGATTCTTATGGCTTACAAATACTGCATATCCAGGGCCAGCCTCCTGCCATACTCCCTGGTCCACCCTCCTGGTCCATAAAATTAGTAACTCTAAACAATGCGATCCTCTCAGCTCTCACTCAGATTCACCCAGTAGCCATCAGAGTGCTGTCCTTAAAGTAGAACAAAACCCTAAATCACATTCTTCCTGATCACTACATGCACCAGATAACTGAAGTGTGAGTTCTCTCTACCCTCCTTCTGGAAAAAGACATTTTTCTCAAGTCTTAAACACACACACACACACACACACACACACACACACACACACACACTTCCAACCAAACTTGCATTTTTCTGCTCTCTACTAAATCCAAACTTATAATATTATAAGATTGTATTTCTAAATCTTTTTCACTGTTGTTTTACAATTTACTCCTACTAATAACTTTTTCTGTGTCTCCAGCTTGAACAGGACAAATAATTCCCTACAAATGCACATTTTGCTGGCATTAACATAGCCCTCACATAGACTTTCCCTCCTTACTTAGAACACATTCTTTCCAAATTTTTTTCAACATGACCCTCCTTCCCTGAGCTTCACTGGGCACACCTACAGAAAGATATCTAATCTCACCAGTATGCTCTCCCTGTCCTCTGCTCTCCCCTCACCCCTTCACCCCCTCATTAATGCCCAGTAGTATAACTCACTGACCTAGAACTTTGCACAAGAATATACAGTCAGGGTGGTGGTGAGGTCGTTCCCATGAGCAGAGCTTCTGCCTGATGATGCTTGAAGCTTCCCTTTCCTACCCCAACTGAAGTCTGAGGTGCAAGGAGTTAATGGGTGATAGCCAAGAAGTACCCCAGGATCTACAGCCCAGTTTGGTGATGTCAGAGATCTGACACAAAAACTAAGGTCCAAGTCTTTCACCACAACACAGTGAAAGTACAAAGGCAGTAACCTAAGTCAGCTGAGATAAAGTACAATGTCTGTCATATTTATGATTTACTCCACTCTTATCATCTTGATGTGTGACAACTGAACAGACAACACAGATTTTTATTATTTTCACTGCTTTACATTATTTAGAAAATAATTCCCCCAATGCTTTGTCATTAGGCAACGTGACACGATACAACTGTAAAAACTAAGGTTGGCCTTCAGAAGGGAGGAGTGGGACAATAGTCAAATGATTGAATGGTGTGTAGAATAAGATTGCACTTGTTTCAGAAGGATAGGGAAGTATCCGTAAAATGTCCTTGTAATCTCCCAGGAAAAAAAAAAATCTGCATTGGCTACCATTTTTTCTGTACTCTCTATAAATAACTACCCAGATTTGTATCAACTTCGGGTTGGATCTAAAGTGAGAAATTGGATTGTCCCTCAAGTAGAAACCACAAAAAGTTTCTAAGTGAGAAAGACTGGATTGAATCTATTCAACATCAGATTCAACTAAATATAAATGTTAACAAAGGAAAATTCCAAATTAGAAACTTCAGGCACCACACTGATTCTTTGTGCAAAATAACTCAAGAAAAAGCAACATTTTTCTTCTAAATTATCAACAGTACCACCATTATCCCAAAATCATCACACACTCAGTTACACACACTGTAAGACAATGGTAGCAAATAGAGAATTCTCCTCTCTGGGAATTTACAGTTAAGAGAATTTCATAAACACTTCTCCACTTGCCAAGATAAGTAAAAGATAAATAAATTATTAACCAGGAAGGGTATTCCTACTCAGAAATGAGGAGTCACAGCAAAAGCATGTCAAGATTCCAGATAGCTTTGTAGTTGATGAAGATAACAATAGTAATAACCTCATTTTCTGGTGTTGGCAAAACTAGTGAGTATCTTCTGTACACTCTGGGTCAGCCTGGGAAGGCCACATGGAACAGGGGGGAATTACCCCATCTTGGCATTATGTATAACTGTTTCCTAGGAAAACATCATTTCAAGCTACATCTTCTGCTTGGGCCATAATCCAATAAATAGAGTCTCTTTTAGGCCGTCCTTTCATGCCTCCCACCAAAGACACAAAATAAACCCCATGACTATATGAACAAGTAAATCCAGTTTGCCCAACTAGACAGATCCAGTTAAATAATTGCAAAAGATATTAATACAGATCTAGATACTAGGATGTGATAATAATGATGATAATATGAATGATAATAATTCCCAGTCTTTGTGCAGAAAAGGAAAAGAGAGAGAAACCATTGCAGTAGTAATAAAATTGTATCTTCTCGCCTAGGAAAAGAGAAGTATATGACAGATAGCTTCCTTGAAAGGTTGAAAAGAAAGCTGATGTAACCAAATTCAGCTCATACTAAAGAAAATAAATATCCAAACTTATTCCCAGGAGTCTTCTGAGAACAACCTCACCAAATGGATCACTTACCAGGCATCCTCCCACCTGTGATCTTACTTTGTACTATATTCTGTTTTCAAGTTACTGGGAAGAAGCCTTTGTCTCCCTTTCTAAAATAAAAACTACTTAGATTAGAATTGGCTTCATCTTTTCTCAGTGAGGCTGGAAACCCTAATTCTTCAAGTAAATATTACTAGGTGCAACCAAGTCTTAAACTTGAAAGCATGGCAGCCTCCAAACATTCTGCTCATTACACCAAGAGGAAACACATCCACCTCCTCCAACTCACCTACCTACTTACTCTACAACCCCAGCTTGCACCTCTCAAATCCCATTCCAGTCTGGCAGAGGCTGAATTCCAAGTCACTGAAAATCCATCCTGATGCAAACTAACATGCTTCACACCAGTTGTATGTAAACCATATCCATCCAGCCAAATATAGACCAAAATTTATGTAGATGTAGACCAAAACATGTTTGCTTCCTTCTTACAATACCAAGAAGTCCCTGTTACATACACATACTTTACTAGTATCATTGCACCATTATTTAGGTAAAGAAGCAGATAGCCAGAGCTTCTCTAGAGGCTGTATAAACTCCATATTATGTAGTATCATTCTGGGATGGTTGTGAACAAAGTACTTTTTTTAGTCCCTTTTGGATAACTCTGGAGAAGACACAGTTAAATGCAACATTCCTCATTCACGATTTGACACATTGACAGGTTTAGTTTCAGTCATAATCCAGTTTTGGAAATTCCTAATATTTCAATCACACTAAAACAAGATGATCAACTTGACAAATCAGAAAAATCTGAACTTCTGCTTCTAGAGTTATTCACAAACTAGATGGGCTACCAGGAAGAATCAGAATTAGATTTTTCAAATGATAAACAGAAAGTCAGGAAATGTGTGCCATTAAGGGATTAGAAAGTGATATGATACATCAATGTCAACAGTGAAAATCAATTACTTCTCTATATTCCCCTATGATTCTCTACTGCCTTTTTTCAACCCTGAATCCTGTCAAACAGAATACCTAATAAAAGTCCTCAGGACAAAGCACTAGAAGGAAGTCCAAGTGTCTCACTACATTATTTTCCAAACTACAGCTGTAACATAGTTTTTGTCTACAGTAAACACTGATTTTCTCATATTTTTTCCAAGAAGTTTTGATAAAGAGCTATGCTTCTTTCCCCCAAAAATCCTTCCTTGCCTTGTAAAAAGAGAATCTAGAAGTCCATCCATTGGTCCCATGTATCACCAATACCCTGTCTCCACTTTTAGTCTAGCAGTTGTGCGAGGTCAGAGCCTACGGCTCCATCTTCCATGGACCTTCTCCCAACACACACCCAGAGTACTACACTGCACACAAGGTAGCTTAGGAAAGGCCAACTATGTCGCTGGTTATCATCTTTCATATCTTTAAATGTGTCCTTCTGTTTCCTGTGTAAGTACCAGGCTGTATTTTTCTCTGTTCACTCTCACCAGACTGTGCTCTTTTTCCTCTATAGACTCTAGGTAGATGCTCTACACTACCACCTGTTCCCTTTGAAAGTTAACTGTTTCATTTTGTTTTGTTGCAGGAAAGACACCAGATCATCTAAGTCATTTGAAAGCTGTATCATGCTTCAAAGTCCTGATTTCTTATCCAAATATAGATCCATATGACTTCTCCACCAAGACCCATCTGCCCCACTCAGATGGCAACATAATCTACCACAAAGAGCTTCAACCACCACTTTTTAAGGGACAATCATTATCCTTCTTCCCTCATTATTTCTAATCCCTACTCTGCTTTGCAATTTCTATGATACTGAAAGAAAAAAGGGATGCCGATAAATCAAAAGAATACAATCCCAGCTCATATTTATGAATTCAGGATATGCTTAGTGAAAGAAATTGTCCTTTCCACATAATTTTGCTTAAATTAAGGTTACAATGAATCTATCTTCCGGAAGCATGTAACATTTGTCAATTGAAAATGTAGAGAAGTTACCCAAGAACTGCTAGAGGGCAAGATAAAGACAATTTAGGAATAAACATTTGCCATATATAATCAATAAAACAGGTGTCATGCATGGATAAGTGTTGTCTGGGCTTCTAGTATTGGGGTACAGCCCACAGTATACATGGCGGTGGGGAAAGGAAGAGGGTTGAGAACAGTTTAATACTCCAAGGACCTTTAAATTTAAAGAGTTACAAATATATTTTGTGATAACAGCAAACTGCCTCTTGCAGACCCAGTGTTTCTAAAGACCACTAGGCAGCCACACTCCGAGGAATTTGGTAATCTTTTTCTACAGCTTGAACTAGACTCTAATCAATCCCCACCACAACTTTTTAAAATTTGATAAGAAAAGCAAGGAGATACCTTCAGCAGCTGTAAAAATAGATATCTAGCTCCTTGAGCATGGAGAAAGAAGACGCTCAAATTCTTTCTGATGGTGGGGCGCCACCGTATCAAACTGGACCTGCTATTCTGCAGATTCCACACCAATGTCCTCCCTAAGAAGATGTGACACACTTTCAGAATCTCCAGTGAGAAAGTGTGGCAAAACATGAAAGAGGAAAGAAGAGCCAGGTGGAAGAATCTTCATTAATTCAAAGAACATGTCTAAGCACACTATGTGCTGAGCCCTGTGGGAAAGACAAAGATGAATAAAGCAAATTCTGTATTGATCCAATAAGGAAAGGCCAGGAAGGAGGGCAGGGAAAAGAGGTGGGAAGGATGCTGGAGAAGTGCCAAGGAATAACCTCCCCTGCTTCATATTTTCCTCAACAGAGCTGATAATTTCTCTGGTGTGGAGGACCAAATTACCGTGACCCCTGCAAACCTACCTGCCCTTCCCAACTTGCAGGGCCTCTGGTCTGCAACCCAATCCACAGTCTATTTATGGTGCCAATGAAATACCTCCTGTCCAAATCCTACAGGGCTTGGACATCCAGGTGCACTTCGTGCCCAGCCTTCTTCCTCTCTGGCTCTGTCTCAGTTTTATTTCCAACCTCAAAAAGGAGAAATCACTTACCCATGGTCTTTTCCTACCTCAGAGGAGAGAGACCTGAGTAGAAAGTGCAAGTCAAACCCAGGGACAGGTAAGGAGGTTGGCCAAGCAGAGTCAGGAGTTGGAGTGGAGCTTAGAGAGTGTCAGACAGTTGGGGCCCTCAGGAGGTGGGGCCCTGGGGAGGCAGGACCCTAGGGAGGTGTGGCTTCTGGGGTTCCTATCTTGCTAAGGCCAGGGCAAGGAAAGGATGGGAGATGATGGAGGTGGCTTAGCTGGAATCCTGGAGGAAAGCTGGAGGTGGGCAATGGAAGACTAATGGGATCCTGCCTGGGTAAGTGGGTGGAGTGAGGACTTAAATGGGACTTTGTTCAGGACTTTGTGACAGCAAGATGTGAATTTAGAAGTAAGAAAGCTTCCTGGAGTCCGGGGTATGGAGAAGGTCCTGGTTGGCAGGAGGAGAGTGTAGGGAGCTACTTGGAGTCAGCCTGTGGTGATTTGGAGGCCAGTTCTATATCCAGCTAAAGAGAACACTCAGGAGTCCTTTAAACAAGGATAGAAGCACCCTCCCCAGCCATCTCTTCCAAAATCTCCTACTAGGTTCCTCTACCAACACCATTTATCCTACTGCCTCACCCATGTTTCCCATCACTGTATGAATAAAACTAAAAGAGAATTGGCTTAAGATTCACTAGGATGTATTTCCTGAGACAATCTCTCAGTATTCATAGCACATTCTAACTGAATATGCATTGAGCATGGTGCTGGAGGAATAAAGAAAAAGATACAGTCCTTGCCTAGAGAGCTTCCTGCTCTAGGCATTCAAAACATAGAGCTTCCAAGACCCTGGAATAGTGACCAAAGGAAGGTACCTCCTCCTTCCCATAACATTAATCTTCAAACGGAAGCAAGACTTCTCAGAGATGGAGAAGATGGAGCCTACTTAGAGTCTGGACTGAATACACAAATGATGGACCCAAGAAGCCATTAGTCTCAGGAAGAAGGGGCACTACTGCCTCTACTTGACAGTGTTGAAATCCCCCCCATACCAGAAATTACATCCCAGATAGGTCCCCTATACCCTAAATTATCTCTGAGAGGTCAGCAGAATCCTTGACTCTGCAGATTCTGCATCCCACCTTTTGCAACCTCTATCTGTCCCTTCTCACTGCCTCCCCCTGTGGTCCCCACCACCTGCTTTTCTTTCTCTGTCTGCCTTTCCCTCCCTCTCTGTGTGCACTTCCCTGGCTATTTCCTCAGCCCTGGCCTCATGTTGATGGATCTGTCTTTGGCTCTGGGTGTATGGCTTTCAGACCCCCTGAGCCTGGGTCTAACTCTTGTCTCTGAGACAGTGTCTGTCTCTAATATCTCTGGCCTCTGGGTGTCACTTTGTATCTGTCTTTGATCTTTCACTCTGCTCTCTGGATATTCCTCTTTTTCCTCTCTTTTGTCTCTGGGTATGTCTCCCTGTCTTGTTCCACTGCCCACTGTCTCTGTTGACTCTGTGTCTTGATCTATTGGACTCTACAGGGTGCTAAGACTGGCTCGCCTTATTGATCCCATCTGTCAGTCTTGGCTTGAATTTACTGGACATTTCTGTCCCTGTATCCATTCTTCCTTCTTCTGCCTCCCCCTGCCACCCTGTGGTTACAAGTGTAGGCTGGCATGGAGGGTGGGAAGGGGACTTTGCCGGCAGCACTTTGAGTGGAAGATGGCTGGTTGGCAGGTTAGCCTGTAGCTTAGGCTCTGACTGAAGCACTCTCCTCACAGCACATTCTCTAGGACTCCAGATGTGGGTTGCCTCCCTTCCTGCCATGATGGCTGGTCATTTCTTGAGGTTTTGTCCTCCCCCCTCCCCCAGCCCATCAATTGGGAGCCACTGGAAATTCTGGAAGGGCACTATAGGTCCCCTTTTACTTGGTATCAATGTGTCTGGAGCATTCTGTAAGAAGAGAAATGAGGAGAGGCAGGAGGCCCACTGGAGGTGCTTTGCTGGAGGGGAGTGGGGTGTGAATACAGAAAGCCTGTAATCTTTGCCTCTGCACCCTGGACAACAATTGCCCATGGGCTCCTTGCACCCCTCAGATAGGAACACATGGGCAACCAGTCTAGGGAAGAGATAGGAAAGGGACCAGGTATTATGTGTGTCCCTCTTTTATTCCCTCTCAGCACCTATAACCCTTCTTATACATAGGAAGCTCTCAAAGTCATTGGATTTTATTTCACCAGGTCTCTCAAAACTAAAGCAGTGGAACCCAGTCTCTTTCAATATTCCCTCCCCTCCCCACACTTGCTCACTCCCCCAGCAATTAGTATCTGCTGCCAGGACAGTTTCCCCTGCCAAACTTTCAAGCACCCCAGTGACCATGGGTCCCCAGCTCTTGCCTCAATCCCCTCCTCTTGCCTCCTTTACTTGGTGCCCACCCTCCACCTCCCCTCCTCTTGCCCACTCAATGCAACTTGACCCCATGGGTGTCTCCCCAAAGTCAGGAAGTCACTAATGAGCATTGAGTAGTAGAAGGGGAGGGCCAAGGGCAGCCTGGTGGGTGGGAGGGATTCCAGAGCTAGTGGATAAGAAGTCCTGTCAGCATTTTTCAAATATGCCTTTTCCCTCCATCATCCCTGTCTCTAACCTCCTAGCTCATGCTAATCCATCTCACTGCTGAGGCTGATGGACTGAGTTTATCTGCAAATTTGCAGAAGCCTAGATGAATAATGCCTGTTCTACTCCAGATCTATTTTCTCCAGGAATGCCATTAGCCCCTGCTGTCTGTGTTTGAAAACTCCCAGGTAGTTTTCAAAGGGTATCTAAGGCTGTAGATGGAACCCAAGGAAAAAGAGAAATTGCTCTTTTGGGTCAATATCTTGATCTCAGCCCTTGTCTCCACTGCATATCCCCCAAAGCAGAACTTAAAATGTCAGGTAATGGCAAAGAGGGTGAAATCTCAAGAAGACTCCCAGCCTCAGGAGGTCACGATGGCTCCAGAAACCAGGTGAGATGGCGAGAAGATGAGGTAGAAGAAACAAACATTATTTCTCCTGAAATGTGCAATTTCCACCAGCGGGGAAGGACCACTATGCTATGGGCTTGAGCAGAACCTTGTCAGCAGTGATGTGGGAAGAGCTCTGCATCCACAAGAAGCTGGCAGACAATGGATCTCCCTGCAGAGCTGGCCCTGGGTCCTGGGGCTGCCCAGGCTGGGGGAGTCTTTGGCTCCAGCAAGAACCCATGAATTTCTGAATTCAGGAAACTCCTCTTAGAGTTCTTTCCACTGGCATCCCTTATTCCCTTTGGCTCCTGAAATGCCATCGCCCACTCCAGCCCCCTTCCATTTCCTAGTCCCCAACACTGGAGGTGCTGGCATAGAAGGGTCGTGTGGCTTTTTGGTGTCATACAAAATGTTTTTTAAATAGCTCTTCTTAAAAATGTGACCCATACAATAAATGACCTCACCTGAACCAGACTACAAATTGGTGGAATTTATGTCTTCCAAGTCTAAGGACAAGATGCAAATTTGCTCTCGCTTTTAGCTTGATGTGTTTGAGTTGACATGTTCAATGTCAATCATTGTTGCTACCAAAGATGATTTAATTGAAGATCATTTTGACAGCTGGAATTCTAAAGTAAACCTGAAAATATTTTCAACATTAAAAAGGAGAAATTTTCTAAAATTTTCATATAAATCTATCTCAGGTTAATGTGAACTTAAAAAAAAATAATGGGTAAGATGATGCAGTATTTGCAGTATTTTTTGAAACAAAATATTTTTTTTCTTTTTAAAATAGATAAAATTCTTTGATACAACCTATTTCTAGTGTCAGTATTTTATAACAACTAAAATAAATTATCCACATCTGTTTGATACCATAATTTAGTCTTCCTTTTCTTTTGCAAGAAAATGTGCTTTATTTTTTATACCTTCATTTTATGGGAACTACAAGAAATTTTAATAAACAAAAAGTATAAATACAAATTGTTGTTCCTTTCTTTTCCCTTAGTATAATAACTAGCTGTGAGAAATATTTTATTTATTTATCAGAAAACAATCTGAATTTTTCTTATCTTCACTATAACTGATGTTAAAATGTTGCTAAACTAAAATGGAAATTAGTTAAACATCAAGATAATTAAACAATAATTCAATTAATGACCTTTCCCCATTTCCTCTGGGAGCTTGAGTTCCAGTCTGTTCTTCACTTTGTCTTCCCTAAAGGGAAACTAACTTTCATAATATACAGGAAGATCTTGACCCTGGAAAATGAATGAAAGGTCTTTAGGGGACTTCCAGGTAGTCTCATGATCCACCCAGTTGCTAATTCATTCAGGGCATTTACATTAAGCACTCATTACTAACTGGAGACTGGGGATACAAAGGGAAGCTAGTAATAATCCTTAAGATTAAGGAGTTTATGGGTTGGAGGTGGGGGACAGGTTGATATGAGTCTAAATCCAGGGAATGACAAGGTGTTACTGGAACATATAGAAAGGACACATAGGTCAGTCTTAAGGACATTCAATAAAGATTCTTAGGGGAGGTGATGGCTTGTTGAAACCAAAGGTCTGTGAGGATTTAGCTAGGGGAAATTAGTTGGAGGAAAAGCCTCACAGAAAAAGTTATGTGCAAATGTTAAGAAAGAACATACCATATCCTGGGTTCTGCCAGTGTAGTTCAATGTAGTTAGAGCACAGTGTGAGTGAGATCATGTGAAAATAAGAAGCTACAGAAATAAACAATGGGCTGAAAGCACTAGTTCCTCCTCCCAGAAACGTTTTGTTTGGTTGTCTAAGCTAGAAATTAGGCAAAATTGCCTACTATTTTCAAAGCACAATAATTATTAGGGTATCAGTAAATATCAATAATTACATGGTAGGTTTTCCCATTTATATAAAATGGCTATTTCCAGAATTTAAAGAATTAAAGGGGGGTTGTAATTACCAGTTTTAGAGTGAGCCATTTAGAGAAATTGTACCTTCTTAATATTATAATACAACCCCAAGGGAAAATATCATTTGAGACAGTAAATGCAATAGTAAATAGCAAAATAATGAAAAATAGTGAATAATGAGAATATAGTAAAAAACATTTCTTAAAAAATTAGCCATTTCTTAAAACAAATGAATATTACAAAATGGTATTAGCAGTTAAATTAATATTGGGAATATTTAATTCAGCCTTCACACATGCTATTTACTGGAAACTTGGGAGGAATGTTCATTTATTTTGACAAAATGGCAAGCAACTTGCTATAATACTGGGAATTTTAGCTGAGGTCAAAATTGTAAATGGAAATAACTTCTCAGTGAATAATTCACTAGTATTGCTTTGCTTTAATATGTCATGAATAACGTGCTTCCAAAATATACAATCTTGGATTGCTAAGCAAAAGGTGGGGAAAGATAATATTGCCTAAAGCATGAGAGTTTAAAAACTGTCCCTATGCCAAATTTCTCTCAGGAATGAATAGTGAAAACTTTGAGGCAGTTCACTTATTCTGAGACTGCTCTGTCCTGTGAGAACTCTGGTCTGTGTTTAGACAATTTTCCCAGCTTCTCTTGGTAATCCATCTTCTTTACTTTGTTTTGATTTCTTTCTTTCTTTCTTTCTTTCTTTCTTTCTTTCTTTCTTTCTTTCTTTCTTTTCTTTTCTTTTCTTTTCTTTTCTTTCTTTGTCTTCTCTTTATCAAATCTACATGGAAAAACTACATTCAGGTGTAGTGACAGTAAAATAAAACCTTGGAATCAGAGACATGTTTATGCTTCTGAATCACAGCCCAAACCAGTATGCAAGGACACTAAGTGTAAGCTGCTGGACATCTGTAGTTCACATTCTCAGGATCAGGCACAGGCTCAGGATGCAGTCTCTCAGCTTGACTTCTGCTGGCAGAGTACAAACTCTCCCAGCTGGGCCACCCCTAGTCAGTAAACCACTAGGAGAGTGAGAGCATGGAGGTAGTGCAAATTCCTTTCACAGTGGGAAGTTTGTGGTGTTGGGGGTGGCTTCATGGGTATTACCTGTGCTGAGCAAATAGGCTGGAGCACAGAGTTCCACTTCTTTCCCAACCCCAAAGGCAGTGGCTCTGTAGGTACCCTGTCACCTCTCTCCATGTCCTTCTTCCAGATCCATCTTTAGCTCTTACTAACTGCCCCTCACCCCCACGTACTTTTTTTTTTAATTTAAATTTTAGTGAATATACAGTGCAATATGGGTTTTAGGAGTAGAATTTAGTGATTTATCACTTACATACAACACTCAGTGCTCACCCCAACAAATGCCCTCCTTAATACCATCACCCATCTACTAAACATCTCCTTCCATCAACTTACAGTTTGTTCTCTATCATTAAGAGTATCTTGTGGTTGGTTTACCTCTCTTCTTTCCCACCACCCCCTTCCCATATGTTCATCTGTTTTGTTTCTTAAGTTCCATATATGAGTGAAATCATATAGTATTTTTCTCTCTCTGATTGACATATTTCACTTAGCATAATGCATTCTAGCTCCATCCATATCATTCCAAATGACAAGATTTTATTCTTTTTGATGGCTGAGTTATATTCCATTTTATATGTATATGTGTGTGTGTACATATATGTGCATATATGTGTATATGTATATATATGTGTATGTGTATATATGTGTATATATACACATATGTATATGTGTATATGTATATATGTGTGTATGTATATATATATGTATACATGTATGTGTGTGTATATATATATATATATATATATATATATATATGCATACCACATCTCTTTATCCATTCATCAGTTGATGAACATTTGGACTCTCTCCATAGTTTGGCCATTGTTGATGATGCTGCTATAAACATCAGGGTGCATGTAGGCCTTTGAATCTATATTTTTGTATCCTTTGGGTAAATAACTAATAGTGCAATTGCTTAAGGATAGGGTAGTTCTACTTTCAGTTTTTTGAGGAACCTCTATACTGTTCTCCAGAGTGGCTGCACCAGTTTGCATTCCCACCAGCAGTGCAAGAATGTTCCCCTTTCTCCACTCCTTGCTAACACTTACTGTTTCTTTTAGCCATTCTGACATGTGTGAGGTGGTATCTCATGGTTCTTTTGATCTGCATTTCCCTGATAATGAGTGATGTTGAGCATCTTTTTGTGTGTCTGTTTTCCATCTGGGTGTCTTATTTGGAAAAGTATCTATTCATGTCTTCTGTCCATTTCTTAACTGGGTTGCTTGTTTTTTGGGTATTGAGTTTGATAAGTTGTTTATAGATTTTGGATACTAACTCTTTATCAGATATGTCATTTGCATATTTCTCTCATTCCATAGACTGCCTTTCAGTTTGTTGATTGTTCTTTTTTTTTAACCTTTATTTACTTTTGAGAGAGAGAGAGAGAGAGGAACAGAGAGAGAGGGAGACACAGAATTCAAAGCAGGCTCTGAGCTGTCAGCATAGAGCCTGATGTGGAGCCCTAACTCTCGAACTGTGAGATCATGACCTGAGCCAAAGTTGGATGCTTAACCGACTGAGCCACCCAGGCACCCCAGTTGATTGTTTCTTTTTCTGTGCAGAAGCTTTTTATCTTGATGAAGTTCCAATAGTTCATGTTTGCTTTTGTTTCCCTTGCCTTTGGAAACATTTCTAGTAAGAAGCTGTGGCCAAGATCAAAGAGGTTACTGTCTATATATTCTGGGATTTTGATGGTTTCCTATCTTACGTTTAGTTCTTTCCTCCATTTTGAATTTATTTTTGTGTATGGTGTAAGAAAGTGGTCCAGTTCCATTCTTCTGCATGTTGCTGTCCAGTTTTTCTAACACCATTTGTCGAAGATACTATCTTTTCCCACTAGATATTCTTTCCTGCTTTGTTGAAGATGAATTTCCCATATGGTTGTGGGCCCACTTCTGTGTTTTCTATTCTGTGCCATTGATCTATCTGTCTGTTTTTCTGCTAGTATCATACTGTCTTGATGATTATAGCTTTGTAAAATAACTTGAAATCCAGAATATGATGCTTCCATTTTTTTTTTCAGGATTGCTTTAGCTATTTGGGGTCTTTTGTGTTCCATACAAATTTTAGGATTGTTTGTTCTAGGTGCCCCCATACTTTTCTTGCTTTCAGATATTAGAGACTGTGTGGTGCCCCTTGGACCAAGTTCTTAGTACCTCACAAGTTTCGCCTTAGGCATAGGGAGGAGGAAGGGAGAACAAGTTGTTAGGAGGAACCCCAAAACTGCCTGAACCAAACTCTGGTCCTAGTTATGGCAGAGCAGACAAGAGGACTTAAAACTAGTGATACTTAGTCAGAAAATTCACCCTCCTTTTTAATTAGTGTATTGAATTCAGCTTCCAGATAGATGCTAGGTCCTTAGTTCATTTTAAATAATTGATAAGACCTTATGTTGTTTCCTATGTCTAGTAAGAGACATAGATAGATTTAATGCAGTTGGGGAATGCTTTTCTGATTATAGTGAATAATCAGACAAAATATATACATATATACATTCCAAAAAGGACTATTCTGTTGATATAAAGTAAACATAAGTGATCACTGAAGTCACAGAAATAGTGCAAGAAGTGCGAGAGTTGTTTTCAAACTTGTAATCTTTAGGTGTGTATTTTCCATTTTTGCACTAAGCAAACACCTGTGATCCAGACTGTACTAAGGGCTGATTAGTCAGTTATAAACAGACAGATAAATATATGACAGAGACCATAAATGCCTTTCCTAACCTCTAAGAAAAATTTCCTGGGCATCTGGGTAGCTCAGTCGGTTAAGCATCTGACTCGGTTTCAGCTCAGGTCATGATCTCACTGTTCATGAGTTCAAGCCCCACATCGGGCTCCACGCACTGACAGTGCAGAGTCTGCTTGGGATTTTATCTCTCTCTCTCTCTTTCTCTCTCCTGCTCTCTCTTTCTCTCTCTCTCTCTGCCCCTTTCCCATTCACTCTCTCTCTTTCAAAATAAATAAACTTTAAAAAATAAAAATAAAATAAGGAAAAATCCTGTTATTCCTTTTCATAAGACCTTGTTGTTTTTTTTTCCAGGCGTTTATCACACTCTGTACTTTTTCAACATTTGTCGTCTTCTTTTTTGTCTATTTCTCACTAGGAAAAACTCTATATTTGAATGAGGAAAAGAATTAATGGTAAATAAATACATTGTATAGGAATAAATTTACTGTTGGGACAAAAATTTCCTAATAATATGATCTATACCTGAAAGTATCATGTGGAGACCTATGTTAACAATATATCTTTAATTAATATTCATAATGCTCCTACTTCTACATGTCTACCCATGGCCTCTTTCCCTACAACTGTATACCATGAATGAAAGTTATTTAACAGTTCTCTAGCTCTGTGTTAAGCCCTGTGGAGAGAATATAAAAATATACAGGGCACAGTCTTCCCACCCCAGAAGCTTACAGTTGAGTGAGGGAGAAAGGGAAGACACAGGGTAACCACAAGTGAAGACAGTGTGGGAAAAGACAGCTATGGTTAAGACTGAAACAAAGGATTAGAGGATATCAAAGAAAATAAATTGCTTCCGATACAGATTACCCAGGAAGGTGTGAACAGAGGTAACATTTAAACTGGACTGTGATGACTGTGTAGGATATCAGTACTCAGAGACTGAAAGCACGTTTTTCCAAGGGAAAAACACAGTTACTAGGAAGGATTTCTTGACTTTGGGCATCATTTGATACTGGATTTCTGTTCAACATGAGAGACTGAAAAGACCAGTGAAATTCAAAGTAAAACTGCAGAAGCTGGAGGTTATGAATACAGAAGACAGGAGCCAGGACCTGTGTCCCATATCAGGTTCCATTTATCCCCACTTCTCCTGTACCTGGTCTTCTTGAAGGGGTATGGGGTTCAAATGGTACAGGGTACCCATTATGCCTCCATCTATATGTCTCTCCTCTCCTGTCTCCCATCTACGAAGTCCTTTCTTAAAGAAATGATTTCTTAATCTCATTAATGAGGAGAGAACAAAATACAGACAAGCATAAAGTACACAAATTAAGTCAGGAAATTTGCATACCCAGGGAAAGAGAGAAACCCTTTTTACGTCCATCACTATAGCAAATGTTCCTCATCTTCTGATGCTGTATGTCAATAAATATCTGTATTTCCTCCTTCTCTATAAAAGAGATGGTGTGAAATATCAGATGTAAAGTAAAGTTTGTCATAAAAATCCCTCATAAAAAAGTCTCTCAGGTACTGGCATTGGAAGGTAGGGGAGGGGGTTCCTTTGCTCTGTCTGCTCTTAAACCAAGTGCAGATCATCCTGTCTCCTACTTCCAGGACTTTTGCTGCAGATTTTCTAAAGATGTAAACAGAGACACTCAGCTCCTCTTACCATCCCAGCTTCTGTCAAAGTTCATTGCTTTTTTTATGAAATTAGTTCCACAAATGACCATTTTTTCACAATCTCAACTCTAGATTCCTAAATTAGTATAATATTTAATTCTCCTCTTTCTGAAATGGCTCAAATAGAGTCCCACTTGAAAGCAAAGAAGTAAATAAAATGTCTTCTCTTAGTACCTTCCATGAGGGGTTCTAGGAGAGAGGAGGTGGTTACATGAGTGGTGTGCATGCAAGGGCAGCTGTGAATTAGGCTAGAAAGTAAAAGACAAGAGATGATTGCCTTGCGGCTGCTGTTTCTCTTTCTCCGCAAACCTCTTCTGATTGTAGCATATTTATAGGGGCTCCAAGTAACCCAGAATCTTAGCCATAATCTTCCAAGAAAGAAAACTCATTGATGTTTCCTAGAGAAGTAATGAAAAGTGAATATCAGGGTTTGGTATAAAAAGACCAACCACGGCCAAGAGTGGAAGGCAGCTAGTTCTTTATACCCCATTGAACTCCTTCAGGATTTGTAAACACACACACACACACACACACACACACACACACACACACACACACGTACATACCATACCCAAAAAGTCTAACAAATATCCTCATGTGTTTAGACCTACCGAGAAAAACATACCCACTACTTGGTGCACATTCCATTCAGATTAAAACACATATGTCCATATAGTAGGCACACACACATGACTTTGGCTGTGGTACTTTATGAATATATTTACCCAGTTGCACTCTTTCCAAGCTCTTGACTGCAGGGTAGTGCACAGTGAAGGTGAATAAGAGAATGTCTGAATATAATCTTACATGTCTCATTGAGTGTGTGTCTGACTACATACCACAAAAGAAATAGAAATTGTTTTCTAATTATTCACTATTTGTAATTATCCACTGCCTTTAAATTATCTCTATGCCATCAAGTTTCAATGATCATCTATCCTTACTGATCTGTTACTCTATGCAGACTATGTATAGCTCAGGGATTGGCAACAGGAGACTTTGCTCAAACTTGATACAAATCTTAGCTTCACTACTCACTTGGCACAAATTACTTAACCTCTCTGAGCCTTATTTTCAACTTTAGTAAAGTGAGCATAACAATGTTCACTCATAGAAATTCTGTATTTAATAGGTGATTATGTACAGTATTTGAAGAAAAGCATAGGGCATAGTACTGAACAAATGGTGGCTATTACTATCATCACCATTTTGGGGGCATTGGAGATATAAAGAAGTAATACATAAAAAAGTTTTTCTTTTCCCTTAAGAGGTTTTCAAATCTCATCAATGAGACAAGATAAATACATGGAGAGAGAAGTACATGGAAACCTAAAGCTCTTATTTCAATCCTAACATACAATTTATTCCCCTAAGTCCAAGACCTATTTTAAAATTGTTAGCAGATTTCAAGGGCACCTGGGTAGCTCAGTCGGTTAAGCATTCAACTTTGGCTCAGGTCACGATCTCACTGTCTGTGAGTTCGAGCCCCGCATTGGGCTCTGTGCTGACTGCTCAGAACCTGGAGCCTGTTCAGATTCTGTGTCTCCCTCTCTCTCTGACCCTCCCCCGTTCATGCTCTGTCTCTCCCTGTCTCAAAAATAAATAAAACGTTAAAAATTTTTTTTTAAAAATAAAATTGTTAGCAGATTTCAATGCTCTAAAAAGATTTTTTTTTCCTTCTGCCACTCATCTCCATACCTCACCACCTTACATACACCACATATCCACCTCAGCCTTTTATTTTGAGAGTTGACTGAAGATTTCTTGGGATAAAAAAAATTCAATAGTTCATTTTTTAGACTTCCCTGTTTCTAGGTAGGAGCCCATCTTAGTATTCCAAAGCCAAGTGAGGCAGCCATGTCCTCGGCCAAAGATACTGCACCCTCCCATCTCCCCCCATTACCATCTAATCTCAGAAAATTCTTCCTTATGTTCAATCTCAATCTATTTTCCTTCAATATTGGTCTCTCTATCACTCATTCTGATTGTGAATGAGGTACACAGACCCTCAAAGGCTGAAGAAAATTCTCAAATGACCCCTGGTAACATTATTACATTGCTTATCAGTCCAGGGGTCTGGAATTATGTTCTCATATATTTTGTTATTAACTCATTAAAAATCATCAAAAGATCCCTTAAAAAGCATTAATTTGGTTGTTACCAGGGTATGCCACTTACACAATCATCTGGTCTCTCCTTAAACTTTTGAAAGATGAAAGGATCCTAATTTCTATGACAGTAAGTTAAGAACTCCTATTTCAATCCCCCCAACCTCCATAGTCTCTTCAATCAGTATCATCGCCTTATCACTCATTTCATTAAGGGACAGTACAAGCTGAGGCTGGGCATGACTGATATGACCTCCACAGACACTTTCAGGCCATCACATAAAGTAGTGGTGTAACAGAATTGGCAGCAGTGGACCCATGCAATGCTTGCCCCTAGGTAGCCCCTGAGGTCCAGTCACGCTCCAGCATGGGCACAGCAGAGATTTTCCCAAAGTGGGCATAGTGCCAAACCCTGGCATAGTGACTGTTGTGGGAGGCCAGGAGACAGGAGGGCAGCCAGGGCCCACATTTCTCCCTCTTCCCCAAATTAAATTTCCCTGGCCTAGGTGTCTCCTCTTGTGCTCCCAATTCCAAAGTTTTCAAACCTTCCTGAGTGCTCCTCTGAGGCCACACACCTATCATCGATTATCTAAGGCCTGTGCTTCTCACACCCCAAAGAGCATACAAATCACTTGGGAGCCTGTTAAAAGCACACATTCTGACTTAGTCGCTCTGGGTTGAGGTCTGAGATTCTGCATTTCTATGAAGCTCCCAGGTGACACCCACGTTGCTGGCCCATGGACCATTCTTTGAAGAGAAAGATCTAGATGACTGTAGAAGGTGCTACAACTGTCTCCCCAAAAGAGTCTGTCTGTCCACACCCTTCTGTCTGTCTGTCCTCCAGATGGTATGATAATCATATCTTAGCCCTTCCTGATTTAGGAATCTTGCTCCATGGCACAATACACAATACAAACCTAACTCATAAACACCCTTCATGTGTGAAAACACACATCCCGCACAATATTCTTATTCTTTCATGACTCTTAAAGGTGCCTGTAGCATAGAATTACTGTCCCTTTTATTTTCCAATTCACCTGACCCTCTTTTATTTGCCAATTTTCTCCATAGGCATCCTCCAACAGAAAGTGTCTCTTGATCGATACCTCTTTCTCAGTTTCTACTCCTACCTTCCCTTCCAAAGTAATGATGTCTCCATCCCTGTCCAGTTTCTAATTCCTTCTATTTTCATCTGTTTTTCTCCCCATTTGGGGTATAAATTCTCTCTTCCTAAATAATCTTAGATTCTCTCACAAGATTTTTGCACCAGTCTCAAAAAAGCATGTAAATTAAAAAAAAATAAAAAAGTAAATTAAAAAACCCAGAAAATTAACAGACAAACAAACAAACAAAAAAGCATGTAAAGGAGTTGGTAAGTATATGGTAATCCTGCCTCTAGCAGGCTTCCCTGGAATCACCTACTCGGTTGAGAAAATGATAAATTCTAAAGTAAGAAATTAGTTTCTTATTCCTCACTCCCAGGGCAGGCCCCATACATAAATACAATAGATAAAAACTGGCCTTCCTATGCCAACCATAAATCTCTCCTTCAAGAAAGCCTGTTATGCCCACACTGGACCCAGTCTCATCTTCAGGGATCCCCTGGAGGCAACTAGAGCTAGTTGGGCCTTCTGCCAATTTCACTACTTCTGGCCCCACCCCAGATCCCTTGGGAATAGACGGACTGGGACCAGGGGAGCGCGTTTCAGGCATTCTCCTGCCCCAGAGCTGTACTTTCCTTATTGCTCTTTGAATGAACAACACTGTTCTTACTGTTGGATCTAGAGAAAGGGGAGAAAATATTCCTTGCCCTGTGCAAGATTCCACTGTGACAGAAGAGACAGTATAATCACCAAACTCAGAAATAGCCCCAAAGGCAAAACTACAAGTGCCTGGGAACAGGTCTAGATGCTGGGTGCAGATCTGGATACATTTCTAGATATAGTTCCAGATGGAGAGAAATGCTGTTTGTCAAGGAAGTCTCCCAGAAGATAATTTTATTTATTTATTTATTTAAAATGTTTATTTATTTTTTAGAGAGAGAGAGACAGAGCATGAGCAGGGGAGGGCAGAGAGAGATGGAGACACAGAAACCAAAGGAGGCTCCAGGCTCTGAGCTGTTGGCACAGAGCCTGACATGGGGCTGGAACAAACCCTGAGATCAGGACCTGAGCTGAAGTCAGAAGCTTAACCGACTGAGCCACTCAGGCGCCCCTCCCAGAAGATAATTTTAAAGAAGTAAGTAGCACAGTGCTAGCCTGAAAGGAAGGGGAATTTTCTGTGCCAAAAAAACAAAATGTGTAAGGCTCAATTCAATTTAACATGAATTTATTAAATGCTCATTATGTGCCTGGTCCCCATGTAGATGCTCTGGGGGAATGAACAAGATATACTCCTTACATATAGTCTATAATCAGGAAACAAAATGAAAAAATATACAAATAACTATAGTATTTTTTTTTAATTTCAGCTTTATTGAGGTACACTTGCCATATAAAATTGAAAGATATTTAAAGTATACATTGTGGTGATTTGATATACATATATATTGTTAAATGATTCACTGATTTCCCCACTGTGAAAGGATTAACCATGATATTTTAATCTAAATCTTTCATTTAAAGAAGGCAAGTGATAGGGTGCCTGGGTGTTTCAATTGGTTAAGCATCCGAAATTTGACTCAGGTCATAATCTTGTGGTTTGTGAGTTCAAGCCCCAAGTTGGGCACAGAGCCTGGAGCCTGCTTTGGATTCTTTGTCTCCCTGTCTCTCTGCCCCTTTCCCCGCTCATGCTCTGTGTCTTTCTCTCTCTCAAAAATAAACACTAGAAAGAAAGAAAGAAAGAAAGAAAGAAAGAAAGAAAGAAAGAAAGAAAGAAAGAAAGTGTTACAAGGGCCCTTTCATTTCCCTCCTTTAATTTTTACCTGTGGAGGGCCTTCAACTGGAGCTTTGGCTTTTAAAGTGGGGTCCCTGGACCAGCAGTCTCATCCTTACCTGGGAACTTGATTGAAGGACAAGCCCTGGACCCCACCCAGAGTTACTGAATTCCAAATGATGGGGGCAGGGTTCAGCAATCTGTGTTTCCACAAGTCCTCCAAGGGAGGTGGCACCCAATAAAGTTTGAGCACCACTGAGCAGAGTACTAATCCAGTACTAATACAGTCCTAATTAGTACTAATCCAGTACTAATCCAGTCCTTCCTACACCCACTCTTTACTGTGACTTTAATTAGTGAGTCAAAGAGACATGCTCGCTTCAAGGGCTTCCGCGTTTTTGGAGGACTCCTTTTTTTATCCAGAACCAATCTGCTCACAGGACACATGTATTCCAACTTGCTCATACTGGAGAAAATTTAAGAAAAATCAGGCTCTCTCCTGTGATGGGAGGCAGGGGGTGCTCAGCACAACTTGTGATGAGGAATAAGTCTATCTAATTTAGTGATGTGCGATTGGCAAGCCAATTAGGTTGCAGATCTAAAGCTGATGGTTTGATCATCTGTCTCTGTCTTGATTATCAATTGGTTCCAAACATAGGAGAGGGAAATGGGGTGTTATTTATTGGACATTTGTAGCTTCAACAATAGGCTGTAGTGAAAAGCGGGCAGGATGTAGGTTCAGATTGCATTCAGTAGAGAGACCTGGCTGAGAGAATAACAGGACAGAATAACCAGAGGAAATCCTAGACTTTTTTAAGTAAAAAAAATTGACCTCTCATATTACAGATAAATAAGCAGAGTATTGAGGGCACTGAGCAGCTTGCTCAAGGTCACATGCTAGGCTAGTGGTAGAAACAAGACCAGAACCCAGGATACTTGGGTCTCAGATCTGCACTTTCTGAGCAGGTGGACCAAAGCAGACAATAGTACAGAAATTTAAAGTCCAAGAATACAGATATTGCCAAGTAGATGAACCAACACCATGGATTTTCAGCGTATGTAGTGGGTTCACAGCCAAAATCCTTTCTTCTCAGAGGAAAGCGCTGGCTCCAATCCACCTGTGTGCATTCTGTTGCCCACCCCCCCTTCACAGCAAGGCTCAAGCTAACAGCCTGTTCAGTGTGTTCTGAATACTGCTTCATTTTTCTGGGCTTTTCCTAGTGTTGTTCTCTGTGTCTACAATCTCTCCCTGCTGCCCACAT
Source organism: Lynx rufus (assembly GCF_022079265.1). Taxonomy (NCBI): domain Eukaryota; kingdom Metazoa; phylum Chordata; class Mammalia; order Carnivora; family Felidae; genus Lynx; species Lynx rufus. The sequence goes on from NW_025814889.1 coordinate 54,756,669, forward strand.
GTAGCAAAATCCTATCTTTTCTTGGAGAGAGCCAATTTAAATGCCATTCCTCTACAAAGTCTTCTGATTTCACCAATCAAACCTCACCACTGTGCCAGCCACAAAAGATCAACCTCCACTCTGAATTCCCAAGGCACTTTATTTGTATATTACTTATGATACCACACTCTTTTGTGTTACAGCTATGCTTTCCCTCCTGTACTAGAATATAAGCTCCTTAAGGGCACAGTTCATATTTCATCTTTTTATTTCATCTTTTTCTCTTTCTTATTGAAGAATAGTTAAGGTACAGTGTCATTATATTACTCTAGGTGTACTATATAATGATCCAACACTTCCACACATTTCTCAGGAGCATCAAGATAAGTGCACTCTTAATTCCCTTTATATATTTCACCCATTTTCCTACCCACCTCCACTTTGGCAACCACCAGTTTGTTCATTGTGTTTAAGAGTCTTGGATTTTTTTTACTTGCTTGTCTCTCTTTTTTGTCTGTTTGTTTGTTTTATATCTTAAATTCCATATAAAAGTTAAATCATATAGCATTTGTCTTTCTCAGACTAACATTTCACTTACACTTATATACTGTATGTCCATTCATGTTGTTACAAATGGAAAGATTTCATGTTTTTTTATGGCTAAGTAGTATCCCATTGTTTGTATTTGTACATATACATACATGCACACACACACAGACACACACACACACACAAGCCAATTTTAAACCGGGAAGAAGAATTAAATAGAAATTTTTGGAAAGAAGACAAACAGATGGCCGACAGACATACGAAAATATGCTCAGCATCACTAATCATCAGGGAAATGTAAATTAAAACTACAATGAAATATCACTTTATACCGTCAGAATGGCTAAAATCAAAACACAAATAAAAAGTGTTGGAGAGGAAGTGGAGAAAAAGGAACACTTGTACACTGTTATTGGGAACGTAAATTGGTGCAGCCACTGTGGAAAAGAGTATTGAAGTTCCTCAAAAAAGTAAAATAGAACTACCATAAATACACTATTTCAACAACTGAATATTTATCCAAGGAAAACAAAAACACCTTTTCTAGTTTATTTTAATAATATTTTCTAAAGCCAGTAAGCAATTATGGATGCAACTGATAATGAAACAAGTAAAAAAAAAAAAAAAAGAGGAAGGAAATGTAAAGACATATTCTTTGCTCCACAATAAATACATGACTCTATTCATGTTCCCCCAAACAATATGCCATGGGAGGCCTAGCTTTCCATGTGCCCAAAAGTATTCACCATTATTGTGCAGGGGACCGGACTGCATGCAGGTGTGATGATGTCAAAACAAATATGTACTGCATTCCTGAGTACAAGTTCTACAGTTTAGCGCTAACTTAAGTGGGATTCAGCAACCAGGCTGTATTGGATCCCATAGCTAAAGTAGATAGCAAACCCAATCAGCATCCAGAAACCAATTGGGGCCCAGGTGCCAGCTGTCATCCGCATCATAAGGTAAACATTCACAAAGACACTCAGTAGTGGGAGGAGAGGCAGAGCAGGGACCTTAAAGGGAAGGGGACTGGAGCTCTGCGGCTGTCTCCAGATGACCCCAGTGATCCCAGTGATGAGCACCAGGAGCAGCACAACCAATGAAATCCACACTGCAGTTCCAGAATGCAGAACTGGCCACTGGGCCAGCACCAGGCAAAGAAGAGTAAGCAGCAGAGCAAGCAGTGAGGAGCAAACATAGACAACCCGGCCAGAGAGTGGAGTGGGGGTGGGGCTGCATGGAAAAAGTAGTCCCTGTAGAGTAGCTTCTCTTCTGCAGGTCCACTCTCATCCTGCACGTCTGCTTCATTTCCCCCTTTCTTCACCTCAGGCTGATACCTGAGGATGAGAACACAAAAAGCCACCAGGGAGTAAGCTAGCCGTGTCCCAATTGACATGAAGTCCAGAAGATCAGTGAGTCCAAAGAAGAATGCTATGATTGCTGCGATAATGCCAAAGATCACAGTGGCCATTATGGGGATGTATGTGCCAGTTTGGATCCTGGCAAGGACAGAGAACAGGAGGCCATCCTTTGCCATCGTGTATATCAGCTGACGTATGGGGAACATATAGCCCAAGAGGCTGGCAGAAAGACTACAGAAAAATCCAAAAGCTACAACATAGTAGGCAGGGGCCCAGCCAATATGGTGAAATACCTCAGGCAAGGGGGTCCCAGGTTGAAGCTGGTAGTAAGGAACCATAAGTGTAAGTGCTGAAGAGACACCAAAATACATCAAAGTGCTGATGAACAGTGAAATCACAATGCCCATAGGGATGGAACGCTGGGGGTTCTGGGCTTCTTCAACTCTGGTAACAATGTTGTCAAAACCTATAAATGCATACAGACAGGTAGCTGCTCCATGGAGAATCCCATTGAGGCCAAAAGGCACAAATCCTCCAGTGCCCAGAGGCCCCAAGCTTGAGGTGTCATTGAGTCCAGCCTTTACGTAGTCCTCTTCTGTGAGCTTCCAGTTGTGCAGGTCCCCCTTAATGAAACCAGAGATGATGACAAAACTGAGAACTAAAAGGCTCACCAATGTGACTACTTTGGTAAACAGTCCTGACTCTCTAGCCCTCAGAGTCAGCAATCCGATGAGCAACAACACAAGGGCCACAACACAGAAGCCTAGAATTTCTGCAAGGACCTGGGGAACATGCAGTAAGATGTTTTCATGCAGGGTCTGAGAGATCTGGTTCCCAAACAGGTTGTCAAAAGCTAAGCTCCAGGCAAAGACCACAATGGCTGTACCAGCAACATAGGAAAAGATGAGGTTCCAGCCAGTGATGAAAGCCCAGAGTTCACCTATAGTGACATAGCTGTAGAGATATGCAGAGCCAGAATGGGGAACACGGGCACCAAACTCTGCATAGCACAGCCCTGTCAGCACAGAAGTTAGGCCGGCCACCAGAAAGCAGATCACAATGGATGGTCCGGCTTTATCTCTAGCCACTTCACCAGCTATGACATATATAACTGCACCCACTGTAGAGCACACACCCAGGGCCACTAAATCCAGAGTGTTCAGTCTTCTGCATGGGACATCCTCAGTCACCAAATGTTCCAGCTGACGTCTGCGTAGCAGCTTTTGACCAAATCTGAAAAGTGCCTGACCCAGCATTGTAGCTGGAGTTGAAGATTCTAGGATCAGAGAGCTGCAGGAAGTGTGGAGAGCCGAGAGTCTGGAGCTGGATTCACTGAGTCTCAGTTAAGCCAAGTTGGGTTGTCACTGCTGAGTTCTATTGCTCAGGCTTGAAAGCTGATGCTTCATATTTCATCTTATATGTGCTATTCTTCCATAATGCCTAAGTAAACAATAAGTATTTACTGAACAATGGTGTTCAACCAACGCTTAGAAGTCTCAGGTTACCTGTTGTAGCCCAATATCACAGAAACTGACACTAAAGGACATCACAGAAAAACCAACCTTGCTTTCCCCCAGAAAAGTGCCAAGTACTTCCCAACATTCTGCTTTTAATGAACTACATGACATATTTAAATTTGGGTACATCTCATGTAGCTTCGTGTACTAATTGAGCTATAAGACACAAGATGGCATGAATTTATTGTGCAACAATTCACATGTGGGATGTTTGGGCCATGCTTGAGCATGAATTATGGCACATTAATTCATTGATTAGAGGGCCTGATTGCAATCACAGAACTATATTTTCAAATATCACCTGAGTTTAAATTACAAATATTGGCCCCCCAGTATTTTTTTTGATGGTTTTATTTTTGAGACAAAAAAAAGCACCAAATGCAAAGGGGCAGAGAGAGAGGGAGACAGGAACTTAGTAGGCTCTGTGCTGACAGCAGAGAGCCTGATGCGGGGCTTGAACTCACAAGCCCTGAGATTATAACCTGAGCTGAAGTCTGACACTTAGCCTACTGAGCCATCCAGTTGCCCCATTGATCTCCCAGTCTTAAAATCTTTAGCCCCAAAATCAGCTAGCCAAAGTCAGATGTCACTTTGTCCCCCTTCCTCCTCACTCTGCATCTTCCATTTAACTGCAGTGATGACAAAGGATGTATAGTCCAAACCCTTCCCTTTACCCACCTAGGCCCACAGGGTGTTGTGAGAAGAGAGGAAGAGGGAGAAAGGGGCAAGACCTTTATAACTACTTCCAAAAAGGAGAGGAACAGGCTGTTTAGTAAGGAAACATTGGAGAGATAGGTGCAGTAGCCAACCAACAATCCATTTCTAAGAAGGGAGAAGAGATATAAAGGTGCTTTTATGAAGCAACCAGGCAAAATGTACTACAATTTTTACATCCATAGTTATGAAAGTATGATGGGTAGGAAGGAAAGAAGTAAGTCACTTAGCTCAGAAGCTCACAACCTAAACAATTTCTTCTGTCTCTTCCCTCTTTGGATTCCAGTAAAGAAGATGAGCTCAGGGGCGCCTGGGTGGCGCAGTCGGTTAAGCGTCCGACTTCAGCCAGGTCACGATCTCGCGGTCCGTGAGTTCGAGCCCCGCGTCAGGCTCTGGGTTGATGGCTCAGAGCCTGGAGCCTGTTTCCGATTCTGTGTCTCCCTCTCTCTCTGCCCCTCCCCCGTTCATGCTCTGTCTCTCTCTGTCAAAAATAAATAAACATTGAAAAAAAAAATTTAAAAAAAAAGAAGATGAGCTCATTTCTGCAGGAACTCTGCTCACTGGTCACACTATGCTCTGTAAACATCCTGCACCATCTGTGATGTCAGCTGCCAGCAGTCTGGAGAATCTACCCTGCTCTGTGAGCTTATATTAAATCACTCACTTGTAACTCCTATTAGTTTTTCATAAGTAGTTATTTTTAACTCATTCAACCAGGCTTTCAATATGCCAAATATATTTTCTTAATGAAGGAATTTGCATGAGGTTCCCTCTCCTCCCCTGCTGCTATTCAAATGGGCCCCTCCCCAATGGGAAGCAAGACTTTGAATGAAAAATTCATAGTGAAACCCTGGAAATGAATGGTGGAGAACAGAGAAAGCAAAGTCATGCAGCCCCCACTCTCCTCCCTACTCAGACTTGGTTTGAGAGAATTTTAGGAAATGTTGTCAGATGTCTCTAAAGATAGAAAAATCAAGTCAAAATTGAAAAGTCTTCTCTACAGATTATCAAAAGGAACTCTTGGGTTATGGATCAGACCTTTCATGTACAAATCCATCTACACTCCTTATTTGCCACCACCAGTTCCAATTTTATGATTTAATAACAAGTACATGAGATAGATAAGGGGGGTGGTCACTTCTTAATTCATGGAACTTTTCTACACTGTGAATGTGATTGACATGTCCCCCACCCACCCCCAGGCTTCAAATCCTTCAGTGATTCCCACTGATCTTCCTTCCTAGTCTTCCTTCCTTCATCATCTGACCTGTGATTATTCCTTCAACTTCATCACCTGCCCAGTTCCTGCTCTAGTGGTGATTTCTACACTCACCATGTTCCCTTGTCTCTAATGCCCTCTTGGCCCCTTCACATACTAACCTCAGCTTCTTTTTCAGCTCCCAGCTCAGAAGTTATTTCCCCAGGAAGCCTCCCCTAACTCTTATGCTACCCTCCATATGTGCTCTCATAGCACCCAGGCTTCCCCCATGTGCCATTGATCCTAATGAATCAAAATTCCAGGTCAGCTTCCTGTCTCCTCAATTAGGCTGTGAGTTGGGTGCTCAATATATATTTGTTGAACAAATACACAAACTGAGAAAAGAAGCCTGAAAGAGCACATAATCCAGAATTCCTATCTACTTGACTTTGAGATACATACTTTGTAGCCAAGCAACATTTATAAACCTGGTTCAGGTAAAAATATAAATGGTATTACTTTCCTTGTAGAATGCAAGCAAAATGAAAAGTATGAAAGGAAAACCAACTGTGATAAAACCTTGACTGTACATCATTCATGGCAGGTATAAGGCACATGGGATGATAAAGAATTGTTTGCCTTTGGGGCGCCTGGGTGGCGCAGTCGGTTAAGCGTCCGACTTCAGCCAGGTCACGATCTCGCGGTCCGTGAGTTCGAGCCCCGTGTCGGGCTCTGGGCTGATGGCTCGGAGCCTGGAGCCTGTTTCCGATTCTGTGTCTCCCTCTCTCTCTGCCCCTCCCCCGTTCATGCTCTGTCTCTCTCTGTCCCAAAAATAAATAAATGTTGAAAAAAAAATTAAGAATTGTTTGCCTTTGAGGACACTTGTTTAAAAAAGATCAGGTTGCCTTGAGTTCTACACAGCCAACCACCAACACTCAATTAGAGAATTCTTACTTTTTGGAAGGCATCACACCCAGGCCCTATAATCTAGGTGGGATATCCTAAGGCAGAGGTTCTCACTTCAGGGAACAGAGGGAGGCATAATGAAGATACCTGCGCACATTTTCAAACATCCTCTCCCTCTGGAGATTCTTGTCCAACTAGCCCCATACTTCCCATGACTGCTCTAAACTACCCAACTGATAAGAAATTGTCCTCAATTTCAAAGGGAAGAGATTCTAAGAGCTTTCTTTTCACAATAAGCAAGCACATTTTGGTAGTTAGGAGTAAAGGCTCTGCAGGTAGATGGTTCAGGTTCAAATCACAACTCTACCACATACTGGGTGACTCTGGACAAATTTGTTCAGCCCTCAGAACTTTAGTTTCCATGAGTCAAAAGGGAACAAAAGTAATACTTCATAGGGTTGTTGTGTGGAGTAAGTGAAACAATACCTGTAAAGTAGTACTTAGCTCAGTTTCTAACAAACAATATATACTTAATATACTCTACCTGTTTAATATTAAAATCTGACCCAAGTGTCCAAACTTTAAAATCAATTAGTCTTTATAAATGTCTAACCTTGAAATCATCCACTAAAACTCAAGTCTGTTAGCTGGTCCTCCTGAGACAATGAAAACAGTTTTATTCCATATACTTTGCCTTGAAACTTAATTAGACACCGGCATAGATGTTAGTGCTAAACACATGGGGGTCATAGGCTTACTGAATTAGATCAAAAAGATCTAATCAAAAGATGCAAAGTTCAAATACAATGATAATAATAAGTATTATTACATAATTACAATAATTGTGATATAGAATATTATAACATATATTATGATAATTATAATATATTTATATAATATAATATAATTATTATAATTAATATTATAACAATATCTTTGTCTACAGATGCTTCATATTATTTCTGGAAGAGGCAGTGCTGGGTGCTATAGTGGCAAGAACAAGGAACATTATGTCAGAAATTTTGGATTTCAGCCCTGGCTCTTCTGCTTGTCGATATAAACCAGGGTGATTTGTCTAATCTCTTTAAGCTTCAGTTCCAGGAAACTTACTTGACCTCCCTTACTGGATCAACATGGGAATCTGATGAGAAAATATAAACTATCATTCACTGTTGGTAGGAGTGTAACTGGGCCCACCATCCTGAAGTACAACCTGAAGTACAACCTTGGAATTAAAAATGCACACATCCTCCCACCCCACAATCCCTCTCTGAGGTAGCACTTAAAGGAAACTCCCAAGTTCATAAGGAGACCCACATGAGCACATTCATCACAGGACTATTTGTGGTAGCTGGAAGTTGGAAGCTATGCAAGAGTCTGTTACTAGAGGAATATGTAAGTAAAATGTGTCCTATATGCATAATAAAATATTATACAGCAGGTCAGAGAAATAAGCAAATTTACAGACAGCAACTTGGGTAGATCTCAGAAACAATGTTAGGTAGGAAAAGTAAAAGGGGAATGAGGTGTAAGGCACAATGCCATTTATGTACATTAAAAAAAAAACAGCCATGGATTTCCTGGGTGTCTCAGTAGGTTAAGTATATGACTCCTGATTTTGGTTCCGGTCATGATCTCACGATTCTTGGGTTTGAACCCCAAGTCAGGCTCCGCACTGACAACGTGGAGCCTGCTTGGGATTCTCTATTTCCCTCTCTCTCTCTGCCCCTCTTGCACTTGCTCTGTATCTATCTCAAAAATAAATAAACTTTAAAATGAAACAAAACAAACAAACAAAAACAGCCCAAAAAATATTGTATGTTGGTCAAGGATACACATATATCTGTTAAAAATGTCACATAATTCTTGTGCTCAAAACCTTCTACTGTTTCCCTTTTTATTCAGAGTAGAAGCCAATATCTGCATTTACAATGGCCTACAAAATCCTCCAGTATTTGTCACTGACCCAGCTACCTCTCAGTATTCTGTTTCTCTCTTCTCCCACTCATTTTTTCTCTAGCCACTAGCCTCCTAATATACCAGGCAAGCCCTAACTCAGACCCTTGGTACTTGATGTCCCCTATAACTGTACCACTTCTAACCTAGATATTTGGATAGTTGCTCCCTTAACTGCATTTTGTGAAAAAGTACATTTGTAGCACAGCCTTCATTAGTCACTCCACTCGTAGCCACCCACAACATACCTTATTCACTACCCTTTTTTTCCATAGCACTTAATATTTAAGGTGCTATATGTTTTACTTATTCATTTGTTCATGATTTGTTTCACTCCAAAAGAAAGTAAGTTCTATTAAAGCAGGCCTTTTTCTTTTCTCCTGGCTGTATTCCCTGTACCTACAGCTGTGTCTGACATATAGTTGGCACTGTGTAGTTGTTGAGTGGATGAATGCATCTAAATACACATATAGACCATGGATTGAAAGAGTATTTGCTAAATACACTAAAGCAAGTGCCTCCAGTGAGGAGGAGAAATAAGAATAGAGATAAGAATGAAAGGGGGAAAAATGCATTTATATACAGCCTAACAGGAAGTGATGGTGCTAACAGTCCACGACTGAGGGAGAGTGGACTCCACTCTGTACTTCAGATTCAACAAAGGAATTGCATGAGGTGATGTTGTGAGAGGACCTAGTTCATTGCCTAATAAATGGCAGGAACTCAGTAGATTTAAATTGAAGGAACTGGAATCATGTAATTGCCAGGACTTGGAGAATACAGAGAAGAAATACCTGCTAGAAAGAGGGTGGAGAACAAGGAACGATGGGACACCCTTCCTACCAGTTCCCTCTGAACCCATTTCCTTTTCCCCAATTCCTCTTTCTCCTCCAGCTCCTTTAACTGTTTCTGGATGCTTGTACCACATTTCTCCATCTGTGGAGCTGTCTCCAGCCACCTACCTCCCAACAAAGACACAACAGTGATTCTTAACATTTGTTGAATCACACACGCTTCTGAGGTTGACCACCTCAAAAAAATGTTCTACACTCTCCTGAAGTCTATCCATGGACCATGAGCCAGAATCCCAGAGGAAGACCATCTGAACGGCAGGGTGAGAGAGGGGTAAGGCTTTTGATCATTTGTTTCCCTCAACTGTGTTGTGCATGGTGGTCTTTGTGCTCTTCCCACTTTTACTGAAGATGAGGGAAAGAGGGCTACAATAAAGTATGTAAATACCAGAGAAGCATCCCAAAGAACAAAACATCTGGGAACTAAATAATAATATTTTATGATTCCAACAGAAGCAGACAGAACAAGAGATGAACAAGCAAACTTATAGAAGGGAAAGCAAATCCATGACTGGGAATCCTGAGAAAGCCTACCACAAATCCAGTTGATAACAACAGAGAAACATCAGCCTCAAATACCATGATCAGAAATGCTCTTGCTCCGTGCAATAACCTGTGATTATTCCAATAGCTTATATTCAGTCCAGACTCTCTGACCCAGCTGTCAGAGCCCCACATTAATTCTCCCCCTACCCTCAGGCCCATCACCTCCTTCCTAACTCAGCTCCTCACATCCTTGTTTACTGTTCCTAGAATGAGCCTTTGGCCTAGGTAAGTTACCTGCCCTGCCAGGGATGCCCTCCTCAGTCTTGTCTAGTTATTACAGGACTATCCCTTCTCAACCTCATCTTACATTTCCCCCATTCCATGTCTAAAAAGACTTTCCTAAACTGATTCCCATCTCCAACTATCCTCCCCTTCCTGCCAGCACTTACAGCCCAACCTGATGCTCAGTTGAAACTAACTTTCCCTTTCTGCATGTTAGTGTCCTGGGTGTGTTGTTTAAATTCCTTTATTGCCTAAAAGTTTTCAGTGGGCAGGACCAGGATCCATATACCTCCTCTTCTGAATTCCACACTTCCAGCCCCAATATTCACTACACAGGACTAGGATTTGCTCATAATTTTAGGAAACAACCATACAAGGCACTTAGGACAGAAAAAAAATGAGTATATAGATGTATTCATTGACTAGCATATCTTGAGATTCCTATAAGTAGGATTTTTTTGACAGAGAGAGAGAAAAAGAGAGATTGCAAAGGGCAAACCCAGGTGGAAACAGGAGATTATAACATGCACTATCATAAACATTAAAAAATTTTAAAAAGGGGCACCTGGATGCCTCAGTCCATTAAACATCTGACTTCAACTCAGGTCATGGTCTCACAGTTTGTTTGTTTTGAGTCTCACATTGGGCTCTGTGCTCACAGCTCAGAGCCTGAAGCCTACTTCAGAATCTGTGTCTCCCTCTCTCTCCACCCCTCCCCACTTGCACTCTGTGTCTCTCTCTCTCTCTCTCAAAAATAAATAAACATTAAAATTTTTTTTAAAAGAATATGCACCATCATTTATTTCAAGAGCAATTCCTAATGAGGGCCCTGGGTCTGTGAATCTCAGTTTAATTAGGAAACTGTCTCTCCCAAAGGTGGTACTTCCTTAGGGAGGGTGCTTAAAGAATTGCAGAGAGGGACCAGAGGACATGAAGCCAGGTTGTATGAAATAATACCCCAGGCTTCCCCTTTCCTCCCTCTCCTCCCTGGGTTTCTCTCAGTATCTAAGCAACTTCCAAACTCCAAAACAAAAGTTCAATCCCATGTCCCCAAGAAGAACCACTGTCAAATCCAATATCCACCCACTAAATTAAGGCCTTTTTGCTTTCCCAGCCAACCCTACCCACTCTTCTTTGTCCTGGAGGTCATGTGTACACTCCTCTAAGAAGGGCACTGCCCTCACTCTGGACCTTTCCCTTTCAAAACATTTTTCCAAAGCAGTAAGTTCCACTGGTTCCCGTGGTTGGATGTTAACACTCCTGCCAATCAGGGAGTTGGCCTTGTGGCTTCTGAATAGCTTCAAAGAGAGTTTGGATACCAGCTGCTTCACTAGAAGTTTGATAAAGGCAAAAAAAAAAGTCATGAGACATTTTTTGTTTTGTAATAAATAAGGCAGTGGCCAACTATTACTCCTTAGTAGCTTTTTTGAGATAAGCTATCAAGTCTGCTCTTTCCCCTGCCTTCTAATGCCAGTGAAGATCATTTTTGTTCCAGGGATGTACTTCTTGGGATTTTCCAAATACTCCATCAGTGTCTCCTCTCCCCAGGTGATGCCTTTGTTCTTGTTGGCATCCATGTAAGAAAATCCAGGGGCTTGACCTGTCTTTCGCCCAAATAAACCATGGAGATTTGGCCCAGTGTTGTGCTTGCCTCCCGTTTCCACAGTATGGCACTGGGCACACTTCTGAACAAAAATCTTCTTGCCCTTCTCAACATCACCCATTTTTAAATCAGGTTCTGGCTGGCCGAAGTCCGGGGTCTTCACTTCCAGGCCTGCTGCACCCGCGTGGGCCCCACTTGCAGCACCTGGGCACTAACCTCGGCCCCAACCATATACCCACCAAGGCAACTGTGTGCCCCTATGGCTGAGCTTCCCCTGCCCCTGCTTCAGCCTCCCTTCACGGCTTTGCACTCACTGCTCTTTGGTTGTGCGCAAAGTGAAGGTGCCTGCTCACAAGCCGGAGGTCCAACTCTCTCCAGTAAGTGTGGTTTTAAATTCTAGTTCAGACATCTTACTTATATCTGTTGATTAAATCCTGGCCATCATTTCTTCCTATTCTTTGTTTTGGCATGAATTCCTCCATCTTCTCATTGTGGAGGAAGAAAAAGATTAATAAAAATTAAAAAATGAAAACAAAAAAATAAAATAAAGGAAGCTAGATATTAGGTGTGTTTTGGTCTGCTTATTGAGAAAAGCTTGATAGAATAGAGAAAAAAAGAGAAAGGGAAAATGTTAAAAAAATAAAAAAGTTTTCAACCATAAAGTAGAATAAAATAAAGAAAATGAAATAGAATAAAAATTAAAAAGTTAAAACAACAAAACCATAAAAAGAATTTTCTCTTTCTTTATACAAGAAAGAAAAAGAAAATAAAGAAAGAAAAAGGAGAACAACCTAACCAAAAATGGAAGTAAAGAAAATGAACAAATAAACAAAGGATCCAGCACACAGAATGAAACCTAAATGAAGTTACATCCAGTTTCTTCTATAACTGAAACTTTGCAGCACACTATAGTCTGCAGACTAATAAGTCTGTGAAAGGGGTTTGTGCTGGTCTTCTGGGGCTGTGCCTGGAGGGCACAGGTGGATGGGGCTTTGTGTGAGGGCTCCTTCTTCACTTGGTGGCACTACTTAGCTTACTAGGGTCATCTGTGTGTGTGCACACATGCACATGCTAGATGTGAAAATGGCTTCACCCAGCTCCCTAGTCTCTGACACAGGAACCCCTTGCCCTCACCGACCTGCAAACTCCCTCCTTTGTCTCAGGTTTTCATCTGCTCCCCACCTCTTCCCTGTCAGTGTCCAAACTCTCTGTCTTCCAGGTGGCACCTTCCTCCAAAGTTTTATCTGAGATGGAACTGTGTTTCAAAAACCCCACACTTCAGAGACCACTCCACTTGGACCCATCCCAACTCTCTGGGAGATTGGTCTTGCCCAGCAATGTCCAGGTGCCAGCTTGTCCCAGAAAATATTAATGCAATTACACTGTGGCTCAGTGTAATCTCTGAGGTTCAGAGATTATGACACATCACAACACACAGCCTGTGCAACACACAGAGGGCAGTTTTGCTGTCCTTTGGCATCTTTGTTCCAATACCACAGCAAACATGGCTGCTCTCTGGGGTCAGCCTGGGGTTTTGCTAGTGGGGAGGCCATATAACCTCTATCAAATGCACTCTAATCAGGGAAAGTACTTCTCATGTGGCACCCCTCAGAACACATTGCCTGCTCCAAGAATTCATCCTACTTCCTCACCACAGCACCGCCAGGAACTGAGCTCTGAAACTTCACACTCTGCACTCCACTGTTTATAGAATCCTGGCAGCAATGAAATCCTCTCCTTTTTCCCTGTCAATGGTTTCTGGGAACAGATTTTTTGTCCAGTCCCTTGCGAGTGTTTTCACTTTTTCTCTCCAGCTACTTCCAGGAGAGTGCTTTACTTGTGCAATCCTGATGTGCTTCACTCTCCCCCTTTCTCTCTGTCTTCTCTCCATGAAAATGCCTCCCTACACTCCAAGGCTCTGCAGCTTTTCTCTATACCAAATCACTTCTCCATACCACATACCTGGCAAGTTCTCTGGCTCCAATTATGCAGAATTAATTGTTCTGTGAATCCTCAGATCAACTTCTTAGGTGTTCAAAATGGTTTAATGCTGATATAGCAGTGTTTCAGGGATGAGACAATCTCAGGGTCCCTATACTACTCTGTCATATCAACATCTCCGTCATGAAAACCACCTATTTTTGAGAAATAACAAAGAGACATGTGGGGCCAGGACAGAATAAGTAAGGGGGAAGCAGGAGAGGATGATCAAAGAGAGAAGCAGGAAGCCTGATCCTTCACATAGGGTCTGAGAGTCACCGTGAAGACTTTGGCTGTTACTTTGGGTGTGATGGAAACCCTAGAAAAGCTGATAGTTTTACATGTTGCCTACTGATTTTAATGTTTGGTGAGCTAAGTATTGGGTTCTCAGTTTTAAACAAGGCATGAAAATAAGTTTTGCAGAGCTCTCAATAGATAACTTGTGGGTCTGAAACAAAATGAGGGTTGAACATGCTGTGTTCTTGCATCCGCCTCCCTGACTAGATGCCAAAGAAGAGATTCCATTCACCAGCATGGGAGAATAACATGATGAATTGACTTGACTGAAGCTGTTCACTTTCTGGATTATCTCTAGACAGGACTCCATCACTTATAAATCAAACAAAAGTCATTTTAGCATCACTCACTATTTAATGTTATTCTCTAGCATTATTGTGGATAATCAGGAGCTGACATGAAGATAAAAAGATGTCTTTCTGTAACCTGGTGAAAATAAGGACTGCAAAGATAAGGGTAGGTAGACTCTCAGAAAGAGGGTAGGAATCATGTGAATCAGGCACTGCAAGCCTTGAAGAATTACATTCATGAATCCAGTCCCAAGCCCCAGATGCCTCAGGTAGAACTGTCAGAAATGTCTGAGATGCTCAGAGCTGGAGAGAGAAAGGGCCCCAAATGGAGGCCTGAATACACATTTCTGAAAACTAAAGAGTAACTTTCATAACCTCATTTCCCCCCAGGAAACAGGGATGAAAGCTTCTATATCCAAATGGTAAATCCAAAAGGTTATATATTTTCTTAACACAAATCAAGAAAGAATGGCCACCCAACCACCATTTATAAATGTTAAAAAAAATACACACTTGTGTGTGGGTGGGGGAGAGATGAAGTGTAGAGAAGGAGAGAATTATGGGGTTGTCCCAGCTGGGAAAGTAGGAGAGACAGAAGTCCGTTTTCACTATGGCATTCTTAGGATTCTAATGGGGGTGAGGGGAGGGAAATATAGTAAAATCTGGAAATGTAAATAACTAATTTCTCTTGGCAAGGAAACATGCCAGGTACTCCTAGTTTCTGTGTGCTGTGTTTTCCCAGCTAAGGACCATCTACTCATCCTCCACTCTCAGCACACTATGGTCACCACCCAGTTCTAGGGTAAAGAGACTCCACAGATTGCCTCACATCATAGTCCCAATCTCATTTCCCTTCTCTCTGGGATCATTACAGAGGTCCTGTGTTATCTTTAAGACTTCAAACATGTATAATTAAAATGGGAGTAGCCCTCAAGTAGCAAAATAATAGACCTAAGTGGCAGTGAACATCTTAGGTCATTCATTCATTTAATAAACATTAAGCACCTTATAAATGCCAGTCCTAGTGCATGATGCTACAAACACAATGGGGAAGAAAAAGATGTGCCCTCTGCCGACATGGCACTCATTGTTGTCAACAATGTTCTTATATAAATTGTGTAACCTGAATCTAATGATAAAAAATGATCAGTGTACAAAGCAACCTTCCAAAGAATATTGATTTGTTATAAAACTGACCTGTACTGTTCAAAACTGTCCATGGCAGGAATGACAGGCTGAGGAACTGTTGCAGATTAAAGGAGAATAAAAAGACATGACAATCAAATGCAATGCAGAATGCTGGACTGCACAGGGATTAGGCAGAAACATTCTGCTATAGAAAAACTGGACATTTAGTAAACTTTGAATATGGGTCATATTTTGTTCACACACACACACACACACACACTGGAGATAGCAAACAAATGTGGCAAAATATTAATAATTGCTCAGCCTTGGTAAAATATAAATGGGTGTTAATTATACTATTCCTGCAACATTCTGTAAGTTGGATATTTTTCAAACTAAAAGGGTAGAAGAAAAACAAGAATGTCCCCATAGGAAACGTTATGGATTCTTTTTCCCTGAATGCCCTTTATAAACAATCTTGCCATTATACTTGTTTGGAATCGAGTCCCACCCTGAATGGTCTAGCCCCAAATCAGGAACTTTAGAAGAGAGGAGTGGGTGGGAAGATAGAACTCTCTTGGCTTTGATTTACAACCAAAACTCAACAGCAAAAATTACTGGAACAAAACCACAACCATGGCTCATGTTAGCACAGTTTTTAAAATTCCATATCCTTACTGTCATTTTGTAGGATGAACACAGACTAATAAGCCAGGGCCGTAGACTTCAACTCTAGAGGCATTGGGAAACACGTGAATGGGCATGAGGCAGAGAAAAATGGGATCTGGCAAATAGGGGTACCAGGTATATGTGCAAAATTTAGGGATACATTGAGGGGGGACAAAGAGAACCAACATTTGTTGAGCTGCAAGTAATGTACACATGCCATTTCATTTAACCCCTATAACATCCCAATTAAATAAGTATTATTGTTTCATTTTACAGACTGAGAGGTTAGACAGCAGTCCCAAGCTCATATAGCCAGTACAAAGAAGAGCTGGAATTTGAATTTTGTTCTTTATTATTTCAAAGATGATAATCTTTCTACTGCATGCAGCATGCTACCTCCACAAAGAGTCAAGACTTCAGGGAATAACTATTAAAGGAGTATTTGAGCCAGTTATTTTATCTGTGCCAGGGTTACCTTCTGCTAATCTCTTCCCTTTCCTCACAAATAGATACTGATCAGCCAGAGCTGCAAGTACTGGGACCATCAAATCTGAGAACTACAATTAAATCTTATCTTGCTAAACTCCAAACCTAACCCAGGGTCAAATGATCTCTAGACTATGCTTTTAGACGCCAAATAAGATTCCAAAGCATCCATGTAGCTATTCCAATAGTTCTGGGATATGATGTTACAGATAATTGTAATTCCTACCTGCAACTTCAGCCCATCTCCTTTCACTTGGCTTTTTGTGGAAATACAGGGTATTAGATCTCTAGATGCCAAATATAAATTGTCCTCCCATGACTTCTTTCATCATCCTATTCTTTTATCCAATTTTTTCTAGTTATTACCTCATTATTAAAATGAAATAAACTGCATTCATGCAGTTAGGGAGCGCTGGAGAAGAAAATGAAACCTTGACTCTCATTGTGTAAAGGAAGATGGAGAACAGACATTTTCTAAAATGAGAGCCCAATGGCAGGAAGATGGTTACAATTTCTTGGACAACCTAAATATCTCTAGTTTGGGATCCCAAACCTCAGCCATCACCCAAGTCTTCCAGACAACAGTCTGTTGGCACATAGTGTTAGGAATAATCTGTTACAAAGGACAGCTCCAACTGGAACATAGGAGGTTAGAATGCAGATGGTGACAGTTTAATGACTATAGTTTAACAAAACATTTTTTTAAGCTTCCTAATTCACCTGGCTATTTGCTCCCCAGATGTGGCTGTCAATCAGGCAGACTAGGAATGTGTGCCAGAAACTGAAATGTCCTCTTATCCTTAACCCAGAAGAACCAGTACCAGAAAAATGTCAGCTCGCTGATCATTCCAAAATTTGATTAACCACTTTCAGAGCTAAAATGGCAGAGTGTTGCTGCAATAGGACTTCAGCTATTTCAGAGTGATCATTCTGACTTGGTTGTTGTTGAAAACAGGAGACCTGATCTGGTAGAAAATATAAAATGGGCATTAGGATTCCCCATTGTGACCCATGTCTGTGACCAGCTCTGAGCTCACAGCACCTAAAGCAAAGTTAGTATTTATTAATCACCCATGGACATCAGGCACCAGTAAGACCTCTTTGTCTGTTTTTGGATCTCTTCAGTATTTTTTTAAGTTATTAAGGGATATGAACTTGAGATAAGGAATAATGGGCATTATGAACATGATATTGGTACAGGAAGATCAACAGAAAAGATAAAGGGTTTCCTTTCTATTTTAGTTTCAAAAGGAAGAAAACTTCAAATATATCCAGAAACAAGGGGATTGACAAAGCAGCCTCTAAGGATCCTGACCTTATTTGGGGAAAGTGCATAAAAATTTGGAACAAATCTAAGGAATTCCATCTGAACTCATTGGTTTCAGATATTTGGGGATCACCAACCTAGACCTCAGTTCAATTCAGATGACATGAAATCACTTAGACATTTAGAACCTTGTCCACAGTAGACCTGTATCTAGTAACTTCCTATGGTTTGCGAATACTGCGTGTCTAAGGCCAGCTTCCTGCCATACTCTCTGGTTCACCCTCCTGCTCCATAAAATTGGTAACTCTGAACAATGAGATGCCCTCAGCTCTCACGAAGATTCACCCTGCTGCCCTTGAAGCAGGATAAAGACCTGAAATACATTCTTCCTGATCGCTACATGCAGCTGATAACTGAAGTGTAAGTTCTCTCTACCCTCCTTCTGGGAAATGACACTTTCCTCAAGTCTTAAAAAGACACACACACACACACACACACACACACACACCCAACCAACCTGCAGTTTCCTCCTCTCTACTAAGTCCAAACTTCTAAGATTGTATTGCCAACGTTCTCTTTTCACTGTTCTTCTACCACTTACTCCTACTGTTAACTTTTGTGGCTCCTGCTTGGACAGGACAAATCTTTTCCCACACATGCACATCTTGCTATCATTATTATCAGCCATCACAGAGACTGCCTTTCTCTGCCTAGAACAAGCTTTTTCCAAATTTACTCAACATGACCCTCCATCCCCAAGCTTCTCTAGGCACACCTACACAGAGATACCTGATCTCTCCAATATTCTCCAGTATGCTCTCCTTGCCCCCTGATCTCCCCTCATTAATGTCCACTAGCCGAGAACTTTTCACTAAGTAGACACCCAGTTAAGGAAGAGGGTAGGAATAGTGGGTGGTGAGGTGGTACTGGGAGCAGAGCTTCTGCCTGATGGTGCTTCTGCTTGCCTTTCCTTCCCCAGCTGAAGCCTAAGGTACAGAGAATTAAACAGTCACATCCAAGGAAGTCCCAAGATTTACATCCCAGTTTGGTTATGTCAGAGATCCAACACAACAACTGAGGCCCAAGTCGCTTTCACCACAACAAAGTGAAAGTACAAAGGAAGTAACCCAAGTCAGTTGAAACAAAGTGTATTATCTGTGACCTTTATGATTTTCTCCAGTGTCATCTCTTTGATGTTTGGCAATTGAACAGATAGACAACACAGTTTTATTACTTCCACTGCTTTACTTTATTTGGAAAATAAGCCAACTAATGCTTTGGCCTTAGGCTACATGACATAAGACTGAAGCTGCATAATTGCATTTAAGGCTAGCCTGAAGAAAGGAGGAATGTACAATGCTCAAATGATTGAATGGTGTGTAGAACATGATTTCACCTGTTTCAGGATTTTAGGAATGTATCTCTGAAATTCCTTTAGATTCTAAGTTCCTGGAGAAAAGAATTTTCTCTATTTGCTACCATTTTTCCTGTACTGTCTATAAATAACTACACAAATGGATTCAATGTACTTTGAGCTGGGTCTGAGTGAGAAATTTGATCGTTCCTCAAGTAGAAGCCACATAAAATTTCTAACTGAGAAGGACTGGATTCAATCTTTTAAAGATAAGATTTCAACTAAGCATAAATGAATACAAGGGGAAATTCCAAGTTAGAAAATTTAGGCACCACACTGATTCTTTGTGTAAAAGAACTCTAGCAAAATCAACATTTTTCTTCCCCTTAAATTATCAACACCACCACTATTATGCCAAAATCATAATGCATTCAGTTACACACAGTGCAAGAACAATGGTGGCAAATACAGAATACCCCTGTCTGGGAACTTACAACCAAGGGCATTTCGTGAAGACCTCCACCCTGCCAAAATAGGTGAAAGATACATAAACTGTGAACCAGGAAGGGTATTCCTCAGTCACAGCAAGAGTATGTCAAGATCCCAGATGGCTTCCTAGTTGATGGAAGGTAAGAGTAGTAAGGACCTCATTTTCCAGTGTTGGCAAGACTACTGAGTATGTTCTGTGCACCATGAGTCAACCTGAGAATGCTGCATGGAAGAGAGGGGAATTACCCCCATCTTGGCCTTGTGTATATCTGTTTCCCAGGAAAACATCAGTTCAAGCTACATTGTCAGCCTTGGACTTACTCTAATAAATAGACCCCCCCCACCAAAAACACAAAACAAACTTCATCACATCTTGAAATAGTAAATCCATTTTGCCTAACTAAACAGATCCAGATAAATATTTGCTACAGATATTAGTAAAGATCTAGATACTAAAATATAAGAATAATATAAAAATATTCTCATTCTTGGTCTGTGCAGAAAAGGAAAGGAGAACCCATTGCAATAGTAATAAGTGTGCTTCTTCTCCTCTGGGGATAGAGAAGTAAAGTTCAGGTAGCTTCCCTGAAAAGTTGGAAAGAAAGCTGAAATAACCAAATTCAGCTCTTACTAAGGAAAATAAATATCCGAACTAATCTCCCAGGAGTCTTCTGAGAACAACCTCACCAAATGGATCACTTACCAGACATCCTCCCAACTGTAATCTCACTTTGTGGTATACTTTGCATGTTACTTGAAAGCAGCCTTTGTCTCCCTTTCTAAAATAAAAATTCCTTAGGGTAGAATCTGCTTCATTTTTTTTCTCATAAGGCTTGAAACCCTTATTATGCAAGTAAATATTACCAGGTGCAACCAAGACTTCAGCTTGAAGGCATGGCAACCCCCAAACTCATTAGACCAGGAAGAAACACATCCACCTCCACCTACTCATCTACCTACCCTAGCACCCCCAGGCCTACACCTCTCAAATACCATTCCAGTCTGGCAGAAGCTGAATTCTGAGTCAGTGAAAACCCATCCTGATGCAAACTAACATGATCCAAACAAACTCTATGTAGATCAAACACATCCAGCCAAATATAGACCCAAATCTATGTAGATGTAGAACAAAACATGTCTGCTTCCTTCCCACAATGACAATGGAGTCCCTGGTACATGCACACACCACATTAGTATCATTTAACCATTATTTGGGTATACAATCAGAGAGCCATAAGTTTTCTAGAGGTTGTGTAGACTCCATATTTTCTAGTATCATTCTAGGATGGTTGTGAAAAGGCACCTTTTCATAGTCATTTTGGGATAACTGCAGAGAAGACAAAGTTAAAAGCAACATTCTGCATTCATGATTTGACACATTTACAGGTTTAATTTCAATCATAATCCATGTTTTGAAATTCTTAATATTTCAATCACACCAAAACAAGATAATCAACTTGACAAATCAGAAAGCTTGAGCTTCTGCTTCTAAAGGTCTTCAGAAATTAGATGCACTACCAGGAAGAATCAGAATTATAATTTCCATACAAGAATAAGAAAGAGATCTGGGGAATGCCAGTCTGCACATGCAGTTAAGGGATTAGAGAGGGATGTGACACATTGATGTCAGCAGTGAAAATCAACTTCTTCTCTTCTTCCCCCTATGCTTCTCCATGCCCTTTTCTCAGCCCCAAATCCTGTCAACACAGAACACCTAATAAAAGTTCTCAGGAGAAACCAGTAGAAGGAAATCCATCTGGCTGTCTACCTTATTTTCCAAACAACTTAATGTAGGATGGCCTTTATCTACAGTGAGCACTGATCAAAAAACACTTTTTCCTAGAAGCTTTGTTGAATACTTTGTTTTTTCCCCCAAGCCCTTCCTTTCCTTGAAGGCACAGATTCTAGAAATCCATCTAATAATCCCATCTATCACTATACTCTTGTCTCCACTTTTAGACTAGTCATTTTGAGTGGTCAGAACCACTGGTTCTTTCTTCTGTGTCCCTCTTCCCAATATACACTCTCAATAATATACTGCACACAAGGTGGCTTTGGAAAGCCAACTATCTCTCTGGTTATCTTCTTTCATATCTTTAAATGTGTCCTTCTGTCCTCCCATGTAAGGACTCGACTGTCTCTTTCTCTCCATCCACTCTCACAAGACTGTGCTTGTTTCCCCTCATAGCCCTGCTGTACATCTTCAATATCTCCCTTGTAATATTAATTTGTTTGGCTTTGTTTTGTTTTAGGAGTGTCACCAGATTATCTGAGTCATATGAAAGTTGTATCATGACTCAAAGTACTGTGTTCTTATCCAAATAATGGTCAATATGATTTCTCCATCAAGACCCATCTGTCTCACCCCAGCTCAGGCATTATAATCTACAACAAATAACTTCTGCCACCACTTTTCAAGGAATACTCTATCTATTTTTCCTTGTTCTTTCTAATCCCCACTCTGCTTTGTGATTTCTGCAGTAATAAAAGAAAAAAGGGATGAGAATAAACCAAAAGAATATAATTGAAAAACTATTTTGATTAGTTTGGAATATACTTGTTGAAGAAAAATGGACTTTCCACACGATTTTGCTAAACTAAGGTTAAAATGAATCTGCCTTCTGGAAGCACATATGTCTTAGTTGATAATGGACAGAAGTTGCCCAAGAATTGCCAGAGGGTAAGAGAAAGACAACCTAGAAATAAACATTTGCCACATATAATCAATAAAACAGGTGCTGTGCTTGGATAAGTGTTATCTAGGCTTCTGGTGTTTGGGTACTGTCCACATGTACATGGAAGTCAGCAGGAGGGTGGAGAACAATTTAATATTCCCATCTCCTTTAAAATTAAACAGTTGCAAATATATTTTGGGATAACGGTAAACTGCCTTTAGGAGACCCAGTGTTTTAAGACCAATAGGGAGCCAAACCCCAGGGGAACTTGGTAAAATTGCCTGCTACAGCCTGAGCTTGCCTATAATCAATCCCCACCACAACTTTTGAAAATTAGATAAGAAAGGCAGGGAGAGACATTCAGCAGTTGTAAAAATAGATATCTAGCTCTTTGAGCATGGAGGAAGAAGTCCCTCAAATCCTCTGTCGTGGTGGTGGAACACTTTATACAGCTGACCTACTACTCTGCAAAGTCCACAACAATGTCCACCCTAAGAGGATATGCTACAGAGACTTAAAATTTCCAGTGAGAAAGCATGGCAAAACACGAAGGAAGCAGCAAAGCCAGATGGAAGAATATTCATTAATTCAAAGAACAGGTCTAAGCATACAATGTGCTGGGCGCTGTGGGAAAGACAAAGATGGATAAAACAAGCTTGGCACCAGGTCAGAAAGGAAAGGCAAGGGAGGAGGACAGGGCAAAGAAGTAGGAAGGATGCCAGAGAAGGTCAAAGAAATAACCTCCCCTAATTAATATTTTCCTCAGCAGAGCTGAGAAGGTTTCTGGTCTGGAGGAGAAGAGAGTGCAGGCCTCTAAACCACTCTGACCCCAGCAAACCTACTTGCCATTCCCAAACTCTCAAGGTCTCTGATCTGCACTGCCCTCCTCCCATCCAGAGTCTGGTTCTGGCGCTATAAAATACCGTCTGCTCTAAAGCCCAAGTCCACAGTCGGTGGAACTCCAGGCCAGCCTTCTTGCTCTCTGGCTCTGTCTGCATTTTCTTGCCAAACTCTGTAAATAGGAGAAATCACTTACCAGGTGCTTTTCCTACCCCAGAGGAGGAAGACCTGAAAGAAAGGGTAAGTAAAACCCAGGGAGAGGGAAGTTTACCCAAGCAGAGTCAGGACCAAGAGTGGAGCTTAGCTGGGCCCACAGGGAGTTGGGGCCATCCCAAGGCAGGGCCTTCTGGAGGTGGAGCCTATGAGAGGCAGGGCCTTAGAGAGGCAGGGCCCTCGAGAGGCGGGGTCCTCAGGAGGCAGGGCCCTCAGGAGGCGGTCACAAGGGAATGGTAAAGAGTGAAGGAAGTAGATTAGGCAAAATCTAGAGGAAAGCTGGAGGAGGGTGATGGAAGACTAGTGGGACCCTACATGAGTGACTTGGTGGACTAAGAGCTTAAGTGGGACTTTGTGGGGAGACTTTTTGGAGGCAAGATGGAATTTAAAAGGAAACAAGCTTCCCAGGGTCCTGGGTTTGGAGGAGGTCCTTGTTGGCAGGAGAAGAGTGAGGGAAGCCATGTGGAGTCCAGCCTATGTCATTTGGAGGCCACTCCCAGATCCAGCTAAAGAGTCCTCTAAGCAGCTCTTTAAAAAGGATGGAAGCACCCCCTAAAACTGCCTGTTCCAGAATCTCCTACTAGGTTCCTCTATCATCACCATCCATCCCTGCCCTCTCACCCATGTTTCCCATCATTCCAGGAATAAAATTAAAAGAGATCTGGCTTAGGCTTCACCATAAAGGACTTTCTGAGATAGTCATTCAGAGTTTGTAGCATATTTTAACTGAATATACATTGAGCATTGTGCTGGAGAAATATATATATATATATATTTTTTTTCCCTGTCTAGAGAGCTTCCTGCTCTAAGTAATCAAAACTAGGGCTGTCAAGACCCTGAATGGTGACCAAAAGAAGGTGCTATCTCATTCCCCTTATTTGTCTTTCTCTGCCTGACTTATTTCCCTTAGCATAATACATTCTACTTCCATACACGTTGTTGCAAAAGGCAAGATTTCATTGTTTTTGATCGCTGAGTAATATTCCATTGTGTATCTTGCTGAGCAATGTCCTGGTACCAGCTTGTCCCAGAAAACATTCACCCAATTGTGCAGTGGCAAAGGCTCAGAGTTTATGGTAAATCACAACACACACCTGGTGCCAGGCTTTGCTGCACTCAGCTGGTATCTTTTCACTATAGCAGAAACGTGGCAGCTCTCTGGGGTCTTCTGTGACTTTTGTCCACAGGGAAGCTGTATGGCCTCTACCAAATGCAGTCCAAGCAGGGGAACCACTTCTCCCCATGTGGCACACAGACCACTCATACCAAGCTGCCTGCTCCTGAGGATTCACTTTCCTTCCTCACCAGAGCATAGCCAGACACTGAGCTCTGAAACTTCAGACTCTGTGCTCCACTGTTTATAGAATGCTGGCAGTAATGAAACCCTTTCCATTCTCCCTAACAATGGTTTTGGGGAACAATGGTTTGCGGAACTTCCAGTTCCCTGCAAGTGTTTTCACTCTTTCTGTCTAGCATCTTTCAGGGATAATGCTTTGCTTGCATGATCCCAATGCACCTCACTTCCCCCCCTTCTCTTTCTCTCTGTCCTCTGTGAAAATGGCTTCCTACACTTGGCAGCTCTGTGGCTTTTCTCTCCCCCAATTCACCTCTCCACACCACAAAGCTGTCGTGTTCTCTGGCTCAAATTATGCAGATTTTGCATTAATTCTCAGGTCAATTTCCTAGGTGTTTTTAATGGTTTCAGGGGCACCTGGGTGGCTCAGTCAGTTAAGCATCTGACTTGATTTTGGCTCAGGTCACCATCTTTTTAGTCTCTGAGTTTGTTGTATTCCTTACCACAGCGCTAATTCTTACTACATTACCATGCATTATATCCTGAAGCTCCTATATTATTTCCCACATTTTACAGGTGAGTAAGTCCAGATGAAGAGGCTACATGGGGAAGAACATGGCTGGTATTCCAACTCAGCCCAAGACCTCTTGCTTCACAACCAGGGAGGTCCTGGCAGAGACTGGGAGCCAGAAGGCAACACCTGAACCTTCACAACAGGAAGGAGAGGAGGAAATAGGTCGAATTGGAGCTCTGGCATGTCCAGAAGAGCCCCCATGGAAGAGGGTGGGGGCAAAGGCCAGCAACCACACCTGAAACTGAGCAAGAAAAGAGAGAATCTGATAAAGAATCAGGGCAGAAACACAGCTAGGACTGGGACTGAGACTGGGAGGCAACATCAGCCTCAGGCAGAATGCAGAAGGGTGGAAGGAGGACCTGCAGGGGGAGACCAAGGCAGAGGTGACTTGGAGGAACAGCCTACAGAGTCTAGGGTGCCAGGGAGGGAGTGATAGCCGCAGAATGGGGGAGAAATATAAAGTCCAGGCAAAAGTATGAAAAGCCTGAGTGAAGGAGAGACCATGTGGAAGTGATGTGGGACTGAGGCAGGTAGAGGAACCCAGGGTGAGAGGCAGTGCTCAGAGAGGGGGAAGCAGGAATAAGCCTCAAAGAGCACAGAGGAGAGGCATAGGATTTGGGAAGGAATGAAGACAGAGAGAGGGTGCACACACACACACACACACACACACACACGAGGCTCTCATCGCACTGTACTCCCAGATCCTGAGAGAGCAGTAGAACCCTTGAAGCAGAGTCTGCATCCCAACCTCTGCAACCTCTACCTGCCCCTTCTCACTGCATTCCTCTCTGGCCCCCGCCTCCTCCTTTCCCTTCTCTGTCTCCCTCTCCTCCCTCTCTGTGTGCACTTCTTTAGGCTATCTGCTCTGCCCTGGCCCTATGCCCATGTATCTGTTTGGCTCTGGATCCATGGCTTTCAAACCCTCTGAGCCTGATTCCAACTCATTTCTCTGCATCCATGTTTATCTCTACTATCTCTGACCTCTGGGTGTCTCTCTGTGTCTGTCTTGGACCTTTCTCTCTGCTCTCTGGACGATCCCCTCTTCCCTCCCTCCCACCTCTGGGTCTGTCTCCTTGTCTCTCCATTCCACTGTGGACTGTTTGTCTCCTGTTAGTCTTGGCTTGAATTTATTGGGCCTTTCTGTCCCTGTCCCTGTGTCCATCTCCCCCTTCTGCCTCCCACATGCTGTCCTGTGGTTCATGGGGTGGGCTGGCACAGAGGACATAAAGGGGATGCAGCAGGCAGCCTTTTATGAGGAAGATGGATGGCTGGCAGATTAGGATGAAACTCAGGTTTCCACTGGAACATTCTGTTCCACCCCTAACATTCTCCACAACTCCAGATGCAAGTTGCCTCCCTGTCTGTTATACTGGCTACTCAGGCACTGAGGCTTGACCCTATCCCCTCCCTAGTTTGTCAACCAGGAGTCACTGGAAATTCTGGGAGGGCAGTCAATGTCCCGCCTCATCCAGGTATGTATGAGTCTGGAGAATTCTGTGAGAAGAGGAGTGAGGAGAGGCAGAAGGCCCACTGGAGGTACTTTGCCAGAAAGGGGTGGGGAGTGCAGGACAGAAAACCTGGGAGTTTTCCCTCTGCATCTTGGGTGAAATCCCCCCAAGTGCTCCTTGCACCTCTCAGATAGGCACACATGGGACAACCAGTCCATGGAGGAGATAGGCAGGTCTTCAATACTCAGAGGAGAATAGAAAATGTGTGTCCCTCTTTTATCTTCTCATGGCAGCTATAACCCTTCCTTGTACATAGGAAGCTCTCAATAAAATCATGGCTAATTTTTATCAGGTCTCCCAAAATAAGTGGAACTCAATATCTTTCAGTATTTCTTCACACCTCCACCCTCACCCCAGTTACTCCTCTTCAGCAACTCAGCATCTGCCCCCAGGAAAGATTCCCCTGCCATGTCTTCCAAGCTCCCGAGTGATCCTCAGATAGCAGCTCAAATTTCAGTTATTTCAACCCCTCCTCCTCCATCACTTACCTGGTGTCCCCTTTTCCCTACTCACCCTTCTTGCCCATCCAATACAATGTGGCCCATTGGATGTGTCCCCAAAGACAGTCACTAATGAGCAGTGAATACTAGAAGGGGAGTCAAGGGCAGCCTGGTGGGTAGGAGGGGACTCCAGAGCTAGCAGATAAGGAGTCCTGTCAGCATCTGTCAAATACGCCATCTCCCTCCAGCATCCCTGTCTCTTGACTCATGGCTTCTGGCAATCCACCTCCCTGCTAACTTGGGTACAATTTCACAGAAGCCTAGATGCATAACCCTGGTCTGCTCCAAACCCATTTTCTCCAGGAATGTCATTAGCCCCTAAATGTTTTCAAAAATTCCTACTACCTGGGAAGCTAAGGTTATAGATGAGGTTATAGATGGAACGTAGAGAAGAGAAGTTGCTCTCTTGGCTCAGTATCTTAATTTCAACCCCTTGTCTCCACTGCACATCCCCGAAAGCAGAACTTAAAACCTCAGGAAATGGAAAACAGAGATAAACCTCAGACAAACTTAAATCTTAAGGAGGTTGTGAGTGCCTCCAGGAACCAGGGGAGTTGGGGGGAAAGATGAGGTTAGAGGACCAAAGGTCCCTTTTCCTGATATAGGCAATTTCCACCAGGGAGCAAGGGAAGATGCCATATGGGCTAGAGCAAAACCTTCTCAGACCTACATAGTACTCAGCAACCACAAGAGGACGGCAGAGAACGTCTCTGGCTGCAGAGCCATTCCTCCATGCTGGGTGCTGAAATAGGGCTGGGTTGCCCAGACTGGGGAATCAGTGGCTCCAGCAAGAACCCATGAATTTCTGAATTCAGGAAACCCCTCATGCAGCCCTTTTCACTGGCATCCCTTATTCCTTTTGGCCCCTGAAATGCCATCACCCACTCCAGTCCCCTTCCCTTTTCTGGTCCCCAGCACTGAGGCTGCTGGCACAGAAGGAATTTGTGGCTTTTCCTTTATTTTTGGACAGCAGATGACATCCCATCTCAGAGAAGTGACACGTCATAGGGTCCCAGCTGATAACTAGGGCCAGAACTGGAACCCACATTTTCTTGATTCTCACTCCAGGGGTCTTCCCATTGGTGCTGACTGCTGCTCCTAATAGAAAAGCTTACTTTGCAGGCCCCAGTGAGAAGCCAGATCACAATTCTTGGTTTAAAAAAAACATGTCAAAGCTGTGCCCTTCCCCATGTGATTCATGTTTACGTACATGACTGGTGCACATGGGACTGTTAACCACAGAGCACAGACATGTACACCACAAACACTGTGCTGTTCACACCCTCACCCTCAGCACACACACCCCTCTGCCCCTCAGAGTCCTACAGCCCTGGCACCTCTCTTCCTACTTCCTGAGCTGCAAGAGGAACATTTCTTCTTTCATAATTTGCTGTTTATCCTGTGTTTCCACAGGCTTCTCAAAGCTGTAGTCAGGGAAACACATTCCCTTTCTAATCTGGTCCCTCCTACCGTAGCCTCTGTTTCTGCTGCTTCCCCTGGCACAGCTTGGAATAACATGGGAAACAGGAAAAACTGTTGATCTCTAAGCTCCCGTCTCTGAATCTGCCCTGTTGATCATGGCCATTCTGCCCAGGAGAGTTCTGTGATCCACCAGCTTTAGCCCCACATCCTCTTAGTGTCCATATACTCTGACCCACTTCCCTATCCAGAAGAAACTACTTCTATACTTTTGGCTGAAGGTGATTGACTCCAATTTAACCAACTTAGCCTGGGATTATGGGGCACAAAGTACAACCAGAAATTTGAGTTTAAACTCTGTAAGAACTTCCCAGCACAAGTGGTCTGAAGCCTTAGCTTGTATGAAATTCAGTAATAATGCATATTTGGCTTACCAGGTGCCTCCAAGAGACAAGGACTTGTTTTGGACCTGTCTGGGTAGTACTGACTAAAGACAAGTCTTCACTGTGATTTTGGTCATCCCAGCCTCAGAAGGTGGCACACAAAGAGTTCTGGAAACTCTAAGGCCCTTGGAAAGAATGGGTGGGGCCTAGAGGTAGGAATAACAGCCTGGTTACATCATTCCCAAATCCTGGGGGTGTGGGTGGGGGAGAGAGTAGGCCTGAACCCTCCACTGTCTGGCCACACTCCCATCCTGACCCCACCTCTTTATGGCCCTCCCTGGTCAGAATAGGGCGTCTGAGTTCTTCCAGTGCAAGTCCTGAGTGAAGGCCTCAGGACCCAGTCTCCACCCAGCCTCAGACCTGGAATCCTGATGCCATCCCTCTGTACCTGGCAGGGCAGAGGCACCCATTGCTCAGATTACCCAATCCCCTCACACCCCAAGCACAGACAGCCTTCCTCCTCTGCCCTCCCAACTCACCCCACCCCATACCACAGCCTGAATCCTGCAAGAAGGTTGCACAAATCACATCAAAGACATCTTCAGCTATGAGTCTTCAGCTCCCCTGCGACAGCTTTCACACATACACATATGCACACTTGCACCTGCACACATGCAGATACACACACCCAGATGTTCACACTCATACATACACACAGACACATACCCTCAAATACACACATATACACACCCATTTATCACAAACATTCCCACATGTTTCCAACACAAAGACACATACTCACAAACTCCTACCTTTACAGACAGGCATGCACACCCAAACTTACACACTGTCATACTCTTATCACATATACTGTGCACACATATACTCCACTCTATTCTTTTCTTGTAAGGAGCCAGTGCCCAGTCCTCTAGATTCTAGAGATCTAGAAATGCCCAGGAAAAGGATGGAAACCCACAGGAAACCAATTTCCAGTTTCCTGGCCCACACTGGAACTCCTTTGCTATATTCTCCTTCCTGACACAGAGTCTCTAGAACTTAGGCCCACACAATGGAAGGTGAACCTGCATAAGTAATTCATTCCTTCATACAACAAACACTTTTGAGCACTTATTAGCCACAACCCACCTTGCTCTCCATCCCCAGGCCTGAAGCTGAGGCAGACACATAACAGAGTAAGACTTTCTGCCCAGTGGTGTTATGGAAGGAGCAAGAGCTCAGGAGTCAAAGACCTGAGTTCAAATCCAGATTTGCCTCTTAATAAGCTATGTTATCTTGGTCACTGACATAGCCTCTCCGAGACTCAATTTCATCACCTGTAAAGTTGGATTAATAAAATATACCTAATAATTGTGTGAAGATTAAGACAGTCCATCAGGACTATGTCTACCTGTGAAAGCCACCCCATTTCAATCCCCAAGCGTCTGTGGTGAGCATCACCCCAACACCCTTCCAGTCTTGTGTCCATGAAACAGAAACCCAGTCTCCTTCAGGGTCAGACCGCCAAGTCCTCACACCTGGGGAAACTTGATCTCAACTTGGCAGGTTCTATCCCATTCCCCTTTCCCCACACCAGCCCCCACTCCTCTTGTTCCATCAGTCTCTTGCTCATTTGCAGATTGTGTTTTCCATAATAAACTTTATTTTATTTTATTTATTTATTTTTTAATGTTTATTTTTGAGAGAGGGAGAGAGACAGAGCGTGAGAAGGGGGTGGGGGTGCAGAGAGAGAGGGAGACACAGAATGCAAAGCAGACTCCAGGCTCTGAGCTGTTAGCACAGCTGAGCTGTCAGCACAGAGCCTGATGTGGGGCTCGAACCCATGAGCTGCGAGATTATGACCTGAGCCGAAGTCAGACGGCCAACTGACCGAACCACCCAGGCACCCCCTCTTTATTTTATTTTTTAACATCATAATGATTTATTGACTATTTATGTAAATTTAAAAAAGAGAAAAGAATAATGTAACACCCATACACCTAAAAGTTGAAAATATGAACATGCTATCAGATCTATATTTTAGATACTATAGCATTATGGATCCAACTGAAACTCCTCTTTGATTGCATATTGTTTCTGTAATCAGCATACAGCATTGCTGTGTATCTGTACATGTTGGCAGTTATTAGACATTAATAAATCTTTTATTATAAAAATTAAATATCTCTATAATTTTCTAAAGAGTAAAAACATCATTTCACAAGCCATAGCAGGGTGGACATTCAGTACTAGAACTGAGTGAGACCTCTTGAGTTTCAAACTTCTGATCCCATTCCATAATAACCTTTAAAGCGACTGACAAAAGCTTAAATGTTCCAAATGGAGTGCTGGGCCGATGCATGAGATGGACATGAAGGGTTAATCATCCCGCATGGAGCTCTCCTGTAGAAAGTCATCATTACCTTCTCTGATTACTCCAATTCTGAAACATTCTTCATGGACAGTACTGTGGACAGTTATATGACAAGACTAGCTGTGACAAGCAGATGTGGGAGAGATTTCTTAAACTCATGAATACTAAACAGTTGCTCCAAAGAAACCCCACTGGATTCTGAGCTCAGAGCTGAGAAGCAGCCCAGCCCACCCCCACCCTGATGGGCAATACCTGCAGGTTTCTTGGGCTAAAGGGAGCATGAATTGCACCCCTTCCCCTGCTGTTCAGGTGGTTTCCTCAAGTCCATTCAGAGTCAGGCCTCAGTCTGAGTGGGAAGTGTCTCTGGAGGTCTTTCCCTCTCCTTCTTGGGATCCTCAAAGGACCCACAAACATCCTTGTTTCCATGACACAGGCTTACTCTCTACAATCCTCCCAGGCTCTGACTGCTTCTGTACTACTGTCTGCCTTCTCCTCCCAGTGGGATCCTCCTCCAGTCCTTCCAGCAACCTGCCACCCTGACCATCTCTGAGTTTCCATCTGGCATTGTCCCATCCTGGTTCCTCCACCTCCCTGCCCTACCCACCTCCCATCCCTCTGACCCTCTGCACTGCCCACCTCCTTCTATATCCCTCCCACCTTTACAACCTTCCACCTGACCCAGCCTGCCTCCCTCCCCTCCTTGCTCACCTCCCCCAGAAAACCCCAACTCCTAAGTGAGCTCCACTTTCCAATTACCTCCATCTCTCCAACCCACTGCATCCAACCATTTTGCCCCATTTCAAGTCATTTCTACATCTGCTTTCACAGCTCTCCCACCCTTCAGAATCTAGGGAGAAGAGCAGGGCTCAGAGCCCAATGAAAGGAAGGACATTGCCCCTTCTCTCTCCTTCTGCCCTCTGCCTGCTGTCCCCCCCCCCATCTTCCTGTAGGCAGACCCTGTCAGGTGTAAAGGAGAGCTGAAGAAATATCTCTCCATCAGCAAAGTGATGGGCGGGGGCTCACAGAGGAAAAGGGTGACCAGGAGAAAACCTGGCAGGCACTTCAGTCCTACCTGGGGAATGCCCTGCCCACCACAACTAGCCCCATGCTTGTATAAAATGGAAATTCTGCTCTTCTCTCCATTAGAGGACAAAGTTTATTTGGATTTTTGGTCTCCTCTGTATAAGAAATTATAAAGTAAGGGTTTTTTTTTCTTCTTTTCCTTGCCCAGAAAACCAGTTTCCGTGTTTTATCTTTATCAGGTCTTTGGTTACTTAAGAGAACTAAAACTTCTCAATGTTAAAGGAACTAAGTTTTTCTAACAACTATGACCTTCTGTAGAATCTTATTGCCAGCCTAAGTAAATAATTACATATTAAGTTTTTGCAAAGGTCTGTAGTTATATTTAGGTGTTTGCTTTAGAACTTTCTGAGATTTTGGAGAAGCCAAGATGGTGGAACTGCATGGAAGTTTTTTTGTGTCTCACATCAATGAAATACAGCCAGGTCAACACTAAACCAGCCTGCACACGTAGCAAACTGATTTGATGCTTAACACAACAATCTTCACAACTTGAACCACAGCACTCAGCAAGTACATGGCGTGGAGAAGTGAACTGGGGGAGAGAAGCCGCCGAGGGCAGGGAGCTATTTTTGCTTGTGGAGAGAGGATGGAAATGGCGGGGGGGGGGGGGGGGGGCGGAGAATATGTGAAAAACAGCTTTTTTTTTCAAAAAATATAAATGGAAGGAAAACCTCCAAATTCATGCTATGAAGCCAGCATTACCTTGATTTCAAAACCAGACAAAGACCCCACTAAAAGGAGAACTATAGACCAATTTCCCTGATGAACATGGATGCAAAAATCCTCAACAAGATATTAGCCAACTGGATCCAACAATAAATTAAAAAAAATATATTCAACATGACCAAGTGAATTTATACCTGGGATCCAGGACTGGTTCAATATCCCCAAAACAATCAATGTGATACATCACATCAATAAAAGAAAGGACAAGTACCACATGATCCTGTCAATAGATGCAGAGAAATCATTTGACAAAATACAGCATCCTTTCTTGATAAAAACCCTCAAGAAAGTAGGGATACAAGGATCATTCCTCAAGATCATAAAAGTCATATATGAAAGACCCAATGCTAATATCATCCTCAATGGGGAAAAACTGAGAGCTTTCCCCCTATGGTCAGCAACAAGACAGGGATGTCCACTCTCACCACTGTTATTCAACATAGCATTAGATGCCTTAGCCTCAGCCATTAGACAACACAAAGAAACAAAAGGCATCCATATCGGCCAGGAGGAGGTCAAACTTTCACTCTTTGCAGATGACATGATACTCTATGTGGAAAACACAAAACATTCCACCAAAAAACTTCTAGAATTGATTCATAAATTCAGCAAAGTTGCAGGATATAAAATCAACGCATAGAAATCGGTTGCATTCCTATACACCAACAATGAAGTGACAGAAAGAGAAATCAAGGAATCAATCCCATTTACAGTTGCACCAAAAACCATAAAATACCTAGGAATAAATCTAACCAAAGAGGTGAAAAATCTATACACTGAAAACTATAGAAAGCTTATGAAAGAAATTGAAGAAGACACAACAACGTGGAAAAAGATTCCATGTTCCTGGATAGAAAGAAAAAAAAACTGTTAAAATGCCGATACTACCCAAAGCAATTTACATATTCAGTGCAATCCCTATCGAAATAACACCAGCATTCTTCACAGATCTAGAACAAATAATCCTAAAATTTGTATGGAACAAGACCTCGAATAGCCAAAGCAATCTTATAAAGAAAACCAAAGCAGGAGGCATCACAATCCCAGACTTCAAGCTATACTACAAAGTTGTAATCATCAAGGCAGTATGGTACTGGCACAAGAACAGACACTCAGATCAAGGGAACAGAATAGAGAACCCAGAAATGGACGCACAAAGCTATGCCCAACTAATCTTTGACAAAACAGGAAAGAATATCCAATGGAATAAAGACAGTCTCTTCAGCAAGTGGTGCTGGGAAAACTGGACAGCGACATGCAGAAGAATGAACCTGGACCACTTTCTTACACCATACACAAAAATAAACTCAAAATGGATGAAAGACCTCAATGTAAGACAGGAAACCATCAAAATCCTCGAGAATAAAGCAGGCAAAAACCTCTTTGATCTTGCCTGCAGCAACTTTTTACTCAACACGTCTCCGGAAGCAAGGTAAACAAAAGCAAAAATGAACTACTGGGACCTCATCAAAATAAAAATCCTCTGCACAGTGAAGGAAACAATCAGCAAAATTAAAAGGCAACCGACAGAATAGGAGAAGATATTTGCAAATGACATATCAGATAAAGGGTTAGTATCCAAAGTCTATAAAGAACTGATCAAACTCAACACCCATAAAACAAATAATCCAGTGAAGAAATGGGAGAAGACATGAATAGACACTTCTTCAAGGAATACATCCAGATGGCCAACTGACACATGAAAAAATGCTCAACATCACTCATCATCAGGGAAATACAAATCACAACCACAATGAGATACCACCTCACACCTGTCAGAATGGCTAACATTAACCACTCAGGCAACAACAGGTGTTGGTGAGGATGCAGAGAAAGAGGATCTCTTTTGCATTGTTTTGGGAATGCAAGCTGGTGCAGCCACTCTGGAAAACAGTATGGAGGTTCCTCAAAGAATGAAAAATAGAACTACTCTATGACCTAGCAATTGCACTACTGGGCATTTATCCACGGGATACAGGTGTGCTGTTTCGAAGGGACACATGCACTCCCATGTTTATAGCAGCACTATCAACAATAGCCAAAGTATGGAAGGAGCCCAAATGTCCATCGATGGATGAATGGATAAAGAATTTGTGGTATAGGGGTGCCTGGGTGGCTCAGTCGGTTGAGTATCCGACTTCGGCTCAGATCATGATCTCGTAGTCTGTGAGTTCGAGCCCCACATTGGGCTCTGTGCTGACAGCTCAGAGCCTGGAGCCTGCTTGGGATTTTGTGTCTCCCTCTCTCTCTGCCTCTCCCCTGCTCATGCTCTCTCTCTCTCTCTGTCAAAAATAAATAAACGTTACAAAAATTAGAAAAGAAAAGAAGTTGTGGTATGTGTGTATGTATATATATATATATATATATATATATATATATATATATACACACATACACACACACACAATGGAGTATTGCTCGGCAATCAAAAAGAATGAAATCTTGCTATTTGTATCTAAGTGGATGGAAGTGAAAGGTATTATGCTAAGTGATATTAGTCAGAGAAATACAAAAATCATATGACTTCACTCATATGAGGACTTTAAGAGAAAAAAACAGATGAACACAAGGGAAGGGAAATAAAAATAATATAAAAAACAAGGAGGGAGACAAAACAGAAGAGACTCATAAATATGAAGAACAAACTGAGGGTTGTTGGAGGGGTTGTGGGAGGGGGGATGGGCTGAATAGGTAAGGGGCATTAAGGAATCTACTCCTGAAATCATTGTTTCACTATATGCTAACTAATTTGGATGTAAACTTTAAAAAAATAAAAAATTTAAAAAAATTCTTAAAAAAGAAAAGTAAAAAAAATTATAAAATAAATAAACAAACATTATTTTTTTTTAAAAGAAAGAAAGATGACTTTGGTAAATTCTTGAGCCAGTTCATCTGCAGGGACTCCCTTGAGTCAGGTTAAAGCAGGTGGGCCTTCTATCAATTTTACTACTTCAGGACCCTTCCCCAATCCCATGGGAATAGTTTTTCTTTGAATGAACAGCACTGTTCTTACTGTTGGGCCTGGGAGAAGGGAAGAATAACATAACTGTGATGGAACAGACAGGACAGTCAGCAGAACTCAAGCATAGTCACAAAAAGGCAAAACCAAAAGTGCCTGGGCACAGTTCTAGATGATAGATATAGAGATGAAGAGATGATAGATAGAGATAGAGATAGAGATAGAGATAAAGATAGAGATAGAGATAGAGATAGAGATAGAGATAGAGATAGAGATAGAGATAGAGATAGAGATAGAGATATAGTTCTGAATGGAAAGAAATGATGATTGTTAAGGAAGTCTTCTAAAACTGAAGATAGTTTTAAAGGGTTAGCACAGTGCTAGCCTGAAAGGAAGGAGCATTTTCTGTATCAAAGAACAGTGTAAGGATCAAGTCAATTGAACATGAATTTATTAAAAGCTGTTTATATGCCTGGCCCCCAGTTGGATGTTCTGAGGGAATGAACAAGATACACTCCTTACCTAAGATATAAATCACCAACAAAATGAAGAAAATAAAGACACCCAGATAACTGTGGTATTTTTTTTTATTTCAGCTTTATTGAGGTATAATTGACATATAAAATTATAAGATATCTAAGTATACATTGCGGTGATTTGATAAACATATACATTTTGAAATGATTCACCATGATTTCTCCACTATGAAGGTATTAAGGATGAAATACTAACCTACATCTTGATTAAATAAAGGTAAATGTCCAAAGGGCGACTTTATTTCCAACACTTCATCATACATGTGAGGGGCTTCAGCTGGAGCTTTGCTTTTCAGTGTGTGGTCCCTGTATTAGAAGCATCAACATCACTTGGGAACTTGTTAGAAGTAAAAGTTCTAAGCCCCACCAGATCTACTGAATTGTAAACCCTAGGAGTGAGGGCCAGCAATGTCTGTTTTCACAAGCCCTCCAGGTGAGGTGACACCTGCTGAAGTTTGAGCACCCCTGAACAGAGTACTATTCCTGGCTTCTCTCCCCTCCCCTCACCCACACTTTGACTTTGTTTAGTGGGTTGAAAAGACAGCAACTGAGAATAACCAGCTTAGACCATAACATGATCCAGTCGGCTGTGTTGTTGTTGTTGTTGGTGGTGGTGGTGGTGGTGGTGGTGTGTGTGTGTGTGTGTGTGTCTTATCCAGAAACAACATGCCCACAGGACATTTTCATTCCAAGCTATTCATACATGAGAAAATCTAATAAATGCAGGCTCTCTCCTATGGTGTAGGGTGGGGGTGCTCAGCACTATTTGTGATGAGGAGTAAGTCTAGCTTATTTAGGGATGCAGTATTAGCAAATCAATTAGGCTGCAGATCTAAAGATGAAGGTTTAATTATCTGTCTCTATCAATAGGTTCCAAACATAAGAGGGAGAGATGGGGTATGATTTATTAGATCTCTACAGCTCTAAGAATGGGTTGTAGTGAAAAGTGGGCAGAATACTGGTTCAAATCACATGCAGTAGAGACTTAGTTCAGAGAATGAGAGGACACAAGAACCAGAGGAAATCTTAGAATTATTTAAGTAAACAAAACTTTAGAAATGATCAGTTCTGACCTCTCATGTTACAGATAAATAAGGAGAGTGTTGAGGGAACTGGGAGGCTTGCTCAAGGTCACATGGCTACTTAGTGGTGGAAACAAGACCAGAACCCAGGACACTTGGTTCTCAGCTCTGTGCTTTCTGAGCAGGTGGACAAAAGCTGACAATTGTAGAGAAACTTTCAAGTCCAAGAATGCAGATATCGCCAAGTAGAAGAACCAGCCCCAGAGATTTTCAGTATGGGTAGTAGGTTTAAAGCCAAAGTGCTTTGTGGTCAGAGGAAAGCCCTGGCTCCAATCCACCTGTGCATGTTCTGTTGCCCTCTCTTACAGCCAAGGCTCAGGCTACACTACATGCTCAGTGTGCTCTGAACACTCCTTCCTTTTCCCATGCTTTTCCTAGAGTTGTTCTCTCTTCCTACAATCTCTCCCTGCTTCCCATGTGTGGCAAAAATCCTATGTGTCCCTGGGGAGAGCCAATTCAAATGCCATTCCTCTACAAAGTCTACTCTGATTTCACGGATCAACCCTCACTACTGTGTCATCCACGAATGATCATCCTCCACTCTGAATTCCCAGGACATTTTATTTGCATATTACTTAGGACAACACTTTCTACCTTATGCTACAGCTAGGCTTTACCCTTTGCATTAGAATTTAAGCTCCTTAAGGGCAGGGGCCGTATTTCATCTCTTTCTGGCCTCTTGTCTCCCCTTTATTATTTTCTGAAGTATTAATTAACATGCAGTGTCATTCTATTATTCCCGGGTGTACTATATAATATTTCTATGATTCTACACATTTCTCTGCTCATGAAGATGAGTGTGCTCTTAGTTCCTTTGTTTATTTCACCCATCCTCCCACCCACCTCCCCTCTGTCAACCACTAGTCTGTTCCTTGTATTTAAGAGTCTGGGGGATGTTGCTTTTTTGTCTCTTTTTGTTTGTTTGTTCATTTGTTTTATGTTTTAAGACATAAGTTCAACATATGAATGAAATCATATGGAATTTGTCTTTATCAGGCTGACTTATTTCACTTAGCATAATACCCTATAGGTCCATCCATGTTGTTACAAATGACAAGATTTCATTTTTATGGCTGAATAATCTTCCATTTGTGTGTGTGTGTGTGTGTGTGTATCACATCTTTTTTTTATCTATTCATCAATTGATGGACATTGTGTTGTTTCCATATCCTGGCTATTGTCAAGTAACACTGCAATAAACATAGGTGTACATATATGTTTTCAAATTAATGTAACTAAAAAGCTTTTGCACAACAAAGGAAACCATCAAAAATGAAAAAACAACCTACAAAATGACAGAAGATATTTCCAAATGATATATGTAATAAGGGGTTAATATATGAAATACATAACGAGCTTACACAACTCTACACCAAAACACAAATAATCCATTTTAAAAATGGAGGTCAAGAGGGGTGCCTGGGTGGCTCAGTCGGTTAAGATTCTGACTTTGGCTCAGGTCATGATCTCATAGTTTGTGAGTTTGAGCCCCATGTCGGGCTCTGTGCTGATAGCTTGGAGCCTGGAATTTTCTTCAGATTCTGTGTCTCCCTCTATTTCTGCACCTCCCCTGCTCGCTCGCTCACTCTCTCTCTCTCAAAAAAAAAATAAAATAAACATTAAAAAATTAAAAACAGAAGTCAAAGCACACATGAAAACATGCTCAGCATCACTCATCATCAGGGAAATGTAAATTAGAACTACAATGAGATATCACATTACACCTGCCCCATGGCTAAAATTGAAAAGACAAAATAGGGGCGCCTGGGTGGCGCAGTCGGTTAAGCGTCCGACTTCAGCCAGGTCACGATCTCGCGGTCCGTGAGTTCAAGCCCCGCGTCGGGCTCTGGGCTGATGGCTCAGAGCCTGGAGCCTGTTTCTGATTCTGTGTCTCCCTCTCTCTCTGCCCCTCGCCCGTTCATGCTCTGTCTCTCTCTGTCCCAAAAATAAATAAACGTTGAAAAAAAAAATTAAAAAAAAAAAAAGAAAAGAAAAGACAAAATAACAAGTATTGGTGAAGATGTAGAAAAAAAGGAACTCTCGTGCACTCTTGTTGGGAATGTAAATTGGTGCAGCCACTATGGAAAAACAGTATGGGAGTTCCTCAAAAATTAGAAAATGGAACTGCCAAATGATCCAGTATTTCCACCACTGGATATTACCACAAAGAAAGCAAAATACTTTTTAGTTTATTTTAATAATCATTTTTTTAAATCCAGTATAGAGCTACAGAGACAAATAAAAAGTACACAATTAAAAAAAAAGGAGAAAGAGCAAAGACACACCCTTCACTTCACAATAACTACAAGCTCTATT
Organism: Lynx rufus; assembly: GCF_022079265.1. Lineage (NCBI taxonomy): Eukaryota > Metazoa > Chordata > Mammalia > Carnivora > Felidae > Lynx > Lynx rufus. The sequence goes on from NW_025814889.1 coordinate 54,796,510, forward strand.
AGTGTTCCCCCACATCAACATCCCATGGCAAACCTAGATTTCCATGTGCTAAGAGTACCCTACATAATTGTGCAGGGGACAAGACTGCATTTCAGTGTGATGACGTTAAATCAAATATGTACTGGAACTGCTGAGTTCAAGGTTTATAGTTTTGGAACTAACTTAAGTGGGGTTAGCAACCAGGCTGCCCTGGAGCCCATAGCCAAAGTAGATGGCAAAACCAATTAACATCCAGATACCAAATAAGATCCAGGCGTCAGCTGTCACCTGCGTCATAAGGTAAATATTCATGAAGATGCTCAGTAGTGGGAGGAGAGGGAGAACAAGGACCTTAAAGGGAAGAGGACTGGGGCTCTGGGGCTGTCTCCAGATGACCCCAGTGATCCCAATGATGAGCACCAGGAGCAGCACAACCACTGAAATCCATACTGGGTCTCCAGAAAGCAGAACTGGCCAGTGGGCCAGCACCAGGCAAAGAAGAGTGAGCAGCAGAGCAAGCAGTGAGGAGCAAACATGGACAACCCGGCCAGAAAGTGGAGTTGGGAAGTAGCTGCCTGGAAAAAGTAGTCCTTGTAGAGTTAGCCTGTCTGCTGCAGGTCCATTCTCCTCCCACATCTCTGCTTCATTTCCCCCAGTCCTCCTCTCAGGCTGATAACTGATGATGAGAACACAAAGAGCCACCAGGGAGTAAGCTATCAGGAAAGTAAGTGACCAGAGGTCCACAAGATCAGTGAGTCTAAAGAAGAAGGCCATGATTGGTGCAATAATGCTCAAGATCACAGTGGCCATGATGCGGGTGTACTTGCCAGTTTGGATCCTGGCAAAGACAGGGAACAGGAGGTGATCCTCTGACATCCTGTATATCACCTGACGTATGGGGACCATAAAGCCAAAGATGCTGGCAGGAAAACCACATATAAATCCAAAAGCTACAACATAGCAGGCAGGGGCCCAGCCAATATTAAGAAAGGCCTCAGGCAAGGTGCTGCCTCGTTGAAGCTTGTAGTAAGGCACCATAAGTGTAAGTGCCGCAGAAACACCAAAATACATCAAAAAGCAGATGAACAGTGAAATCATAATGCTCATGGGTATGGAATGCCAGGGATTCTTGGCTTTGTCAACCCTGGTAACAATACTGCTGAAACCTATAAATGCATAGAAACAGGTAGCTGCTCCACGGAGAATCCCCTCAAAGCCGAAAGGCACAAATCCTCCAGAGCCCAGAGGGCCCAAGCTTGAGGTGTCATTGAGTCCAGCCTTTATGTAGTCCTCTTCTGTGAGCTTCCAGTTGTGCAGGTCCCCCTTAATGAAGCCAGCGATGATGACAAAAGTAAGAACCAAAAGGCTCACCAATGTGAGCACTTTGTTAACCAGGAAAATCTCATCCACCCACAGAGTCAGCAATCCCATGAGCAACAACACAAGGCCCACAACAAAGAAGTCTAGGTATTCTGAAAAGACCTGGGAAACATATGGTGCAATGCTCTCATGCAGTTTCTGAAAGATCTGGATCCCAATCAGGCTAGCAAAAGCTAAGATCCAGGCTCGGACCACACTGGCTATACCACCAACACAGGAAAGGATGAGGTTCCAGCCAGTGACGAAGGCCCAGAATTCACCTATAGTGACATAGGTGTAGAGATAAGCAGAGCCAGAATGGGGAATACGGGCACTAATCTCTGCATAGCACAGCCCAGCCAACACAGTAGATAGGCCAGCCACCAAGAAGCAGATCACAATGGATGGTCCTGCTTGATTGCTGATCACGTCACCAGCTAAGACATACACACCTACACCTACTGTGTGGCCCACACCCAGGACCACTAAATCCAGAGTGCTCAGGCTTCTGGATGGGTCATCCTTAGCCACCGGTTGTTCCAGCTTACGTCTGCATACCAGCTTTTGACCAAATCGGCGAAGTGCTTGATGCAGCATTTTAGCTGCAGCTGAAGAGGATTCCAGGGTCAGAGAGCTGCAACAAGGCCAGGGAACTGAGAGTGTTCAGATAGGGTTTGGAGAACTGAATTAACCCAAGTTGATTTGGGGCTGCCAAGTTCCAAGTCTCAGGCTTCAAATCTGCTGCATCATCTTTCATCTGGTATGTCCTATCCCTTCATAATATCTAAATAAACAATAAATACTTCTTGAACAATGATGCTCAACCAACCAATGCAGCTCAGATATCTCATGTCACCTGTTACAAAACAAATATCACAGAAACAGATATCAAAAGACATCATAGACAAATCAACACTGCTTTCCCTGCAGAAAATGTGTCAAATACCTCCCAACATTGTCCTGTTTTATACATCACATGACATTATCCCATTTAGGTTCATCTAACTCATGTAGCTGACTAATTAAGCTGTAATACACAAGAGAGCATGAATTTATTGTGCAATAATTCACATGTGGGTTGTTTCTGTGGTGTGTATGATGAGCATGAGCTATGACACATTAATTCATTGACTAGACAGCCTCGTTGCAATTGCAGAACCATTTTTAAAAATATCATCTGAGTTTAAAATACAAATATTGGTCCCCTGGCCTTAAAACATTTATCCCCAAAATCAATTATCCAAGGACAAATGTTACTTTGCCCCCCTTTCTCCACATTCTGCATCATCCATTTAGCTGTACTGATGGCAAAGAATATACAGTCCAACCCTTTGCTTTACCCACATTGGCCCACAGGGTCACTGTGAGAAGAGAGGAAGAGGGAGAAAGCGGCAGGGCCTTCATAACTACCTGCAAAAAGGAGAGCGACAGGCTGTGTAAGGAAACACTGAAGAAACAGGTACAGCAGTCATTCAAATGTCCATTACTAAGAAAGTTGAAGAGTTTGAAAGGTCATTTTAGGAATTCTGACATTGAATAAACCTCACCCAAACAATCAGACAAAATTTACTACAATATTTATGTCTACAGTTATGAAAGTGTGCTGGATAGGCAGAAAAAAGTTAGGTCACCTACATCACAGTAGCTCCCAGCCAAAATAATTTCTTCTGTCTCCTCCCTATCTGGATCCTGGAGAGAAGGTGAGTGCACTTATGCAGACAGTCTCCTTGCTGACCACACTGTGCTCTGTAAACACCCTGGGCCATCTGTGATGTCAGCTTCCAGGAGCCTGGAGAATTTGCCCTGCTCTGTGAGCTTTTGTTGAAACACTTACTTGTAACTGCCTACTAATGTTTCAAAAGGAGTTATTTTTAACTGGATCAAACAGTGGTCTGAGGAGGCCAAATATATTTTCCCAATGAAGAAACCTGGATGTGGTTCCTATTTACCTCTACTTCCCTGCTCCTATTCAAATGGTCTCCACCTCAAGAGGGGCAAAACTTTAGATGAACAATTAATTCACAGAAACTCCCCAGAAATGAGTAGGGGAGAACAAAGAAAACAAAGCCATTAACTCCCCTCTCTCCTTCCTACTCAAGCTTTGAATTTAAGAGAATTTTAGGAAATGTTGGTAAAGCTTTCAAAAGAATGAAAGGTCAATTCAAATTTTTTTAAGTTTATTTTTTTCAATATATGAAGTTTATTGTCAAATTGGTTTCCATACAACACCCAGTGCTCATCCCAAAAGGTGCCCTCCTCGATACCCATCACCCACCCTCCCCTCCCTCCCACCCCCCATCAACCCTCAGTTTGTTCTCAGTTTTTAAGAGTCCCTTATGCTTTTAGAGTGGGAGAGAGCCAAAGCATAAGTTTATTTATTTTTAATATTTTGGAGAGAGAGAGGGAGAGCAGGGGAGGGACAGAGAGGGAGAGGGAGAGAATCCCAACCCTATGCTGAGCCCTATGCTGTCAGCTCAGAGTCCAATGCAGGGCTCCATCCCACAAACCATGAGACCATGACCTGAGTCAAAATTAAGAGTCAGAGTCTTAACTGACTGAAGCACCCAAGTGCCCCTCACCAATTCCATTTTATGATTTACTCTCAGCATGGGAGAGAAATAAGGAGTATCAATTCTTAACTCATGGACACTACACTATGAATGTGATTGATGTGTCCCCCACCCATCCCCAGGCTTCACACCCTTCAGTGGTTCCTGCTGCCCTTCCTTCATGGTCCTTCCTTCCTTCATCATCTGACCTGTGCTGGTTCCTCCAGCCTCACCCCCTGCCCAGTTCCTGCTCCAGCTGAGAAATTCCACACTCACCCTGTTACCTGTCTGTAATATCCTCTTGTCCCTTCACTTAGCTAATCCCCACTTCTCTTTCAGTTCCCAGCTCAGAAGTTGCTTCCCCAGGAAGCCTCCCCTGATCCTTATGCTTCCATTCCTGTGACCTCTCATAGAATCTGAATTTTCCTCATGTGCCATTTATCCTAATGTATCCAAATTCCAAGTCAGCTGCCTGCCTCCTCCATTAGACTGTGAGTCAGGTGCTCAATAAATATCTGTTGAACAAATGTGCAAACTGAGAAAAGAAACCTGAAAGAACACAAAATCAAAAATTCCTATCTCTTGACTTTGAGATAACTACTTTGTAGCCAAGCAGCCTTTATAAATATGGCTCAGGTAAAGATATAAATGGTATTATCTTCCTTGTAGAAGGAAAGCAAAATGAAAATATAATGTGAAAACCAACTTTGATATAACCTTCACCACACATCATTCATGGAATGTATAAGCCACACATAGGTGATAACCATTATTTGCCAGAAGACTTGTTTTAAAAATACCAGGCTGCCTTGGGTTATAGGCAGCCAACACCCACACCCTGTTATAAAATTCCTATTTTTTTGAAGGCATCATTTTCAGGACCTATAATCTAGGAGGGATGTCCTAAGGCAGAGGTTCTCACTTCAGGGGACAGAGGGAGGCATAATGGAGACAACTAGAGATATTTTCAAACTTTATATCCTCTCCCTCTGAAGATTCTTGTCCAGTAGTTCCCATGATTGCTCTAAACCACCCAACTGACAAGAAGTGGTCCTCAATTTTAAAGGGAAGAGATTCTTTTTTTTATGTTAATGCTAAAAGGTACATGTTAAATCTATGTAAAGTAGCATTAATATGTATTCAATATACATTATTGAGAGAAAAAAAGAAGTTGCAAAATTATATGTACAGTACAACTCTATGTAATATTACATAATTTCCATGGAATCTATCTCTATAAGTATATAGTTATAGATATATATTCAAAAGCATGGGCAAATGGTCTCTAAAGAGGTATGCCACATACTGGGATATCTGGATATAGGAAAGGATTGAAGTTTTGTTGTTGTTGCTGTTGTTGTTGTTGTTTAATGACAAAGATTTCTTGGGGCTCCTGGGTGGCTCAGTTGGTTGAGCGTCTGACTTTGGCTCAGGTCATAAGCTCACTGCTTGTGAGTTCTCTCTCTCTCTCTCAAAAATAAATAAACATAAAAAAATTTTAATGACAAAGATATCTAATTTATTTAACATAAAATGTTATTTACAAGTGATCTGTTCATTCTGGCATAGCAAGATATAGCATGATACCTTTATCACACAATAATAAATTTACTTTTGTATTAATAATTGACATTTTGAAAGACAGTTAAGAAAAGAAGCCCAAAACTTCCTGCTGAGTCATGACGACTGAGTTTGTCATGCTTGCCATGCAGGTCAGAGTAAAATCGATCTTTCTCTTTCTTTCTTTCTTTCTTTCTTTCTTTCTTTCTTTCTTTCCCTCTTTCTCTCTTTCTCTCTTTCTCTTTTTCTTAATTCAAGTCAGTTAGCATAAAGTGTAGTCTTGTCTTCAGGAGTATAACCTAGTGATTCATTTCTTACACATAACACCAGGTGCTCATCCATAAAAGTGCCCTCCTTATGTTCATCATCCATTTACCCCATCCCCACACCCACTACTCCTCCAGCAACCTTCAGTTTACTCTCAGTATTTAAGAATCTCTTATGATTTGCCTCCCTTTCTGCTTTTTCTTTTTAATTTTTCCTTCCCTTATGTTCATATGTGGACTTTCTCAGATTCCACATATGAGTGAAACCATATAATATCTTTCTCTGACTGACTTATTTTGCTTACTATAATACCCTCTAGTTCCATCCACATTGTTGCAAGTGGCAAGATTTCATTCTTTTTCATCACTGAGTAGTATTCCCGTGTGTGTGTGTGTGTGTGTGTGTGTGTGTGTGTGTGTGTGTATCACATTGTCTTTATCCATTCATCAGCCGATGAACATTAGGGCTCTTTCCATACTTGGGCTATTGTCGATAGTGCTGCTGTAAACATTGAGGTGCATGTGCCCCCTAAAATGAGCATCTTTGTATCCTTTCAATATATTCATAGTAGTGCAATTGATGAGTTGTAAGGTAGTTCTATTTTTAATTTTTTGAGAAAACTCCATACTGTTTTCCAGAGTGGCTGCACCAGTTTTCATTCCCAACAGCAGTGCAAAAGTGTTCCCCTTTCTGCACATCCTCATTTCCTGAGTTGTCAATTTTAGCCATTCTGACAGGTGTGAGGTGATATCTCATTGTGGTTTTGATTTGTATTTCCCTGATGATGAGTGATGTTGAGCATCTTTTCATGTGTCTATTAGCCATCTGGATGTCTCCTTTGAAAAAGTGTCTATTCATATCTTCCTCCCATTTCTTCACTGGATTATTTGTTTTTTGGTGTTGAGTTTGGTAAGTTCTTTATAGATTTTGGATAGTAACCCTTTATCCAATATGTCATTTGTAAATATCTCCTCTCGATTCTGTTGGCTGTGTTTTAGTTTTATTGATTGTTTCCTTTCATATGCAGAAGATTTTTATCTTGATGAGGTCCCAATAGTTTATTTTTGCTTTTATTTGCCTTGCCTTTGGAGACATGTCAAGTAAGAAGTTGCTGCTGCCTAGGTCAATGAGGTTGTTGCCAGTTTTTTTTTTCCATAGGATTTTGATGGTTTTTCGTCTTATATGTAGGTCTTTCATTCGTTCTGAATATAGTTTTGTGTATGGCGTAAGAAAGTGTCTAGTTTCATTCTTCTGCATTTCACTGTCCAGTTCTCTCAGTACCATTTGCTGAAAAGACTGTCTTTTTTCCACTGGATACTCTTTTCCTGCTTTTTTTGAAGATTTGTTGGCCATGTATATGTGGGTACATTTCTGGGTTCTCTATTCTATTCCATTGATCTATGTATCTGTTTTTGTGCCAATACCATACTGTCTTAATTATTACAGCTTTGTAATACAGCTTTATGTCCAGAATTGTGATACCTCCACCTTTGGATTTCTTTTTCAGCATTACTTTGGCTGTTTGGGGTCTTTTCTGGTTCCATACCAATTTTAGGATTGTTTGTTCTAGCTCTGTGAAGAGTACTGGTGTTAGTTTGATAGGAATTCCAATGAATATGTAGATTGCTTTGGGTAGTATAGACATTTTACCGATATTTTTTTTCCAATCCATGAGCGTGGAATAATTTTTCATTTCTTTGTGTCTTCTTCAATTTCTTTCATAATCTTTCTATAGTTTTCAGCATATAGATCTATTTCCTGTTTAGTTAGGTTTATTCCTAGGTATTTCATAATTTTTGGTGCAATTCCAAAAGGGATTGATTCCTTCATATCTCTTTCTGTTGCTTCATCATTGGTATATAGAAATGTGTCCAATTTCTATACATTGTTTTTATATCCTGAAACTTTGCTGAATTCATGTATCAGCTCTAGTGGTTTTTTTGTTTGTTTTTTGTTTTTTGTTTTTGTTTTTTTTTTTTTTGGTGTAGACTTTAGGGTTTCTATGTAGGGCATCATGTCAGATGTGAGCAGTGAAAGTTTGATTTCTGCTTTGCTAATTCAGATGGCTTTTATCTTTTTTTGTTGTCTTATTGCTGAGGCTAGGACTTCCAATACTATGTTGAATAACAGTGGTGAGAGCGGACATCCTTGTCATGTTCCTGATCTTAGGGGGAAAGCTCTCAGTTTCCCCCAATGAGGATGATATTAGCTGTGGGCCTTTCATATATGACTTTTATGATGTTATGGCATATTCCTTTTATCCCTATTTTCTCCAGGGTTTTTATCAAGAAAGGATGCTGTGTTTTCTCAAATACTTTTTTTGCATCCATGGAAATGATCATATGGTTCTTATCCTTTCTTTTATTAATGTGGTGTATCATACTGATTGATTTGTGAGTACTAAACCAGCCCTACAGCCCAGGAATGAATCCTACATGATCATGGTAAATAAAAATTGTAAAAATTTATACTCCCAACTTAAGCACATCCAAATATATAAATCAATTAATCACAAACATAAGCAAAATTATTGATAATAATACCATAGTTGTGGGATATCTTAATACTCCACTTACATCAATAGACAGATCATCTAAGCAGAAAATCAATAAGGAAACAGCTCTGAATGACACTTTGGACGGATGGACATAACAGATATATCAGAACATTTCACCATAAAGCAGCAGAATATGCATTCTTCTCGAGTGCGCATAGAACATTCTCCAAAATAGATCACATATTGGGTCACAAAACTGCCCTCAACAAGTACAAAAAGATCAAGATCATACAGTGCATATTTTCAGATCACAATGCTATGAAACTTGAAATCAACCACAAGAAAAAAAATTGGAAAGACCTCAAATACTTAGGAGGTTAAAAAACATCCCACTAAAGAATGAATGGGTTAACCAGGATATTAAAGAAGAAATTTAAAAATACTGTACATGGAAGCAAATGAAAATGAAAACATGACAATAAAAACCCTTTGGGATTCATAAAAAGTAGTCATAAGAGAAAATACTTGAAATTCAGGCCTATCTCAAGAAGGAAGAAAGTTCCCAAATATACGTAACTTTATACCTAACTTAATACCTAAAATATACCTAACTTTATACCTAAAGGAACTAGAAAATGGACAGGAAATAAATCCCAAAGCCAGCAGAAGAAGGTAAATAATAAAGATTAGAGCAGAAATAAATGATATAGAATCAAACAAAAAGAAACCAAAAACAGTAGAACTGATCAATGAAACTAAGAGCTGGTGTTTTGAAAGAATAAACAAAATTGATAACCCCCTAGCTAGACTTCTCAAAAAGAAAGGACCCAAATAGATAAAATCATGACAAAGGAGGAAAGACCACAAACACACCACAGAAACACAATTATAAGAGAATACTATAAAAATTATATGCCAACAAACTGAATAACCTGGAAGAAATGGACAAATCTCTAGACACTCACACACTACCAAAATTCAAACGGGGAAACACAGAAAATTTGAATAGGCCCATATCCAGTAAAGAAATTGAACTCGTTATCAAAAATCTCCCAAAAAGTAAGAGTCCTGGGCCAGATGCCTTCTCAGGGCAATTCTATTAGACATTTAAAGCAGAATTAATAACTATTCTTCTCAAACTCTTCCAAAAAATAGAAATGGTAGGAAAACTTCTGGACTCATTCTCTGAAGCCAGCATTACCTTGACTCCAAAACCAAAGACCCCACTAAAAAGGACAATTACAAGCCAATATTTCTGATGAAACTGGATGCAGAAATTGTCAGCAAGACACTAGCAAATTGAGTTCAACAGTACATTAAAGGGAAGAAAGAGATTCTGAATTCTTTGATCACAGGAAGGCAACGCAGTTTAGGAGTTAGGAGTAAAGGCTCTGCAAGTAGAGTGTTCAGATTCAAATCGCACGTCAACCTCACACTGGGTGACTCTGGACAAATTAGTTCACCTCTCAGGGATTAAGTTTCCACAACTTAATCAAAAGCCTCAGTCAAAAGACAGTAAAAGTAAATATTTCATATGGTTTATGTGTGGAGTAAGTGAAATGATGCTTGTAAAGTACTTAGTTCTGTGCCTAACATACAATATGTACTTAATATAATCCACCTAATGTTTACTATTGAAATCTGATCCAAAGTACCAAAAATCTGGTAATTAATTGGTCTTTATAAATGTCTAGTATCAAAATCACCCACTAAAACTCAACCCTGTCATCTAGCCCTCATGAGAAAATGAAAGTTTTATTCCACATATTTCTCCTTGAAACTCTAAGGGCTCTAATTAGATACCTTTATACATGCTGGTGCTAAACACTTGGTCCTAGACTGGCTGAGTTAAACCAGGATTGAAAAATTCAAGGCTCAAATACAGTAACAACAACAACAACAACAACAACAACAACAACAACATCTTTGCCTACAGATGCCTCATCTTATTTCAGGGGCAGTGGTGGGTACATTAGAGGTAAGAGAAATGAACATTATGTCAGAAATTTTGGATTCCAGACATGGCTCTTCTGTTTCATAACATAAACTAGGGTGATTTTTTAATCTCTCTAAGCGTCAGTTTCCTTATCCACAAGGAAGCTTACCTGACTTCCCTTATTGGATCCACATGAGAATTCTGTAAGAAGATATAAACTATCTGACACTGCTGGTGGGAGTGCCACCATCCTGAAGCACAGTCTTAGTGGAATTATAAATGTACACACCCTCCTACTTCTCCCAGGTAAACACCGCAAGGAAAGTCTCTCCTGAGTCCATAAAGAGACTTATATGAGTGAGTTCATTACAAGACTGTGTAGAAGCAAAATGTTGGAAGCTTTGCCAGCATCTGTTACTAGAGGAATGTATAAGTACTATGTGCTGTATATGCATAATGAAATACTACACAGCAGTCAGGAATAATACTGTAGATTTATAGAGCGTTACTTGGGTAGATTTCAGAAACAATGTTAGGTAGCAACAGTAAAAGCAGGATGAGGTGTATAGCACAATGTTATTTATGTACATTTAAAAACAAGCAAAAAAATTCTGTACATTTTTCAAGAATACACATGTATCTGTTAAAAACGTCACATTGTTTTTCTGCTCAAAACCTTCCACTACTTTCCCTTTTTATTCATAGTATAAGCCAAAGTCTGCACTTATAATGGCCCCCAAATCCTACAGTATTTGTAACTGACCCAGCCACCTTTCAGCCTTCTGTTTCTCCCTGCTCCCACTCATTGTTCTCTAGCCACTGGCCTCCTAAACATTCTGGCCTCCTAACATACCAGATAAAAACCTTTGTACTTGCTGTCTCCATAACTGCACCACTTCTAGCTCACATATCCACATGGTTGATTCATTAACTGCATTTGGTGAAATAGCACATTTGTAGCACATCCTTCCTTAAGCAACCCATAAAAAAATGCAGTCTCCCACTAACCACCCACAAGGTACCTTATCACCCCGCCCCTTTTTTTCCCATGGTACTTATCACTACTTAAGGTACTACATGTTATATATTTGTTCATGATTTTTCTCATTCAAAAATAATGCAAGCTCCATGAAAACAGGATTTTTTTTATTGTTTTGCTCCTGACTGTATTCCCTGTATCTACAACTGTGCCTGACACAGAGTCAACACTGTGAATTTGTTTGAGTGGATGAATGTATCTAAATACACATATAGATCATAGATTGGAAGAACGTTTATACATACGCTAAAGAAATTATCACCCCCCCCCTTGAGGAGGGGATACGAGAATAGATCATAATGAAAGGGGGAAATAAAATCCATTGATACAAGGCCTGACAGGAAGCGATGGTGCTAATAATCCATGATTAAGGCAAGGTTGACTCCACTCTGTGCATTTCAGGTTCAACAAAGGAATTTCATGAGATGATGATGTGAGAGGATGAGGTTCAGAGCCTGAGAAATGTCAGGCACTAAACAGATTTAAATGGAAGGAAACTGGAATCCTATAATCTCCAGGACATGGAGAATACAAGGAAGGAGGGTGCTAGAGGAGGGTGGAGAACGACTGAAGATCAGGCATACCTCCTACCAGTTACTCTAAACTCATCTCCCTTTTCCTAATTCCTCTTTCTCCTTTAGTCCTTCAACTGTCTCTGGAGGCTCCTTAATGGACACTAAGAATGCTTGTACCATTTTTCTCTCTCTGGGGAACCGTCTCCAGCCACCTACCTCTTAACAAAGGCACAACTGTAGTTCCTCACATTTGTTGAATCACAGACCTCGCTGACACTGGTCACCTCAAAGAAATGTCCTCCACTCTACTGAATCCCATCCATGGACCCTAAGTAGGAATCGCAGAGGACGACCATCTGAATGGCAGGATGGGAAGGGGTAATGCTTTTGACAACTTCTGCTTCCCTCAACTGTGTTGTGCAGGGTGGTCCTTGCGCTCTTCCCACTTTTACTGAAGATGAGGGAAAGTGGGCTACAAAGTATGAAGATACTAGAGAAGCAACTCAAAGAACAAAACACCTGGGAACTAAATAATTATAGTTTGTGACTCAAACAGAAGCAGTACGAACAAACAAATGAACAAATAAACATACAGAAGAGAAAGTAAACCCATGATTGGGAATTCTGAGAGAATCTACCACAAATCCAGCTGATAACAGCACAGAAACATCACCCTTATACACCATATTCAGAAATGCCCTTTCTCAATGCAATAATCTGTGATTTTTCCAATAGTTTATATTCAGTCCAGACTCTCTGACCCAGCTGTCACACCCCCACCCTAATTCTCCCTCTACCCTCAGGCCCATCACCTTCTTCCTAACTGAGTTCCACACATCCTGACTTGCCCTTCCTGGAATGAGCCTTGGGCCTGGGTAAATCACCTGCTCTGTCAGGCATGCTTCATGTGTAAAGGAAGATGGGGGTGGGTAGCAGACATTATCTAAAATGGGAGCCCAGTGGCAGGAAGATGGCTGCAATTTCCCTAACAACCTAAATACTTCCAGGATTGGACTTCCCAAACCTCAGTCATCATACAGGGCTTCCCGATGCTGCCTGCACAAACATTTAGGAAACACCTGTCGCAAGAGACTGCCACAAATGCTACAAAGGCAGGTAGGAAGGCAGATGGCACCAGTTTAACAAGGATGGTTTAACAAAACATCTTTTTAAGCTTCCTAATTCATATGGCTATTTTCTCCCCAGACTGGGCTTCCAATTGGGAGCAGACTGTGAATGTTTGCCATGGAATGAAAATATCCTTTTCATCCTTAATCCAAAGAAGCAGTGCCAGAAAAATGTCAGCTTGCCAGTCATTCCAAAATATGACTAACCCCATCTCAGAGCTAAAATGTCAGGGTGATACTGGGAAAACGGACATCACCTATGTTAGATTGATCATTCTTGCTTGGTTCTTGTTGACAACCAGACATCTGACCTAGTAGAATATATAAAATGGGCATTAGCGTTCTCTATCGTGAGCCATATCTGTGACCAGCACTGAGCTCACAGCACCTAGAGCATTGTTAGTATTTATTAATCATCCATGGAAATAAACATAAAGACCAATGGGCTTCAGGCATCAGTTCAGACCTCTTTGTCTATTTTTGAAGCTCATTATTTTTTTAAAGTTATCAATGAATATGGATGTGAGCTAAGAAATAATGGGTATTCTGAACATGCTATTAGTCAACAGAAGACCAAGAGCAAAGAGAAAGGATTGCCTTTCCATTTTAGATTCAAAAGGAAGAAAACCACAAATACATCCAGAAACAGAAGAATTCACAAAGTAGTCTCTAAGGATCCTGACTTTATTCATGGAAACTGCATAAAAATCTGGAATAAATCTAAGAAATTCCAACTGAACTCATTGGTTTCAGATATTTGGGGGATCAGCAACCTAGCCCTCAATTCAATTCAGCTGACATGAAGTCACTTAGACATTTATCACCTTGTCCATACTAGACCTATACCTAGTAGGTTCCTATACTTTACAAATATAGCATATCCAGAGCCAGCCTCCTGCCATACTTACTGGACCGCACTGCTGGTCCTTAAAATTGGTAACTCTAAACAATAAGATTAGGTCTAACTCTAGGGTCTAACTCAGATTCACCCAGAAGCCTTCAGAGAGTACTGCACTTGAAGCAGGATAAAGCCCTAAATCACATTCTACCTGATCACTACACTGCATCAGATAACTGAAGTGTGAATGTTCTATAACCTCCTTCTGGAAAAGGACACTTTCTTTAAGTCTTAAAAAGATACACACACACACACACACACACACACACACACACACACACACACACACACACTTCCAACCAGACCCACAGTTTCCTGCTCTCTATTGAGCCCAAACTTCTAAGATTATATATATATGGCTTACTTTTCACTGTTTTTCTACCACTTACTACTATATTAACCTTTTCTGTGGCTCCTGCTTGAACAGGACAAGCCTTTCCTCACACATGCATATCTTACTGGCATTAATATCAGCCCTCACACAGACCATCCCTTTGCCTAGAACACACTGTTTCCAAACCGTGTTAACATGACCTTCCTCCTGGAAGCTTCTTTGGTCACACCTACAGATAGAAATCTGATCTCTCCATTGTGCTCTCCTTGCCCTTCTCTCCCCTCATTAATATCCAGTGGCATAACTCTCTGAACTAGAATTATCTACTGGGAGGGCACCCAGTTAGGGAAGAGGGTAGGAGTAGTAGGTGATGAGGTGGAGCCAAGGAGCAAATCTTCTGCCTGATGATACTTCCAGCTTGCCTTTCCTTCCCCAGCTGAAACTGAGAAGATTAACTGGCCACAGCCAAGGAAGTACCCCAGGCTCTACATATCAGTTGGTGATGTCAGAGATCTGAAACAAGAACTGAAGCCCAAGTCCGTTTCACCACAACAAAGTGAAAGTACCAAGGAAGTAACCCAAGTCAGCTCAGACAAAGCACAGTACATATGACATTTATGATTTGCTCCAGTGTCATCCCCTTGACGTGTGACAACTGAACAAGACAGAAAACACACAGTTTTATTACTTTCATTGATTTAATTTGTTTGGAAAATAAGTCACCTAATGCTTTGACATTAGGCAACATGACACAATACTCAAACTGCACAACTATATTTAAGGCTGGCCTCCAGAAGGGAAGAGTGGGGCAAAAGCCAGTAGATTGAGAGGTATGGAGAATAGGATTTCACTTTTTTCAGGAGGATGGGGAAGTACCCATCAAATGCCTTTATGTTGTAAGCTCCCACATAAAATAATTTTCTCTCTTTGCTACCATTGTTGGTGTACTCTCTGTAAACGGCTACATAGATGGTTTCTGGGTAGTTTGGATTATGCCTAAAATGAGAAAGGGGGGGGGGCGCCTGTGTGGCTCAGTTGGTTAAGCCTCCAACTCTTGATTTCAGGTCAGGTCATAATCTCATGGTTCATAAGTTTGAGTTCAGCTTCAGGCTCTGCACTAACAGTGTGGAGCCTGCTTGAGATTCTCTCTCTTTCCCTCTATGTCTCTTTTCCTCCTCTGCTTGTGCTCTCTCTTTCTCCTTCAAAATAAATAAATAAAATAAAATAAAATAAAATAAAAATCACAAGTTTTCTAAGTGAGAATGACTGGATTCAATCTATTAAAGATCATATTTCAATTAAGCATAAATCACTACAAAGGTAATTTCCAAATTAGATAATTCAGGCACCACAGTAATTCTTTCTTCAAAAGAACTCAAGCAAAAGCAACATTTTTCTTCCCCCTAAACTATCATACCAACATTATTATCCCCAAATGATCATGCACTTAGTTACACAAAGTGAAAGACAGTGGTGGTGAATAGAGAATTCTCCTCTCTGGGAATGAATAATTAAGAGCTTTTCATAAACAACTCCAACTTTCTAAAATATGTAAAAGATACATAAACTATGAACCAGGAAGGGTATTCCTAAATGATAACGAACAGTTGAGGCAAGGGCATGTCAAGATCCCAGATGGCTTCCTAGTCAATAAAAGGTAAGAATAGTAAGGACCTCATTTTCCAGTGTTGGCAAGAAAGTGAGTATCTTGTGCGTACTGTGAGTCAGCCTGAGAGGCCTCATGAAAGAGGTGGGAATTAGTCCATCTTGGCATTATGCATAACTGTTCACTGGGAAACTATCATTTCAAGCTACATGTTTTGCTTTAACCATGATCTAATAAATACAGCCTCTTTGAGGCCTTCTTTCCATGACCCCCATGAAAAAATATAAAATAAACTCCACCACACCCTGAGCCAGTAAATCCAGTTTGCCCAGCTTTAACTGGATTTAACAGATCCAGTTAAATAATTGCTACAGATATTAATACAGATATAGATACTGAGATATAATAATAGCAATACTACCACTACTACTACTACTACTACTACTAATAATAATAATAATAATAATATAATTCTCAGGGTTGTTTTTTTTTTCTGTGCTGAAAAGGAAAAGAGAGAAAAACCACAAAGGTGTAAGTTATTCCCTGGGGAAAGAGAAGTACAGCTCAGATAGCTTCCCTGAAATGTTGGAAAGAAAGCTGAAGTAACCAAACTCAACTCATGCTAAAAAAATAAATATCCAAACTTATCTCTCAAGAATCTCCTGAGAACAACCTCACCAAATGGATCACCTGCCAGGCATCCTCCCACCTATAATCTTACTTTGCACTATATTCTGCTTGCATGTTACTTGGAAGAAACCATTCTCTAAGTTTGTAGGATAAAAGTTCCATAGGATAGAACCTCTTTCATGGTCTCTGAATACAGCTAGAAACCCGAATTCTGCAAGCCAATCATACAAGGTGCAATCCAGACTTAAACTTGAAGGGATGGCAACCTCCAAACTGTATGCTCTTTAGACCAAGCAGAAACACATCCATCTCATCCAACTCACCCACCTACCCTACCACCCCCAGCTCCACACCTAAAATTCATTCCAGTCTGGCAGACCATGAATTTCAAGTCACTGAAAACCCATCCTGCTGCAAACTAACACACTCCATACCAACTGTACGTAGACCAAATCCATCCATCCAAATGTAGACCAAAATCTATATAGATATAGAAAAAAAATCTATGTAGATGGAAAACAAAGCATATTTGCTTCCTTCCCACAATATGTATGAAGTCACTGCTTCATGCACACACCACACTAGTAACTTGAACCATTATTTGAGTAAAAAGCAGATAACCAGAGCTTCTCCAGAGGCTGTATAGACTCCATATCATCTACTACCATTCTGCAATGGTTGTGAACAAAGAGACTTTTCTGAGTCTCTCTGGGTAACTTCAGAGAAGACAGAGTTAAATACAATGTTTCTCATTCATGATTTGACACAGTTACAGGTTTAATTTCAGTTAGAATCCAGTTTTGGAGTTTCTTAATATTTCCATCACACCAAAACAACATAGATGATCAACTTGAGAAATCAGAAAAGACTTAGTTTCTACTTCTAGAGGTCTTCAGAAATTAGATGGGCTGCAGGAACAATCAGAAATAGAATTTCCAAAAACAGAATCAGAAAGAGAGCTGGGAAAACCCAGGAAGGGTGTACAATTAAGAGATTAGAAAGTTATGTGATATATTGATTTTAATGGTAAAAATCTATTTCTTCTCTACTTCCCCCTATGATTCCCTACTCCTTTTCTCAACCCTGAATCCAGTCAACACAAAACACCTAATGAAGTCCTCAGGAGAGAGCAGTAGAAGGAAATCCAACTGGCTGTCCACTCTATTTTCCAAATTACAACTGTAATGTAGGACGGTCTTTGTCTACAATGAGAACCGATCCAAACTTTTTTTTTTCCCAAGAAGCCTTGCTTAACATCTGTATTTACACCCAAATCCTTTCTTTCCTTCTCATCAGAATCCAGAAATCCATTCAGTGGCCCCATTATCACCAAACCCCGTGTCCTCTTTTAGACCAGCAGTTGTTAGTGGTGGGAGTCCATTGCTCCTTCTTCCATGTACCTCCTCCCAATGTACACCCTCAGTAATACACGACATACAAAGTGGCTTAGGAAAGGACAACTATCTCTCAGCTACCTTCCTTCATATCGTTAACTGTGTCCTTCTATCCTCCCCATGGATGTACTCAGCTAACTCCTTCTCTCTGTCTTCTTACAACACCCCATGCTTGCTTCCTCTCATTCACCAGGGAGCTGCTCCATTCTGCTTCTTGCTCCTTAGGAAAATTAATCAGGTTTTTTTGTTTGTTTGTTTGTTTGTTTGTTTTTTTGTAGGAAAGAAATCAGATCATATGAAAGTTGCATCATGCCTCAAAGTCCTGTGTTCTTATCCAAATATAAATCCATATCACTTCTCCACCAAAACCCCTCTGCCTCACCCCAGCTCATGCATCATAGTGTATAACAAAAAGCCTCTGCCACCACTTTTTTTTAAGGGACACCCTTTATCCCTATCCCCTTGTTCTTTCTAATCCCCAGGATGCTTTGTGATTTCTGTAATAACAAAAGAAAAAAGGACAAAGATAAACCAAAAGAATATAATGCAAAACTCATATTTTATCAATATGGAATATACTGGTAAAGGAAATTTGCTTTTTCACATGATTTTGCTTAAACTAAGGTTAAAATTAATCTGCCTTTGGGAGGTAATAACACATGTCAATTGATAATGGACAGATGTTGCCCAAGAACTGCTGGAGGGCAAGAGAAAGACAACCTAGACATAAACATTTGCTACATATAATCAATTAAACAGGTGTTGTGTATGTATAGGGTAGTCTGGGCTTCTAGTGTTGGGCTACTGCCCACAGCGTACATGCCCGTTGGGGGTAGGGAGTGTTGAGCAGACAACCATTTAAGACTCTAACAGCCTTTAAATTAAAAAGTTGGAAATATGTTTTGTGATAAGAGCAAATTGCCTCTTAGAGATCCAGGAAGGCATACCCATTCCAGGCTTCTCCTCTAAACCTTTATTGATAAATAAACATAAACATCTATCATGAACATAAAATTTATAGATTAAGAACAGAGCCATCAGGTTTCAAGGTTTATTCAAACCTTGAAAGAACTGACTCATTTATAAAATACTTGGGACCTCAGAGAAGCCTTCATAAAATGTTTTAAAGACTTCTAGGCAGCCACACCCCAGGGGATTTTGGTAATCTTTCCTCTTACAGCCTGTCCTGACCTATAATCAATACCCACCACAACTTTTTAAGTTAGATAGTACACGTAGGGAGATACCTTCAGCAGCTGTAAAAATAGATATATGTCTCTTTGAGCATGGAGGAAGAAGACTCTCAAATCATCATGGTGACAGGGGACCACCTTATCAAACTTGACCTGCTGTCCTGAAGTCCACACCAGTGTCCTCCCTAAGAAGATAGGACACAGAGACTTTCAGAATCTCCAGTGAGAAAGTGTGGCAAAACATGGAAGCAGTAGAGCCAGGTGGAAGAATTTTCATTCATTCAAACAATGTGTCTAAGCATACTATGTGCTGGACCCTGTGGGAAAGACAAAGATGAGTAAGGCAAGCTCTGCACCAGGTCAGAAAGAAAAGACCAGGAAGGACAGCAGGACAAAGATGCGGGAAGGACTCTGGAGGAGAAGTACCAAGGAAAAACCTCCCCTAGTTTCTATTTTCCTCAGCAGAGCTGAGAACCTTTCTGGTCTGGAGGAGAACAGAGTGCAGGACTCAAATTCCTCTGACCCCAGAAAACTTGCCTGCCTTTCCCAAACTCACAAAGCCTCTAATCTGCACTCCCCAATCCAAAGTCTAGCTCCAGTGCCATTAAATACCCTCTGCTCAAACACCAAAAAGTTAGACAGCCAGCAGCACTCCATCACAACCTTCTTCCTCTCTGGTTCTGTCTCAGTTCTCTTGCCAACTCTATAAACAAGAGAAACCACTTACCCATGGCCTATTTCTGCCAATGAGGAGAGAAACATGAGAAGAAAGTGTAATCAAAACCCAGTGAGAGGAAAGGGCTTAGCCAAGTAGAGTCAGGGCTTAGAGTGGAGGTTAGCAGGGGACCCTCAGGGATTCGGCCCTTGGGAGAAGCAGGCCTTCTAGGAGTTGGAGCCTTCAGGGATGCAGGACATGGGATTGGTGGGAAAGGGGAGGGAGGTGGCTTAGAGGGAAACCAGGAAGAAAACTAGAAGTGGGCAATGGAAGACCAGTGTGTCCTTGCATGGGTGAGCAAGTGGACTGAGGACCTAAATGAGACTTTGTTGGAGACTTTGTGGGCAGCAAGATGTTGTTCATTTAGAAGTCAACAATCTTCCCCTGGTCCTGGTTGGCCCAAAGAGAGTGTGGAGAGCCAGGTGGAGCCCAGCCTGTGGTGATTTGGAGGCCATTTACAGATCCAGTTAAAAAGCCCACTGAAGAGCTCCTTAAACAAGCATAGAAGCACCACCACTCACCTGCCTCTCCCAGAAACTCCTACTGGGTTCCTCTACCACCACTATTCATTCCAGCTCCCTCACCCATGTTTCCCATCACTCCAGAAGTAAAACTAAAGGGGATTTGGCTTAAACTTTACCACAAGGGATTTACTGAAACAGGCATTCAGCATTCATAGAAAATTCCAACTGAGTATGCATTGAGATTCTGCTGGAGAAAGTAAAGAAAAAGATGTACTCTCTGCCTAGAGAGCTTGCTGCTCTAGACATTCAAAATTTAGGGCTTCCAAGACCCTGAAACATGACCAAAGGAAGGTACCACCTCTTTACCAGAATGATAATCTTCAAACAGAGGCAAGACTTCTCAGAGATGGAGAAGATGGGGCCTACTTAGAGACTGAGGGCTGAATGCACAAGTGATGGCCCAAGAAGGAATGGGTCTCAAGGAAAAGGGGAACTACTGCCTTCTCTTAGTAGTGCTGAAATGCCTCTAAACCCTAAATTAGGTTCCTTAAAGACTGGAGTAGAGGTGGAGGGAAGGATTCAGGGGTAGTAGCATGTCTCTAAAGTGACAAAGTCTATAATAACTACACTAAGACAGAACATTAAAATTAGAGCAGTGATAATTGCTCCAAATCTTAAGTTCTAGTCAGAATCCAGTTTTGGAAATTCTTAACATTTCTATCACACCAAAACAAGATGATCAACCTGGTAAATCAGAAAAAACCTGAGCTTCTCGTTCCAGAGATCTTCAGAAACTATATCAGATACCAGGAAGAATCAGAATTACAATTTCCAAACAGGAATTATTAAAGAGAGCTGGGAAAATCCAGGGAGGGAGTAAAATTAAGGGATTAGAAAGCAATGTGATACGTTGATGTCAAAAGTAAAAATCCATTTCTTCTCCATTTCTCTCTACAATTCTATATCCTTTTTTTCTCAACCCTCAATCCTGTCAACACAGAATACCTAATAAAAGTCCTCAGGAGAAAGCAGTAGAAGGAAACCCATCTTCCTGTCCACCTTATTTTCCAAACTACAAGTATAATGTAGGATGACATTTACCTATAATAAGGAGCGATCCACACTCATTTTTTTTTCCAGAAAAGCCTTGTTAAACAGCTTCCCCCCTCCCCCTCAAATCCTTCCTTCCTTTTATGCACAGAATCCAGAAAGCCATCTAGTGTCCCACTTATCACTATACTCTATATCCACATTTAGAAAAGCATTTGTGAGTGGTCAGAGCCCATGGCTCCTTTTTCCATGTACCTCCTCCCAATATACATCCTCAATAATACAGGGCACACAAGGTGGCTTGGGAAAAACTATCTCCCTGGTTATCTTCCTTCATGTCTTAAATGTGTCCTGTCCTCCATGTAAGGACTCACATGTCTTCTCCTCTCTGTCTTCTTTCACCAGATTTTGCTTGGTTCCTCTCATAGCCCTAGGTAACTGTTCCACACCTTCACCATCTTCCTTATCAAGTTCATTGCTTTGTTTGGCTTTGTTTTGTTTTGTTGTAGTAAAGACAGCAGATAATCTGGTTCATACGAAAGTTGTATTATGTTTCTAACTCCTGAGTTCTTAGCTAAATATAGATCAATATGGCTTTTCCACGAAGATCATCTGCCTCAACTCAGCTCAAGCAACACAAATTATAACAAAGAGCCTCTACCACCGCTATTTAAGGGATACTGTATATCCTTCTTCCATAGTTCTTTCTAGTTTACAATTGGCTTTATGATTTCTGTGATAATAAAAAAACAAGGGACAAGGACGAACCAAAAGAATATAATCCAAAAGTTATATTTATCAATTTGGATGTGTTTGGTAAAGAAAAAAATGAATCTATCTTCTAGAGGCACTTCCACATATCAATTGACAATGGAGAAAATTTGCCCAGGAAATGCTAGAGGGCAGAGAAAGACAACCCAGAAATAAACATTTGCCACCTATAATCAATAAAATAGGTGTCACACATGGATGAGTGCTGTCTGGACTTCTGGTGTTGGGGTATGGTGTACATGGCAGTGTGGTGGCAAGGAGAATGAACAACAGTTTAATACTCCAAGGGCCTTTAAAATTAAAGAGTTGCAAATACGTTTTTCAATAATACCAAATTACCTTTTGGAGACCCAGAGAGCCATACCTATTTTAGGCTTATCCTTCAAGGCTTTATCAATCAATAAATATGCCTATCATGAGCATAAATTTGATAGATTCTAAGAGAAAGAATCTCAAGTTTCTTGGCTAACTTAACACTGGCTCCTTTACAATACATTTGGGACCTCAGAGAATCCTTCATAAAGTGTTTTAAAGACCATTGGGAAGACAAACCCTAGGGAAACGTGGTAATTATTGCTTTTACAGCCTGACCTACCCTACAAGCAATCCCCAACACACCCTATTTAAAAATTAAATGATAAAAGGAGAGAGATACCTTCTGCAGCTGTAAAAATAGATATGTCTCTTTAAGCATGGAGGAAGTACCTCAAATCATTATGGTCAGGGGGAGCACCTTATCATACTGGACCTGCCATTCTACAAAGTCCACATCAATACCTTCCCTAAAAAGATATGACACAGACATTTTCAGAACTTCAAGTGGGAAAGTGTGGGGAAACATGAAGGACGTAGCAGAGCCAGGTGGAAGAATCTTCATTCAAAGAACATGTCTAGCATATTATGTGCTAGGCCCTGTGGGAAAGACTAAGATGAATAAAGCAAGCTCTGAACCAGGTCAGAAAAGAAAGCCAAGAAGAAGGGCAGGGCAAAGAGGTGAGAAGGACCCTGGAGGAAAAGCACCAAGAAATAACCTCCCTTAACTCATATCTTACTCAGCAGAGCTGAGACATTTTTGGTCTGGAAGAGAAGAGAGTGTAGGCCTCCAAATCACTCTGACCCCAGCAAACCTGCCTGCTCTTTCCAAACTCACAAGGCCTATAATGTGCACCCCCAATTCACAATCTAGCCATGAAATAACCTCTGCTCAAACCCCAGAGCACTTGGACACCCAGCAGCACTCCAAGCTCAGCCTTCTTCCTCTCTGGCTCTGTCTCAGCTTTCCTGCCAACTCTACAAATAGGAGAAATTACTTACCTATAGGCTTTTTGGAGGATAAGACAGGAGAAGAAAAAGAAAGTCAATCCAGAGACAGGGAAGGAGCTTGGCCAAGGAGAGTCAGAACGAAGAGTGGAACTTGGAGGGTGCCCTCAAGAAGGTGGGGCCTATAGGGAGGCGGGGCCATCAGGAGACAGGGCCATGGGGGAGGCCACAGCCTGGAAGGGTGGGAAAGGGTGAAGGAGGTACCTTAGATGGAATCCTGGAGGAAAGCTGGAGCTGGGCAATGGAAGACTAGTGGGACTCTGTCTGGGTGAGGAGGTGGACTGAGGGCTCAAATTGGACTTTGCTGGAGACTTTATTTGCAGCAAGATGTGAATTTAGAAGTAAATAAGTTTCCCAGGGTTCTAGGTATAGAGAAGGTCCTAATTGGCAGGAGAAGAGTGTGAGGAGCCAGGTGGAGCCCAGCCTGTGGGACTTGGAGGCCAGTTCCAGGAGCAGCTAAAGAGCACCCCTATAAACAATGATAGAGTCACATTCCCCAGCCACCTCTCCAACAATCTCTCACTATGTTCCTCTACCAGCACCATCCATCCCAGCACCCTTACCCACATGTCTCAAAACTCCAAGAATAAAACTAAAAGGAATTGGCTTATGCTTCATCATGAAGGACTTCCTGAGTCACTCCTTCGTCATTCATAGCACATTCTAACTGAATATACATTGAGTATTGTGCTGGAGAAAGTAAAGAAAAATATATAGTTCCAGGCTACAGAGCTTCTTGCTCTAGACAATCATAACATAGTGCTTCCAAGACCCTGAAACAGTGACCGAAGGAAGGTGCCACCTCCTTTCCAGGATGGTAACCTTCAAATAGAGGCATGTTTGTCAGAGATGGAGAAGATGGGGCCTACTTAGAAAACAAAGGATGAATGCAAAAGTGATGGTACCAAGAAGGCATGGATGTCAAGGAAAAGGGGCAATGATTCCTCTACTTCACAGTGTTGAGATGTCTTTAAACCCTAAATTAGGTTCCTTAAAGAATTGGGTGGAAGTGGAAGGAGGGGCAAAAAGAGTAACTTCAGGTCCCTAAAGTCTACATTAAATATACTAAGACAGATCATTAAAACAGAATCAGAAAAAATTGTTCCAGATCTCATGATGAGTCTCCAACTGAGAAAAAAACTACAAATCACATTGGCCCTGCCCTAACACATCTCCAGTAGGCAAGACCAAGGGTGCTAATTGAGCATCTGCTTTGTTCCAGGTGCTATACTATCTGGTGGATGAGTGGCCCAGCCAGACTACAGAGCCAAGATTCCTAGAGGCAAAAGAGACAGGCAGGATTTGGAAGGATGGCTGTCATGACAGAACAGTAGGGGAGGGGCACCTGGGTATTTGATTTGTGTCTGTTACAATATTAGGCTGTCTTACCCTGCCCCAAACTGGGATTTTTCCCAGATGTGCATCTGCTTTGAGGGAAAGAAGGGTATAAGAAGAGGGTCTCTTTGTCCTTGCATCTGGTCACAAACACAATCCTTTCAACTTTCTCCCTATGCTACACACTGCCTCCTCAGTAGAGGCTAGGGGAAATACCAGGACCCTAGACAATCACCAGAGAAGTAAGACAACTTGTCCAGGGCTGAGGGAATGCAGAGGATGCAGAGTTGGTGCCATAAGTGTCTCCTGGTGGGGAGGGGGGGGGACAGAATGGGGAACCTTGAAGTTAGAGCCCATCCAGGTGATTTCACATGAAGTGTCTGAACTCTCAGGGGTTAGAGGAGGGAAGAGGAGAAGAGACAGGGGTGTGAGTCAGAGACAGGGGAAGAGGATGAAAGACACAGAGATAAGAGAAGGAAGAGAGATGGATTAGAGGGCAAGAGAGAAAACATGGATGGAGAGACTGCAAAAGGAGACAGATAGGAGGAGATGTGGGTGGAGAAACTAAAAGGCACACAGGGTGAAACTCACAAAGATGTGACAGAAGAGACACCTTCAGAGACTGATAGAGGGAAGCAGGGAGGGAAACAGCCAGAAGGAAAGCTAAGGGCAGACTCAGTCTTGGAATATCTCAGCACAAACTATATGGAGTCAAAGAGAAAGGCCCACAGACAGATTTGCCTGACAGAGGTGAAGGTAAAGGAGGCAAAGTAGGAAGGAAGAAGACAGGGCTGCAAGGAGGGAGGAAGGAAAATGACAAAGGGAGAGAAGGAGGCAAGTGTGGAGCAGGAGGAGGGAGCCAGGCCAGGGAAGGGATGTATATTTGCTTTATGATCCTCTTCCACTGCACCTGATCCCTGCTGAGCCCAGTCCCCTCTCAGGTGCTGCTGGGTGGTGGGTGTGCCCAGAGAGAAGCTGAGAGGGTGAAGCTGCTGCCATCACTGCCCCATGTTCCCTCCCAATGCCAAACTGGGGATCCCAGAGACCCCTACGTGGATGTGAAAACTGCCTCCCTTACCCTCTCCACAATGTGTGTGTATATATATATATATATATATATATATATATATATATATATATTGCAATCAAAAGACGCCTGAAGCTCAGCCCTAAATTTCTCAGAATAAGTGCAGCCTGGCACAACTGTAGAAATGGAGAGTTTGAGCCAATGAGAAGGAGAAACAGAGGCAGGCATGCAAGTCATGCTGACAAGCTCTGGAGTAAGTGTTGGGGACAGACTAGTCATGGATCCCATGGAGAAAAGTGAGGAGAGGTTAGAGAGGTTAAGGACTGGGACAATGTCTGTATTGAGAACTAAATAAGCACCATGCACAGTATAAGCAAAATAAGATATTCGAGACCGTCCATTAATGTGGAGTCAACAATGTAGACACTTCTGAGCAGTCACGATCAATGTCTTCAAGCAGCTCTGAACTAAAGGGCTCCCACAAACATACACATGAAATACACAAAAGAAGAAACTCAGGCAGATAATAGAGACTTTGAGGCCAATGTACATGCTGAATCTAGGTTATAAGAGACAAGTGATGAACAACCATCCAACTGTGTGAAGATGCAAGACTTAGCATGGCAGGCTGGACTCTGCCTTTTTCCCAAGGCTTTCTTGGGGCTCTGCAAAGACTGGCTCCTCCATCTCCTCTCAGGGCCAGGGGAGACCCTAACAACATTAACTCAAGCAATCTAAAGGGGAGTTGTTCTCCCAGTCACCATCCCTGACAGCCATATTTGAAGGTCCCAGGTACCAGATATCTGATTATAACTAGAGTCCAAGAAGGCTCTTTAGCAGCAGGAGGGAGGGTTGAGAGGGAAACTTCTGGAGAATCCTGCAGAGAAAAAACCAGGGAGCAAAATCTACCAGGTCCATTCCACCACATGGACACTTATAAGTTTAATAAAGTTCAAAATACCCAGGGTTTCCATTTAATTAAAGCCCAGAACTAGGTAATTATATTTCTTCTCCAAGTTCTACCCTTTACCCCCCACCTCACCCATGGACACACATCTTCTATAGAACACATTGAACCAGAAACTGGACTTTAAAAACTTCCTCCACTAGAGAGATGGCCTTAATTTCAGCAAAGAAATTTACAAGACAATTTGGAAAGTATTTCCTTAGACCTAGGGTTGGAAAATACTAGAACCAGAGAAACACATGTGCGCGCGCGCACACACACACACACACACACACACACACACACACACAGTATCCAGTATAAGGGAAACCCTCTCTTGACTGGTATTCCTTTTTCTGTGGTATTTACCTCAAGATGATGTATCCCAATCAGGGAACAAAATATAGTCTCCCTAAACATTAGGAAATTAATTCCCTTCTAACCCTTAGTTCCTGGAGGGAGAATGATTGTTTCCCTCCCCCAGTCATGGAAAACACTCTGAAGAAGGATCACACAGCCTATAGGTAGGAACCACACATGCAGATGCCTAGATTGCTGTTATATACCCCCAAGGCCTCCCTCTCCTGTTTTATCACAATCTTTCTGCTCCCTGTAGTGTCTATTCTTTGGACTCACACTGTGACTCAGCACAGAGGGAAGCAAAGCGTCCCAAGGAAAGAGAACACAAGACCCTTTATTCTGGGATGTGAGAAGAAAGACACACAAGACAAGAAATCCTGGCAGAGAAAAATGCATATAGATTGATAGAGTAGGTCAGATTCTACCAATACTGAGGTACCTATGGAAAGGAGGATAGAAATAGAGATTGAGAACACAAAGCAAGATCAGAGGAAAGGAAATGCCAGATTTTGAGGATGGGGGTGTGCAAAATACTAGGCAGACAAGAGGCTGCTGTGTTCAGCAGGTGTGGAGAGAATACACTGAGAAGACATCAAAGATGAAGATGATGATGGTTTAAAATGCCTAATGAATTCAGATTTATAAATATAAATGTACACAGGTCTTTGGCATAAATTTATTTTTATCCTCAATAACAGGCTACAGAAGCAGGTATCAGAGCTGCTATTTTACAGATATGGAGACTAAGGCACAGAGAGGTTAAATAACTTGCCTCAAGTCACAGAACTGGTAAGGGAGGATCAAAGAATCAAATAACTGTACTGTGGTACCCCCTCCTGCAGGCTCTGCACTGGGAAGCACCCAGGATTGGGACCTGTTGTGTGAGGGAGAAGTTACTCCCCAGAGGGCAAAAGACCTGCCTCCTGGGGCCCTTCTCAACATGTTCTGCCCAGGAGAGCTTGGCCAAGTTGAGGCCTCATCTTGGAAATGGGGAAGTCATGCTTTACCCTCTGAAGATGAAAGACTAAACCAGGTCATTTATTGAAGACTTTTAAGCTTTAAAACACAGAATTCAGTCCATGGAAAGGGTGGGTAAGGGGATAGCCAGGATAAAGGTCTCAAAGACTTCAGTATTCCCATTACCCCTCCCCATCCCCAGTCCTGTCTCCCTCTCCCTCTTTCTGTCTCCTGACCCCCAGGAGCCTCTGTCCCCACTGTCTAGGCCCTGGCAACTGTCTCTCCCTACCATGGCTCACTAGCCCATGCAGTCCAGACTTAGCCATCCTCACAGTCTAAGAGGTCAGAGACATCAGCCTAGCTTCCCAGCCCAGAGCACTGGGCCTCTCTGTCTTGGCTCTCAGCCTCATCTTACTAGCTGCCCAGGGCCTCCCACAGGACAGAGCCCTGGTCCTCCATCTGGGTTTCAACTCAGTGTGCAGCACACATAAAGGGTAGAGTGTGTGACTCACTGTATTTTTTTTCGTGATCTGTACAATTTATGCACAAGACAGGGACCAAGCCTGGGACCCTGCATCCCCTAAAAATATAGGTATATCTACAAAATATAGGCAATGTATCTCCCCATAACAGGGAGAAGACAGTTAGGGAGCCTCTGAGATCAGTGTGTGTGAGGGGAGAGGGTTCATTAGTGTAGGGGCTGAAGACACCACTGGTAGGGATGGGGGTTGCATAAGAGACTTAGAAATAGGTCAAGAAGATGGAGGAAAGGGTGACTTCAGGCCCTAGGAACCCAAGAGCCAAGTGTAGAGGACAGGGCATAGAGCAACAGAATGAAGGCCACATAGAAGAGGATGAAGCTGTCAGACCAGAAAGGGCCAGAGGGGTGGGGAGGAGCCCAACCCTCTACCCACTTCACAGCCTCCAGGGTGGTCCACAGCCCCTGTGGGGACTGTGGGGAACTAAGAAAGAAACCCAAGGGACATCATTTGAACCTAAACTGTACTGTGAGGTTTAGTGTCAGGAAAGCAGGCAGCTGGAGGGAATCCATCTTTAGTGGGGCAGTGCTTTCCTTTAGAGATCCCAGGGCCCCTGAAGGAGCCAAGATGGCGCAACTGCATGGAAGTTTTTTTGTGTGTGTCTCACACCCATGAAACACAGCCAGATCAATAGTAAACCATCCTGCACATCTGGAAAACCGATTTGATGATAAACTCAACAATCTGCACAACCTGAACCACAGAACTCAGCAGGTATGTGATACAGAGAGGTGAACTGGGGGAGAGAGAAACCACAGAGGGCAGAGTGCTGTTTTTTGTGGAGAGAGGATGGAGATGGGGGAGAGTATGGGAAAAGCACCCCCCCCAAAAAGCAGCTGGAAAGTGGAAAAGTGGAAATAGCTGCAGGGATTGAACTAAAAATGGAGAAAGGAGAAAGGAGAAGGTTTAAATTCCATTAAGACTCTATAAACAGGGGAGCACAGAGTCTGAAACACCACATCTCATTACCTGGTGTGCTCTGGAGGGAAGGGTGTATCCCCAGGAGCAGAAAGTGAGGTCCGAGGGGTCCTTGGGTCACACAGGGAGAGGTGGTGGCTCCTCTGCTGGGAGGACATTTGGTAGAGGCTGGGTAGCTACCCCACAGGCAAAGGTGACAGCAAACCCCAGAGAACAACCACATCAGCTGGTGCTGGAACAAGGACATTAAGGGGGAAGCCTGGTGACAGATGTGTCTTGTGATTTTCCATAATCCCTGAAATGTTGCTGCTACACGATCATGCAAACTTTTTCTGGAGTGGCTGGCACCAGCCACAGTCTTGGGATTGGCAGCAGCATGGGCCTGTGAAAGTTCCTAGGTGCAGCCAGCACTTGGCCATTGCTCTGTGAGACACTCCTACAGAGGGGCAGAACGGGTCCAAAGCCACAGTCCCTCAGAAGTAAGGGGGCGGGAAAAACAGCTGCTTCTGAAAAAAAACTCAGGAGGGAGGTGCTGCCTGGGAGCCTGACTGCTTGGTCATGGACAGTGTAAAAGTGGGGAGTGGACAAAAGCCAGAGACAAAGGATGGGTGTCCGATTGCTGATTGGGAGAACAGAGTTCCAATACTAGAGAATGGGTAGCTGGGTGACTCCATTTTCACCCCTCTCGTGCATGCCATGCGCACCTACAAGCACCACAACAATCCACCCCAATAAGCTAAGCAGCGCCATCTCTTGGAGAATGGAGCCAATTACACTAAGACCTGCACAATGGGGTCAACCTCACACTTCAGGAACACCATAAGTCTCTCCATCTGCTTCACTTATGGACTATAAAGTGCTTCATAGTTTGACATCTAGGGGACAACGATGCAATACAATCGTATTTCAGTCTGTTCAGTGGTCCCTCTCTTCATTTTTTTTCTTTTTGTTTTCTTGAATACAGAAATAGAAAAAAATATTTTTATTTTCAGTTTTTATTAAAAATATTTCTCCTTAATTTTTACTGTTGTTGTCAATTTTTCAAATTCTATTTTACTTCCATCATTCCATATTATTCTACTTCATTGTATTCATTTATTTTTCAAATTTTCATTTTCCTTTTTTCCCCCTTTTGTTCTCTAATTTATCAAGCTTCTTTCAATGCCCAGACCAAAACACATCTAGGATCTACCATCATTTGTTTGATTTGTGTGTGTGTGTTGTTTTTAAGTTTTTAATTTTAATTGGTTTTACCTCATTGATTCCTTTTCTCCCTTCAAAATGATGAAACAAAGGAATTTACCCCAAAAGAAAGAGCAGGAAGAAACAACAGCCAAGGACTTAACCAACACAGATGCAAGCAAGATGTCTGAACCAGAATTTAGAATCATGATAATAAGAATACTAGCTGAGGTCAAAAATAGATTAGAATCCCTTTTTGTGTAGATTAAAAAAAGTAAATCTATTCATGATGAAATAAAAAATGCTATAACTGAGCTACAATCTCGAATGGATGTCATGGCGGCAAAGATGGAAGAGCCACTGCAGCAAATCAACAATATACACGACAAATTTATGGAGAATAATGAAGCAGAGAAAAATAGGGAGATTAAGGCAAAAGAGCATGATTTAAGAATTAGAGAAATCAGTGACTCATTAAAAAGGAACAACATCAGAATCATAGGGGTCCCAGAAGAGGAAGAGAGAGAAATAGGGGTAGAAGTGTTATGTGAGCAAATCATAATGGAAAACTTTCATAACCCAGGGAAAGACACAGATATCGAAATCCAGGAAGCAAAGAGGACCCCAATTAGACCAACAAAACCCAACCATCAACAAGGCACATCATAGCCAAATTCACAAAATACTCAGGCAAGGAAAGAATCATGAGAGCAGCAAGGGAAAAAAATCTTTAAACTACAAGGGAAGACAGATGAGATTTGCAGCAGACCTAGCCACAGAAACATGGCAGGCCAGAAATGAGTGGCAGGATATATTCAATGTGCTGAATCAGAAAAATATGCAGCCAAGAATTCTTTATCCAGCAAGGCTGTCATTAAAAACAGAAGGAGAGGGGCGCCTGGGTGGCGCAGTCGGTTAAGCGTCCGACTTCAGCCAGGTCACGATCTCGCGGTCCGTGAGTTTGAGCCCCGCGTCAGGCTCTGGGCTGATGGTTCAGAGCCTGGAGCCTGTTTCTGATTCTGTGTCTCCCTCTCTCTCTGCCCCTCCCCTGTTCATGCTCTGTCTCTCTCTGTCCCAAAAATAAATAAACGTTGAAAAAAAAATTAAAAAAAAAAAACACAGAAGGAGAGATAAAAATTTCCCACACAAACAAAAATTAAAGGAGTTTGCGACCACTAAACCATCCCTTCAAAAAAATTTAAGGAGGACTCTCTGAGGGGAGAAAAGATGAAAATACATACATACATACATACATACATACATACATACCAAAAGCAAGAAAGACTAGAAAAAAACAGAGAACACAACCAGACATTCCAACTCAACAAGGAACATAATGGCAATAAATTCATATTTTTCAGTACTCACTGTAAATGTCAATGGACTAAATGCTCCAATCAAAAGACATAGGGAAACATAATGGTAAGAAAATAAGATCCATCTATATGCTGTTTACAAGAGACCAACTTCAGACCTAAAGACACCTTCAGATTGAAAGTAAGGGATGGAGAACCATCTATCATGCTTAATGGTCAACAAAAGAAAGCTGGAGTGGCCATACATATATCAGCAATCCAGACTTTAAAATAAAGACTGTATCAAGAGATGTGGAAGGGCATTATATCATAATTAAAGGGCCTATCCACAAGAAGACCTAACAATTGTAAATATTTATGCTCCAAATGTGATGGCACCCAAACATATAAATCAATTAATCACACACATAAAGAAACTTATCGACAGTAATATTGTAAAAGTAGAGGACTTCAACACCTCAATTACAACAATGGACAGATCAGCTAAACAGAAAATCAACAAGGAAACAGTGGCTTTTAATGACACACTGGACCAAATGGACTTAACAGACATATTCAGAACATTTCATCCAAAAGCAGAGGAATATATATTCTTCTCCAGTGCACATGGAATGTTCTCCAGAATAGATCACATACTGGGAAATAAATCAGCCCTCAGAAAGTACAAAAAGTCAAGATAATACCCTGCATATTTTCAGACCACAATGCTATGAAACTCAAAATCAACTACAAGAAAAAATTTGAAAAGATAACAAATACTTGGAGACTAAAAAACATCCTACTAAAGAATGAATGGGCTAACCAAGAAGTTAAAGAGGAAATGAAAAAGGACATGGAATCCAATGAAAATGATAATACCACATTCCAAAACCTCTGGGACACAGCAAGGGCGGTCATAAGAGGGAAGTATATAGCAATCCAGACCTTCTAAAACAAGGAAGAAAGGTCTCAGATACACAACCTAACCTTACACGTTAAGGAGCTGGAAAAAGAACAGCAAATAATACCCCAAACCAGCAGAAGACAGGAAATAATAAAGAGTAGAGCAGAAATCAATGCTATCAAAACAAACAAACAACAACAACAACAACAACAACAAATAGAACAGATCAATGAAACCAGAACCTGGTTCTGTGAAAGAGTTAACAAAATTGATAAACCTCTAGCCAGTTTGATCAAAAAGTAAAAGGAAAGGACACAAATGAGTAAAATCAAGAATGAAAGAGGAGAGTTCACTACCAACACAGCAGAAATACAAACAATAATAAGAGAATATTATGAGCAATTATATGCCAGTAAAATGGGGAATCTGGAAGAAATGGACAAATTCCTAGAAACATATACACTACCAAAACTGAAACAGGAAGAAAGAAAATTTGAGCAGACCCATAACCAGTAAAGAAATCGATTAGTAATCAAAAACCTGCCAAAAAACAAGAGTCCAGGGACAGATGGCTTTCCAGGGGAATTCTACCAAACATTTAAGAAAGAGTTAATACCTATTCTCCTGAAGCTGTTCCAAAAAATAGAAATGGAAGAAAAACTTCCAAACTCTTTCTATGAAGTCAGCATTACCTTGATTCCAAAACCAGACAAAGACTCCACTAAAAAGGAGAACTATAGACCTGGACCACTTTCTTACACCACACACAAAAATAAACTCAAAATTGATGAAAGACCTAAACGTAAGACAGAAAGCCATCAAACCCTCGAGGAGAAAGCAGGCAAAAACTTCTTTGACCTTGGCCACAGAAACTTCTTACTCAACACGTCTCTGGAGGCAAGAGAAACAAAAGCAAAAATTAACTATTGGGACCTCATCAAAATCAAAAGCTTCTGCACAGCAAAGGAAACAATCAGCAAAACTAAAAGGCAACTGATGGAATAGGAGAAGATATTTTCAAATGACATATCAGATAAAGGGTTAGTATCCAAAATCTATACAGAACTTACCAAACTTAACACCCAAAAAACAAATAATCCAGTGAAGAAATGGGCAAAAGATATGAAGAGTAGACACTTCTTCAAAGAAGGCATCCAGATGGCCAACCGACACATGAAAAAAATGCTCAACATCACTCATCATCAAATATGAATGGGAAAGACAAATCAAAACCACAATGAGCTACCACCTCACTCCTGTCAGAATGGCTAATGTTAACAACTCAGGCAACAACAGATGTTGGCGAGGATACAGAGAAAGAGGATCTCTTTTTCATTGTTGGTGGGAATGCAAGCTGGTGCAGCCACTCTGGGAAACAGTATGGAGGTTCCTCAAAAAAAATAAAAATAGAACTCCCTATGACCCAGCAATTGCATAACTAGGTATTTATCCAAGGGATCTAGGTATGCTGTTTTGAAGGGGCACATGCACCCCAATGTTTATGGCAGCACTATGGACAATAGCCAAAGTATGGAAAGAGCCCAAATGTCCATCAATGGATAAATGGATAAAGAATATGTGGTATATATATATATATATATATATATATATATATATATATATATAATGGAGTATTACTTAGCAATCAAAAAGAATGAAATATTGCCATTTGCAACTACGTGGATAGAACTTGAAGTTATTATGCTCAGCAGAATTAGAGAAAGACAAATATCATATGACTTCACTCATGTGAGGACTTTAAGACACAGAACAGATGAATATAAGGGAAGGGTAGCAAAAATAATATAAAAACAGGGAGGGAGACAAAACATAAGAGACTCTTAGATATGAAGAATAAACAGAGGGCTACTGGAGAGGTTGTGGGAGGGGGGATGGGCTAAATGGTTAAGGAGCATTAAGGCATCCACTCCTGAAATCATTGTTGCACTATATGCTAACTAAATAGGATGTAAATTAAAAAAATAATAATAAATTAAAAAAATAAATAAATATAGGCTTTAAAGAATTCATTAAAAAAAAAAAGAAAAGAAATACCGGGCCCTGTGTGTGTGTGTGTGTGTGTGTGTGTGTGTGTACCTGATATGCAGGGAGTGGAGAGGAAGATGTGAGTCTGAGGCTTCAGAAGTCCAGGTTCTGTCTGGAGGTAAGACTATTGGGGGAGATGTACTCCCAGATCCCCTGCAGCCCCAGCAGACAAAGCACATGACTGCAGGGACAGAGGGTGGCCAGCACTACCACTACAGGTAAATGCAGGCTGGACTTTGGGCAGCCTCCATCCTCCCTGGGATTGACTTTGCTTGGTCCAGTCCACAATTCACATGGCTTCCTGTGTTCTGGGTTCAGTCCAGTACCCACCCTCCCTTCTTGTCCACACTCATGGACATTTCCTGTGTTCAGAACTTAGAGCACTTGTTAGGCCGAACCATACGAAATTCCTGATATTTAGTTGGATTTGGTTTATACTGTCTATTAATTTTTCTTTTCTCTCTTCTTAATATCTTTTTGACTCCAGGCTAAGGCGACAGGGGAGCAGACTGAGGAAGGACAAATAACAAAAGCTAATGTTTATTGAGTGCCTACTATGTGCCAAGTATGTTGCATCCTGACCACAGCGCTAATTCTCCCTACAGTCTCAGGAATTATTTCCTGTTGCCCCTCCAATTATTTCCCACCTTTTACAGGTGAGTGAGTCCAGGTGAAGAGGCTCCGTGGGAGGAACAGGGCTGGGATTCCAGCTCAGCCCAGGACCTCCTGCTTTACCACAGCCCCCCACCAACCAGGGGAGTCCTGGCAGAGACTGGGAGTCAGAAGGCAATGCAGGCAGCTACACAACAGGAAGGGGGAGGAGGAAACAGACCAAAATGGAACTCTGGATGGGGCAGAAGAGCCCCCATGGAAGGAGTGGGGGCAAAGCCCAGAGATCACACCTGAAACCAACATGAAAAAGGGCAATCTAAGGAAGAACCTGGGCAGAGACACACCCAAGCCTCTGACCAGAATTGTAGGTAGTGGTAACCATGGGCAGAATGCAGTAGTGTGGACAGAGGACCTGTGGGGGGAGGCCAAGGCAGGTGTAGACAGAGCAGAAGGGTGGTCACAGAAGGAACCCTGCTATAGAGTCTAGGGCACTAGGTAGAGAGTTACAGTAGAGGCATGGGTGACAAGGATAAAGTCCATGCAAAAGGATGAAAAGCAAGAGCGGGAAGCAGAGACCCTGTGGGATGGATGTGGGACTGAGACACAGGGTTAGAGACAGTGCTCAGAGAGGGGGAGCAGGAGTCAGCCTCAAAGAGCACTGGGGAAG